>NC_090447.1:1399201525-1399842525 GCF_031143425.1 Pleurodeles waltl | reverse complement strand
TGACTCATGGCCTGCTGAATGAAGTCCAGCACCAATTCCCGAAATGGCAGTTAAAAACCTGGGTGTCCGCCTTTATCAATCGCTAACCATGAAAGAACAGGTTTTTGCAACTACGAGCACCTGTTTTTCTGTTATGCGACTGTTGCATAGACTTTTCCCTCTACTGTCTCTCAAAGTGAGGAAAAGTTTGGTCCAAGCATTGGACTACTGTAATGCCCTTATTGCCTCCATCAGTGAGACTTTACAATGGAAACTCCAGGTGGTTCAAAATACAGCAGTCCGTCTCATTTTGAACCTGCCTTCTGTCCTCTTCTACGCTTCCTGCACGGGCTTCCTGTTCACAAAAGAATAATTTCCAAAATCTGTTGTCTAAGGCATACATTGCTAAATGCCATTGGTCCACGATACCTTTCTTTCAAGCGCATACCTTACCAGCCAGGCAGACTCTTAAGATCTACAGATAAATCTTTGCTTACTGTACCACAGATTAGAAAATCTCATTCTGGTGGTAGATCATTTTCTAATCTGTCTCCTCTGTATTGGAATCAGTTACCTTTACACTTGTGCGAATGTATTGATCACTTCAAATTCAGGAAACTTCTGAAGATGGAGTTGTTTATGGTCTAGCTGATTTTGCTTTAAGCCTTGGGTCTAGAGGTGTGCAAGATACCCTTCCCGGGTACACTTGCACAAACATACTGATCACTTTAAATTCAGGAAACCTCTGAAGACTGAATTGTTTATGGTCTAGCTGCTTTTGTTTTAAGTCTTGGGTCTAGAGGTGCGCTGAGACACCCCTCCCGGGGTGATTTGTGCGTGTTACAAGCCTAAATAACATAACTTAACATAACATAACATCACATAACATAACATGACATGACATAACAGGACTGCCACCCCACTCCTTCTCAGGATTAATAGCTAATCTGCCATGAAATTCCTTGTCGTATCTGAACCAACAAAAACCACCATATTCCATCTTCGCTCTCTGTACCATATCCATATAATTAAAAAGAGCAACAAGTCCATCCAGAAAGCAGAAGTTCAATTCTCTACCGTAGTGGGTACCTTAGGTCTATGTGCAAGTTCCCACTCTTCTTCCTTAGAGCCCTCTTTTGCCTGTACTTCCCTGTGCCACAACTTGAAAATGTCCACAAATTCACCTTTACAAATTTTATCCTTCATCTGCTGGGTGAGATGCACCCCCAACGGCATCAACAACCCAACTTAAGGCAATTGTTTATTCTTGATACTACCTCCCAAAACTCCTCCATCATCCTTACCTGTCTTATCACTGCTTGTGTTTGACACTGCTTCCCCACTTGTCTATATTTCTTTGCAGCACCCAATGTCAACTATATTTTCTTCTACAGTAATTTGTATCCCCATAACCTTACTTTCCTTTTCACACTGATCACTTGGTGGCATTTTAACTGGACTGTTTCCCACTGCCACCACCAACACCACCCTGACCACCTTGGGTTTATCAACCACTTTAGGAGTTCCCAAAACCACGTTATTCTTACCTCTAGAGACCTACGGACGCTGCTCTTCACACCAGCTGGTGTTCTTCAATCCCCTCGAGTTGGGCTGGACTGACTTCTGAACCACCTTCTGAAAAACACCAATAATCTTCCTGGGGTTAACCCTCTGCACACTGCTGGACACCTTCATTGGCACTATCAGACCACCAGTTGCTTCCTCCACTATTTCATCTTCCTCCAAAACACCCCCCTCACCATAATCCATTAGTTCGTTCTCACCCCCCTCCGACAGCCACGAAGCCAGCAGCGCCCTAGCTAGTGCTCAGCTGCTCCCCATTGTTCCCATCTTCAGCCAGTTCCCCTGCAGCAGCAATGGGCTCCCCCGATGTCAAGCAAGTCGATCCAAAACCTGCTCTCACTTCAGGCCGGTGCCCTAAGGGTGCTCCAACCCCCACCAGCATCCATACATCTCTGGCACCTGTGTCAATGCGCTGCAGCAGGCCATGCTCCTCCAAACTACTCAGCCCTGGGGAGTTGTCACACCTCAGCTTATTAAAAGCTGCCCTGGGTTGTGAAAACTGATCCTTGTCCTGTGTCTGACCCCTAAATCCACCATCATGCAAATAAGACACCTCCCTAAACTCAGTAACACAGCTGCCACCCTTAGCACCACCAGTAACCTCCATATCTAAAGCACCTATGTAGGAAGCTGGCTCTCCATATAGTGTACTAAAATCAGGTACACTGTGCAGAGAGTCCAGTGAATCTCCAAAGGATTGAGGAGGCAGAAATAGATAGGTCTAGTGGTCTATTTGTGGTAGTGTGGACAAACAGTTAGGCTTATCAAGGAGTCATGTTAAGCAGAGGCAATAAATGAGACACACACTCAAAAAATAAATCTGAAACCCAATTAGAAAAATAACATTTGCTTTTATATATGCTTTGAACCAAAGAACTTTGTTATAAGTTAAGCAGTTTTTAATTTAAAAATACTTTGCAGTTACAAAAATCAACACAGTGCAATTTTTCAGAATCTTCAATGTTTAGCTATGGGAGGAAAACAAGAATGCAGTTTTGCAAGTAAGTACTTGACTTACAAATCCAGTCTTCGGGGATTTAGGTCAACACTAGACAATGTTCTAATCAGTACCAGGAGTCCATCCACAGCAGTATGGGGGCGGCCCGGTGCAGAGATCCCATTTGGAGTCAGGTGCCTAATGTTAACCAATGGAGACTGAGTGTGCTCGCAGGTGAGTAAAAGCGTGCCAGAGGTTGGTCTCCTAGGGTTGAAGTGAGCACAAGGGGGACCACAAGGCAGCACCAAACTTACACCCTTAGCGGCAAAGGAGCGACCGGGTGCAGAGTGCCAACACATCATCAGGTGCCCAATGTTAACCAACAGAGACAGGGGGTAACCAAAGACACGCTGCGCCCAGGTCAGTAAAGTGGGGTCGTGGGTCGATCTCCTCGAGCTGAGGTAAGCACAACAGAGGCCACAAAGGAGGATTGAGGCTGCATGCGTTTCTGTGGAGTCCGGCAAGGGACAGCCCACAGTAGACTCTTGCTCAGAAGCGCTGGGGATCCTTCACAAGACCAGTGGGCCACTTGGACTCAGGCTGTGGGCGCTGGGTGCAGAGGTGGTTCCAGAGGAGTTTTTGCGGTTCCTCAAGGCAGACTTCTTCTTCTGTGGTTTCTTTTGGACAGGTCCGCTCTCGACCGGAGTTTTTGGTCTTTATTGAAGGTAGGCAGTCCTCTCAAGGCTTTGGAAATCGCTGGGCTGCAGGACAAGTCGACTTTTTGCTCAAGTTCTTCGAGGGCTGCAGTCAGGCCTGTAGGGCTGGGGCCAAGTCAGTTGGTGTTGTCAGTCTTCTCTGATGGGTTCAACTTCGTAGTGTCTGGCTCTTCTTAGGTTGTCAGGAATCTGAGTCCTATGGTTGCCACCTAAATACTGAATTTAGGGGTGCTACAGGGGTGCCAAGTGGTAGCCAATGGGCTACTCACCTTTAGGGTGACTACACACTTCTTATGACCATTTCCTTTGGGAAGTGGGCATAGCCCTAACTCTATTGGCCTAATTCCTTCCAAATAAGTTGGAGGAATTTAAAAAGTAGTGTCCACTTCAGCTTGCCCACATTAAAGGTGGGACTGGCATGAAGTAGACACTCCTCCCAATTTAACTAATTTTCCCGCCAGTCCTGCTGCAAAAAGTGGGGTCAGGAACTGGGGTTCAGCCTTCTCTACCATTTGGAGAGGCCTAGGTCACATTTCAAAGGCGTCAAGGCCTTTGAAGACCCCTGCCCTGGAATGTCCATCCTGCCTGGATGAGGTGTTATCATCTCCGCCCAGAGCAGGCCTTTGTTCTGAGCCCTCAAGAGCGTTGGCTCTCACCTCAGGGGGCCAGAACTCTGTCTAAGGTGGCTGCACTGGTTTTGGCCAGTCAGTGCTGACGCTAGGAGTTGGTTGGCTTTTCATGTATTAATACATCCATCACTGGATTCAATGAGGGTTCATTAATTTGAGATGTTTGATACCAAATATCCCTATCTTCAGTGAAGCCATCATGTAGCTGGGAAACTCATAATGACCTGTGTCCACCACATGTACTTAAAATAGCTTCCCTGTTCACTTACTATGCCTGAGAATCGACAAAGGCGCTGCAGGGGCAAATCTGCTCATGCAGGTATGTCTTCACATGTAGTATAATGCACCGTGCTTTTAGGGCTGGAAGGTCTGCTAGAGGGGTGACTTACAAATATTGCATGCAGTGTAAAGCGGACATGGCACACAGGCTGCCATGTTGAGTTTTCACTTTAGTTCTGAACCAAGACACACAGCCTGCGAAAGCAGCACTGTGTGCCATTGGTGAGAGGGTCTCTGAGGGAGGCACAATTCGTGCTGCAACCCTCAGGGGTCTTCCTTTAGTACCCCATGCCCTAGGTACCAAGGGTTGCCATTTACTAGGGGCTTACAGTGGTAGCTAGAGGTTTGCCATTTGGGAAAACGACTATGCAGTTTTGGGAAAGAGATCTCACACTTGGGGCCTTTTTAGCTGGGACCCAGTGCACTTTCAGTCGAATGTGCACCAGAAACCAGGCTAAAAGTGGGGGGTGACCAGGTCAAAAGAGGCACTTTCCTACAACCCACCAGTAGCCTTAACTGCAATGAATTAATGCACAAATCGATCTACCACAAAAACACATTAAAACACTGTGGCCTACCTATAACATCTACAATGACAGAACTAACCTCACCCTGCGCTTGGATGTGACAACTGCCAAAGATGCCACCCACACCCACCAACCACTTAAAAAACAAAACTGCATATATCCCACCCATTGTGACCTCTAAACCAATGGCCACCTTGGAGTGTGGTGGAACGCACCACCACGCCGACTAGCCCAGGGTGAGACGGGGCAAGCCCACCTCCCCCAGGGCGTGTGGGGTATCCATTCTCAGCAATTAAACCTAAACTACTCTGAGGTGACACCCACTACATTACTAGGGACGGTTGTGATGACGAAGTGTAGAACTAAAACTGATGAAGATCACCGATAGGTAATCCAGGCTTTTCACTATGTTAGATGATGTAGGGGCTGTGAAGGGCTGTTAATGGTTGCAGTCAAGCACACCAACTGTGTTTCTACCCCACGTCCGATAGAAATGAAGAAAGGAAGTAGTAGTTCAAATTAGCGACGTCTCGCCTTTTCATTTTATGGTAAATTAGAAACATAAATACTTTTACGAGTGAAGCTCGAGGTAATTCAATACTGTTAAATAGTCAGATGGTGCCTGAGGTGATGTTTGTCTCTCGTCTGTGAGACGTCCAGTGGCACATTCCTTACAAATGCGAATAGCCCGTAGCGAGGACACAGTATTCTGTTATGTTTAGATTGCATTATTTTGCTTAATTGTCGCTGGACCATTCTGCAGCTCGAAAGTTTAAGTAACTCCCTTTGAGAGTTCATATAATAAATAGATTTTACAGTATATTACTTTTGCAGAAGAAGACGAACTGCAAAAGATAACTACAGAATTGATAAATTGGAAATTGGTTATTAAAACAATCCAAATAAAAAGTACTTATTGTCCACGCAGAGCACGATTCTTTCCTGTTAGGATAATGTGAAAACAGATTGGAACATTTTGTTTCATGCACAACTTAGGTTTGAACATTTAATTCAAGTTTCTCTTGTGTTAGTACTTTATTAGGTTTCCAAAAACAATCAGTGTGAATTTTGGTTTTATGTATTAAAGATGATGTTTCCAGCCTTTTAAGGCAAATCAATGTATTCATGGCTTCTCACATGCTGATTGTGACTCATTATTGAAACATGTAAATGGGGCATAAGAATCTGAGATCCCATTACCAATCCGGAAATTACGAAGCACGTGAGTGGTTTATTTGCATTGTAATGCAGCAATATAACAATCACTTACTTCTATAGACGCTTCTTCCAGGAGACCAGGCTCGCACCTAATAGTTGGACGTGGAATTACAATGAGGCCTGTTCTGTTTCATAAAAAAACAGCATTGGGTGACAAATGTTAACTATCCATCCAATTGTTGGTACATACCTTGGAATGCCAAAGAGCATCTGTGGGATGCTTAAATTGGCACAGGCTAAGTCCATAAGGAGCCTACATGGAAAAGCAGAAGGCAGGTAAAGTAAGTTCAGACCTCATTTGAAAAGTAGCGGTCACTGCTAATTAGTTTATAGGAAAATGATGCTAGTCATCAAAAGTAAAGATATGCTGTAATCTAAAGATAACTGCAGCCCATATAATAAAACACGTAGCCAATCCACAACTGATAGGGACACCTCGCAATACTGTTCTTATGTAGCTTATAGACAGATATAAAGGCACAAATCAGGCAACCACCTTTCTGTGCACCCCATAGGGGTTACTAGTGACATGGGAACATAAGGATGGTAACACATAGTAAATATTGGGGAAATAAACACTCTTGATGTGAGCTGTGGCTGATCTCCCAGAAAGTCACAGTAATCTGACTCTTGTTAGGCCAGTTGATTTTGTAAGAAATACCTAGCTTTCCAGCTTGGTCAAAGCACTAAGGCCTTCCTAAAAAAAAGTGTATGTGGTACATGTGCAACAATCTAAAAAAAAAACGATTTAACAAAGAAATGACTTAACATTTCTAAATCAATTGAGGTAAAAACTAGACGTTTAATGAGGCGTACAAAGAAAATCGAAAGTAGAGATTAGGAATTATAAGAACATAGAAATGGTCCTTAGGAAACAATGGAAATGTAAAAACTGTGTTGCTTGATGTGGTTGTGAACTAGCAAGCTGTCAAAGGAGAGCAGCCAAATGCAATATGTTGAAAACTAAGGAGGAGCTAGACCCTTGGAACTGTAATGGAATTATTTTGGGAGGGGGTTGGTGGTTTGCCCCAGTAAACGTTTTTGTCTTTGGTTTTACAAAACTTTCAGTGTTTGAAGACTTTATCTAAGACAAGGGTTGAAGCTGCAGTCAGACTGGGTTCCGTAAGGCTGATAGACCTTTTTAACAGTCCACATTGAAATGTGTTGTCAAAAGCTCTGAGTGGGAAAACCTGCTAAAAGAGAGCTGATGAGATTAATCTTTTTTGGGTAACCTTTACACCTAGCCCTGGTCTCACAAGCATAAAAAACCTCCAGGTCAAAACTTTAGAAACAGATTTGTAATTTCTCTCGCGATGATCTAAAGGTCTCCATTTAAGTTGTCCACAGGCTTCAACCAATCCAAGTTAGGCCGACTACAAAACACCCAATAAAACTGGTTTCTGTGTTTCCTTTACAGGAAAGGGTGAACAAAATTCGCATGTGCAATTGATCTTCTGTCCCCAAGACTTTCTGCATTCTCCAACTTCAGAATATTAGAAAGGAAAGCGGGCCTTTTGCTCTCCTACGTCTTGGGTACATTTCTGAGACCAAGGAGTTTTTTTCCAATCCCAGAGATTTACAACAGAACTGAACACACAAATCTTGCAACAGTGCTCTCTCATGCAGATAGGCGTTTTATTAGCAAAATCAGGCAGTCTTCTTTTCTTCATTTGAATCAGCACATCTAGAGTGACCACACCAGTGTTATCTTAAGGATTTTGGTGGCCCTGGGCAATATATATTTTGGGGGGCCCTGTTCAGAACAACTTTGTATCTCATTAACCATTTTCTAGTAATTCATGCCTCATGATGCCATACAGATTGAATTATATTTCAAAGTGTGGAATAGAGAAATAGACAGAATCAAGATAGAGAAAAAAACATTATTCACAGGGGCTGCTTGGAAGGTGGGGGCTTAGGGAAATGTCCCACTTTGCCAACCCCTTAGAACGTCTCTGGCCCAGGCAGTGTTTTTTAAGGGCCATAGTAGTCTGTGATTGTGGTCACAACTGAGCCAATCAAACGTACATTCTCTCAGTTTTGTTGTCTAATACTTCTATGTGATTCCGTTCCTATTAAAGAAATATGCTCTACTGCAGCAACTATCCCAGAGTGGTTTGCACTAAAGAAAACAACATGTCATAAGTCTGAATCAGGTACGTATCTCATTCTATCTGTAATCTTCCTCCATGACTGGCCTAGTTCATTCTTCCAATGATCTATATATCACCACCTCATTCATGTTCCATTAGCTTTCATTCCATTTTGTGTGGGAATCTGCTTCCCGGAAATGTTGGAGCATCGAATGTGTGCTCTAAACAAGGTCAACAGATCTTTTCACCCTAGCAGAAAGGGTGGAGACAAAGGCAATGGAGCACTCAATCAGCATTTAAATTTTCAGTATGGTCAACTTAGCCACAGAACGAAAACCCAAGTTGGAAATAAAGGAAAATTGTTTTATTACAAGCTCAGATTTAGGTTAATACAGACGATTCTCAAGACGAAGCTATAAAGATACAGAATTACCATCGGATGTCCAAGTCTTGGGAACAACTGGAGCTTAACTAACATCCAACATACTGAGGGCCTGATTACGACCTTGGCGGATGGGATACTCCGTCACAAATGTGATAGATAACCCGCCCACTGTTTAACAAGTTCCATAGGATATACTGTCACTTGTAATACGGCGGACAGGATATCCGTCAAGTTTGCAATGCAGTATCCCATCAGCCATGGTCGTAATCAGGCCCTAAATGTTCTATCAATCCAATTTAAAACATAAGGACCAGACCAGTTGTTCTGAGGATAAACGTTGATCAGTTCTTCTAAGCATGTGCATAAATATCAATTATCCAATTAGTTCTCCAAACTGGTGGGGATCCCTTAAAGGTACAAAGTGTTCACTTTCTCTTAGTCTTGAACTGCAAAACATGGGGACTAAGAGTGAAAAGAAAATAAAGGACAAAAAGAATTTGGAAAACAACATCTGGGGCAGGATAAAGCTAGCTAAAGTTGATGAAAAGTAAGTAAACTGGGAAGGCGTCTGTAAGTCAGAAGCTTGGTCAAGAGTTTTCTCATGAGTCAAAAGAAAAATCTAAGTCTTCTCATCTCAGCATTAAGGTGTGGGGCAACGACAAAGAGGTCTGTACCTCTCAAAGTCCAAGGTAAAATCTGCTCAAAGTCCGGATGGGGTCTGCTGCTAATCCAGTTGAGGATCGGTAAATTAAATTCCAAAGTGAGAGATGATTTGTCCATCCATCACACCACATGAGTCAGAAGGTTTAACTGTCCAATCATAATCCATCATAGGACAATCATTTGGAAAGAATCCCATTACTAACATGGGAAAGGCTTCCATCTTCCTCTCCTGTTCGCTTTGAAATAATTGTATATTGTCCATGTCCACAGTTTCTCGATTAACCAAATTCAAGGTTACTTTCTCGGGCTCCCTATGTGTAAAACAGTACATCTATTTTCAAGCCAATATTCTATGGGAATGAGGGTCTGAAAAGAAAAGTAACGTTAGCAAAAGAAAAACAGCTTTTTCACATTTCTGCAATCTGGCTGAACAAAAGCAAATGGAATTAACATGACACATTTATTCCCTTTATACAAAATACATATAACAATATAATTGGAATGCCATTATTAATAAACCATGTTAGTGTTCATCTTACAGTAAATGCAAAAGCAAATGACCTTTTAATACATTTCAGTAAGTATAATAGGGAACTACATTTCCTGCAATAATAGATAACATTTAAAACATTTCCTTCTAGAAATCCATTATTATTTTAGTGCAAACTATTAACTAACATCATGGGGAAACACTTGGAATCAAATTAATTGATTATGCATGACAGTTTGGGGCTATACCACATGACATCAGATACTATTCTACAGGGAATGCACTCTAATATAGGCTTTCAGTGCACCACTTAAGAATTAACTAGTTAGAACTTTAAACAATATAATGCAAATATGGTCACACATAGATGGCCACTGTGACGTTAAAGCTAGCAATAATACTTCACCACAACAGAAGATTTCCCCTCCACACTAACAGACTAAGGGCCCGAGTCTTAAAAAATAGGAAAGCAGAATTTCAGACTTAGCATGGTTGCAAATTTCTGATGTTTCGAATTCACAAAAATGTCTGGGTTATTTCTCAAAATCTCTACCAGTTGCAGCTTTCCAGGCATAATCCTGAAAATGATTAATGAATTATATCTACACATCCAAAATAAAAACAGAGCAAGTACAAACACACTCACTGGTGTTTTGCTTTTTTTCTCTATGGGAAAAATATTTTTCCTGTGGGGAACCCCTTTTCACTGCATCAAACAATTTGTAAAAGGAAACATAGGTAGAAATAAATGGATGCATACTAACATAGGGAGCTCATATCAGTTGGTAAGTACTTCACTCCCATCACCATTGGAGCACTAAATAAAATAAAAAACAGGCCTGAGTAATTGGGTAATGTGAGCAATCCTGCTGACTGTGATGGAGCAGCGTATAAACATCAGTTAGGGTCAAATCAACTCCAGTAAAAGGGTCACTGTCATTCTATATAGGGTAATTTTTGGAGTCCTCAGTTGTCTAAATATTGTATATGTCCTCATCCTGGTCTACTCTGACATTTGAATAGCATAGTCATATGGTGAATGACTTAAATTATAACACCTTCTTTTTTTTAGGCAAAAACCAGATCCATCTTCATAGTGTAGATTTGTCAAAGGTGAGATGGCTACTCAAATATAAAATCTCAAACTGACAAAATATTGTTAAATGGACTTAAAACATACCAGCAATACAGTTAGAAGAAAGAGAAGCATTCACCTATATGAAGAGAGGTGAGAAGTCATACCTCTTTAGAAAACACTTTAAAATATTCCAATAGCATGGCGGAGGTGCAAGTTATAGTTATGTTAGGGCATGGGTTATAGTTTCTTGAAATAAGTATAAATACAACTGTTGAAGTTCTACGGTTTTGTGCCTGTAACTTCTGAACCTGACTATATAGTCCCTTTAATCTAGTTTTTTTCAAGGAATATGTATATTGTTTTTTTTTCAGCTGCTATCCTAACAATAACTACCTCCTGGCTACCATACACACACACACAAACACACACACATATTACCTACCGGCGGTCGCCAGTAGGGTGGTATAGTTAGGACCTAGTTTCGATAGGAAGAGCGTTTTTTTTTTGCTTTAACTTTGGTGCCCCTTGACAAATCTTCACAAAATTTTCAAACCTTATACTTTGTTCACTTTAGCTGCTGTCTTGAAAATTTAGGGGTGATCTGTCAAGTGGGGGCTGAGAAAAAGAGGGGGCCCCAAAACACGTGTTCCCCATGCTTTTTCTCAGAGGGATTTTGAGCACAACTACAAGTTGAACCACTAGATGGAATTACACCAAAGTTGGCTGAGGGCTAGCATATAGTCCAGAAAGAGTGCTATTTGTGATATGGTGTAAATACGTTTGGTAGTTTTGGAGATCTTAAAAGTAAAAATAGATATATATCTAAGGACGCAGATCCTCTATGGATCAAACTGTCCCCATGCTGATATCTGATTGGCTGCCAACACTTCAACAAGGAAGTGTTGGCAGCCATCTTGGGACTCAGCTTCAGCTGAGTCCCAGAAAAAAAGTGAAAAATAAATTAAAGGCGCCAGGGTAGGGTCACCCTGAGCCCCTAGCCTTGGTCTAGGGGTCCCTTATGAGTGGAATTTCCTGACATTTAGGAGGCTGGCCTGGCTTGTAGTGGGTTCCTTAGGTACTTACACCTTATGCCAGGTCCAGTTATCCCTTATTAGTGAAATGTAGTAGTGCTCTAGCTGCCTAGGCTGATAGAGGTAGCTGTAGCAAAGCAGCTTAGGCTGAACTAGGAGACATGCAAAGCTCCTGCAATACCACTATAGTTACACAGTACTTGTACACAATAAAATACAATACTCAGTGTTACCAAAAATAAAGTACTTTATTTTAGTGACACAAGGCCAAAAATATCTTAGAGGCAATACTCATTCTGGAGGTAAGTATTATACACAATATATACCCTAGAGACCAAAATCAGGTAAGTAAATAGTCACAGAATAGTGCAAACAGTAGAAAATACCATAGAATGCAATAGGAAGAAATAGGCCTAGGGGCAACAAAAACCAAATACTAAGAAAGTGGAATGCCAATCACGAATTCCGCCCTAGGCAAGTGTAGTGTGTAGAGGGGCGCTGGGAGTGTAAGAAAACCACAAAGGTGAGTAAAATACCCAACCCCAGAGCCCAGGGAAGTAGGAGTAAAGCACTGCAAGTTTCCTCTGGACCAAGCAAGACTGCAATCAACAAATGCTGGGTTCCTGGACCTGAAGACCTGTGAAGAGAGGAGACCAAGTCCAGAAGTTGCAGAAGATTCCAGGAAGGAAAGGAGCCCCTGGCAACCTAGAAGATGGTGCAAAAGAGGATTCTCTGGTTGGAACAAGTCTGCAGAAGAGCACCAAAGAAGATGGCTACAGGTTCCTGCATGAAACAAAGGATGTCCCATGTGGTGATGTTGGATGCAGGTGAGTGACAGCACTGGATTCATCCAACAAGCCTTGGTTCAAGCAATATTGCAGTTTGCATCAAAATGGCGCCGCCTGGACCCAGGAAGGACCTGGGGGCCTCAACTCAGACTGAGGAGGCAGAGGGGGCTCCCAACACTGGAGGAAACCCACAGATATCTAGGCAGCACCCACGGAGGTCCCAGAACATGGGGGCAAAGAAAGTGCAAATTGCAGTTGCTGCAGCACAACAAAGGAAGGTCCCAAGCCCCTGGAGAACAACTCAGCGAGATGTGCATCACAGGATGAAGTGCTGGGGACCTGAGACAGGTTGTGCACAAGGGATTCTTGCCAATAGTGCACAGAGGCCTCCGGAGATGAAGATGATGTGGTGCAGAGGGGAAGGCAAGCTCCTACCTCCTCCATATTTGGACAGCTGGACCTTAGGACAGGAGCAGGGAAGTGATTCCGTCACTCCACACAAGATTTCTTCAGTTCTTCTGGTGGAGGGTGAAGACAGGGAGTTATCAGAACATGCATACCTTGGAAACTGTTGCAGTTGCTGGCTGGAGCTGAAGTTGCAGAGACACAGTAGCCTTCTTGGAAACTTTGTTGCAGTTACAGTGGTTCCTGGAGCAGTCTGTGGTTGATCCGACAGTCAGAGGATGAAGCAGGAGTTGCAGAGGATTCATGGTGGAAACTTGCAAGCCAATTCTGAAGAGGAACCCACAGGAGACACCCTAAATAGCCCTGAAAGGGGAATTGGCTACCTAACCAGGTATGCAACTATCAGGAGGGGTCTCTGATGTCCAATCCAAAGTTGTCATGTCACCTGCTGGCACTGGCCACTCAGAGGTCTCCAGAGTGTTCCCACACCTTGGAAAACAGATGGCTAATACCAGGGACACACTGGAGGAGCTCTGGGCACCACCCATGGGGTGGTGAAGGACAGGGGAGTTGTCACTCCTCTTTCCTTTGTCCAGTTTCGCGCTAGAGCTGGGACTAGGGGTCCCTGAACTGGTGTAGACTGGCTTATGCAAGAAGGGCACCATCTGTGCCCTTCAAATCATTTCCAGAGGCTTTGGGAGGCTACCCTTCCCAAGCCTGTAACACCTAATTCCAAAGGGAGGGGGTGCAACACCCTTCTCCCAAAGGAAATACTTTGTTCTGCCTTCCTAGGACAGAGCTGCTCAGAACCCAGGAGGGCAGAACCCTGTCTGTGAGGTGGCAGCAGCTGTAGCTGTAGTGCAAGCCTCAGAGAGCTGGTTCGGAAGTACTGGTGGTCCATGGTGGAGCCCCCAGGATGCATGGGATTGGCCCCCAATACCAGATTTGGAATAAGGGGACAATTCCATGATCTTAGACACCTTACATGGCCATATTCGGAGTTACCGTTGTGAAGCTACATATAGGTATTGACCTATATGTAGTGCACGCGTATAATGGTGTCCCCGCACTCACGAAGTTCGGGGAATTGGCCTTGGACAGTGTGAGCGCACCTTTGCTAGTGCAAGGTTGTCCTCACACTTAGTAACTTTGCACCTAGCCTTCAGCAAATGAAGGTTAGACATATAGATGACTTATAAGTTAATTAAGTGCAGTGATAATGGCTGTGAATAGTGTGTGCACTATTTAACGCAGACTGCAGTGGCAGTCCTGTGAAAGGGTTAGTCTGAGCTCCTTATGGTTGGCAAAAGAAATGCTGCAGCCCACAACGTTATCCTGGAACCCCAATACCCTGGATACCTAGGTTCCATATATTAGGGACTTATAAGGGGTTCCAGTGTGCCAATTGGAATTGGGAAATGAAGTCACTAAAATATAGTGACCAATGTGGAAGCAGAGAGAGCATAAGCACTGAAGTTATGGTTAGCACAACTTCAGTGACACAGTTAAGCATTACTGACAACACACACAATAGGCCACACACATATGAGCACTGGGGTTCTGGCTAGCAGGATCCCAGTGAGACAGTAAAAACACACTGACACACATTCAAACAGGCCAAAAGTGGGGGTAACCATGCTAGAAAGAGGCTACTTTCTCACATAACCCCCCCCCAAACAAAGGACAATAAGGCTACCCTTGGCCAGTTGAGACTTTATTGACCAAGTGGTGATAAGTGCAGAGTAACTATGCAATAGAGTGGTTACTCCCTTTTTTCATCCACTGTATGGTTACTTCCCTGTGGGATGTAAACCACCCTGTTTGGAGATTTTTACCTGACCAACAGTGTGAGTGTAAATTCTCAGAGTTTCTATTAGTATGTTTTAATGTTGGGCAGTGGGATTGGTCCACTGGGCCTATGTCAAATGAAGAGAATGCTAGACAAGGAGGCTGTCTCAACAAAACCATAGCTGGGCAAAAGGTTTGTCCATACGCTGTAAAAGAGAAGAGGGTTGCTGTTTCTTTTGAGTTGGAGCAGGGCAGGGCTGCTGTCCTATAAGGTCCACACTTGGGCAGGGCTGCTGTCCTTAGTGTTTAGAGGTAGTGCAGAGCTGCTGCACTAAAGTTTCTCTGGGAGGGCTGGAGGGTTGCTCCATATTTTCTAAAATGGTGCAATTTTGCACATCTGGATTAGTAGTTCCACAGAGAGGTACCTTTACCTCTGGGAGTCCGGCTGTGGTAGCTGAGGGCTCCCTTGGTACAGGTTCCACCCCAGGAGAAGTTTCTCTCACCAGAGGAATGGCATCCTTAGTGGCAGGGTGGGGGAGGCATACTTTGATACTGGTGGAGAGGTATCCTGAGATTTCAGGCCTTTTTCTCTCCTTGGCTTTTTCATTTCACCAGAAATGAGAGGAAGCAATTCCTCAGGGATACCCAGCATGGATGCATGGGTCCTAAACTCTACCTCAGCCCAACCTGAGGCCTCTAGGTCATTCCCTAAGAGACAATCTACATGTAAGCTAGGTGATACCACCACCTACTTTGAGCCAGTAACCTTACCCCAACTAAATTGAACTACAGCTAAGGGGAGAGACCGAGTGGAGTTATTGGCATCAGTAACTTGGTACTTCTGTCCATGGAAGTGTTGTGCAGGAGACACCAAGTCTTCAGTCACCAATGTGATACTGGCACCTGTGTCCCTGTAGGCCTGGGCCTCAACACCATTTATTAAAATTGACTGCCTGTACTTATCCATGTTAAGGGGACAAGCAGCCAAGGTGGAAAGGCCAATGCCATCAGGTGTGACAGAAACTGTCTTAGGACTGTCTACCTCAGTTTCAATTATGGTCAAAAAGTGAACCCAACTACAACCTTAGTTTGACTATTGCCAGTAGTCCCACCACTATTACCACTACTGCTAGAGGCACTAGAGTGTGATGTATTAGTGGTGGTAGGCTCAGGGGCTTTACCCGGGCAGGACTTATCCCCTGGCCAATGGCCTTTACCTCTGCACACATAGCACAAAGGCTTTTTAGTGCGTGTAGAGTGACAAGAAGATGAAGAAGATGATTTATCCCCACCCCAGAATGGTGTTTTGGACCTGAAGAACAATCTTTGTGCTTACTTTTATCCCCATGCTTGCCCTGAGATTTTTCACCATCTTTCTTTGTGCTGTCCTTTTACCCCCTGTATGAGCTTTTTTGCTCACCCTTGTTCTGACACA
Organism: Pleurodeles waltl; assembly: GCF_031143425.1. Classification (NCBI taxonomy): domain Eukaryota; kingdom Metazoa; phylum Chordata; class Amphibia; order Caudata; family Salamandridae; genus Pleurodeles; species Pleurodeles waltl. Next base: position 1,399,826,500 of record NC_090447.1, on the reverse strand, counting down.
TTTGTCTGCCTTCTTTCCAAATTCTTGGGGAGAGGTCAGATGTGAGTCCATAAGATACTGGTGCAACAAACCAGACACACAATTGTTCAATATAAGCTTTTTCAGAATAAAGTTATACAGGCTTTCAAGGCTTTCATAGTCAGTCGTCTAATTGCCATTTAACCAACCTTCTAAGGCCTTCACTGAACAGTCTACTAAGTCCGTCCAATCCTGTAATGACTCTTTTCTGGTCTGGCTGAACTTTATTCTATATTGCTCAGTGGTTAAGCCCAGACCATGCAAGAGTGCACTTTTATGAATGGGACATTTGTCTGCATCATCCTTCCTGACAATAAGGAGTCTGTCTCTCCCCTTGTCAGTGAAAGACAACTACAGGATAGCAGCCAACTGAACTTGAGGGACCCTCTGAACTTTATAGGCCCTCTCAAGTACAGCAAACCACTTATAGATGTCATCCCCATCCTTGTAAGGGGGAACAACTTTGTGCAGATTTATGTAATCAAATACAAGTTCCCTAACACTGGAGTTCCTGAAACTGCTGATGCCACCATGGGGAACTAACCCTAACACCTGCCTTTCCCTTTCCACAGCCAGGGATTCCTTGTCTAAGGCCAACTGTTGCTGCTGTAGCCTCAGTCTGGTCTCCTCTGACCTCAGCTTTCTGAGTTCCCTATCTAGGCACTGGTCCTCAGGGTTAGAAATGTGGGATACTTCTGAGACAGAAGTAACATGGGAATTGGCAGAGGCAGCTCTTTCCCTAACTGGAACAACCCTAGTTACCTGGCCTCTAGGTGTGAACGGAGCACTACTAGTGTGTGACCCCTTCCGTCTCCCAGCTACAGGGGGTTTGTTGACAGAAAGATCAGTGGAAGGACCCTCCCCAGGATTATCGCCCCCTCCAGAACCAGTGGAGATTTACATCCACTACCTCAGTACTTGGCAGGATGAAGCACTCTGGGCGCAAAGCCCCCTTCAGAACCAGTGGAGAATGACATCCACTACCTCAGTCCTTGGCAGGATGAAGCACTCTGGGCACAAAGCCCCCTCCAGAACCAGTGGAGACTGACATCCACTACCTCTGTCCTTGGCAGGATGAAACACTCTGGGCACAAAGCCCCCTCCAGAGCCAGTGGAGATTTACATCCATTACCTCTGTCCTTGGCAGGATGAAGCACTCTGGGCACAAAGCCTCCTCCAGAACCAGTGGAGAGTGACATCCACTACCTCTGTCCCTGGCAGGATGAAGCACTCTGGGCATAAAATCCCCTCCAGAACAAATGGAGATTTACATCCACTACCTCAGTCCTTGGCAGGATGAAGCACTCTGGGCACAAATCCCCCTCCAGAACCAGTGGAGAATGACATCCACTTGAGAGACTGTGGCTTTGCACTCCCCAAGATTGAACAGTGGGCATCCCACCCACTGTAGAGACTTGAGAGACTGTGGCTTTGCACTCCCCAGGATTGAACAGTGGGCAAACCACCCACTGTAGAGACTTGAGAGACTGTGGCTTTGCACTCCCCAGGATTGAACAGTGGGCATGTGTCCCCCTCATGGATTTGGCGTTGTGCACTCATCCGGCTGAGGTGCCCCCCCCCTTTCCATTCCCCCTGAGGTGCCTGTTTTATTTCTATCTGATGCCCCTGCAGTGTTCTCTCCGTCATGTTCGGGTACCCTGTGTGGGCCTCGCCCATGCAGGGTGGGCCGAGTGTTCCACAGACTTAAATGGAGCAATTCCTGGACTTCTATTCTTGGTGTATATATTTGTTAATAGTGTATATATATTTTTGCGTACTGGATTTTATTAGATTACAATGGTTACACTCATTTCCTTTTGTCTTTGCATTCTTCCGGAGGGGCTGGGGGGGTGTCACTGTGATGTATCAATATGTATTAGTGTGTGTGTTGTCGTGGGTGAGGGTGGGGGTGGGGGTGGGGGTGTTGCGTGTTGCGTGTTTTCTCTCCCCCCTCCCCTGTGTCATAGGAGCAGTACTCACTGTGGTCTTCGCCCCCGGCGTTTGTGCTCCTGGTAGAGGAGCAAGAAGATGAAAGCTGGGAAAATGTGAAGCTCGGGTTCCATGGCGTCCTGGTTCCTCGTGGGGTGTCTAGAGGTGAGCGTTTTCCCTTCGAAGTCCTGTTTGCACTGTGTTTTTGTTTGCGGTGAATCCGCCCCTGAAAAGGTGGCAGATTGGTAGGTTGTGATACTGTGGGTGGTACATTGTCTTCCGCCTGTCTGTTGGCGGTGACCGCTGCGCTGTTTGTTTGTACCGCCGTGGCGGTCGAAGTGTTAAAGTGGGTGTCTATGTTGGCGGTTTCCGCCACGGTCGTAATCCCATTTTTTTTACCGCTGGCCTGTTAGCGGTCTTACCGCCGCTTTAACACCGACCGCCAGGGTTGTAATGACCACCTATGTCTATTAGAAAACTATTTTGGGCTGTTTTTCGATGATATTTTCTTGACCAATATTCTTGAATTAATATTTTTCTCAATTGTGTTATTTTTATTGGAACACAATATTGTGGTAAACGATATATTTGACACAATACTATTGTCAACAATATTTTTTACCACAGAATATTGTGTCAGAGAACACAACAGATACCATAGGCTCTCTCTTCAGGTAATGCCCTTCTGAACAACTCTTTATAACCGAGCCCAGTTGCGGGTCTGTTCAAACGGCCTCAGTAACTCTCCTGCTCCAAAGGTCACAGCAAGCCCTACAGTGATGGCGAGTTTTCAGCAGCCCTTAAAATATAAAAATCCTATGCAGAACGCCATCTTTACTCCCCTAACCTGCTGACAATTATGTTCTATGGGATTTCTAAACTGTTTTTCGCAATAGAATCCATGAATCTGCCCTTGTTGTCGCTCTGCACAACCACCTTCAGGGACAGACCATGAAAACTGCCTAGCTTCCATGGTCGAAAAATAACATGTGAAGCCCCTCACGCCTTGACGAGGTACCCTATCTACTCAATAGTAGCACAGATCCTCTTGCAACACTTATTCAACCATGTGGCCCCCTCTTTACAACTCATGCAACTAAAGAGCACCCACAAATACATTACACAGGAGCGAAATTGAGGTAGCCTGTCAGGAAATAGAAAACAAAAGTGTTGTGTGACATAAATATTGTGACCTCCTACTCATTTACAGAAATATTGAAACATTTTTGTTAATATTTCATATTGTTAACTTGGATGTGGGGGTAGTTTAATAAACAATATTTCGTCAGTGGTATTCTGGTACCATACAGGAATGGATGAAGGAGAAGAGATAGTGCTAGCTGTGATGGTGAAGAGGCTTCATGTGCTGGTCATATGTTCTCCATAGCTTGTGTACTAGCCCATATGTGTGCATCGAGGCCACTCGATGATGCTAGTGTCCCAGAACAGAAAGAACCAGTAAGAGCTCTGGAGGAGGAGCCAGGTCAAGGTTACAAGTGGTGTTTATAAACTGACTGCAGAAAAAATTACCAGATTATTGTTTGAAAATCCTGTGAGGCATGCAAAATCGTTCCATGCATGGAAATAGGGGTCATTTCACCCTTACTTCAGCAGGTGGCTTGTTTGACCCCTGCATGGAGATAAAACAATGGACATTGTATGTAGTTTGTTCAAACACAATTCGTCAGTGAGCAATGAAACTTAGTTTGAAAAGTTTAGACTCATAGAGATGAAACACCATGGTCTAAAAGTTGCTGTCCCTCTGGAACTTGAAGAGTAAATAAATTAATTCAGCTGAATAATGCAATGATTAGTTAAAACTCTTCCTACGATAGGTTTATAAGTGTTCTAGCAGTGCTAGCATCAGCAATAACTACATCAGTGGCGTGTGTGCACATATCATTTGAGTAACCTCCTGTTCAAGTACTTTTGAAGGTCAAAGTATTTTTTGTCCTAGTTACATTTCATATGACATACCTGTATTAGCATATTTTGGAACAAAAAGTCCCAATTGCTTGGAGTTTGACGTGATGTGGTAAAGTATACGTAGGGCACAATCCCTCAATGTGCCTTAAGTGAGTACTTTTGCTAGCATTAACTGAAGTGGCTAGCCAGAAACCAGGAGAGAAAGGTATTCCCATAATCACGCTCCAGATTACCTACATTTTAATAGTCTATACAATCCTTGTCAGGTCAAGGCCAAATTATCAAAAGGATCTGAGAAAACAGTGGGCATATTTAAATGCTCCAGAGTTCATTTGGTATTAGCATAATGCATAGTAGGCATTGACTCATTTTCACATGGTATTTTTCACCACGCTAAAAACAATTGCCCTTCTACCTGTGGTATTTTACAGTCCTAGGCAAAGGAGAATACTAGCAATTATTGTTTTTTTTTTAATTATTATGATTTTTTTGTAATTTTCCCTCCATCTGTCGCACATCAGCATTCATTTTTTAAGGTTTGACATTACTAATTTCCCCCTGGATGCCTGCCATAGGCATACAACCTCACACCCAACTGCATTAATTTTTTAAAGATTAATCCATTTTAACCTGGACTCCCTGCCTGCCATAGGTGTCTCCTCATAAATGCATCTAAAGAAAAACGTTACATCCGTATGTTGTCATCCAGATTGAAAATGAACAATTATGTTATGGTGGTATGGTCTGATTTTGGAATGCATACATTAAATACACTGAATTATACTGTCTGTATTATAAATAATTTTAAAAACTGCAAAAATGTCACGTTTCACTGAGTGTTGTTCTTCCCTATTTGCTTTTAGGTGCACAAGAGACATCACTCACAGAGTACTGCCACACAGAAGGTCCGCACAAAGTGACATGACCACAACGCATGAGTCGTCCAGTTTCTTCTACTTGTGCAGCTATGTGCCACTGTTAACTCACAGAGCTTGAAGATTGCCCCAAAGAAAGGTGATGCAGTGAGGAGGAGGAGAAGAAGAAGCAGACCACTACTGGCTTGCTGCCGCAAACTTTTGTAATGAAACATGTGCCTGCCACACTATCCTCCAGCCAGCAGCTGGGAGCAGCACTCCTGTATCAACAGCACCACCCCAACCAAAGCCCAACCCCATATTTCTCAATGAGGCAGCCACTGCAATCATAGCGAAGAGGAGTGAATCTGAATTGGAGTTTTCTCAGCCACAGACTAGTACCCAATCATTGCAAGGAACTGAGCAAAGTAGACAACATGAGCCATGACCAGCAATAGTAGATGAGCTTGAAGTAGGAGCAGATCAGGAGGTTACTCTTCCTGCTGAGCAAGGAGTACCACTTCTTGAACCATTGGCTTCCCGAGCTCCAGCAAGAAAAAGAAAGGGTACTCCACGCCCCCCTTCTGATGATCTGGACATGGATTGGACCCTGGCTGAGTCCAAGACCTGTCACGAGAGACAAGGGAAAAGGAAAGTTCCTAAAATCCTTACAGTTGTGCAAGAGGATGAGGAGGATGAACAAGTCATTATATTGGAAGCTGGCTCAGAGGACACAGACATTAGCCCTCTTCATCAACCTGTTCCAAGGGATGTGGCACTGGTACCATCACCGTCACCAGCCTCTATATTTGTAGGGCCCCCACTGAGACCTGCATCCACCACTACCTTAGTCGAAGTACGCACTTCAGAGAGGCAATCATTGACACACCCATCTACCTCCAATTCTTCAGGCATTGGCAGTGGCTGGGTGGCCCACTAAAAAAGTTCTCCTCCCCAGTTTGGAACTTCTTTACGATTAGCAAGCAGGAGGATAACATTGCAGTATGCTCCATTTGCCACACAAGTGTTCATTGAAGTACGCCTGGTTCACACTATGGTACAATGTAAAAATAACTCAAATAATGTTCAACTTATTCTTAATCATTATTTGACCCATTGAATTGATGTATTTTTACATTGTGGAGGCAAAACGACCCATTTGAAAAAAACATCATGCAATCTGGTGGGAGTGGTCCTAACTATAACTACCTAGTGGTGACTGCCACTAGGTTTTTATATACTTACATATATATATCCTCCAACAAGAACATTTATGATGAACTCCTGCAAAGTGTTTTTTTAATGTATTCTTCAAGCATACTCCAAGGTACCCCACCACCAACGTGTTTTGACTGCTCACTGTATATATATATATATATATATATATATATATATATATATATCATCAAAGAGGGAATCCTGTGTTTCTTCCAGGGCTCGCCTATCGAGGTTGCTGCTCAGTCAATGGGCACAGGACCCATTTCAAATCCACCCCAAAAACAATTCAAAATCTGGCACTCCTTGCAAAACAATGGCCTTCATTTATTTCAAAAATCCATAAAACAGAACATAGGGCAATGCGTTTCAACCTTCACGGTCTTCTTCCTTGGCCCTTCTTACAGAGTTATACAACAGAAAAAATGTGGCCCCTCCCATCTGCTATATATACCATCATCAATAGACATAGAAGATATATATCTATATATACATTTTTTTTTTTTTTTAATATATGTATATTTATATATGTCCATAGGAATATACATTCTAATATCATTTTAAATGTCCATTTTATATACTCTTCCCATTTTGGTATAATGCTCCTATTTAACCAAAAATCATATCACTAATCGGATGAGCCACTATTGCAACACAATGAATCATCAAATAAATATTTTTGTAGGCCTTTCAATCAAACAATAAGAGGTAATCTGACCTAACATTGTTCTAATGGGACCCTGCCTTGACATCATCCTATTAACCAATATGAACAGAAAGTTCCTCGTCCTTGTTCAATCCCCAAGGATAACGGCTATTAAGCTGAATAATATATTCAGACTCCAATCTTCTCAATTGTTTTTCTCTGTCCCCTCCTCTCGGAGTGGCCAAGACCCTGTTTATACCAAAAAATGTCATCTTCTCAACTTTCCCCTCATGCTTAAGATTACAATGTCTTGCTACTGGATACGCAGCATCAATATATTACCTTGTTGCGCATGGGAAGTTTTGGGGTGATCCGTCAAGCAGAGGCCAAGAGAAAGGGGAGGCAAAAAAGTGCACTTCCCATGTTAATTCCCATAGGAGCTTACTGCAACTGTTGCTGTGGCAGAACTGTCTACAAGTCACACTCACTGGCTGCAGACAACTTCTATTCATATGAGCCTCCTGAGGCTTTTTTTCTGTGGCCATTGTCAGTCTTGATTTGCAAAAATACTTAAACGTTCCCATTTTCGCACCAAAGGGCTTCTGAAGTGAAAGCACCGGGACAGCTATTAGACATAGTTTAAGTGATTGACAGGTAAAGTTAATATCCTAGTGGGGGCTGGTTATACTGCCCCATGAGCTCTGCCATTGGTTAGAGAGAACTAAAATACGTGACCGGATCCCGTGGAACATAATTTACTCCATCACTAACTCTGCTGCAGCAATTCTTGTTTCTTATCAGAAAAATCAGCAGTTCAACTCAGCCCATGCACCTAGCCTGACAGGCCCACAAAGATACCAAAAAAATTGATTCCACACACTAACCTGACACTGACTGCACTGGTGGCAGAATTGAAACGAAACAGAAAGCTGCAGCCTGCAATCTCAGTGTTTCGGGGGCAAATCACCATGGTCTCAACTGTACCCAACAAAACCAAGTAACACGATTTAGAGCATGGCAAGTTTCAGCTTTATTGAAGCTCTGGGCCAGCCCGCCCATCCTGCTCCAACTTAACTAATGAAATTCCTACTGTGACCAGACACAAACCCTGCCCCCTCTAGGGCACAGAGTTCTCCACTGTGCATTTCCATGATAAAGGGTGGGGGGGTGAACTGCGGCTCTCAGTGTTTGCAGTGTTCCTACTGCTGCACAAACGTTTCCTGCACACGGGCTGGTACACAGAAGTACAGTTACTGAGTCACAGGTTCTTTCTGCACCCAGCAACTCTTCAGTTGCAAGAGGTCCCCTCTCAGTGTCAACAGTCAAGGGGAGAGTCAGTGGGGCCTTGCCAGCAGGAAACTAGAATTAAAAACATCCTGCCACAGCCTGCACTGACCGGTCCCTCCCTGATGCAATGATAGTGAAAGTTAGTCTTAATATTGTTTAACTTATTGTTGGACTTTTTTGCTTAAGCAGGGTCATCCCCGATATTTTCGCCTCCCGCCTCCTATTTTTTCTGACCTGTTGCTATTGGCTTTTGAACTCTGAGCACTTTACCACTGCTAACCAGTGCTAAAGTGCATATGCTCTCTGTGTAAATTGTATGGTTGATTGGTTTATCCATGATTGGCCTATTTGATTTACTAGTAAGTCCCTAGTAAGGTGCACTAGAGGTGCCAAGGCCTGTAAATCAAATGCTACTAGTGGGCCTGCAGCACTGGTTGTGCCACCCACATAAGTAGCTCTGTAATCATGTCTCAGACCTGCCACTGCAGTGTCTGTGTGTGCAGTTTTAACTGTAAATTCGACTTGGCAAGTGTACCCACTTGCCAGGCCTAAACCTTCCCTTTTCTTACATGTAAGGCACCCCTAAGGTAGGCCCTAGGTAGCCCCAAAGTGTACCCATTTGCCAGGCCTAAACCTTCCCTTTTGTTACATGTAAGGCACCCCTAAGGTAGGCCCTAGGTAGCCCCAAGGGCTGGGTGCAGTGTGTGGTTAAGGTAGGACATATAGTAATGTGTTTTATATGTCCTGACAGTGAAATATTGCTAAATCCGTTTTTCACTGTTGCAAGGCCTGTCCCTCTCATAGGTTAACATAGGGGCTACCTTTAAATCTGATTAAAGTGTAGATTCCCTTTGGGAGCGGATGGACATGTGGAGTTTGGGGTCTCTGAGCTCACAATTTAAAAATACATATTTTAGTAAAGTTGATTTTGAAATTGTGTGTTTGAAAATGGCACTTTTAGAAAGTGAGCATTTTCTTGCTTATACCATTTCTGTGACTCTGCCTGTTTGTGGATTCCCTGTTTGGGTCAGTTTGACAGTTGGGCTGGTTGCACCTCACACTAGACAGTGACGCAAAAGGAGCTGGGGTGTAGTCTGCATTTCCTGATGAGCCATCTGTGCTAGGAGGGAGGGGAGGAGTGGTAACTTACACCTGAAAGGGCTTCGCCTGTCCTCACACAATGCAGTCTCCTACCCCCTGGTGAGTGTCTGGGGCCTGGCCTGGGCAAGGCAGGATTTCACATTACAACGAGACTTTACTTCGAAGTAGGCCTACTTCGAAGGAGAAATTGGTTATATGAAGGGTATAAAAACACACCACACTCAATACTTCGTTTATGCATTTTAATTCCCAGCTGTTTTCCAGCCACCGGAAAATGTTACCTTCCCCGAAAAAAATATGAAAACAGTAGTATGTCATAATTTGCCTTTAAACCCTGATTATACCCCAGACCCCTAAACTTGTTGTACAATGGGCTACAAATAATCTCCATCCAAATTTCTGTCCATAATATCCCCCATATTTGGAAAAATGCACATCTCTTGCATTGTTTTCTGGCTTGAACTGTGTTTCTTTCTCAAACCTTTGCCAACTCATTAAGGATCAGCAGTTGAGTTGGCTCCCTAATCCCCAACTCCTCCTAAATCTCACTGATATGATTGCAGCTACAACATGGCTCCTAGTAGCGCGTGGAATAGTTGGGGCGAAGGAAGCAGCCTTCTGGTGTGTTTGTGTGCACCCTGCTCGAGCGCTCTCCATAACTGCCATCTGACCTCTCCTGCCCCATAAGCCTCTCTGCTGCGGGCCGCAGTTAATGTTCAAGCAATGCTGCCCCAGCATCAAAGGGCAGGTGCGCTTCAACACGGCGGCCTTTAAATATCCTTTTAATGACTTGAATGTGTCCCGGGGGTGTGTGCTCCTCTCGGGGCACGTTGGTGTCAGGGCAGCCCTCGTGCAATGAGTGCCTCCTCGCCTGCACACCAAGATACTCAGTCCAGCGAGCCGGCATATACACACACATACAATGCACACAATCACAGGGATACTCACACATAGACACATGTACAGAGACACAGAAGGAAGAACAGATGTTCACAAGCACACTTTCAGATATATACATACTCACACACATGAAGAAACCCAAAGAGACACACATGCACAAACACACAGGGGCATATACGTGAACATGTACACACAAGTATGTACATACATATATTCGTACACACAGAAGTATACACACAAAGATAGACGCACATAAAGGCATTGCACACCAGTGGTATGTTAACAAATAGTAATTTAAAATACTTTACATTAAAAAACATAGAAATTCACTGAAAAAAACAAAGGTTACAGGGGCATTATAGTTAGGAAATAGAATTGAAAAATCAAAGAAATTCACTTACAAAACATAGGTTACAGGGAAGTTATAGTTAGGTTCTGAATTTAATCGCACAAAACCAGAGAAATTCTGCAGTTATAGTTAGAGTATGTGAGCGGGTGCGTGAGTGGGTGTGAAAGTGCCTGTGTGTGTCTGTGATTGTATGTGTGAGAGTCTGAATGGGTCTTTGAGTGAGTGCATGAATGTCTGAGTGGGTCTCAGAGAGGGGGCATGATTGTCTAAGTGGGTCTGTGAGTGCATGAGTCTGAGTGGGTCTCTGATTGGATGCTTTAGTGCGTAAGTGGGTCTGTGAGTGGATTGAATGAGTGGGTCTGCAAGTGGGTGTATGAGTGTCTGAGTGTGTGTCTGAGTGTGTCTGTGAGTGGATGTGTGAGTGTCTGTGTGGGTATGTCAGTAGTTGTGTGAGTGACTCTGCCACAAAGGAATATTACCTGGCCTTTTATCCAACAAGAGTCCACAGCTTTGCATGAAATATCTATCCATGTGGAGTTCTTCCTGCCTTCTTGGGTAAATGTCTAGTATGTATTCTACACTACAGCTGTGTAATGGAGCACAAGCAAATGTCACCAGTGACCTTGTGTACGTTTGGCAATGTGTTTGTTCCTCATGCAGAATTCTCTGATAACATGAATCCTCCTATAGAGAGGCCAAAACAAAAACTTAAATCTCCACTAAACCAAGGTCCTTCCTCTTATTTATATGAAGTAAGTGCATCTGTCTTTTGGGGAGATGTACTCCTATTCCTCGTCATCAAGAACACACCAATAAAATCAGCAGGAAATGCACTAGGGGGCCCATTGGGAAGCTGTTCATCATCCTGGCAAAAGGGGGAAAGACATATTCATACTACTATGTAAGACGGTGCGGGGCCAAGTGGGCGCAGTTTCCTGGTGATTTGCAAATTTGCATATTCTTAGCTATTTAAAGGGAGAACCATGGCGGAGGGGGTCTATTTACCCCCCCCAGCCGAATTTGGCCAGGGGACCCCATCCCCTCGGATTTATCTCTATTTGATGGGGGAGATGGAGCAGTGTGGCCCCCTCCCCTGGCCTACTTCAGCCCCAGAGACCCCATCTCCGTGGCCCACTTGTTTTAAATGGAGGAGAGGGCCGTGCTGCCCCCTCCAAAAGCCTATAGCGGCCCCGGGAACTCCATCCCCCAGGGCCCAGCCTTAATTAAATGGAGGAGTGGGGCATGCAACCCCTCCTCTCCTGGCCTACTTCAGCCCTAGGGACCCCATCCCCAAGGCCCACCTCTATTAAATGGAGGAAGGGGGCAGCACGCCCCCTTTTCCCCAGGCCGATCTCAGTCCCAGGGACCACATCCCCCAGGGCTGAACCTTATTTAAATGGTGGGGGGGTGCAGCCCCCCTCACCAGGCCTGTTTTGGCCCTTAGGACCCAATTCCTGGGAGCCCTGCCATCTGTCCTGGGTTGCCCACAGGGCACCCACTGTGAAATGGGACTGCGGGGGGAGCCTGAAGGCCCCTGCGATCCCAAATGTCTCCCCACCTACTGTGGGAGCCGGCACTGCTTTTGCACACAGGGAGCTGCTAAACATGTGGTGCTCTGTCTGGAAAATCAATTATTTCCTCTGTTTCCCTGCCGGCATCTCTGAGGGCAGGGAAACAGAGGAAACCTCTGCTTCCAGCAGACGAGAGCACTTTGACAGCTCTCGCCTGCTGGAAGCAGAGTGTTTGCTTTGACTTGGCAGGAGCTACTGAAGCTGCCGTCAAGTCAGAGCAAACAGCTATGTCCCGGGGTGGGCACGCCGGAACATTGCAGGAGCCGGCCCTGGTGGGTGGTTGTCCCCAGGACAACTAGTGGCTCCTTGAGGGGGCGTGCAGTCCCATCCAATGTTTAAATATCCCCTAGGAGGTGGTGATTCCCAGGGCTGCAGGGGTCAACCCAGGCCCACCACATTTATTTCACATTTAGCCACAAGAGGTGCCGGTACCCAGGACTGTGAGGGAGGCCGTACGGGCCTCCCCATTCGAAATTAATGTTTGCCCGGGGAGGTGGTGGTCCCACTGCATATTTCTCTCTCATCACCCCTGGGAGGTGGCGGTCCCTGGGGCTAATGCAAGCCCTAGGAGGGTGACCCCTGTACCCTCTCTTCTTTCCATTTCCCAATGTGAGAAAGTAGCCTCTTTCTAACATGGTTACCCCCAGTTTTGGCCTCGTTGTGAGTGTGTGTCAGTGTGTTTTTACTGTCTCACTGGGATCCTGCTAGCCAAGACCCCAGTGCTCACAGTTTGTGGCCTAATATGTGTGTTGTCCGAAGTGCTTAACTGTGTGACTGAAGTTCTGCTAACCAGAACTTCAGTGCTAATGCTCTCTCTGCTTCCAAATTAGTCACTATAGTTTAGTGACTTCATTTACCAATCCCAATTGGCACACTGACCCCCCTTATAAGTCCCTAGTATACGGTACCAAGGTACCCAGGGCATTGGGGTTCCAGGAGATCCTTATGGGCTGCAGTATTTCTTTTGCCAACCATAAGGAGCTCAGACAAACCCTTTCACAGGACTGCCACTGCAGCCTGCGTTCCATAGTGAACACACTAATTCACAACCATTTTCACTGCACTTAAGTAACTTATAAGTCACCTATATGTCTAACCTTCATTTCCTGAAGGCTAGGTGAAAAGTTACTAAGGGCCAGATGTAGGAAAACTCCTGCATTGCGACTTGCAAATTGCGAGTCGCAATGCAGGATGCAGGATGGTGTCCCTGTCACCATCTGCGAGTCGCAAGGGGGTCGCAAAGGCCCACCTCATTAATATTGACTCGAAGCACTCACAGGGATGGTGGCCTGCTGGAGACAGCAGACCACCATGTCTGTGACTGCTTTTAAATAAAGCCATTTTTTTTTGTAATGCAGCCCATTTTCCATAAAGGAAAACAAGATGCATTACAAAATGAAAGAATGAAACGTGTCAGTTTCATTTTTTCAGAGCAGGCAGGCATTTTTTCAGAGCAGGCAGTGGTCCAAGGCCATAGGACCACTGCCTGCTCTGAAAAAATGTTTTCAAGGCCATTCACAAAGGGGAAGGGGTCCCATGGGGACCCCTTCCCTTTTGCGAATTGGTTACCACCAGTGTGGCACTGGTGGTAACTGTGATTGCTTTGCGACTGCGTTCGTGGTCACAAAGCAATCCTGCATCGCGCTGCAACTCGCAAATAGGAAGGGGAACACCCCTTCCAATTTGTGTCTCGCAGTCCCATTTTGCGAGTCAGTAACCAAGTTGCCGACTCGCAAAATGGAAATAGGGCATCGCGATGTGGGTTTTGCGCGTCGCAAACTGTGATTTTCGCTGTTTGCGACGGGGAAAACCCTTGCCACATCTGGCCCTAAGTGTGAGGTCACCCTTGCACTAGCAAAGGTGCCCCCACGCTGTCAAGGGCCAATTACTTGGACTTCATGAGTGCGTGGACACCATTACACATGTGCACTACATGTAGGTATATACCTATATGTAGCTTCACAATGGTAACTCCGAATATGGCTATGTAAGGTGTCTAAGATCATGGAATTGTCCCCCCATTCCAAATCTGGTTTTGGGGGGCCAATCCCATGCATCCTGGGGGCTACACCATGGACCTCCAGTACTGCCAAACCAGCTCTCTGAGGCTTTCACTGCAGCTACAGCTATTGCCACATCACAGACAGGGCTCTGCCTTCCTGGGGTCTGAGCAGCTCACTCCCAGGAAGGCAGAACAAAGCATTTCTTTTGGGAGGAGGGAGTTACACCCTCTCCCTTTGGAAATAGGTGTTACAGGATTGGGAGAGGTAGCCTCCCAGAGTCTCTGGAAATGTTTTGAAGGGCATAGATGGTTCCCTCCTTGCATAAGCCAGTATAAACCGGTTCAGGGACCTCCAGTCCCTGCTCTGGCACGAAACTGGACAAAGGAAAGGGAAGTGACTACTCCCCTGTCCATCATCACCCCAGGGGTGTTGCCCAGATCTCCTCCAGTGTCTCCCTGGCATTAGCCATCTTTTTTTCCAAGGTGTGGGAACACTCTGGAGACCTCTGAGTGGCCAGTGCCAGCAGGTGACATCAGAGACCCGCCCTGATAGGCGCTTACCTGGTTAGGTATCCAATCCCCCTCTCAGGGCTATTTAGGGTCTCTCCTGTGGGTTCCTCTTCAGGTTTGGCTTGCAAGTTTCCACCAGGAATCCTCTGCAACTCCTGCTTCATTCTCTGACCGTCGGATCAACCGCAGACTGCTCCAGGAACCGCTGTAACTGCAACAAAGTATCCAAGAAGGCTACTGTGACTCTGCAACTTCAGCTCCAGCCAGCAACTGCAACAGTTTCCAAGGTGTGCACGCTCTGAGGACTCCCTGTCTTCCCCCTCCACCAGAAGAACCAAAGAAATCCTCACAACGTTGGGAACGTGGTAGAAGGGCCGACTCATCAGGTAAAGCAAGTTTGGATTGTTCTCAGACTTATGGTGTCTTTATCTCTCCATGAGTCCGGAAGAGGCCCGCACGTAAAGGGGCTGAAACGCGTCGACCTTTTGACAAGGTGGTCGCAAAAAATAGTCAATGTATGGACTATGATTAGAGCGCACATATTTCCCTTGATTAATACCAAAGGAAAGTAGAAATATAAGATGTGATAGCGGCCGCAACCATCTCTTTGATGTGGATGAATTTCTTAATATATTTTGACAACCACTTTTTCAAAATAATTTTGGAGACTGATGAAGACAGTGTTTACATGTTTGTATATATCTGTATGTGTAAACATGTGTAATGGAAGTCTATTTGTACATTATACATATGATTTATGTATGTCATTTTGGTTTGGTGTCTAAAAAATGAAAATAATAATATTGTGGCAATTAAAGTACACTATCAATGACCAATTGAGAATCTCATTGCAAGTAATTCAACATTGAAATCTGTCCCTACCATTGTACCACATGTGTTTATGGACTGAGGACTCCCTGTCTTCACACTGCACCAGAAGGACCAAAGAAATCTCCAGTGGAGTGATGGAGTCACTTTCGTGCTCCAGCAGGCACCTTCTAAGAGGAGACCGGTTCTCTGATACTCCTCTCCTGGTGACGAGCGTGCTCCCTGGAACACAGGTGGTGGACCCCTTTGACACAGACTGTCTTAAGGCCCAGCTGTCCAAATTTGGAGGAGATTAGAGCTTGCCTTCCCTGTTTGCAACAGTACCCCTGTGCACCACGTCATCTTCACCTCCTGAGGCCTCTATGCACTATTTGCAAGAATCCTTCATGCACAGCCTGGCCCAGGCCACCAGCGCTCCATCCTGCAACGCACAACTCGGTGAGTTGTTCCCTGGCGGCGTGAGACCTTCCTTTGTAGTGCTGCAGCATCTGCAATTTGCACCTTCTTTGTCCCCGTGTCCTGGGACCTCCGTGGGTGCGGCATGGTCATCTGTGGGTTCCCTCCAGTGTTGGGAGCCCCCTCTGCCTCCTCAGTCTGAGTTGAGGCCCCCAGGTCCCTCCTGGGTCCAGGCAGTGCCATTTTGACGCAAACAGCGACATTGCTTGAACCAAGGCTTGTTGGATGAATCCAGCACTGCAACTCGCCTGCATCCAACATCTCCATGTGGGACATCCTTTGCATCATGTAGGAACCCGCAGCCATCTTCTTTGGTGCTCTTCTGCAGACTTATTCCAACTGGAGAATCCTCTTTTGCACCACCTTCTAGGTTGGCAGGGGCTCCTGTCCTTCCTGGAATTATCTGTGACTTCTGGACTTGGGGCCAGATGTAGGAAAAAAGCAATTTGCGACTTGCAAATTGCGAGTCCCTGCGACTCGCAATTTGCAAGTCGCAAATTGCTATGCAGTACGGTGTCTCAGACACCGACTGCAACTCGCAATGGGGTCGCAATGACCCACCTCATGAATATTCATGAGGTGGGTCGCAAATTGCGGCCCCATTGCGAGTATAGGCACTCGCTAACATGGAGGCCTGCTGACGTCAGCAGACCTCCATGTTAGCGACCTGCTTTTAAATAAAGCAGTTGTTGTTTTTTTAAGTGTAGCCCGTTTTCCCTAAGGGAAAACGAGCTGCACTTAAAAAAAAAACGAAACCTTTAGTTTCGGTTTTTTTTCAGGGCAGGGAGTGGTCGCTTGGACCACTCCCTGCCCTGAAAAAATATTTTGGGCTCCAGTCACAAACTGGAAGGGGTCCCATGGGGACCCCTTCCAATTTGCGATTGGGTTACCATCCACTTGAAGTGTATGGTAACTGCGATGCCATTTGCGACCGCATATGCGGTCGCAAATGGTATTGCATCCCAATGCGACTCGCAAATAGGAAGGGAACACCCCTTCCTATTTGCGAGTCTGAAATGCATTTTGCGAGTCGGTAACGACTCGCAAAATGCATTTCTGCAGTCGCAAAACGTTTGCTACATCTGGCCCTTGGTCTCCTCTCTTCACAGGTCTGCAGGTCCAGGAACCCACCATTTGTTGCTTGCAGTCTTGCTTGGTTCTTGCAATAACTCTTATCACGACTTGTAGTGTGTCCTGAGGAAATTTGCAGTACTTTACTCCTACTTTCCGGGGCTCTGGGGTTGGGTATTTTACTCACCTTTGTGGTTTTCTTACACTCCCAGCACCCCTCTACACACTACCATTGCCTAGGGGGGAATTTGTGATTCACATTACACCTTCTTAGTATATGGTTTTTATTGCCCCTAGGCCTATTTCTTCCTATTGCATTCTATGGTATTTTTTACTGTTTGCACTATTCTGTGACTATTTCCTTACCTGATTTTGGTCTCTAGTGTATATATTGTATATAATACTTACCTCCAGAAGGAGTATTGCCTCTAAGATATTTTTGGCATTGTGTCACTAAAATGAAGTACCTTTATTTTTGGTAACACTGAGTATTGTCTTTTACTGTGTATAAGTACTGTGTAACTATAGTGGTATTGCAGAAGAACCCCAATAAGGAATTCCTCTTAAATATTCTCCTAAAGGATGGCCAGGGACTTAGCACTAGTCAGGAAGAGCCAGAGGGGGAAATAGAGAAAAATTCCAACCAGGTAGGCTAAGAGGAGCATTCGAGCTGATTCGCCACTCCTACCACCTTTATCGTACATCCCAGAAGAGGCAACTTCGGAACCTCTGCACTTCCAACAGAGCGTGCAGCTCCTATGTCAACCAAGAAGGAAACTTTGTGACTCATCATCTTCCCTTGCACATAGGGCCCTCTCTGATCTACTTCTAGGGATGCTGAAAGTCTACACTCCTCGCCATCTGAACTGTCATCCAACCATTTATCGTTGATTCCATTCTCACCACGCAATGGGAACTGTTGTACTGCATTATTTGACTCATTCCTTGACCTTTGACCTGTTGAGGAAGCATCACCTGTTGCTGTCCCATTGGTGCTAAGGGCAACTGCATTTGCTGTCTAGGTACCAAGGGAATCTGCTGTTGCACTTGCTGCATCTGCACTGGTTGTACACGTGGCATCTGCACTTGTTGCATGGGTGGAAGACCCTGCATCGGAACCATGTTATACTGAAAGTTCGGATTCTGACCCCTCATTCTTGGTCCTTTAACATTTTGAAATGCATTGACATCATTGCTTTGTTGAAGAACACCCTTCTGCAACATCATCTGACATTCCCGCTTCCAGTGTCCATCGCCCCCGCAAGCATGACAAGGTAACACCTTCTTCATCCCCTGCACATCATTTTGAACTGCTACAGTATTCAGATCTGGATCATGGTTCACAAAACCTCCTCGACCTCTGCCTCTCACTTGCGCCTGTAACATTCCATTTCCTTGCGGCTGTTGCACCATCTGCTGTAAATAATTTCCCTGCATCCCTGCTTGTGCTGCCTTAATTTGCATCACCATCACTTTCTCCTTTAACTTTCTCTGCTTCAACTTGATTTCGTCACTACAGTATTTCGCACACTGCAACACCTCATCAATCGGCTTTGCTTGCCAACAGATCAAATGATTCTTAATCATCTGTCTAATCTCAGGTCTCAGTCCTTCAACAAACCTGAACACTAGGTGATTCATGTCCTTTGGCTCTATAACCTCTGTACCACTGTAGTGCTTGAACGCCTTTAACAACCTCTCATAGTAGGCATGTATCGACTCTTTGGCCTCCTATGCTGTTCGATCAATCTTTTGCCATTCAATGTTTTGCAGCGAAACTTTCTGCTTCAAAAACTCAATCACCTTATAGTAGTACCTCATTACCTCAGGAGATGGTGCTCCTGTGACTTTGTCCCTCGCCGGTTCTGCTGTCGGCCAATCCACACTTCTCTTGCACTCAAGCAACAAACCAGTTGGAACTATAATCTCAAAATAGCCTGTTCAATTCTTCCCAACGACACTTCGCAAGCTTCACAAACCTGTCTGTCTGCTGATACCACTCTATCGGCTTCTCCCTCAGCCTGGGAAAGTCATTTGTGAAAGACAAAATATCACCCCTGGACCATGGTACATGGACTAGAACCCCTCCAGCTGTTTCTTTCATGGGTAACATCTTTATTGTACCCGTAACTGGCCCGGCTTTCGCCTGCTGCTGTTCCAAGCCGTCACTTTTCCTTTTATCTCTTTTCTTTGCCCATCTGCCTTCCCACTTCTCTAATGCTCCCCAAACTTGTGCACCTGTAGTATTTCTTTAAGGTGTGCCATCATCCCAGTAGATCTTATGTGATCAAAATCCTTATGCTCGAGGTCTAGCCTGTAACTCTTCTTCAGATGTTTGATATTGTCTAGATCTATGTCATATTTGTCTGCTAGATTCGCTAACCTTTGGTGCACCTTGCTCACTTTCTTAGTTATTTTTGGGCACAGATACCTCAATTCTGCTTCAGTATATGATTCTAGCCTGTTCACTCCCATGCTCTCTTCAACTAGCTCAGCCGCTTCCATGCCCAGTCTCACAAAATTAAAGTATTCTTTTCTTTCCGACCTCTCTGCTGTCACAGGAGTAGTCTGGGGTGAGTTTAACTTATCCAGCCATTCATTCAGTTAAATCTTGCAACAAGTTATTTCCAGCCTGCATCATTGGTGTTTGTGGTACATTCATACTTGGAACCTGCGGGGTCAGCAGTCCCAAACCTGATTGTCTCATGGTATCTGGAGGAATCCCAATCGGACTGAAGTCTAACAGGGACCTGGATCTCTCTATTGTCTGTTCCATTGGAGTTATTCCTTGAGAGCTCCTTACGAACCCTCCTCTTGTCATCTCTTGAGTCATTACTCCCTGATCACATACACTAGGCTTTGCCTGTGCATATAACGGTACTGGCGGACCGACTGTAATAGGTAAGGATATGACGTCTGGCGTCTGCCTGCTTCCCAAACCCCGTGGAGCATTAACTTCCATATTCTGATTCATTACGGGTGCTGTGACTGACTGCGGTCCTGTGACCGAAGTGCAATTCGGCAACAATTGTTGCTGTTCCTGAGGCAGTAAAAGTGGAGTTGGCTCAATCTGCACTAACTTTGATCTCATATATGCCGGATCAGGGGACACCATCAAGCTCGTAGTCGTCTCTAATACTGGGACATCAGGGTAGAGCCTCTGAACTGGTGGTGGCTGCAACTGTGTCTGCATCTCCGGAGCAGTAGACACACTGACACTATTCTGTATCGGAACTGGTGTTGCAACAGTATTTACCTGTACCTGGTTTGTTGTTCCCTGGTTTTGCGTCAAATTTACAGGACCTGCACCAGTACTTGGTCTATTGTCATCCATGGCATGTGGCAGTGGTCGATCATGTAGAACTGATTTAGGAACTCATCATCATCTGAATCATCTGCCTCTGCCCAGTACTTCTTAGTCTCTTTTGCTTTTCTAGAGCTCTTATCCGTCTTACAAGTGGCCTTACCCACTTGTGCTTCACTTTCTTGCGTTATTGCTGGAAACATTTTAACTCCGTCTATTATTTCCTTTCTCCACATCCTGTGCTCACTATCCCACCTAGCCTCCGCTAGTGTCTTTTCTGCTTTCCTCATCCTCCTCTCAAACTTTTGTTGTGGTTGTTGTATGGCCCTCAACTCCCAAATTGCTAATGTCTTAAACTGCGCCGGCCTCGGAGGTGGCTTTTGCTCATTTAACGCTTTTCGCAAATTCTCTAAAATCATTATATTGAACGATCCGTGCTCCGGAAAAGCTAAACACCCATCTTTCTCTGTTAATTTGCACCACTGCTTTAGCCAAAGACATGGCGCGACTCCCCTCTCTTCCATTACGGCATAAGCCAGTGTATCCTCTGGCGGTGTAGGCTCCCCCACACTCGTGGGAATGTACACATCTCCACTTAAAGCACTCCTTAAAGCCTTGAAAAACTTAATTTTTGTGCCTTTTATTTTGGTAACAATCAAATCAGGAAGTGACTTTAATTCCCAGAACTCTCTTCGCCCACCTTCCCGACCAATTGCCTCTCACGGACGGCTGCCAAACCATGCGCGACCCTTCTCACTAACCGACCTATCCCACGCCGCTCCAATGATGTCACACTCACACACACTGTGGCTGACAAAGCCGTGCGGCTTGTCTTCCTCACTCTCAATCCACACAAAACGAATGCAATAATATTGCGAGCACTAACAAAACTCAAATCTGATGGTTTACTACAGGGAGGGTAACACAATCGCTTCAGAACTTCACAGAGATTTCACTTTAAGCCTCGGCCGCTACTCTCTCCTTCTCAGATCCCGCACTTGCAAGCAAAATTTGACCCGCAAATTCTACTCTCGACTTGTCAATGGTTCGTCCTAGTGCACTTTAGAACTCGCCAAATCTCCATCGAAGTTTTCATTCACTCACTTTGACTCAAACTCGACTCGTCAACCACGCCCAATTGACCTATTGAATCCCACAAATTACAACATAAACCAAGTGTCTCATACACTTATCAATATACTCCGGAGTCTTAGACCACGCAGTGTCCGTACATCACCAACAACCATGTTGACAATTTTTGAGAACAAAGCGCCACACTCACATGAAGTTTGCCGACTTCCCTACTCTCATACTGCGGAGTCCGCACACTCCTACTAAAACATTACCTGGCCTAAAATTCTCACAAACCTCACAATTCACCTGTGGTATGCATAAACGGTGCAAGCGCAACCCTATGTCACTCACTCAATTGCATGGGCAGTGCAGGGGCCCTCCTGTGGCCCCCCTGCACCTGTTCTCTGCTAGCCTTTTCATGGTGGTGCAGCACTGCCCTGTGGATTACGATCTCCGCCACTGCCAGGCTGCTGGGATCCATGATCCTGACAGAGCTGGCGGTTTCCTGGCAGTCGGACCGCTGCATCTGCGATGGTCCTGGCCACCACAGCGAGTATGGCAGTTGTAAAACCACCACACACGCATAATGGCCCCCTTAGTGTTCAGTTTGACTATCTATACGTATGAAAATGATACATCTTGGAGGATACAGGATACATATAAAATGATCAATTTTGAAAGGCAGGTATGGATTTTTTTCTAATTTATCCATAATCATCTTGTCCATTCGAGCTGAATGTCAAATTGATAGTCTCAAATTTTCATCAACCATAACATGCGCACTTGGGAATGCCTAAGTTATAAGTTGGTCATGGGAAAATTTATTTGAAAAAAGATATCATCAACAAGATGGTCATTGATATTTTACTTATGGGGAATCCATTTAGTGGCATTTTGCCCACAACATAGATGCTCCTGTGTACACAGGTACTCATTCCAACGTTTTATTTATTCATCAGAAACTTCAATACTGAAGACTCAAAAAGAATTTAATATATGGTGATTATGAATGCACATAATTGGGCATTGTATATAGTCACATGATATGTAAAACTATGCTGGGACTCTCATCGCAATAGCATAACATTGCCAAAACAGTCACACATCTATAACTATTAATTTTGTTGTCGATTACATCATATATTATTCACTGATATGAGATGTATGAATGCAGTTTTTTCATTTCAGAGTTCTCTATATTTCCACTTTTTTTATTGATGTAATCTTCCTTTCGTAGTCATTATTTTGCCTGGATTTAACTTTAATACTCTCATCGTGTTTGTGAGCAACGCTATTGTGTGTTTTTTTATTTGCTCCCAGCATTTACATTTTTTATTGTGCAGTGCACCCTTGTCTTGGCGATACATTGTGCTTTACAAATGCAAAATTATCTCCTCACTTGCCACCCCCTCACAACCCTCTTTTGTAGTTCCTTCCGCTACGGAAAATACCAGGCATGATTTGACTTAAACATATATGCACGCCCATCTCCTATCAAAAGACTTGTACTGTACCTCTGTTTACCTCAGCTAAAATGGGATTTTAGGATCACGGTTCCATGATGGTCCCATAGTCTGACCCCAACCAAAGCAGTATTGAGCACTGGACGTTTTCCTGGGAGGTTAGAGAGGTGGGGGCTGGTTTTGTTACTTGTGGATGGTTCTGCAGTGGAGCTGCAATATCTGCCCCCGTAACAGAATCAGCAGAGCTGGCCAGCATTATCAATCACTTCTCACTCTCGCTGGAGAGCTCCTTGTATATGTAGTTTATACACAACAATAAAAGTGTCAAGATTGATATCTCTGGTGAATAATCTTCATGCTGGAGAGAGATGAGTGTTGCCTATGGTAGCTTAGACTCATCTAAAGTAGCGCCTAGAGTCTTTCATTATCTTAATGTTTCTAAAATGGGTTTGCTGGGGTAGAAATACATTCTTATCAGTAAATCCAACCATTGGGGTACTTGTTAAATCTTGAGTTTGTGCTGCCCCAGACCAAGTACTCTTAAAAATGCCTATCAGTATGGATAACGCGATTCCTACACCTTCTATTACCCTTTGTCTTCTGTAACATTTTCTATACACTGATTTGCACAACTATGATTTATTCGTGTGTGTGTATGATGTATAGCGCTTTGACACCCTGCCCTGTTATGGAAACAATAAAACAAATGAAATACTTGTAAGAGAGGGGCTATGGAGAGATGAGGGGCACTGTTGGAGGATGATAGTGAGGGAATCACGTTGCTTTTCAATAACAAACTCCTACTCTGGAAATTTGTTTTTGAAATACAAAAACTTTGTTAAAGTTTGGCTGGACGGGTGTCAAAACTAATGGCAGCTATCCACCAAACTTTTTTAGCTCCGCATTTGCGCCGCTATTTGACGCAAAAGCGGCGCAAACTTACAAAATACAATTGGGGCATATTTATACTCCGTTTGCGCCGAATTTGCGTCGTTTTTTGACGCAAATTCGACGCAAAACTAACTCCATATTTATACTTTGGCGTTAGACGCGTCTAGCGCCAAAGTTCATGGAGTTAGCGTCATTTTTTTGCGTGAACACCTTCCTTGCGTTAATGATATGCAAGGTAGGCGTTCCCGTCTTAAAAAATGACTCCGATGCATATGCGTCGTATTTATACTCCCAGGCAAAAATGACGCCCGGGAGTGGGCGGGTCTAAAAAACCCGCATTAGCGCCGGATTTTAGCGCCTGGGTCAGGGCAGGCGTTAAGGGACCTGTGGGCTCAGAATGAGCCCAGAGGTGCCCTCCCCTGCCCCCAGGGACACCCCCTGCCACCCTTGCCCACCCCAGGAGGACACCCAAGGATGGAGGGACCCACCCCAGGGACATTAAGGTAAGTTCAGGTAAGTATTTTTTTTTTAAAAAAAATTGTGGCATAGGGGGGCCTGATTTGTGCCCCCCTACATGCCACTATGCCCAATGACCATGCCCAGGGGACAGAAGTCCCCTGGGCATGGCCATTGGGCAAGGGGGCATGACTCCTGTCTTTGCTAAGACAGGAGTCATTTCTATGGGGGTTGGGAGTGAAAACAAAATGGCGCAAATCAGGTTGAGGCGCAAAAATTGCCTCAACCTGACTTGCCCCATTTTCTTGACGCCCAAGCTCCATCTTCCCCTACGCCGGCGCTGCCTGGTGTACGTCGTTTTTTTTAACGCACACCAGACAGCGCCGGCGGCTAACGCCGGCTAACGTCATTCAATAAATACGGCGCCCGCATGGCGCTTCAGAATGGCGTTAGCCGGCGCAAATTTTTTTGGCGCAAAACTGCGTTGGCGCAGTTTTGCGGCAAAAAGTATAAATATGGCCCAATTGTATTTTGTAAGTTTGCGCCGCTTTTGCGTCAAAAAATGACGCACATGCGGCGCTAAAAAAGTATAAATACAGGTATCTTGACAGGAACCTCCCTGATTGATGGTCCTCCCTGTCAGGTACAGAGATCACTGATGGCCCAGTAATGATCTGTATATTTGGCAGGCGAAATTCCATAACGGTGGTGAGTTTTGTCCCGTGCCATCCTGACAGACAGAGTACCATCCGCCGAGCTATTGATCAGTCCTTTTTTACTTACAAAGTCACCTGTGCTGATTTTGTGACCTAAAAGTACAATTGTGAATCTGACTATGCTGATAAGGAAATATGGAAACCCGAAATACCAACAGTGCTTTCACACTTGACTAGCTCCTTGTTTGATTCTCGTCACATCCCGTCATTTCGCATCTCCTTCTGCATGATGCTGTCAATATGTGTGATGTAAAAACGTTTGAATGAGTAAACATAGCGCAAGCAAGACCTCTGACAAATAAATATTCCCATCTTCCATCCCCCACTCATGTCCTGGCTTCGTTAATGCAGTGTCAAGTTGAATCCTACACCTTAATATCCCATGTGCAGAACCTCATGTTTGAGGCAGTTGTGCTAAGATAAAAATGTTCTCTGAAAAGCACTGTGCTACTCCTTGGAGTAATGGAGCAAATGCCTGAAATAAATAAACACAGTGAATTAAAGTGCAGGGAGTGGATAGATCGGTCGCCTTTACTTTTGTGAGACCATCTGCACTAAATCTCAACAGATATCATTCAGCCTTCAACATGAAAATACCACATGGAATGCTTATTCTTTAAAAGGGCTGAAACTGTAAATTCTGTTTCAAAGCACATACAAGCCATGACTAAATAAACATGACATGGGTCTTTAGCTGCCAAAAACGCGAGTTACTTATCACAGCTGACTGTATAACTGGAAAAAAGATATAACGATAGAAAAGAGGCAAAGTATTGTCTTTATATATGAAGTGAAAACTGGAGCGAGACATTAAGACACCTCTGTCGGCTCCTTTCTTTGCCAGGATCCAGATTGTAATTGGATTCCCTGAACACTTGGAGAGGTGGGGATTGGATACTGATAACAAACCAGAACCAAATAAAAAAAGTTTTATAGCTAGTAAATTACAAAAACTGCACAGATATGCTGATGCAATCAATTCAAGTATCAGTCCACTAAATCAGTGTCTGCACTTTAAAAAAAATAAGAACACTTAAATAAAAACAAAACAATATTCTATCTAAAAAGATACTTTGACATACCAAGTGGCACCACATTTACAGTCCAGGCATTCCTGAGATGCTGTAGGGAGCTTGCAATATTTATACGGATCCCTTGCGATTCACCATGAAGATATAGATAAAAAATAAAACCTTCTAAGAAACCGGATTGCTTGACATGTATATGTGCCCTACATATTTCTCGGATCCTGCAGGACATTTCTATTGGGCACAGGTCATCCCAAGTGCACAGTCTTCAGCTCTCTGCACAGCTCTGCCTGTACCATAGAAGGTTTTATTCTTACAAGTTCAAACAGATGTCTCTGACTGCATTGATTTAATTTTTTCTGGGAAGGTGACTCCACAGACAGAAAGAGTTTGGTATTTTTAACCAATGCCATTCAAAAAGGAAACTCATTTCAAGAAAGCCATACAGCCCATGGACTGAATGCGCCTGAGAATATTTAAATTTGTGTTTGGCGAGGGAGGTGGGCAAGGGTAGTATGTTTAATTGCAGGAAGAGAGTTGGTTTCAGAAAGGTTATGTGAAAATGATATTGAGAAGTTAGAGGATTTTCGAACACTTGCTCTGAAAATCTATGTACGGTTTCCAACAACATCTATTAAAGTTGCAAATTACATACATGATTTTAAATTGGAGTGCTAGTAGAATTTGGTGATATTGTAGTGTATTATTAACTGAATTGTGACTGTTGTACATTAGGAACAGACATAACCCCACAGAAAATAAGCAAAATCTAAGATTTTGTAAAAAATTATCACGTAAATTATGATGATTTGGATTTGGTCAGCACTCCTTCAGATTCACTGTTGGGCAGGCACAATCCGCTATACAAAGTAAGGCAAGAATTGGAGAAGTGAAGATGAAGATGAAGTCATATGTGTTAAAAAAAACTCTTCACGCTTCAGTGACCACCAGCGCTGACTGGCAAAGCAAGACCTGAATTTTGTGCTACAGTAATGACAGCCTGCGGTGACCCCCAAGGCAAAGCTCCAGCACTGACCACCTGTGATGCTCGATTGGCTTTTTGAGCTACAGCAACAACCATCCATGACTCTCTCACTGCTCCTTGTTGCCTCCTCCATCCGAATAGAACCCTCTGTGCCGTTGTTGGAAGCGGCCTGTTCTGTGTGGCTGTGGCCGTGTCCCAGCCAGGCAGAACCTACCACTTCCGTCAGGGGTGGGTGATTACACTCACTGTATAATCTGCGATCACCCTTGGATAGCTTGGCACTGAGCAGTCAGGCTTATCACAGTTGCAATGTGTAAAGCATTGACAGAGCACTCCCACAATAAATACAATGAGCATCACAAAAGAGACTTCACACGTGTGGTATGTAAATAAAGATTGTACTCAACACACACATTCATGAACAAAATATGAAAATCAGGAACTTCTGGGCATATATCACACACAGCCCAAACCTGGGTTAAAATGACATCACTAGTATGCATATTGGGGAGAGATCCTATGTTACCCCCCTTGCACCCTTATGTGGTGTAACGCTATAATTCCTAGGCACACCCTGGCAATTTTTATAATGCAAAAACACATGATTTAGGGTGCACCTCAGATCAGAACGATATCAAAAATGTATACACACAGATAATGGCAATACTTTTAAGCAGCTCCGTAGGCCGAGGCCGCCTGGGTAAAACCACTGTCAAATGTAGTATTTTGTTGGCAAGAAATCAATGTGTAAAGCAACTCTGCCTGTCGATGTAATCGCTAACAGGCAGTCACTCCCACATGCATGCACTCACTCAGTAGTGATAAGCAGTGCCTCAGATGTCTGGAAAGCTGTTATGGAACACACTTGCACGCACACGCATGCAGCATCGTAATGCGGTGCAACTGATGTCTGGCAGGTCATTTGATAGCACAAGCAGACCCCATGGCCCAAGCCCTCTCCACAGGTTGGGGAAAAATCAACCTTCCCCCTTATACTAGGTCGATCATGGCCAGAGTCACACTTACTCAGAATCCCAAGGGAGAAGATTGGGGTAAGGAGCAGGACTGATTAGGAGGCAGTTGGCAAATGGGGGGTTTGGCCACCGCTCGAGAAGTTCATCCCCAGGATGTGTAGCAGAAGGAGCTGAGGGAAAAAGTTTGTTCAACCCAATGTTTCTGTAATGTGCCTTCTGGCACCAGCCCAGATCTGCGAAGCACCAGTGGCGAAGGTTGTTCAGTCTTTTGACCCACTTCTGTTCACTCTCAGAAGCATTCCTTCAGTCCAGTCAATTACTCTCACCACCCAGGCCTGGTCTGGGCAATAAAAAGTGCAACTCAGGAAAGGCCCAAAAGGATTTAACCATGAAGGGGAATATAGCAGGGATGCCTTTTGGGAGCGAAAGAGGCACCTCTTCAGGTACATGTCAATTAGAGACACACCCATCCAATCCAGGCACAACGCCTGTTGCCCATTGATCCGGGTCGCACCATACAGTTCTGGTCACACACAACAAAGAGTTATAAATTCCATTCCCCTCTAGAAATGAGGCAGAACGCCTGGTGCGCATTGATAAGGGCCATACCAGACAATTCCAATCACACACAACAAAGAGTTATAAATTCTGTGCCTCCTGGAAATGAGGCACGATGCCGGTGCATGTTGTTACGATTGCACCAGACAGTTCTGACAACACACAACAAAGAGACTCAAATTCTGTGCCTCCCTTGAATTGAGGCACAGCATCCGGTGCGGGTTGATACGGGTCACTCCAGATAGTGCAGTCACATGCATAGGCACAAATTCAGCAGTGCTGTACAAGGTAGAATGAGGCAGTACTATGGGTGTGACCTTACCTCCGAGGGCTGCCCCCTGTGCATCAGACACTGAACGCAATGAGCGTGCAGATGGCATGCCACACGAGAGAGATGCAGCATGTTTGATGAACCCAGCCACGTGGATTCCCGCAACTAGTGAATCCACTCACCACCAACAAGACGCTTATGTGTGTTGAGGCCCCATGGTGCGGGGGTCACATGCCTTAGATATGGCCACTGCTCTTGGGGCTCCATTAGGCAATCCGGTCTCCAGGTTCAGTTCTCATTACCACGCTCATGCACACTAACAGTTGGGATTCAGCAGATGATTTGTGCACTTATGAAGGCACCGCTTTCCAGGTATCACAAGTAGTCAGTATGGGTTCCTCATGGGAGGTCTTTGATGTCCCTGAGACCTCCAGAATAGAACAGGGGGAAAGCCAACAAGCCTTTGCAGAGCACACTTCAGGGTGTCACACAGCAGCAGATAGTCCGTCCAGGCCAGCCACTATTCAGGAAGGGTGCGTGGTTCCTTCCAATGACAGTAATCCTTCTTGTACACAACAGATTCCTCAGGCAGTGTGCCCACATGGACCAGATTCTCCGGTTTCATGTCCCCACAAGTGTATCTCTGCCCTGCTGAAGTATGGCACCAGTAATTATACTATAGTGTGACTTTGCAGCTGGGGTGGTTCAGCAGTTTTTCCTTTGAACTACAGATGTTGCCCCTAAATTTCAGTCCTGTCTACCATGGGGCATGGAATGCAGATCTTAATCTTCAGTGGGGACATGATCTGGTTGCCAGAGGCCAAAACACCTCCCTCCGATTTATCCAGCCAGGCCCTCAAATGGCAGAGGTCGGTCATACCCGTTGCATGCCAAGTGTTTATAGCTGTCACTGGGGAATGAACATATCTGCTCCCTCAGCCTCCAGTGTGGATTAGAACCAAGTAAAAAGGCACACAACAAATGTTCATTGCAAGATCGCAGATATCCATGACAGCTTCAGTACTCAGACCCCCGTCAACCACCGACACCATAGAAGCACCAGCCTCCTGCTCTCCTGGACCCACGTCAATGACAACAACACCATCAAAATCATGAACACCATCTACTCTGGCTCACCATGCGACTCCTGCCCTCACCACATCTTCAACAAAGCAAGCTCCATCATTGCACCCCAACTCTGGAAGATCATCAACAGTTCCTTGTAGTCCACCACCTTCCCGGAGAGTTGGAAACGCCTTCTTCAAGAAACCTAAGGCGGACCTCAAGAACTTCCTGCTCCCCTTTCCAGCAAAAGTCATAGAGAAAATTGTCAACAACCAACTGACCCATTTCCTGGAGGAAAACAATACTCTGGACCCATCTCAATCCGGATACCGCAGCAACCACATCACTGAAACTGCCCTCATCGCCACCACCGACGACATCAGAGCCATACTGGACAATGGCAAAACCATGCCCTCATCGTCCTGGACCTCTCAGCCATGTTCGACACCATCTGCCACCACACCCTACGCACATGCCTCAGCAACACAGGAATCCACGACAGAGCCCTGGACTGGATCACCTCCTTTCTCACTGGCAAAACTCAGAGAATCCACCTCCCTCCATTCTGCTCTGAAGCCACCAAAATCATCTGCGGCATACCCCAGGGTTCGTCCCTCAGCCCGACCTTCTTCAACTTCTACATGGCTCCACTCGGAAAATCGCCCAATCTCACAACCTCAACATCATCCGATGACACCCAGCTGATCCTCTCCCTCACCAAGGACACCGCCAAGGCCAACCTCCACAAAGGAATGAATACCATCGCCGAATGGATAAAGAACAGCTGCCTGAAACTGAATTTCATCAAGAATGAGGTCCTCATCTTCGGCTCCACCCCCCGCATGGGACGACTCCAGGTGGCCTGCCACACTGGGAACCGCGCCAACACCCTCCGACCACTCACGCAACCTGGGATTCATCCTGGACTCTTCACTATCTATGACCCAGCAAGTCAATGCCATCTCCTCCTCCTGCTTCAACACCCTCCACATGCTTCGGAAGATCTACAAGTGGATCCCCACTGACACCAGAAGAACAGTCACCCAGGCCCTCATAAGCAGAAAACTGGACTACTGCAATGCCCTCTATGCAGGAACCACGACCAAACTCCAGAAAAGACTGCAAAGCATCCAGAACAACTCTGCATGCCTCATCCTGGACATCCCCCACCAATGCCAGATCACAGCCCACCTGAGAGACCTGTATTGGCTCCCTGTCAACAAGAGAATCACCTTCAAACTCCTCACCAACGCTCACAAGGCACTGCACAACACTGGACCAGAATACCTCAACAGATGGCTCTCCTTCTACACCCCGACCCGACAGCTTCGCTCCACCGACCTTGCCCTCGCCACAGTCCCAAACATCTGCAGAACAACCACCGGCGGCAGATCATTCTCACACCTCTCCACCAAGACATGGAATTCTCTTCCCACCCACCTGCGTCAGACCAAGGACCTCCTTACCTTCAGGAGACATATCAAGACATGGCTGTTGGAGCAGTAGCTGGCCCTCTCCCCTCAGCGCCTTGAGACCTTCACGGGTGAGTAGTGTGCTTTACAAATTCCCTGATTGATTGATTGATTGATTGAGAAATGCCAACTATCCAGAAGTGGCATTTCTAAACTTGTAATGAAAAAAACACCTTAACCATAGGAAAGGGAATATCATTTCAAATCCAACGATATGAAACATAATGAAGCTGATTCACTGCAATCCACTTTTGCAGTTTGGTGTGATTTCAATCAGTCCCCAATGTTAGCCTTACAGGAAGAGCAAACTTTATAGGAAGGAAAACTTACATGGGTATTCTTCACTACCAGGGCAGAGAACACTTCTCTGTTCTTGCCCTTTCTTTCAGCTACCTCTCCCTTCACCTCTTCAGACCTTACCCTAGGGGATGCCCTATTGGTAGTTGAAGGTCTCGTTAGGGTTGGCTGGGGATTTAGAAAGGCCATTTTGAGCATAAGTGCAATGGTGATCACACAGGCCTGGAATGGCAGGCTGGACACGTGTTTGAAACACCATGGTGCAAGCGCACACACTCAGACCTGCGATGGAAAGCTTAGCACATGTTTGAAATAACCCTTGATGCAAGGGTGCACACACTGGCCTGCAATGGCAGACGGGACACATATTTACAACACCATGGTGCTAGCGTGTACATTAAGGTCTGCAAGGACAGGCTTAGCACATAATTGAAAACAACCTTGGTGCAAGTGCACACTCACTGGTAAGCTCCACTTCCTAGCATGTGCAGGAAGGGCGCATGCACTTTCACACTGTCCTTACAGTGGGAAAGTGCCCAAGGCCCTAAGGCCACTAAAAGAGAATCAGAGAAACCTATGAGAAAAGCTGATCCCCTCAGTAGAGAAAACCCACATGGGGGTTCTTCACTACCCAGGCATGGAACACACATGTGTACCTGCCCAGCCTCTTATCTCTCACCTGCTCTGCCCTTCAGGGTGTGCTCTAGGGATAGTGGAAGGCCCACTTAGGTTTGGCTAAGGTGTGAGTCACGTCATCCTAAGTACAAGTGTACCTGTGCCTCCACAGACCTGCAGTGGCGGGCCCGATACATGTTTGACAGGCTATTCTGATGGTGGGCACATTCAGTGCAGAATCCCACCACTAGCCAGGGCCGCACTCATCCCGGTTATGTGGTGTACCTTTTTGCAGGGCACTCCTGAGTACAGCACCAAAACTAATGACGTAAGTGCCCATTCCTGTGTAGGAAGGGTGTGCACACTTTCCCACTGCAGTACAGGGGGAAAGTGCCCAGAGTTCTAAGGCCAAGCAAAGAGAGTCAGCAAAAACACAACCAGGAGGAAAAAGCAAAAGGTTTTAAGAAAATTCCCTAAGAAGGGCCACGTCCAACAGTTGCACTTTGAGAAGATAGCTTTTACAACAGGACTAACTTGGTCTTGCGTCCAGGTTGCCCTCCACTATGGTCAACCCTGAACTTGAGACTGTTAGACTTGGCATCATTAGCATGGTCTCCCCTGACTTTCTGCCTCTACTTCCCAGGTTGTTTTCTGTGTGCTAGAATCTGTTTTTGCTGTTTTGTTTGCTCTGGACACTTTACCACTGCTGACCAGTGCTAAAGTATAACTGTTCCCTGTATACATTGTGTGTGTACGTTGGCTTATCCATGATTGGCATATTTGATTTACTAGTAAGTCCCTAGTAAAGTGCACTTTATGTGCCCAGGGCCTGTAAATCATATGCTA
The DNA here is from genome assembly GCF_031143425.1 of Pleurodeles waltl. Classification (NCBI taxonomy): domain Eukaryota; kingdom Metazoa; phylum Chordata; class Amphibia; order Caudata; family Salamandridae; genus Pleurodeles; species Pleurodeles waltl. The sequence goes on along the minus strand of NC_090447.1, from coordinate 1,399,793,822 downwards.
CTAGTATGCCTGCAGCACTGGTTGTGCCTCCCACATTTGTAGCTCTGTAAACATGGTTCAGGGCTGCCCTGCATTGTTTGTGAGTGCAGTTTTAACTGTAAATTCGACTTGATAAGTGTACCCACTTGCTAGGCCTTAACCTTCCCTTTTCTTACATGTAAAACACCCCTAAGGTAGGGCCTGGGTAGCCCCATGGGCAGAGGGCTGTGTGTTTAAGGTAGGACATATACTAATGTGTTTTATATGTCCTGACAGTGAAATACTGCCAAATTTGGTTTTCACTGTTGCAAGGCCTATCTCTTTAATAGGTTAAAATGGGGGCTGCCTTTAAATATGGTAGCAGATAGAGATGTGGAGTTTGGGGTCTCTGAACTCACAATTTAAAAATACATCTTTTAGTGAAGTTGTTTTTTAGATTGAAAATGCCAGTTTGAAAATGCCAGTTTTAGAAAGTAGACATTTTCTTGCTTAAACCATTCTGTGATTCTGCTTGTTTGTGGATTCCCTGTCTGGGTCAGTTTGACATTTGGGCTGTTTGCACCTCTCATCTAGACAGTGACACAAAGGAGATGGAATGTAGCCTGCGTATTCTGATGAGCCATCTGGGCTGAGGGGAGGAGTGGTCACTTACACTTGAAAGGGCTGTGCCTGCCCTCACACAATGCAGTCTCCAACCCCCCCAAAGAGAGTATTGTCTTTGAAGTAGGCCTACTTCAAAGGCAGAAATGGGTATAAGAAGAGCACCCAAACCCCTGGAAATCAGATTACTTCTGAAACCAAGAGAACCTCTGCCAAGGACCAGAGCTGGAGAGGCTGGAGGAGGAGTACTGCCCCTTTGCCTGTGACTGTGCTTTGCTGGGTTGGCTTGCAGTAGCTGCTTCTACCTGAGAGAGGACAAAGACTGACTTTTGTGTAACTTCCCACTGGTGAAGAATCTCCAAGGGCTTGAAACTGAGCTTGCCTCCTGTTGTTGAAGTCTCAGGGACAACAAAGACTTCTCTCTGCCAGCACTTGGGCTTTCTGCTGAGAGTCCTACCTGCCAAGTGGTGCCCTAACCTGTCTCTGGGCCCTTGAAAGGTGAAGCTGGTGGAAAAGGACAGAAATCCACGCAAAGACTGCCGTGTGGGGAAACTTTCAACCCACCACCCACTTTGCGGCTGAAAAACGACGCGCCACCGGCCTCATAGCTAAAATAGATGCTCCACCTGCAACATGGCTTGGAGAATGACGCAAAGTGGCTGGGGAAACGACGTGCAACACCCGCATCGGCTGCTTTTAACGACGCAAGCCCAACACAGCGTGGTTTCTTGACACCGTGCGACCGGATTCCAACGCAACATCGCTGGGTGTGGAAAATCAACGCAAAGCCTGTCCGGATCAACGCATCACTCTCTTGCGAAGAGGGAAAATGACACATGCTGACCCGACCGGAAAAGAGGCGATTAGTGGGCTCGCTTGCGAGTGAGAAATCGATGCATCGCTGGCCTTTTACGACGCACACTCACCTGTGCGGTGTTATTTTGACGCAACCCAGGTACTTTTTCACACTAACAGTGTTCTCACTGTTTTCTAAAGGATTGGAGACTCGTATTCTTTAAAAATGTATAACTTGACTTGTGTATGTTGGATTTTTGTCATTTTGGTTGTGTTGTGTTTAGATAAATGTTACCTATTTTTCTAAATCTGTGTTAGTGTCTTTTTGTGGTGTTTTCACTCAGTTACTGTGTTTGTTGGTACAAATACTTTACACATTCCTTCTGAAGTTAAGTCTGCCTGCTCCTGCCAAGCTACCAAGGGGGTGAGCGGGGTTAACTGAGGGTGCTTCTCCTTACCATGACTAAAGTGAGGGTCCTTGCTTGGACAGCGTGTAACCTGACTGCCAACCAAAAACCCCATTTCTAATAGAGACTTTCCCCCATACTAGTGTGATCACATGACGAAGGGGTTGTGCATTGTGCTTGCAGGTGTATATCTACTTAAAACCCTTGAAATTGCATCTCTACGGTTCTACTGATTAGATCTTCATCCTTCTGGTATAACTGTATTTATTAAAATGCACTCTCATTTTTAAGATTAGTTTTGGATTTTTCCTGTGTTGTGTTTTCACTTTGTTACTATTTGTGTCCTGCATAAATACTTTACACTTTGCCCCAAAGTAAAGCCTGACTGCCTTTGTCCCAAGCTACCAGAGGGTTAATTAATCACAGGTTAATTTAGTGACATTTTGTGATTCACCCTGACAAGGATTGTGGTTCTTGCCTAAGTGGGGCTTTCATTAAAATGTGGCTTGCCCCATTAGAAATGTTGCTTGTTCCATTAGAAAAAAACTAAAGTATGGGTAATGTGCTACTTATGTAACTTTGTTTTGGAGTATGCTACTGAATCCATTCTACCAGCCACAATTGTTTACTATTTATTGAAAACTGAAATCAGTGCCAAAGTTTCATTTTTGATAAATATATAGGACAAGAAACTTTAAAAAAGTTAGACCTTGCCTGTCTGAAGGCCCAGTAGGCTAACTAGCATTAGTCTTTTAGCAGCTGAACCCCTGTCAGTGCTTTCCCCTTGATGAGGTGTGAAAACTGCAACCAAAGCATGAACAATGGCTTAGGCCTTTTTGCAGGAATACCTACATGTGAGGTATGTGATTCATCCTTTCCTTGGAAAGGTAGCTGGGGAGTGTTCAAGGACTTCATTGATTTGACCAGGATGAGACCTGCTCATTCACTGTAAAGTTTAAAGAGAAACCTTTTGATTCCAGGGCACAGTATAGCTGTGTTGGTACCATCCCACTAACAGGGGGAGCAGGTCCCAGAACCTGTTTGGTGTGATCGAGGGGAAGGAGATAGCTCATTTCAATAGACACAACCCTAGGTGGACCACCAGCGTCATCCAGCAGCAGAAGTGTTTTCTCATGTTGGATTTCACTACGAACAGTGCATTGTGGTATAGCTTGCAGTAACGAAAACAGGATATGCCGTAAAAGGGAGAAGGTCTGGTCTTAGAAACTTTTATCCATTTGGTTAATGAGTATCACCTCATCCCAGCTCATCAAACACATTTGCTCCTTTGAAAGAACAGAACAGAATAGGACTGAAGCTGCTGTCTATAACTTGTGTGGAGACCTGAAGGGCAGGACCTATTCCCACTTGTACCCCGGATGCAAAAGGGGACTCCATGAGTAAGTTGACTGACCTCTTGTGTTTCTGTAGGGACAAACTGCAAGAGACCTTTTCTTTAAATGACCAGCTGACCAATTGTAACTGAGCTTGGACTGGACCCTGTTGTTGACCTCTGTTAAAGTGAGTCCTGACCCCTAAGTTCTGTCCCTGAGGTCCTGAAAGCCTTACAAGTGACCAAGAGGAGCTACTCCAAAAAGCTGGCAAACGTGGAGACTCAGAAGTATTTTCATCTTCCAAACCTCTGGAGAACCAGGACCAACCAAGTGGTAAAAGTCTTTAATTTTGGAAGACCTGATTCATAAAAGTAACATACACTTTTGAGTAAGTTTACACTTTTGAGTAAGTTTACTACTTTTCAATATTTAAAAGCTGCAATTTTGATGTAACTTACACTTTTGTAGCAAGTTATTCACTACAAGTTGCCAGCCACTAGTGCTACATACCTTAGATAATAATGGAGGTAGGGACCTAGTACACAAGTGTTAAATACTATAAAAGTGTAGGTTTTTACAAAGATGCAGATTGTGAATGTTGAAATGGGGTCTTTGGTTGATAGTCAGGTTACCCCCTGTTCAAGCAAGGACCCTCACTCTAGTCAGGGTAAAAGAGAATCACCCTCAGCTAACCTCTGCTTACCCCCTTGGTAGCTTGGCAGGGCAGTAGGCTTAACTTCAGAGTGATAGGTGTAAAGTATTTGTACCAACACACACAGTAACTCAATGAAAACACTACAAAATGACACAACACAGGTTTAGAAAAATAGGAAATATTTATTTAAACAGGACAAGACCAAAACAACAAGTCATGAATTTTTAAAGATTAAACTCAAAAATAGCGCTTAGAAACACAAAATGCTTTGATGAGGTGTTAACACGGTGTCGTGATGGAGTCATTCCCAACAAGTCGACACCAGCGGCACCGGACACGGAGTCGTGTAGACCCCCAAGTACAGTACCTTTGATGAAGAGTCAAAACAAGTTGATGCTCGAAGTCGAGGATTGTGGCATCTGTGCGAAACGTTGAATCCGCGCACTTCGAACGGCGTCAGCCGCGACATGGTGCTGCGACTTCCACAGAGTCGCGGACTTCAGCGGGCTGCAGTGGTGTCGGGCCTGCGAAGGTCGTTGCGTTCCAGCAACGATCACGGAGTTGGTTGCAGGTGGCGTCACTGGATTTAGCAGCGGCGTCGCTCCGAAGTCGTCCGAAGTCGATCTCCTTGGATTTCCACCAGCTTTCCTTTCAAGGGCCCAGGGACTGGGTAGGGCACCACTTGTCAGAGCAGGTGTCTCTCCAGAGACTCCAGGTGCTGGCAGAGAGAAGTCTTTGCTGTCCCTGAGACTTCACACAACAGGAGGCAAGCTCTAAATCAAGCCCTTGGAGATTTCTTCACAAGATGCAAGGCACACAAAGTCCAGTCTTTGCCCTCTTACTCTGGCAGAAGCAGCAACTGCAGGATAGCTCCACAAAGCACAGTCACAGGCAGGGCAGTACTTCTCCTCAGCTCTTCAGCTCTTCTCCAGGCAGAGGTTCCTCTTGTTTCCAGAAGTGTTCTAAAGTCTGTGGTTTTGGGTGCCCTTCTTATACCCAATTTCTCCTTTGAAGTAGGCCTACTTCAAAGTAAAGTCTCTTTTGAATGTGAAATCCTGCCTTGCCCAGGCCAGGCCCCAGACACTCATCAGGGGGTCGGAGACTGTATTTTGTGAGGACAGGTACAGCCCTTTCAGGTGTAAGTGACCACTCCTCCCCTCCCTCCTAGCACAGATGGGTCATCAGGAAAGGCAGACTACACACCAGCTCCTTTTGTGTCACTGTCTAGTGTGAGGTGCAACCAGCCCAACTGTCAGACTGACCCAGACAGGGAATCCACAAACAGGCAGAGTCACAGAAATAAGCAAAAAAATGCTCACTTTCTAAAAGTGGCATTTTCAAACACACAATCTTAAAATCAACTTTACTGAAAGATGTATTTTTAAATTGTGAGCTCAGAGACCCCAAACTCCACATGTCCATCCGCTCCCAAAGGGAATCTACACTTTAATCAGATTTAAAGGTAGGCCCCATGTTAACCTATGAGAGGGACAGGCCTTGCAACAGTGAAAAACGAATTTAGCAATATTTCACTGTCAGGACATATAAAACACATTACTATACGTCCTACCTTAACCATACACTGCACCCTGCCCTTGGGGCTACCTAGGGCCTACCTTAGGGGTGTCTTACATGTAAGAAAAGGGAAGGTTTAGGCCTGGCAAGTGGGTACACTGACCAAGTCGAATTTACAATTAAAAATCAACACACAAACACTGCAATGGCAGGTCTGAGACATGATTACAGAGCTACTCATGTGGGTGGCACATCCAGTGCTGCAGGCACACTAATAGCATTTGATTTGCAGGCCCTGGCACCTCCAGTGCACTTTACTAGGGACTTACTAGTAAATCAAATATGCCAGTCATGGATAAACCAATCATCAATCCAGTTTACACAGAGAGCATATACACTTTAGCACTGGTTAGCCGTGGTAAAGTGCTCAGAGTTCAAAAGCCAACAGCAACAGGTCAGAAAAAAATCATTTACAGAAAAAAATAGGAGGCAGGAGGCAAAAAGATTGGGGATGACCCTGCATAAGCAATAAAGTCCAACAGTGAAAATCAAAAAAAGGAGTAAACTTTCTCAAAAGCGTTAGTTACTACAAAAGTGAAGTTTGTGAATAGCATTTTGTAGTATGTTTTGTAGTACTACTGCAGTACTACAAAAACTTACAACAAAGTGCAGTTGTGAATAAGGGGCAGAGAGTTCAGATTTACTATTCCAGGTCCAACTCCACACCCACTTAGGGAAAGCTTTTAATATGGAAAGTAGAGATGTACTATTCTAACTTCAAGGGCATCATCATAGGGAAAGTATTTACTTTGGAAGAATTTAGATTTATTATTCTTTCTTAAGTCCCATCCTGATTAAGAAAAGTGTTTAATTTTGAGTAATTCAAATATACTGATTTAACTCCATACCCACACTCACTGCCCCTTGTGACACCTTAGTGCTGGCATAGCATAATTTTTTAGATGCTAAGGTGGAGCAAAAGTGGCTTTTTTGCTACCCCATATTTACAAAGTGGCGCAAAGCATGCATTGCACCGCTTTGTAAACCCTTGTTGCACATTGTGCTTACCCCAGGCATAATATGTGCAAGAAGGGCTTTCCGGAGCTAGGAGGCCCACAAAAATGGCACAGTGAAATGTAACCGATTTCACTGCACCATTTTTGGCATTATTTTTAATGCCTGCTCAGAGCAGGTGTTAAAATGACACTTTCATGGTAAGCTATGGGCCTCCTTGCACTTTGCTGCACTAGTGTCAAAATTGTTGATGCTATTGTAGGAAAGATCCACAATAGCATCAAACATTTGGACGCTATTGCACGGTATGCTGTATAATAAAGAAGGAGCAACCAGGGAGTTGTTAGGTGCCGGTGGGGGTGGGCAAGGAAAGTGCTGCATCATTGCTGATGTGCCACTTGTTCTTAATTATGAACCTTAGTTTCCTATTCTAACCCAACCCCAAACTTTTTACATCAACATACCTTTGTTTATAACAATATATTTTATTTAAAATTATTTTATTCATTTATTGTATGTTTTGCGCTATCATTTCTCAATCATAATTATGATTTCTATTACATTTGTTTGCAATGTTCATTTAATCTATCAGCACTTATTGTTTATTTTAGAAATCAATGCTTTTTAGTTTTAATACTATTATTTAAATCTTCACACCCCAGTCCGCTAGAAATGAAACAGCCTTTATCCCGATATAAATCACTTACATATTTTAAACAAAAAAGGTTTTATTTCCAAAAACATCCAAACCTATTCTTCTTTATCCTCCATTTTTAACTTTAAGTAATAGAAAAAAAAAAAAATCATAAACATGAACTAATGTTAATTAAAATATTTAGGCCCTCGTTTACGACCCTGGCGGACGGTGGTATTTTGGAGAAAAGTACTGCCAACAGGCTGGTGGTACCTTTCCCCAAAATATGACATTGGCGGTTTGGCTCAAGCCAAACGGCCAATGTACCACTCTGTCCGCCAGGGCGGTAACAGCCACCGGGCTGGAGACTACGGTCTCCAGCCAGGCAGCAGTCACTGTCCCACCCACGGGATTATGACCCCCCTACCGCCATGGTTTTCATGGCTTCCTTACCGCCACCAAAACCATGGCGGTAGGCACTATCAGTGACAGGCCCCCCTCCCCAGAGTCCCCCCCACCCTCCCCCTCGCACTCCAGACCCCCCGACATACACTCACATTCACGCCCCATCATACATACGCATACACACACTCATACCCACATTCACCCACGCATGCATACATCCATACCCACACACACTGACATACTGTACATTCACGCACGCATGCATTCACACAACACACAATACACACACTCACACATCCACACATGCATACACATACAACACGCAACGCACACCCACATTCATGCACATACACACACTCTCACCCACACACAACACACACAACACCCCCCTCCCCTGTCAGAGCACACAAATTACCTGATTTCATGGGGTCCTTTGCAGGAGACGGGACGGAGTGCTGCTGCCAGCAGCAGTGTCCGCCAGCAGAACACCGACAGGCCGTATCATGGGTCATGATACGGTCTGCGGCGGTCTACTGCCGTGGCGCTGCTGCTGGCAGCAGCGCCACCTTACCGCTGTCCGCCGCAATGACCGTAGCCGGAACTCCGCCATCCTTCTGGCGGAATTCCGGCTATGGTCATAATATGATGGTCGGCTGGTAGCCACGGCGACGGTCTTTTGGTGGCCGTCACAGTGGCAGTAGGAGGTTTTTACTGCCACTGTCATAATGAGGGCCTTAATCTTTTAAAATATCTCTCACAGTTATATAACAAATTCCTACCCTATTCTCATTAATACTCAAAAGATATTGCCAATTTATGATAATAACTTTTTAATAAGTTTTTAAAAGCTTTCTAAACTGATTAGGTTAATTAATTTATTACTGAATACATTAAACAATAGTTCACACTGCGCATTTAAGTACATTTCAAACACTTCCCACCCTATTTCTCTGTAAAACCAGTAACATATTAAAACAATCAATTTAGTAATAAAAAGCAAACATCTATATATTAAAGACATTTTTATGATTAAACATATTTACACACCTAATTATTTTAACAGTGTAATAAATACAAATATTTCAAATATGTTATAAAACAAGATTATCTATCCATCTATCTATTTTCACTGAAAAGGGATGTTGTAGTTAGGTAAATATGATTTAATACAAATTCACTGAAATTTGCCAGTTATAGTAAGCAACTATAACTCATGCCCTAAAGTAACTATGACACACGTCTCCACCATGCACAGTATTGTCATTAATCATATAATTTTGAATGTTGCAGTGATGTTATCAGTTTTGTCATGGAACATGTCATGAGTGACGTAATATGTGAGGTAACGTAGCACTGCATGGCAAGAGCGCAGTTTATAGTTACTTTAGGAAACAAGTCATAGTTGAGATAACTATAGCTTGTGAATTTCCGTGGTTTAAAACGGAATGTTTTAACTAACATTTTCATCTAACTATAACGTCCCTTGAAACTGTATTTTTCAGTGTATATCTAAGTTTTTCCAGATGTAAAGTAATATACATTTACAATTCCTAACTATAACCTCAACTTAACCTTTTTTCAGTGAATTACTGTTTTTTCCAATGTAGAGTAAGTTCCCAATCACAGTGTCCGTACAACCGCTTGTAGCATATAGCCTTAGGCTGTGAGGAGCTGCCCTCTACTCAGATCCTAAAGCATTAAACAAATGGTCGGTGGTGCCCCTCCCCCTTCTAGGAGCACAACTAAGGTACAAAAAAACATAATATCAAGCCCTCACAGGGCACAGTGTGGCTCTTCATGCCGGAAGAGTAAATACTAAATGATTGGCTCCTGATGCTCATTTTTCTATTATTCTTATTTTTAATTTTTGGGTGTCCTGTGCCCATATAGAAAGCCCACACAATTACATTTTTGTTGGTGGTCGTGGAGGAGCCCCAGGGCCCCCACAGGCCTACTAACTCCCTGCAAGTAGCTCCATTCAATGGAGACACTCAGGAGCCAGTCATAGCACATACATTCTTTTTTCACTTGGGGTGCCTGGAGTCCGCCCTCAGCACCCCACAACATTTTGATGAACATGAATAGGGCTCAGACCCCCCAAGCCCCACTGGCTCCCTAGCAGCCAGGAGTCAGCAATGTGTGTTTTTCTATTTTTTTTAATATACCTGGGTGTGGTCCAGTGCCCACCCTTGGCACCCCACAGGATTTTGGATGTTGGGGCCTGCAGGGAGAGCCCCAGGTTCCCTGCAGCCCAGTCTGCTCCCTTGCCAGCTCACATCTCTGGTTTGGTGGGAGTCTGCATTGCTCCCACCTGGCAGGCACAGCTTTTCTTTTACTCCCACCAAGCATGACCTACTCTGTGTTTCCATGCCTGTGAGCGAGCCTGTCCTGGGGGCTTGGGTTGCCAGGGGCCAGCAAAGATTCAAGGAGGGGGATGCACGCCTCCCTTCCCTTTACATTACATCAGCCCTAAGAAGGATGTTCCTGACACCCAGCAAAAGCGTAGGGGGGACTCACACCCACCTTCCTAATTATGTTTATCTGCACAGGGGGACGGGGTCCCCAGGGTCTCTTGGAGGCATAGGGAGGGGGGCAGCACCTCTCTCCCCATTTTTTAAGGTATGGCCCTAAGGTATGGCGTACCCGGGTTTTGGAAATGGCCTGAGGGGACGCATGCCCCCCTCCCTTTAATTTAATGTACAGCTTTGGGGAATGGTGTCCCTTGGACCTTTAAACGGCACAGTGATGGGGGCTACATGCTCCTCTCCTCATTTAACATGCATCAGCCCTGGGGATGGGGTCCCTGGGGCCTGACAATGGCCCACTGAGGGGGGCCAGGCACCTCTCTCTACTTTCTCAAATAAATCGCACTGCCCCCCAGTGCCCTGTCCCGTCCTAGATTTTTTTTTTTTTTTTTAAAGTACTTACTTTTTTCAAATTTTATCTGGGATTTGTGTTCACATTTTTAAACAAGCATTTTCAATGCAACTGGTCTCGCATTTGCGCAAGTTAGAGTTATTAGCGGTGTAAAGAAAAAAAACGCAGCACAATGGTACTGCATGGAAAATAAACAGATAAAGTAGTCCAGACCCCAGGCTCAAAACATCGAGCCACGTATGTTTCTAGTAGTTTACCAGTGCTCTGTAGGTGGGCTAAACACCAGAAAAGGCATGATGTATGCATGCCTTTGATGAAGCTGAAATGAAGGTTTTACATTTATTGACGCTTAAACGTAGTGCTGCAATAATCAAGAGTGACTTTAACCGAACTAATAAAGATTGTACGGGGACAAAATGTGCCCTCAGAGTAGTTTGCCAACATTTATAAGCGTGCTTTATATAACGTGATGTATTAGAATTTTACGAATCTAACATAATCGTAAACGTGTGCTATGATTTGCTTGTTTGAAATGTTTTAGCTTAGCATAACTTTAATGCAGGCTTCGGCCTAGTTGTCTGGTCTCACGATTTAGATGCTCGTATTTTTCCAATGTGCTAATAAACGTGTATTTCTGCTTGAAGCTGTACTTTTCCACTGAGATCGTTCACATGCTTATCTTAAGGTTTCGTGCCAGCCTGGCATTTTTCTCTTTGCTCCAAGGTCAATCTGCAGGTGCGGACAATGGAAGCTCTGAAAGTGAGTTAATTGGTATAAAATGTTGCAACTTGCGTACCCGTCTCCAAGGATAATGTATGCTTAAGTAAAAGCTTGAGAACTGTTGTTTTTGATTGGATAATTTGAAGCCAACCTATGAACCCTCCAATGGAAGACCCTACTGGATTTGAACTGTTGTCTATTTAAACCGGGTGCACGAGAAGAAAGTAGCTATTACCCGACATTGCACCCATTGCGCCATTTTGTAGCTATTATGGCCCACCTTGCTGCGACGCCATTTTGAAAGAGACTCTGATGCTTTCTCTAATCGAGAGAAAGAGACTTTAAATGATTCTTACCCTAGAGACTTTAACTTTGATCCCTTTGCATGAAGTAGTAGTTTTATCTTGCCGCCGTGAGGCAATTGCCCCGTCCACCTTGCCCCTTTGCCCCGTCCCATGCTGATCGAGAAACGGTACCTGTGAGACGAAGACTTCCTTGAATGCTGATTGAAATTGGTAAATATGAAAGGACATTGTACAATTGCATTGTGTTTCTTTTAGGTAACCAACTGCTGATTTTTGATAAGAGCCCTAGTTAGGAGTTTTCCAAATTAATGTTGCTAAATTGTTTTTGCATGAAGTCCCACATGCCGATGCTAATTTGAGGTTAGATGAGGATTCTTTTTGTTGCACGATGCAATTTGAGACCTTGTTATGCTGACTAAATGTATGCAATTAGTTCATTACAGATTATAGTATTAGTGATTTGCATTGCTATTATCGAATGCCTTGTTATTCAAATGCTGCATAGATTGCATCTTTTCCGCCGTTATGGACAGCTATTAATGTTCATCTACATATATCATTTGGTGTTGAGACACGTTTATATTGTGCTAGCTTTGTTAATATAGGGAAATAAATTCACTAACTTTGCAATAAACTGGTGTGGTTATTCATGACCGAAAGGTCATGGTTTCGTCGAAATGTATTCTGGATTAATTGTTAAGTGTTATGTTGATCAGGGCATTGCTTATGTTCGTTATTGATTATTGATTACATTGAATTGACTGATCTCGGGTGAAGAGAGTTCCACTTAGCCAAAAGATTCATTGGCACAAAGAGCGTCCAAAATACAGGTAAATTATTAGTATGGAACGCTCTATCAGTAGATGGTAGCAGAGGATGGTTTAGACTTTTGGGACCCCACTCGAGACATACATGGTGTTGAATTAACGGTTTAGACTTTTGGGACCCCACACGAGACATACATGGTGTTGAATTAACGGTTTAGACTTTTGGGACCCCACTCGAGACATACATGGTGTTGAATTAACGGTTTAGACTTTTGGGACCCCACTAGAGACATACATGGTGTTGAATTAACGGTTTCGACTTTTGAGATCCCACTCGAGAAGTTGAATTAGAATTTCTTGGGTAAAACAGATTGAGAAAATGATGATGGGCTAAGTCCACCGCGACTTTCCCGGGATCTCGGAGCTTGCGAATGGAGAGAATGTAGGTGTGAGATCAGCGTTGGCGGTACTGGTGACGGTATGAGTGAAGTTAGGGTTTTGCGCTTGCACAGCTTATTGCCGCAGATTGTTTGAAAAGGTTGCGAGGATTTTAGAGAATAGCGGAGGTGCGACTCCGAGTGTAGGAGTAGGGAAGTCGTCGAACTTCATAGAAATAGCGGAGGTGCGACTCCGAGTGTGAGAGTAGGGAAGTCGTCGAACTTCATGTGCATGTGGCGCTTTGTGCAGAAAAAGGTCCACGCGGTTGTTGTTGTTGAGACGGGCCCTGCGAGGTCAAGAGACTCCGGAGTATGTTGAAATGTGTATGAGACACTTGTTTTATGTTGTGGTCTGGTCGGTTTAGTAGGTTGATCGGGCGTGGTCAACGAGTCGGTACGTGTGTTAAGGGAGTGAAAGAAAACTTCGACTTCGGGCTTTGACAAAATTCTAAGTGCACTAGAATAGATCACTGACAAGTTGAGAGCAGTCTGCGGGTCAGATTTGCTTGCGAAAGTGGGGACCGAGAAAGATGGAATAACTGCCGAGGCTAGTGAAAAATCCCTAAGGTCCTGAAGCGATTGTGTTACCCTTCCTGTAGTAAACCGACAGATCTGTTTTATTATAATTTTTTGGTTGCTCGCGATACATGCTAGAAGTTGTTACGAGAGGAGCTGAGTGAAGGAGGATTAGCCGCGAGGCTTTGTCAGCCGCAGAGTGTGTGAGTGTGACGTCACTAGGAGCCGCGCTGGGATAGGTTGGTTGCAGAGAAGGGTCGCGCACGGATTGGACGCAGTCCGTGGGGCTCGATTGGAAGGGGAAAGGCAAGCGAAGAGTATTCCGGGAATTAAAGTCACTTATTGAGTACAAACTTTGTGAAGTAAAAGGCGAGAAAATGAAATTTTTTAAAGCATTAAAGAGTGCAATGAAGGGGGAGTCTTACATTAAAGCGAGCGTAGGAGAGGAGACGCCACCCGAAGGTACACCAGCTTACATTGTAATGGAGGAAAAAGGGGTAGCTCCGTGCCTTTGGCTAAAACAATGGCACAAGCTGACAGAGAAACATGGGAGCGTAGCGTTCCCGATCCATGGGACATTCAATATAAGGATCCTAGAGAATTTGAGATTCGCGATGTACGACATGAAGGTACCTCCAAGGCCAGCACAGTTTGAGGCTCTAGCGATTTGGGAACTAATGGCTAGACAGCAACAGCAAAATAAGTTCGAGACCAGGATAAGAAAGGTAGAAAAGACACTAGCGGACGCTAGGTGGGATAATGCACAGAAGGTGTGGAGATCAGATGTATTGCAGGGGATAAAATTGTTTCCCGCAATTACTAAGGAAGAAGAGGCGACAGGCAAGAAAGTTACCTGTAAGACAAACAGGAGGTGTTCCAAAGATAGAGAGGACGAGGAAAAGTTAAGGAGAGAAGAGGAGTTAATCATGCAATTGCTGAACGACCGACCGCCACCTTATGCAGAGAATGGACAAGGTCCAAGTACCAGTTCTGCCCCTCAGGCACCGGTACAGAACAGTGAAACTCAGAGTTCAGGAGCATCATCGGGATCTAAGGACCCGAGTTTACTGTTCACCCCGCAGATACCGCAGGTTAGGAGAATATATCCAGATGTGCCCATATTGAAACCAGCAGAAAATTATCAGCCGCAGGTCCCAAGGTACTACAGCAGTGATAACAGTACGGGAATGATTCTAGATCCAACCGTAATGGGAGGACAGAATGGTCACAACCCAACATTGGCACAAGCTGAATCAACCCAGTTTTTGATGCCTCAAAAGCAGATGCAGGGGGGAAACGCACATGCTCAGATGACGGGGAGTCAGATGGGCATGCCGGCAATGATGACCCATAGTGTGGGAATGAACATGTCTCAGAACATGGGAAATGGACAGAACCCAGATGCGATATCACTACCCATTACTGTAGGTCCACCGGTACCTTTGTACAGTCAGCCTAACTTAGGTATGAGCGGTCAGGGATCAATGCTGCAGAATGGGACAGAAAGGAGGTGCATAGAAAACACTCCAGGGCTAACTCCGATAGCGGCTCAGCCAACTGGATCTGGGTCCTTGATGGAGTTTAGTCCCATATGTGCTCAGTCAACACTGGTGAGGTCGAGTCCCCCACTGATGATACCGCTATCATCGAACACTGAAAAGTTGCCGCAACCATCAATGGCAGTCGATGTGAACGCTACACTGATGGGGTTGAATGCGCAACAGCTGACACAGTGGTTCAACAGTCTGAATTCCACACAAAGCTCAGCCAGTGGGAAGGGAGAAGATTATCTGAATAGGGTCAGGTTGAACATGGAAGCACAAGAATTGGTGGAAGGGACTATGGGTGTGAATAGGTTAGAGTCCTACTCGGAAGAAGAGCTGAGGTATCTATGTCCCAGGATTACGAGAGAAGTGAACAAGGTACATAGAAGCTTGCAAGAAATAGCTGACAAAAATGGGGTTGATATAGACAAGACGAAACACTTGAGCAGGAGCTACAGGTTGGATTTCGGGACCACAGATTTTGAACACATGAGGTCAGCAGGCATGAAGGCGCACTTTAGAGAATTGTTGCAGAGTGCACAAGTGTGGAGGTGCTTAGACAAATGGGAAAGCAGATGGGTAAAGAGAAAGGAAAAGAGGAAAGACAGTGTCCCAGAGCTCAACGAGAAAAGACCGCAGAGTAGTGATGCAGTAACCATGTTACCAATGAGGGAGACAGCAGGGGGGAAATTAATACATGTACCATGGCACAGAAGCGACATTCAGTCTTTTACGGATGATTTTCCCAAACTGAGAGAGAAACCAATTGAATGGTATCAACAGACTGATAGGTTCGTGAAGCTTGCAAAATGTCTCTGGGAAGACCTGAACACTCTCTTTGAGATTGTGGTTCCGGCAGATTTGTGGGAGGATTGCAAAAGAGCTGTAGGTTGGCCGACAAGTGAACCAGAGAGAGACAGGGATACGGGTGCACCATCACCTATGGTGATGAGCTTGTACTATAAGGTGATTGAGCATTTGAAGACGAAGGTGGCCGCGAAAAACGTGGATTGGCAGAAGATAGATCGAACTGCCCAAGAGGCTAAAGAGTCGATTCATAGTTACTATGAGAGGTTGTTGAAGGCGTTCAAGAACTACAGTGGCACGGAGACAATAGAGGCGAAGGACATGCTTCATTTTGTGTTTAGATTTGTGGAAGGGCTGAGACCAGAGATAAGTCAGATGATAAAGTCGCATTTGATTTGTTGGCAGTCGAAACCTATTGATGAGGTGTTGAATTATGCGAAATACTGTAGCGACGAAATTGAAGTGAAACAGAAAAAGTTGAAAGAGAAGGTGATGATGATGCAACTTAAAGCAGCTCAGACAGGTCTGCAAGGTTTGCAAGGGTTGCAAGGGTTCCAACAGCAGGTACCGCAACCGCAGCCGCAGTTGCAGGGAAATATGATGTTTCAGCCACAGGCGAGAGGCAGAGGCAGAGGAGGTTTTGGGAATAATGGTCCGGATTTGAACACTGTTGTGACTCCGAATGGTGTGCAGGCATTGAAAAAGGTGATGCCGTGTCACGTGTGCGGAATTGTCGAACATTGGAAACGCGAGTGCCCAATGGTGGTGCAGGAAGGTGCAGGTGTTGGTCAGCAAAACAATGATGTCAATGCATTTCAGACAATGAGGGGACCGAAAATGAGAGGTCCAAACACAAATTTCCAGACCATAAATCAGCTGCAGGGATTACAGCCTATGCAGCCGCAGCAGATGCAGATGCCCCGTATGCAGATGACGCAAATGCAGCCAATGCAACAGCAGTTTCCCATGGTACCTAATCAGCAAATGCAAATACCTTTGGCACCAATGAGTCAGCAGCAAGTGATGGTTCCTCCACAGGTCTCGGGTCAGGTAATGAATACAAATGGTACCGTACAACAGTTCCCATTACACAGTGAGAGTGGAATAAACAATGTATGGGAGAGTGAAAGTTCAGGAGAGGAAGGAGATTGTGTGCTTGCAGCATCCTTGGAAGTTGATCAAAAGGGTCCGTACGTGGAGGGGAGAGTAATGGGTCATCGTGTCTCATTCTTGGTTGACACAGGAGCCACACGTTCAACTGTTAAGAGCATTGAAGTACGAATTTGCCACTCTCAGGGAGAACAGTTCAAGTGGTGGGAGTAGCAAACAGGCACCTGACAAACCCAATCACAGATCCGGTACCAGTCAGCATTGGTAACTATCAAGGGTTACATAAATTTGTGGTACGTGACTCAAGCCCGATAGCACTGTTAGGGAGAGACCTATTGTGCAAATTGGGATGTTCGATTATGTGCTCGAACGATGGAATTAAAATTCAGACGAGCAGTGATGGGGAAGAAGAGGACAGTGTAGAGGGGGATGAGATGGAAACTGTCGATGAAGAGTATCCTCTGATTTGCCTTTTCCCGATGATAACTGAAGAAGATATTCCAACTGAATTACGGGAAACAGTCGGAAAGGAAGTGTGGGATATGACAGGGAAAGAGGTGGGATTGATGAAAGGAGTGGAACCAGTGAAAGTGACTGTAAAGCCCAATGCAACCTTTCCCCAGACCCCACAATACCACATGGCACAAGACACCCTCATGAAAGTTGCCCAACTCATTGACGAATTTGTAAAACAGGGAGTACTGAAAGAAGTGTTAAGCATTCCATGTAATTCACCAATCATGGGACTAATAAAGCCGAGTGGAAAGGTCCGAATTGTACAGGACTTGAGGAAGATAAATGACATCATAATTAAATGTTGCCCTGTCGTACCAAATCCAGCTGTGATAATGTTTCAAGTCCCTTGCGATGCCGAGTGGTTCTCAGTCATCGACTTGTCACAAGCATTCTTTTCGGTGCCTCTTCATGAGGACAGTCAATTTCTCTTTTGTTTCAAATTCTTAGACAGAGTGTACAGTTGGTGTCGAATTCCTCAAGGGTTTTCTGAGTCACCATCAATTTTCAATCAGATTCTAAAGAAAGACTTGGAAGCATTAGAATTGCCATTCGAGTCATCCCTAGTACAGTACATCGATGACTTACTGATTGCATCAAAGACAGAAAGTGGCTGCACAGCCGACACCATTGCTCTGTTGAACCATTTGGGAAGGAATGGACACAAGCTGTCTCCTTCCAAATTGCAGTTCTGTCAGAAGAAAGTGAAATACTTGGGTCACCAGATAGAGAAAGGGTCACGGAGAATAATGAAGGAAAGAATAACAAGCGTACTTCAAATGAGTCCACCAAAGACAAGGAGGGAGGTGAGGAAGTTTTTGGGGATGGTGAGCTACTGTCGCCAGTGGATTCCCAACTTTTCAACTCTAGCAAAGCCTTTACTGAAACTGACCCAGAAGGATGCCTTGGATCAAATTGAGCTGAAAGGAGATGAGATGGATGCTTTTATTGAATTGAAAGAATGCATGTGCAGGGCTCCAGCTTTAGGTATGCCTGATTACACAAAGCCTTTCACATTGTTTTGTCATGAACGTGATGCATGTTCTTTGTCTGTCTTGACCCAAGCCCATGGTGGCATAAACAGACCAGTAGCGTATTTTTCAGCTACTTTGGATCCGGTCGCAGCAGCACTTCCAGGGTGTTTGCGCGCCGTAGCAGCAGTTGGTATTAGCCTCACTCAGAGTGAAGGAATAGTGATGGGACACCCAGTAACAGTCATGGTCCCTCACTCAGTTGAGATACTTTTGACCCGCTCCCGAACGCAACACATGACTGGAGCAAGACTCACAAGGTATGAAACGATAATTTTGGGCTCACCGAATGTGCAGCTGAAAAGGTGCACTACGTTGAATCCAGCAACCTTGCTTCCCGGTGAAAATGCTGAAATTGAGAACGCTGAAGACGTCGAGCATGACTGCCTTCAGGTGACTGAATTTTGCACAAAACCCCGACCTGACATTAAGGATACTAAGCTTGATGAAAATGACCAAATTGTTTTTGTTGATGGTTCATGTCTAAGAGATGGGATGGGAATTTTGAAAGCAGGATATGCTGTATGTACTGTAACAGGTGTCTTGGAAGCATCCTGGCTCCAAGGAGTCTATTCTGCACAAGTAGCAGAACTTGTAGCCCTTACAAGAGCATGCCAATTGTCTACACTGATGAAAGTCACCATTTACACTGATAGTCAGTACGGGTTTGGAATTGTGCACGACTTTGGCCAACTATGGTCACAGAGAGGTTTCCTGACTTCTTCAGGATCCCCAGTGAAAAACGGGGAGAGAATAAGGGAATTGTTACACGCCATTCAAATGCCAGCCGAAGTTGCAGTGGTAAAGTGTAGTGCTCATACAAAAGGACAGGACTATGTTTCTCTGGGAAATGCATATGCGGATCAAGTCGCAAGATTTTGTGCCTTGAACTGTATATTACTCAGGGATGAATGGAATTCGATAAGCGAACCAGAACTCGAACCAGCTGAAGCATTTGCCTTGAAGGTCATAGATACAATGGATGAATTAAAAGCATTATAGAATAACGTCAGGGAGGATGAAAGAGATTCCTGGATTAAATCACAATGTATAAAGAGACCAGATGAGTTATGGGTTTCAAATGAGGGAAAATTTGTTTTGCCAAATAGTCTCTTATCGCAGCTTGCGCGGTTCTATCATGGGCAGGCTCACCTAGGGAGAGATGCCATGATAAGATTGTTCAAAACTGATTGGTTTAACCCCAGATTCCGTCAAGCTGCAGAAGCAGTTTGCCATCGATGTGTCACTTGCCAGCAGATGAACCCAGGGAAGGGAACGGTTGTGAACGCGAGCCACATTGGTAGGGCGAGTGGCCCGTTTAGTAGAATGCAGATGGACTTCATTGAGATGCCTGTGCATGGAGGTCTGAAATATGTGTTGGTGATTGTGTGCATTTTTAGTCACTGGATTGAGGCATACCCCACACGTAGAAATGACAGCCTTACAGTTGCAAAGCTATTGTTGAGGGAGTTAATACCACGTTTCGGATTCCCGATCTCTTTAGAATCAGATAGAGGAAGTCACTTCAATAACGAGGTGATAAAGTTACTTTGCGAAGCGCTGAACATTGAGCAAAAACTGCATTGTAGCTATCGCCCAGAAGCCTCAGGACTGGTGGAACAAATGAATGGTACACTGAAATCAAGAATGGCGAAAATATGTGCATCGACAAATTTGAAATGGCCTGACGCATTGCCTTTGGTGTTAATGTCAATGAGAAACACCCCTGACAGAAAGACTGGATTGTCTCCGCACGAAATTCTCATGGGCAGGGCTATGAGACTGCCTGCAGTTCCCGCAAACGCGCTTTTGAATATTACAGATGATATGGTGTTAGACTACTGCAAAGGTCTGGCTGACGTGGTTCGCTCTTTCTCTCACCAGGTGGAAGCGACCACCTTGCCACCGATTCAAGGTCCAGGACACACACTGAAAGCAGGTGACTGGGTCGTGGTAAAGAAGCACGTGAGGAAATCGTGTCTGGAACCCCGTTGGAAAGGCCCTTTCCAAGTGATCCTGACGACAACTACCGCTGTGAAGTGTGCGGGAGTTCCCAACTGGATTCACGCCAGTCACACAAAGAAAGTGTTGTGTCCCACAGATGAGGAAGTTGAAGCGCTGAAACTGCCAGTGCCTGATAAAACAGTGCTAAGCGCTGAGACAGAGCCAAACCGAACTGAAAGCGAACAGGCAGGAACAGAGGAGAGAGAAGTATTCTCTGAGGACGAAACGACCGACTCACTTGGGGAAGACCAAGGAGAGACCTCAGACAGCGACGAAGCAGCTGAAGGTGACAAAGAGCCTGAAGCAGCTGATGGTAGCAAAGAGCCTGAAGCAGCTGAAGGTGACAAAGAGCCTGAAGCAGCTGAAAGTGATAAAGAGCCTGACGAAAGTAACGGTGACGAAGGGCTCGAAAGAGGTGAAGAAGCAGGAGAGCCTGATCAGAGGAGGGCTTTCCCAGAAGCAGACGATACAGAAAAAGAAAAAGAGAACGTGATTGATTCCCCAGAAGGAGGGGACAAGGCAGGACAGAACAAAACTGTTCAAGCTTCCACAGAAAAGATCGCAGGTCCATCAAGTGGACACGGTGCAAAGAGGAGACTAAGTATATCGCCAATAAAACTAAGAACTAGAGAAAATTTTAACGACGGAGAAAGGCCAAAAGTAAAAGAGAAAAGAAAGGAAGTGTCTGTTGTGGTGCCAACCCCAAGTTAAAGAAAAGACTTGGCCAAAGAGGAAAGTACCAGTGAAGCAGAATCGAAAAGAGAAGCAAAATTGAAAAGGAAAAGGATACCGAACAGGAGATATTCCGGTCCAGAATGGGCCTATGCAGTCAATGACGATTGGACTGACGAATTTGTATCTCTAAGCCTCGAGAACGAAGAAGAAGAGATACCAATAGAAAAGAAAAGTTTTATGGACGCTGTTGATTGAAAGGGTGATAAATGACATTGCTTGCTACAATCTAACGAGATACAAACAACCAGCTGAGACATTGCTAAACCGGATGAGACACTTGCTGAACTGATAAAGACTGAGTTATTGCCGAATTGAGACAAATGCTGCTAACCGATAAGTGACTGGCCTCTTGAAGAAAACTGTGTGAACATTGCGCTCGTTCAGCTTTGTAACTGAATTGCTAAATAGTTTCTTTATAGGTGCTTCTAGCTCTCTGATTCTATACAGATCATGGCTGAACAAAACAGTAGAAAGAAATATTGTAAATATGCGTGTATAGGCTTGGTAATTGCATGTGTACTAATAATAATGGCAATCGTGCTTGGAATGCATGGTAAGGGTGAGAATGAGAAAATTGATGCTTCTACTTTTGCTCCTGTTACTGTCACTGAACTAACCGCATTGAGAAGACTAGAATTAGATGAGAGACACTTGCATGATAAGAAAGAACTTTCGTATAATGTTTTCTATCGCTTGCTAACAGAATATGTTGAGACTATGGATGCGAAAGATTGTTATGTGTGTACACAGATACCGACATCAGTAAAGGAAGGGGTGACTTATCACCACATGCCTCTTACATACGGGATTACATGTAGTATAGTGACTTCTAGGTTTTATGGTCAAACTAACATACAGTATTTTTACTCAAATTATGATGTTACCTTTGCATATGTTCCTATAATAGCGCAGCTAAGCCAGATTGCTAAAGATTGGGATGCTAAAATAATGAGGGAATTTTTCGAGCCAATGCAACCTTTTGAAACGGCTCATGCTCATAGGGAAAATCTTACCTGCTCGCTCTCTGCAGTAGAAATAAGCTTTTTAGATCGCACAGATGATAGAAGGGCACAAATGAATGCGAAATTAGAAAAAGAGCTAAGTAAGAGGACTTCAGTAGATCATTATGATTTTGCCGCAATAAAAACACAAGGGAGAATAGCTTTAGATGCTTGGCATGTAGGGAAATTTTGTATATATCGAGGTGAATCTTATTATGATAACATTTTCGTAGGAGCAAGTGAGTGTAAACATACGTTTATCTTTAAGGCCAAATGGACATTCATGATGAACGGACGTGACCCTGTCATACCAGGTGTATATTACATTTGTGGGTATAATGCCTATTATCGTCTTCCGAAGGGATGGTGGGGGAGATGTTATTTGGGTATAGTGTTCCCAAAGGTTTATCAACTGGATGACCTATCGATGATTCCAAAGACATCTGGATCCCATCGTATCCAGAAAAGAGAGACCGCAGCTGATGTGGTAGGAGATATATTTGGAGCCATGATTCCTTCATTGGGAGTTGTGTTGAATTCCATCAAAATAAGAAAGTTGTCTACTATAGTGGATAACATGTTGACAAAGTTTTCAGGTGCTATAATCCTGATAGATGCTGAACTTGCAGCGGAAAGAGCTATGACTCTTCAAAACAGGCTTGCCTTAGACATTCTTTTAGCAAAGGATGGCGGCGTTTGCAAAATGCTTGGTGCACGACACTGTTGCACGTATATACCAGATAACAGTGTGAAAATTAAAACTATGCTTGCTAATCTAACAAAAGAGAGTGCAGATTTGAAGGAACTGAAAGAACCAGGAGTGTGGGAGAAGGTTGGAAAAGGACTTGCTTCAGTGGGAAATTGGATTGGTGGAATTTGGAATGGAATATTACTAAAAATAATACAGGGAATATTAATAGTACTGATTTGTATATTTGGAATTTGGGGAATAAAAAGGGGAATAATAATGATTATGGAAAGAATTAAAAGAAGGAAGGAAGAGAAAATGATGAAAAGAAAGGCAGAAGAATAAAAAGCGAAAACTAGGGGAACTAAAAGGAAAAGAGAACTGACAGAATTTTAATGGAATAAAATTTGTGGGAATAGTTTGTGTGATGACAAGTAGTCATCAGAGGAGGGATTGATGAAGCTGAAATGAAGGTTTTACATTTATTGACGCTTAAATGTAGTGCTGCAATAATCAAGAGTGACTTTAACCGAACTAATAAAGATTGTACGGGGACAAAATGTGCCCTCAGAGTAGTTTGCCAACATTTATAAGCGTGCTTTATATAACGTGATGTATTAGAATTTTACGAATCTAACATAATCGTAAACGTGTGCTATGATTTGCTTGTTTGAAATGTTTTAGCTTAGCATAACTTTAATGCAGGCTTAGGCCTAGTTGTCTGGTCTCACGATTTAGATGCTCGTATTTTTCCAATGTGCTAATAAACGTGTATTTCTGCTTGAAGCTGTACTTTTCCACTGAGATCGTTCACATGCTTATCTTAAGGTTTCGTGCCAGCCTGGCATTTTTCTCTTTGCTCCAAGGTCAATCTGCAGGTGCGGACAATGGAAGCTCTGAAAGTGAGTTAATTGGTATAAAATGTTGCAACTTGCGTACCCGTCTCCAAGGATAATGTATGCTTAAGTAAAAGCTTGAGAACTGTTGTTTTTGATTGGATAATTTGAAGCCAACCTATGAACCCTCCAATGGAAGACCCTTCTGGATTTGAACTGTTGTCTATTTAAACCGGGTGCACGAGAAGAAAGTAGCTATTACCCGACATTGCACCCATTGCGCCATTTTGTAGCTATTATGGCCCACCTTGCTGCGACGCCATTTTGAAAGAGACTCTGATGCTTTCTCTAATCGAGAGAAAGAGACTTTAAATGATTCTTACCCTAGAGACTTTAACTTTGATCCCTTTGCATGAAGTAGTAGTTTTATCTTGCCGCCGTGAGGCAATTGCCCCGTCCACCTTGCCCCTTTGCCCCGTCCCATGCTGATCGAGAAACGGTACCTGTGAGACGAAGACTTCCTTGAATGCTGATTGAAATTGGTAAATATGAAAGGACATTGTACAATTGCATTGTGTTTCTTTTAGGTAACCAACTGCTGATTTTTGATAAGAGCCCTAGTTAGGAGTTTTCCAAATTAATGTTGCTAAATTGTTTTTGCATGAAGTCCCACATGCCGATGCTAATTTGAGGTTAGATGAGGATTCTTTTTGTTGCACGATGCAATTTGAGACCTTGTTATGCTGACTAAATGTATGCAATTAGTTCATTACAGATTATAGTATTAGTGATTTGCATTGCTATTATCGAATGCCTTGTTATTCAAATGCTGCATAGATTGCATCTTTTCCGCCGTTATGGACAGCTATTAATGTTCATCTACATATATCATTTGGTGTTGAGACACGTTTATATTGTGCTAGCTTTGTTAATATAGGGAAATAAATTCACTAACTTTGCAATAAACTGGTGTGGTTATTCATGACCGAAAGGTCATGGTTTCGTCGAAATGTATTCTGGATTAATTGTTAAGTGTTATGTTGATCAGGGCATTGCTTATGTTCGTTATTGATTATTGATTACATTGAATTGACTGATCTCGGGTGAAGAGAGTTCCACTTAGCCAAAAGATTAATTGGCCCAAAGAGCGTCCAAAATACAGGTAAATTATTAGTATGGAACGCTCTATCACCTTTCACAAATGAAAGCAAGCAAATTTTAAAAGGCAAGCCCACAAACCAATGTAAGTGACTGACGTGACATGGGCGTGGTTTGAAGCCCAAAGAGAGATTACTGAATGGACTGAGCACTTTGCGCTCGCCCATAACAATCCGAAGGCAAGATTGCACTATGTCTATAAGGTGAATAGAGATCCCAGGAATTTGCAAACTACGAACCTCTGTGACTCTGAATAAAAGATAAGCAGTGTTTGATGATATAACTAAGGGAGCTTAACGTATCTTACATGTGTAGAGCTTGAAGGTACGTACGTGTTTAGTCACTTATTGGTCAGTTTTTGTTAATCAAGGGAAAAGCATTCGACTGGAAAAATATGTCATGGCTAGAAATAAAAACGACATACCCATCCAGCTACCCCATTGCAGAGATTGAAGTACATCTGATAGAGCGGAACGTGGTAACAATTTTCCTGCGTTCGGACGCTCTCTAGGTCGATGAATCTTTTGACTAAGTGGGAACTCTCTGTACTCTAAATCGGTCAATCACCTTATATCGATAATCAATAACGAACATAAGCAACACCTTGAACAACATAACACTTAACAATTAATCCAGAATACATTTCGGCGAACCCTGACCTTTCAGCCAGGAATAACCACACCAGTTTATTGCAAAGTTAGTGAATTTATTTCCCTATATTAACAAAGCTAGCACGATATAAATGTGTCTCAACACCAAATGATAAACATAAATGAACATTAATAGCTGTCCATATCGTCGAAACAAGTGTAATCTATGTAGCATTTGAATCACAAGGCATTCGATAGTGGCAATGCAAAGCACTAATACGATAATCTGCAATGGGCTAATTGCGTACATTTAGTCAGCATAACAAGATCTCAAATTGCATCGTGCGACATATGGAATCCTCGTCTAACCTCAAATTAGCATCAGCATGTGGGACTTCATGCAAAAACGATTTAGCAACATCAATTTAGAAAACTCCTAGCTAGGGTCCTTATCAAAATCAGCAGTTGGTTACCTAAAAGAAACACAATGCAATTTTACAATTTCCTTTCATAATTACCAATTCCGATCAGCAATCAATGAACTCTTCGTCTCACAGGTATCGTTTCTCGATCAGCATAGGACGGGACAAAGGGGCAGGGGTGGATGGGGCAATTGCCTCACGGCGGCAAGGTAAGGCTACTACTTCATGCAAAGGGGCAAGTCAAGGTTAAAGTCTCTAGGGCAAGAATCATTAAAGTCTCTTTCTCTCGACTAGAGAAAGCATCAAAGTCTCTCAAAATGGCGTCGCAGCAAAATGGGTCATAGTAGCTACGAAGTCAAAATGGCGGGATGTCCGAAGATAGAGAGAGAGCTTCCCTCTCGTGCACCTGGGTTTTATAGACAACAGTTCAAGTCCTGTAGGGTCTCCATTGGAGGGTTCATAGGTTAGCTTCAAATTGACCAATCAAAAACGACAGTTCTCAAGCTTTTACTTAAGCATACATTATCCTTGGAGATGGGTACACAAGTTGCAACATTGTTTCTCGATTAGCTTACTCTCAGAGGCTCCATTGTCCGCACCTGCAAGCCGACCTTGAATTTAAGAGAAAATATGCCATGCTGGCACCAACTTTAAGATAAGCATGTGAGCAGTTTCTGTGGAAAAGTACAGCTTCAAGCAGAAATACACGTTTAATAGCACAGTGGAAAAATACGAACATTTAAACCGTGAGACCAGGCAACTAGGCCAAAGCCTCCGCTAAAGTAATGCTAAGCTAAGGCATTTCAAATAAGCAAATCGTAGCACATGTTTATGATTATGTCGGATTAGTGCAATTCTAATACACCACGTTATATAAAGCACGCGTATAAATGATGGCAAACTACTCTGAGGGCACATTTTGTCCCCGTACAATCTTCATTAATTCGGTTAATGTCACACATGATTATGTCAGCACTACGTTTATGCGTTAATAAATCAAACCTTCATTTTCTGCTTCATCAATCCCTCCTCTGATGACTACTTGTCATCACACAAATTTAGCCCACAAATTTTATCCCATTAAAATTCTGTCAGCTCCCTTTTCCTTTTAGTTCCCCTAGTTTGCGCTTTGTATTCTTCTGCCATTCTTTTCATAATTTTCTCCTCCTTTCTCCTTTTAATTCTTTCCATAATCATTATTATTCCCCTTTTTATTCCCCAAATTCCAAATACACAAATTATTATTATTAATATTCCTTCTATTATTTTCAATAATATTCCATTCCAAATTCCCCCAATCCAATGTCCCACTGAAGCAAGTCCCTTTCCAACCTTCTCCCACACTCCTGGTTCTTTCAGTTCTTTCAAATCGGCACTTTCTTTGGTTAGATTAGCAAGCATAGTTTTAATCTTCACACTATTATCAGGTATATAGGTGCAGCAGTGACGTGCACCAATCATTTTGCAAACGCCTCCATCCTTTGCTAAAAGAATGTCTAAAGCAAGCCTATTTTGAAGAGTCATAGCTCTTTCCGCTGCAAGTTCAGCATCCATCAGGATTATAGCACCTGAAAACTTTGTCAACATGTTATCCACTATAGTAGACAACTTTCTTATTTTGATGGAATTCAGCACAACTCCCAATGAAGGAATCATAGCTCCAAATATATCACCTACCACAGCAGCTGCGGTCTCTCTTTTCTGGATACGATGGGATCCAGATGTCTTTTGAATCATCGATACGTCATCCAGCTGATAAACCTTTGGAAACACTATACCCAAGTAACATCTTCCCCACCATCCCTTTGGAAGACGATAATAGGCATTATGCCCACAAATGTAATACACCCCTGGAATGACAGGGTCAAGTCCGTCCATCATGAATGTCCATTTGGCCTTAAAGATAAATGTATGTTTGCATTCTC
Source organism: Pleurodeles waltl (assembly GCF_031143425.1). NCBI lineage: Eukaryota > Metazoa > Chordata > Amphibia > Caudata > Salamandridae > Pleurodeles > Pleurodeles waltl. Next base: position 1,399,766,498 of record NC_090447.1, on the reverse strand, counting down.
TCGCTCCTACAAAAATATTGTCATAATAAGATTCACCTCGATATATACAAAATTTCCCTACATGCCAAGCATCTAAAGCAATTTTCCCTTGTGTCTTTATAGCAGCAAAATCATAATTATCTACCGAAGTCCTCTTATGCAGTTCTTTTTCTAATTTCGCCTTCATTTGAGCCCTTCTATCATCTGTGCGATCTAAAAAGCTTATTTCTACAGCAGAGACGGAGCAAGTAAGGTTCTCCCTATGAGCATGAGCCGTTTCAAAAGGTTGCATTGGCTCGAAAAAATCCCTCATAATTTTGTAATCCCAATATTTTGCAGTCTCGCTCAGCTGCGCTAGTATAGGAACATAAGCAAAGGTAACATCATAATTTGAGAAAAAATACTGTATGTTAGATTGACCATAAAACCTAGACATTACTATACTACATGTAATCCCATATGTAAGAGGCATGTGGTGATAAGTCACCCCTTCCTTTACTGATGTCGGTATCTGGGTACACACATAACAATCTTTCGCATCCATAGTCTCAACATACTCTGTTAGTAAGCGATAGAAAACGTTATACGAAAGCTCTTTCTTATCATGCAAGAGCCTCTCATCCATTGCTAGTCTTTTCAATGGTGTTAGTTCAGTGACAGTAACAGGAACAATAGTAGAAGCAGCAATAGTCTCATTCTCACCCTTTCCATGCATTCCAAACACAATTGCCATTATTATTAGTACACATGTTAGTACCAAGCCTATACAAACGTATTTACAATACTTCTTTCTATTGTTTTGCATAGCGTACCCAGGCATGATCTGTATAGAATCAGAGAGCTAGAAGCACTTATAAATGAAACTACTTAGCAATTCAGTTACAAAGCTTGAACGAGCACAATGTTCACACCGTCTTCTTCAAAAGGCCAGTCACTTATCGGTTAGCAGCATTTGTCTCAATTCGGTTTAGCAATGTCTCAGCTGGTTGTTTGTCTCACGTTATATTGCAGCAAGCAATGCCATTTACTACCGTTTCAATCAACAGAGTCTATGAAACTTTTCTTCTCTATTGGTATCTCTTCTTCTTCTTCGTTCTCGATGCTTAGAGATACAAACTCATCAGTCCAATCATCATTTACCGCATATGCCCATTCAGGACCGGAATACCTCTTGTTTGGTATCCTTTTCCTTTTCAATTTTGCTTCTCTCTTTGATTCTGCTTCGCTGGCACTCTCCTCCTTCGCCAAGTCCTTTTCCTCACTTGACGATTGTTCCACGACAGTCACTTCCTTTCTTTTCTCTTTCACTTTCGGCCTTCCTCCTTCGTTCAAACCTTCTTTACCCTTTTCTTTTATCGGTGAGATACTTAGTCTTCTTTTTGCACCATGTCCGTTTGATGGACCTGCGATCCTTTCTGTAGAGGTTTGAGCTCTTTCGTTCTGCTCTTCTTTGTCCCCACCTTCAGGGGAATCAGTCACGTTTTCCTTCTCTTTTTCTGTATCGTCTGTTTCTGGGAAAGCCCCCTTCTGCTCAGGCTCTCCTGCCTTCTCACTCTCTTCGAGCCCTTCGTCACCGTTACTTTCTTCAGGCTCTGTATCACTTTCAGCTGCTTCAGGTTCCTTGTCACCTTCAGCTGCTTCAGGCTTTTTGCTACCCTCAGCGGCTTCAGGCTCCTTGTCACCTGCAGCTTCGTCGTCGCTGTCTGAACTTTCTCCTTGGTCTTCCCCAAGTGAGTCGGACTCTTCGTTCTCCAATAATATCTCCTTTTCTTCTGTTGTTGCTTGTCCGCTTTCAGTTCGCTTTTGTTCTGTCTCAGCACTCGGCACCGTTTTATCAGGCACTGGTAGTTTCAGCGCTTCAACTTCCTCATCTGTGGGACACAGCACCTTCTTTGTATGACTGGCGTGAATCCAGTTGGGAACCCCCGCGCATTTCACAGCAGTAGTTGTTGTCAGGATCACTTGGAAAGGGCCTTTCCAACGGGGTTCCAGACACGACTTCCTCACGTGCTTCTTTATCACGACCCAGTCACCTGCTTTCAGTGCGTGTCCTGGACCTTGGATCGGTGGCAAGGTGGTCGCCTCCACCTGGTGAGAGAAAGAGCGAACCACGTCAGCCAGACCTTTGCAGTAGTCTAACACCATATCATCTGTAATATTCAAAAGCATGTTTGCGGGAACTGCAGGAAGTCTCATAGCCCTGCCCATGAGAATTTCGTGCGGAGACAATCCAGTTTTTCTATCAGGAGTGTTTCTCATTGACATTAGCACTAAGGGCAATGCGTCAGGCCATTTCAAATTTGTTGATGCACATATTTTTGCCATTCTCGATTTCAGCGTACCATTCATCTGCTCCACCAGTCCTGATGCTTCAGGGCGATAGCTACAGTGCAGCTTTTGCTCAATGTTCAGTGCTTCGCAGAGTAACTTCATCACCTCGTTGTTGAAGTGACTTCCCCTATCTGATTCTAAAGAGATCGGGAATCCGAAACGTGGTATTAACTCCCTCAATAATAGCTTGGCAACTGTAAGACTGTCATTTCTACGTGTGGGGTATGCCTCAATCCAATGACTAAAAATGCACACAATCACCAACACATTTCTTAAACCTCCATGTACAGGCATCTCAATGAAGTCTATCTGCATACGACTAAAAGGACCGCTTGCCCTACCAATGTGGCTCGCGTTCACAACTGTTCCCTTTCCTGGGTTCATCTGTTGGCAAGTGACACATCGATGGCAAACTGCTTCTGCAGCTTGACGAAATCTGGGGTTAAACCAATCAGTTTTGAACAATCTTATCATGGCATCTCTCCCTAGGTGAGCTTGCCCATGATAGAACCGCGCAAGCTGTGATAAGAGACTATTTGGCAGAACAAATTTTCCCTCATGTGAAACCCATAGCTCGTCTTGTCTCTTTATACATTGTGATTTAATCCAGGAATCTCTTTCATCCTCCCTGACATTATTCTGTAGTGCTTTTAGTTCTTCTATTGTATCTACGACCTTCAAGGCAAATGCTTCAGCTGGTTCGAGTTCTGGTTCACTTATTGTATTCCAATCATCCCTTAACAATATACAGTTCAAGGCACAAAATCTTGCGACTTGATCTGCATAGGCATTTCCCAGAGACACATAATCCTGTCCTTTCGTGTGAGCACTGCACTTTACGACTGCAACTTCAGCTGGTACTTGAATGGCATGTAACAACTCCCTTATTCTCTCCCCATTTTTCACTGGGGATCCTGAAGAAGTCAGGAAACCTCTCTGTGACCACAGTTGTCCAAAGTCATGCACAATCCCAAACCCGTATTGGCTATCAGTGTAAATGGTGACTTTCATCAATGCAGACAATTGACATGCTCTAGTAAGGGCTACAAGTTCTGCTACTTGTGCAGAATAGACTCCTTGGAGCCATCCCGCTTCCAAGACCCCTGTTACAGTACATACAGCATATCCTGCTTTCAAAATTCCCACCCCATCTCTTAGACATGAACCATCAACAAAAAGAATTTGGTCATTTTCATCAAGTTTTGTATCCTTGATGTCCGGTCGGGGTTTTGTGCAAAATTCAGTCACCTGAAGGCAGTCATGCTCGACGTCTTCAGCGTTCTCAATTTCAGCATTTTCTCCAGGAAGCAAGGTAGCTGGGTTCAACGTGGTGCACCTTTTCAGCTGCACATTCGGTGAGCCCAGAATAGTCGTTTCATACCTTGTGAGTCTTGCTCCAGTCATGTGCTGCGTTCGGGAGCGGGTCAAAAGTATCTCAACTGAGTGAGGGACCATGACTGTTACTGGGTGTCCCATCACTATTCCTTCACTCTGAGTGAGGCTGATAGCAACTGCTGCTACGGCGCGCAAACACCCTGGGAGTGCTGCTGCAACCGGATCCAGAGTAGCTGAAAAATACGCTACTGGTCTGTTTACGCCACCATGGGCTTGAGTCAAGACAGACAAAGAACATGCATCACGTTCATGACAAAACAATGTGAAAGGCTTCGTGTAATCAGGCATACCTAAAGCTGGAGCCCTGCACATGCATTCCTTTAATTCAATAAAAGCATCCATCTCATCCCCTTTCAGTTCGATCTGATCCAAGGCATCCTTCTGGGTCAATTTCAGTAGAGGCTTTGCTAGAGACGAGAAGTTGGGAATCCACTGGCGACAGTATCCCACCATTCCCAAAAACTTCCTCACCTCCTTCCTTGTCTTTGGTGGACTCATTTGAAGTACACTTGTAATTCTTTCCTTCATTATTTTCCGTGACCCTTTCTCTATCTGGTGACCCAAGTATTTCACTTTCTTCTGACAGAACTGCAGTTTGGAAGGAGACACTTTATGTCCATTCTCTCCCAAATGGTTCAACAGAGCAACGGTATCGGCTGTGCAGCCACTTTCTGTCTTTGATGCAACCAGTAAGTCATCAATGTACTGTACTAGGGTTGACTCGAATGGCAACTCTAACTCTTACAAATCTTTCTTTAGGACTTGATTGAATATCGACGGTGACTCAGAGAACCCTTGAGGAATTCGACACCAAATATATACTCTGTCTAGGAATTTGAAACAAAAGAGGAATTGGCTATCCTCATGAAGAGGCACAGAAAAGAATGCTTGTGACAAATCGATGACTGAGAACCACTCAGCTTCGCAAGGGATCTGAAACATTATCACAGCTGGATTCGGTACGACAGGGCAGCACTTTATTATGATGTCATTTATTTTCCTCAAATCCTGTACAAGTCGGACTTTCCCACTTGGCTTTATTAGTCCCATTATCGGTGAATTACATGGGCTGCTTAATACTTCTTTCAGTACTCCCTGCTTTACGAATTCGTCAATAAGTTGGGCAACTTTCATGAGGGTATCTTGTGGCATGTGGTATTGTGGGGTCTGGGGAAAGATCGCATTGGGCTTTACCATCACTTTTACTGGTTCTACTCCTTTCATCAATCCCACCTCTTTCCCTGTCATGTCCCACACTTTCTCTCCGACTGTTTCCCGTAGTTCTGCTGGGATATCTTCTTCAGTTATCATTGGTAAAAGACAAATCAGAGGATACTCTTTGTCGACCGTTTCTATCTCATCACCCTCTACACTGTCCTCTTCTTCCCCATCACTGCTCGTCTGTATTGTTATTCCCTCGTTCGAACACATTATCGAACAACCCAACTTGCACAATAGGTCTCTTCCTAACAGTGCAATCGGGCTTGAGTCACATACTACAAACTGATGTACCCCTTGATAGTTACCAATGTTGACTGGTATCGGATCTGTTATTGGGTTCGTCAGATGCCTGTTTGCTACTCCCACCACTTGAACTGTCCTCCCTGAGAGTGGCAAATTTGGTACTTCACTGCTCTTAACCGTTGAACGTGTGGCTCCCGTGTCAACCAGGAATGAGACACGATGACCCATTACTCTTCCCTCTACGTACGGACCCCTTTGATCAACTTCCAAGGATGCCGCAAGCACACAATCTCCTTCCTCTTCTGAGCTTTCACTCTCCCATACATTGTTTATTCCACTCTCACTGTGTAATGGGAACTGTTGTACTGTGCCATTTGTGCTCATTACCTGACCCGTTACCTGTGGAGGAACCATCATTTGCTGCTGACTCATTGGTGCCAAAGGTATTTGCATTTGCTGATTAGGTACCAAGGGTAACTGCTGTTGCATCGGCTGCATTTGCGTCATCTGCACACGGGGCATCTGCATCTGCTGCGGCTGCATAGGTTGTAATCCCTGCAATTGATTTATGGTCTGAAAATTTGGGTTTAGACTTCTCATTTTCGGTCCTCTCATTGTCTGAAATGCATTGACATCATTGTTTTGCTGACCAACACCTACACCTGCACCTGCGCCTTCCTGCACCACCATCGGGCACTCGCGTTTCCAATGACCTACGTTTCCGCACGCGTGACACGGCATCACTTTCTTCATTGCCTGCACACCTGTCACAACAGTGTTCAAATCCGGACCATTATTCACAAAACCTCCTCTGCCTCTGCCTCTGCCCTGTGGCTGAAACGCCATGTTTCCTTGCAACTGCGGCTGCTGTTGCTGAAACACCATGTTTCCCTGCAACTGCGGCTGCTGTTGCGGTACCTGCTGTTGGAACCCTTGCATCCCTGGCAACCCTTGCAAGCCTGTCTGAGCCGCCTTAAGCTGCATCATCATCACCTTCTCTTTCAGCTTTTTCTGTTTCACCTCAATTTCGTCGCTACAGTATTTCGCATAAGTCAAGACTTCATCAATCGGTTTCGACTGCCAGCAGATCAAATGCGATTTTATCATCTGACTTATCTCTGGTCTCAGCCCTTCCACAAATCTGAACACAAAATGAAGCATATCTTTCGCCTCGATTGCTTCCGTGCCACTGTAGTTCTTGAACGCCTTCAACAACCTCTCATAGTAACTATGAATCGATTCTTTAGTCTCTTGGGCAGTTCGATCAATTTTCTGCCAATCCACATTTTTCGCGGCAACCTTCGTCTTCAAATGCTCAATCACCTTATAGTACAGACACATCACCATAGGTGATGGTGCACCCGTCTCTCTGTCTCTCTCTGGTTCACTTGTCGGCCAACCTACAGCTCTTTTGCAATCCTCCCACAAATCTGCCGGAACCACAATCTCGAATAGAGTGTTCAGGTCTTCCCAGAGACATTTTGCAAGCTTCACAAACCTATCAGTCTGTTGATACCATTCAATCGGCTTCTCTCTCAGTTTGGGAAAATCATTCGTAAAAGACTGAATATCGCTCCTGTGCCATGGTACATGTACTAATTTTCCCCCTGCTGTCTCCCTCATTGGTAACATAGTTACTGTATCACTACTCTGTGGTCTTTTCTCATTGTGCTCTGTGGCACTGTCCCTCCTCTTATCCTTCCTCTTTACCCATCTGCTTTCCCACTTGTCTAAGCACCTCCACACTTGGGCACTCTGTAACAATTCTCTAAGGTGTGCCTTCATGCCTGCTGATCTCATGTGTTCAAAATCTGTGGTCCCAAAATCCAACCTATAGCTCCTGCTCAAGTGTTTCGTCTTGCCTATGTCAATCCCGTTCCTGTCTGCTACTTCCTGCAAACTTTTATGTACCTTGTTTACCTCTTTCGTGATCTTTGGACATAGATACCTCAATTCCTCTTCCGTGTAGGATTCTAACCTGTTCACACCCATATTCCCTTCCACCAATTCTTGTGCTTCCATGTTCAGCCTCATCCTGCTCAAGTAATCGTCTCCTTTCCCACTGTCTGAACTTTGTGTGGAATTTAGACTGTTGAACCACTGTGTCAGCTGTTGCGCATTTACCCCCATCAGTGTGGCATTCACATCGACTGCCATCGATGGTTGTGGCAACCTTTCAGTATTCGATGTTAAAGGTATTATCAGTGGAGGGCTCGACCTCAGCAGTGTTGACTGAGCGCATACCGGACTAAACTCCATCAAGGACCCAGACCCAGTTGGCTGAGCCGCTATCGGAGTTATCCCTGGAATGTTTTCTATGCACCTTCTTTCTGTCCCATTCTGCAGCATCTGTCCCTGACTGCTCATACCTAAGTTAGGCTGACTATACAAAGGTACCACTGGACCTACAGTAATGGGCAGTGATATTGCATCTGGATTCTGTCCATTTCCCATATTCTGAGGCATGTTCATCCCCATATTATGGGCCATCATTGCCGGCATGCCCATCTGACTCCCCGTCATTTGAGCATGAACATTTCCTCCCTGCATCTGCTTTTGAGGCATCATAAACTGAGTTGATTCAGCTTGAGCCATTGTTGGGTTGTAACCATTCTGTACGCCCCTTACGGTTGGATCTAGAATCATTCCTCCACTGTTATCACTGCTGTAGTACCCTGGCATCTGCGGCTGATAATTTTCTGCTGGTTTCAACACGGGCACATCTGGATACATTCTCCTGACCTGCGGTATCTGTGGGGTGAGCAGTAAGCTCGGATCCTTAGATCCCGATGGTACTCCTGTATTCTGCGTTTCACTGTTCTGTACCGATGCCGGAGGGGCAGAACTGGTACTTGGACCTTGTCCATTCTCTGCATAAGGTGGTGGACGGTCGTTCAACAACTCCATTATCAATTCCTCATCCTCTAACTCCTCTTCTTTTCTCAACTTTTCCTCGTCCTCTCTGTCCTTGGAACACTTCCTGTCTGTCTTACAGGTAGCTTTCTTACCTGTCTCCTCTTCATCCTTAGTAATTGCGGGGAACAATTTTATTCCCTGCAATACATCTGACCTCCACACCTTCTGCGCATTATCCCACCTAGCATCCGCTAGTGTCTTTTCTACCTTCCTCATCCTTGTTTCAAACTTGTTTTTCTGTTGCTGCCTAGCCATGAGTTCCCATATTGCTAGAGCCTCAAACTGTGCTGGCCTTGGAGGTAATTTCATGTCATACATCGTGAATCTCAAATTCTCTAGGACCCTTATATTGAATGTCCCATGTATCGGGAATGCTACGCTCCCATGTTTCTCTGTCCACTTGTGCCATTGCTTTAGCCAAAGACACGGAGCTACCCCTTTTTCCTCCATTACAATGTAAGCTGGTGTACCCTCGGGCGGCGTTTCCTCTCCTACGCTCGCTTTAATGTAAGTCTCCCCCTTCATCGCACTCCTAAATGCTTTAAGGAATTTCATTTTCTCGTCTTTTAATTCACAAAGTTTATAATCGATAGGTCACTGTTATTCCACCAAATTTGTAATCAATAGGTGACTTTAATTCCCGGAATACTCTTCACCTGCCTTTCCCCTTCCAATCGAGTGCCACGGACTGCGTCCAATCCGTGCGCGACCCTTCTCTCCAACCAACCTATCCCAGCGCGGCTCTTAGTGACGTCACACTCACACACACTGCGGCTGACAAAGCCTCGCGGCTAATCCTCCTTCACTCAGTTCCTCCCGTAACAACTTTTTGCATGTATCGCGAGCTACCAAAAACCAAAACAGATCTGTCGGTTTACTACAGGAAGGGTAACACAGTCGCTTCAGGACCTTAGGGACTTTTCACTAACCTCGGCCACTATTCGATCTCTTTCACCAGCCTCGGCCGCTATTCCGTCTTTCTCAGTCCCCACATTCGCAAGCAAATCTGACCCGCAGACCTACTCTCAACTTGTCAATGATCTGTTCTAGTGCACTTAGAATCTTGTCAAAGCCCGAAGTCGAAGTTCCTATCACTCCCTAACACACGTACCCACTCGTTGACCACGCCCGATCAACCTACTAAACCGCCCAGACCACAACATGGATCAACATACTCCGGAGTCTCTTGACCTCGCAGGGCCCGTCTCAACAACAACAACCACGTGGACCTTTTTATGCACAAAGCGCCAGACGCACATGAAGTTCGACGACTTCCCTACTCTCGTACTCGGAGCCGCACCTCCGCTATTTCTATGAAGTTCGACGACTTCTCTACTTCTACACTCGGAGTCGCACCTCCGCTATCCTTAAAAGAAAATCCTTGCAACCTTTTCACACACCCTGCGGCAATAAGCTGTGCAAGCGCAAAACCCTAACTTCACTCATACCATCACTAGTACCGCCAGCGCTGATTCCACATCTCCGTTCTCTCCATTCGCAAGCTTCGAGATCCCGGGAAAGTCGCGGTGGACCTAGCCCATCATCATTTTGTCAATCCGTTCTACCCAAGAAAATCTAATTCAACTTCTCGAGTGGGGTCTCAAAATGCGTAACCGTTAATTCAACACCATGTACTCTACTGATACAGGGTCCCAAAAGACGTAACCGTCCTCTGCTACCATCTACTGATAGAGCGGAACGTGGTAACAATTTACCTGCGTTCGGACGCTCTCTAGGTCGATGAATCTTTTGACTAAGTGGGAACTCTCTGTACTCTAAATCGGTCAATCACCTTATATCGATAATCAATAACGAACATAAGCAACACCTTGAACAACATAACACTTAACAATTAATCCAGAATACATTTCGGCGAACCCTGACCTTTCAGCCAGGAATAACCACACCAGTTTATTGCAAAGTTAGTGAATTTATTTCCCTATATTAACAAAGCTAGCACGATATAAATGTGTCTCAACACCAAATGATAAACATAAATGAACATTAATAGCTGTCCATATCGTCGAAACAAGTGTAATCTATGTAGCATTTGAATCACAAGGCATTCGATAGTGGCAATGCAAAGCACTAATACGATAATCTGCAATGGGCTAATTGCGTACATTTAGTCAGCATAACAAGATCTCAAATTGCATCGTGCGACATATGGAATCCTCGTCTAACCTCAAATTAGCATCAGCATGTGGGACTTCATGCAAAAACGATTTAGCAACATCAATTTAGAAAACTCCTAGCTAGGGTCCTTATCAAAATCAGCAGTTGGTTACCTAAAAGAAACACAATGCAATTTTACAATTTCCTTTCATAATTACCAATTCCGATCAGCAATCAATGAACTCTTCGTCTCACAGGTATCGTTTCTCGATCAGCATAGGACGGGACAAAGGGGCAGGGGTGGATGGGGCAATTGCCTCACGGCGGCAAGGTAAGGCTACTACTTCATGCAAAGGGGCAAGTCAAGGTTAAAGTCTCTAGGGCAAGAATCATTAAAGTCTCTTTCTCTCGACTAGAGAAAGCATCAAAGTCTCTCAAAATGGCGTCGCAGCAAAATGGGTCATAGTAGCTACGAAGTCAAAATGGCGGGATGTCCGAAGATAGAGAGAGAGCTTCCCTCTCGTGCACCTGGGTTTTATAGACAACAGTTCAAGTCCTGTAGGGTCTCCATTGGAGGGTTCATAGGTTAGCTTCAAATTGACCAATCAAAAACGACAGTTCTCAAGCTTTTACTTAAGCATACATTATCCTTGGAGATGGGTACACAAGTTGCAACATTGTTTCTCGATTAGCTTACTCTCAGAGGCTCCATTGTCCGCACCTGCAAGCCGACCTTGAATTTAAGAGAAAATATGCCATGCTGGCACCAACTTTAAGATAAGCATGTGAGCAGTTTCTGTGGAAAAGTACAGCTTCAAGCAGAAATACACGTTTAATAGCACAGTGGAAAAATACGAACATTTAAACCGTGAGACCAGGCAACTAGGCCAAAGCCTCCGCTAAAGTAATGCTAAGCAAAGGCATTTCAAATAAGCAAATCGTAGCACACGTTTATGATTATGTCGGATTAGTGCAATTCTAATACACCACGTTATATAAAGCACGCGTATAAATGATGGCAAACTACTCTGAGGGCACATTTTGTCCCCGTACAATCTTCATTAATTCGGTTAATGTCACACATGATTATGTCAGCACTACGTTTATGCGTTAATAAATCAAACCTTCATTTTCTGCTTCATCACATCCTTTAGCCTTCTCTTTTTCTTCCTATCCCAACCCCACTTCCCGTGGGGAGCAGTCATCAGCACATGCCATTCTAGGGTGTGTTGAGGTTTATTCTGTGCGGAAATTGGTGCAATAACATCGCTCCTGTAGAATGCCTGGATTTCAGATGAGTTGTTCTTGATTAGGCAGACATAACCAAACTCAGAAGAAAGAAGAAAAAAGTGAATTTTGATTTTTCGGACCCTATACAGCGATGAAATACATCCAATCCATTGAGTAAGTGTTGCTTACCATCAAGTCAGGTTTGTGTGGGAGGAAGCAATAGGTTGAGGCCATGCATGCTGAGGGCCTTTCTGCATATAAAAAAAGCCTGCAATATGTACACAGTGTGGGTGCAGACTGGATTCAAACCCGGAGCGTGTTGTAACAGGCCGTGCAACAGCACTTCGGTTGTGAAGAACATTTTCCAGAGACCTATGGACTCTTGCACAATTCCCCAAGAACGGGATAATTGACATTTTGGGTTTCATAGTCATATCTTGAAGTCCTAGGTGATTTCAAAATGAATTCTGAACTTTTTTCACTCTTTGAAATTAAAAAGACTGAGGCTATGTGTTCTGCTAAGAGTTCCTCTGATGGATCAGGACCTATTCTAACAGGACGTTCATATGTACATAAATGTTTATTTTCAATATGTTATTTATTGCCAATTAACACATGTTGTAACAATAAAAGACTGTACATTCTTGTAACATTTACACGTCTTATGCAGTCTATGGCTGCTGTTTCTACTTTATGTAATAAAGATATCTGATACATTAACGCTTTATCGTATTACATATTACTTTATGTAATAAAGATATCTGGTACATTAATGTTCTATCTCATTGCATTTCTCATTCCCAACAACATATAATAATGTTAATGCCCGCAGTGTGTAAGGCCTTAGAATTTCAGTATGCATATAAAATGCTAAGCATAGAGCATCACAGGATGTTAATTATTTTTCATATTTCTCTAGTTCTACAAGAGTTGATTCGAAGTTATATTCATCCTCAACAAAAGAGCTGGACGTAGTTACTCTAAACATAGGGATATCTATATACCTTTATCAATATGTTTATATTTCTTCATGTTTAGCTTTCAGGAATTCCTAGTACCCCGTCAAAGCATAGAAAATTGGTTACCCAGAAATATTTCTAAGGTATACAATTTCCAAATGAGGAAGAGTGTGGAATCCTAGTCTCCGTTTTCTGATTTATCATATTCCCATTTCCCTTTCCCCACTTCTACCACTGGCTGTAATGTTCTGGTACACGTGGTCTTTGGAAGGAATGGTAAAAGACAGAAAAGAGCATGAATTCGAATAAATATTGGGAAGGTGAGTGCAAAACCAGCTAGGTGGGCAGATCTTCATAGCATTATTACTCCCCGGAACTTCGTTTCTGTTGTGGATCGCTGCAGTTTCACTAACTTTCATATTGTTTTGTTTCTGACAGTTTATGCCATCTGAATTCTCTACTTTGTAAGGACACCACCGGGGTGGAAATTAAGCGACTATTTTGATCTTCATATTTAGATTTTTTCCAGGGTTTGAAGGATTTTCAGTTACCAAAAAAAACACTATTCGTCAAGCACCGTGTACATAATGTAACACCAAATTTTTCATTGTTTTAGTTTATGTGTTAAACTATTTCACTGCTGTTTTCTAATATACATGTTTACATATGTGCACACACACATATATATATATATATATGTATATATATATATATATATACACACACACACACACACACTCTCTCTCACATATATATACATAGATATATGTAATGAAAGTGTTGTGTGTTTACAGAAATGCACAACCTTAGCTCACAGTTATCATCAATTATGATAGCTGTGTTTAACTGTAGCCAAAATTGCACACAACCTCCTTTGAGTTACGTTTTGACTGCTCATCCACAGGTGCTCGAAGATTTAGGGAGGCTTGGGTGGGCAATTTGTGTCACATACGGAGTACCAATTGTCATGGTTTTTGGGGAGCATCAGCAACACCCATTTGATGCTACTAGGTTGATTGTGCAACTGCAAGGACCAAGTGCAAAGTCTGACACAACATTAATGAGCTTGAAGAATTTGAGATGATCCACGATCTGAGGTTTCATGTAAAATAGGTCTAAAGTCATGCCCCAAGAGTAGAAATGACCTGAGATCCCAGAAGAGTGGAAAGAGAAAGTGAGGTGTTCATGAGGAGTGGGAATCGTGATGGATTTGTTTGGAAGGCAAATGATCTTTCTGTAGATTGGAATGACCCTTGATCTGCTGCGAATGCCAAGTGAGTGCAATGTCTGTTTTAATCTAGAGATGGTACATATTACCTCTAAATGGTCCAAATTGGTTTGTGAGAGGTCTTCTTAAGCAGAAACCTATAGATTTTTCAGAGATTATCTGGTAGATTCTGTGGTCACCCAACCAGGACTAACATCATTTGTGCAGAGCAGGACACAAACACAGAATGCATGGCGTTTCCATTTTGTACCTTGTATATTTAGGACTTCTGCCAGTGTCCTCCTTGCTCCATTGGAATGCCAGCCACTCCGTGTAGGGTATCTGTTGTTGAGGTTTTTGACTTTATGTGGCCCTTTGTGTGACCAGTTGTCAGTGCCATCCTCCTGGTCAACAACCCCATCTTAATCTGTTATTTAATAATGCAGTGAGAGGACACCATGTGTTCATTAGGATGGTCTTAATGCTCCACTTCATCCATGCTCTAGTCTAGTGTATTTCTTTCACTGCACCACCCAGCTCCATTCTTGCTTATGATGCAGGTTACTGTCCATTCAGAAGTATGTCCATTGTCCTACTGGGACGTGTGATTTTTACTTTAGTTTAATAGAGACCCTGCATGCTGACGGGGTAAATCTGTTTTATCACGTCTGATGGTCCCATCACTATGAATATAATTACAGCAGGCAATCCATGAACTACTGGCCACTGGGAAATAGCCTGGTAGGCTGGGAGGGCAATCTAGGTAAATCCTAAGAGTTTTTCATAGGTCCCCAGCCAGTTGAGTGTTGGAGGGAATATCCTGCTAAACAAGCGCACCCTATATTTAGAGTTATATTCCACTGGAAAAACTAGAATAGCCTGAGCACCAAAAATGTCAAAGTTGCATAAGTAAGACACAGTTTTCCATTTGTTTTGCTTAATATTGTTTTAAATGTTATGTGTACTTTATTTGTAATGTGTGCACTTGTTTTTTAATCGGCTGCAAATACAGCATAGCTAAATATTGTGGGATTGATGATGTGATCAAACTAGGCTTAACAATTATTTGAAACGGTTGCTTCACATTTTCACGCCCTCTACCTAGTATGTTGCCTCCAAAGGTGTCAATGTCATGTAGTTCATCCAAAAAGAAAAAAAAAACAGTTTTGATTATTCATTCATGTGTTTACTTAATTGCTTTATAAAGTACAAAATAGTTGCAGTTAATATGCAGGCCTATATCAGACCGCAGGAGCAAACATGAATTTGGAAAGCCAATAGTTCTGGCTATGGGGTCATAACGCATGCAAACAGAATATGTGCATCTGCATTTGTATATTAGTACACTAAAGCTAGACATTTTGGATTTGGCTTAAATGAGCATCAGATTTCAAAGTTTGTAGAATTTTGAGTACTTTGGGATGTGCCACTCTCTGAAAAGATGACCGGAGTCCACTTCAGGTTTCCAGTTTTTGCTCTAAGTGTTGAGTGCTCCGCAAAGTTGCTTCAGATTTCATTAAATAAAAGGGCAAGATGAAAAGAGCGAGGCTCGGCAGAGCATGAAAAGCAGACTAAGCTAAACAAGCATTTGCAATGCAACGGGTCTCGCGTTTGCTCATGTTAGAGCTGATCGCGTTGTAAACTCCTAACCCGACTTTTCATCTATCGGCAAAAGTGCTTTTATGTTTGTAAAAAAGTGAAATGTGTAAGCGCTCGACTTCTGCCAAGCGAAATCGCGATACTATAGGAAAACCGCGATCCTACACAAAACAGCGAGCCTCACATGTTTTCTGTACTTAGTCGCTGCGCTCGAGGATGGCTAACCACCGGAAAAGGCATGACGTGTGCATGCCTTCCACTAATGAAAGCAAGATGATTTTACTAGGAAAGCCCACAAACCAATCAAACACACTGACGTGAAGTTGACAGGGCTCCAAGACCTTTTCTAATAACTAAAGTTTCTTGCTGCGATACGCATGTGTGAGCGCATGCAACGCAGGCTCGACCCTAAAAATTGTTTTTGGGTCTATTGGGGTCCCTTGTGGTCCCCCACCTGGCCTCGCCACGTTATCTCTATGCTGCCTCCTTATGTGTTTGTTTATCCTTCTTTTCAGGATAGGGGACTTAAACCTTGAATCCTAAAGTGGCTGTCATTGAGTGGTGTAATATATGCCCCTTTAGCCCATGGTGCGGGGGGGCCTTGACCTCCGGGGTCCCTCTCAGCAAAACTGGAAGGTGGTAGGCAGGGAAAGGGGGGCCCTTCAGGTACTTTGCCTGGGTGGCTCAAGTTTTGTTACACCACTGCTGCCATTCTATCTTTGTTGGTATGGTGGCAGCTAATCACATCTTATCATTAGATCTGTCGGCTCCGTGAATCCTCTGCGGCATGAGATATCTATTTTTTTAACCTTAATTTTTCAAAAGCTATCGAACAGAATTACAGTAAAGCACAAAAAGCAAGGTCTTGCTTCTTGCCAAATTGGTGAAATTCCTTTAAACAGTTTTTGCACTAACACTGTTCAGTTTTCCAATGGAAAATTGAATATGGAAACGTTTTTTAGGAACTCCCCCTTTTACTTGGCCCCAGAGTGACAGATCACCTCCCTCCCCCTACCCCTGAAACTTTCCAGGAAGGAGTAGAGAGTGATGAGACTTTGTTTTGGAAATAATATTCGTCAAATGCAGTAGCGGCTCATGGTGCGTGGCGGCGTGCGGGGGCAGTGAAAACAAATTAATAATTAAAAAAAAAAAGTACCTGAATGCTCCTCCGCCGCCACCATTGCACAACTCTCCTTTCCTGTACTGCAGGCACAGGCTTCCAGCCTCCCCTGCCACCAATCTGAACGCTGCTGGCAGCAGCGTTCAGATTGGTCGGAGCACCAAGCCAGGGCACTCCTAGGCAGACTGGGAGAGTCTGCCTGCTCTCTCCAACCCGGCACTGTATTGCCGGGTTGGACAGAGCTTAGTGCGCATGTATGTTTGGCTGGCCTGAGACGGCGGGCCAAACATACATGCGTACTGAGGGGGAGTGCTGAGCACTCCCCCCTGTGCTCGTCACTGACTGTGGACCCACCCTTTCTACAATACAAAGATAATAAACATAGGCCCTCATTATGTCATTCGCGGTAAATTCCACTTACCGCCACGCTGACTGCCACCACCTTACCGCAGCAGATATCCTTTCACCTATTATAACACACACACACCATCCGTCAGTATACAGCCACAGACACAAATCCACAGCACCAAAGGTCAGTGACAAACTGGTGGTATCAAAGCCCACACCGTTACATCAACAGAACTACGCCCTTTGCATTATGACCCATGAATCGCCATGGGGGACATTCAACAGCGTTAAACCATTGACGGTACATACTGCCGCGCTCAAAATCGACACCTACAAAACACCACCACATTGGCCAATTTAAACAACACACACCTGGCACCCATACAGACACCACACACACACCCCCACACCACTATAAAACACACACCCACATTACCCACAATACTTTACCATTCCAAACCACTGCCGGCAGAGAGACATCAAGACAACAGACACAATTAGAGCCACACACTATTCACACCTATACACCACTCACGCACCCCACATCACACTCCCCAACACATTACCCAACACACCCTCACTTACACACCTCACACAACACCCATGGCACCACAAAGACACCCCTGTTTCACAGAGGAGGAGCTAAGGGTCATGGTGGAGGAAATTATCAGGGTAGAGCCACAGTTATTTGGAGTACAGGTGCAGCAGATATCGATGGCTAGGAAAATGGAGCTATGGTGGAGTATCGTGGACAGGGTCAATGCCGTGGGACAGCACCCAAGAACTGGTGATGACATCAGGAAGAGGTGGAACGACCTACAGGGGAAGGTACGTTCCATTGCAGCAAGACACCAGCTCACTGCACAGAGGACTGGCAGTGGACCCCCACCTTATCTCCCACAACTAACAGGATCAAGTCTTGGCAATCCTGCATCCTGAGGGCCTGGCCGGAGTCGGAGGGGGACTGGACTCTGGTAAGTCAACTCTCTACTTCTACTACCCCTTACCTGCATGCCATCACATACCCTCACCATCACTCCCATCACTCCACCACTTCCCACACACCCCACCATCACATCTCACTTATCCCAAGCCAAGCCCTGCATGCTCTATCAATGCATGGACACTACTCACAGCCCTGCATGGGCACTCATCACTAAAGCATGGACACTATAGAGAACTAATCATCCCACCATACACCAGTGAACACAAGTGAAAGTTGCCAGGGCAAATACAACGAAAGAGGACATGTACCGGACACACAATATGTCAGACACAGAAACCATAACACATCATTTACATCCCCACAGCCAATGTCAGTGGAGAGGAGGTGCCAGCAATGTCCAGTCCCCCAACAGAAAAGGCCCACAGTGATGACAGCAACTCTGGTCTTCAGGATCTGGATGACCTAACTGGCCCATCAGGGACCTCTGAACAGCTGGTTACCCAGAACCAGTCACACACCACCACAGAGCCTCTCCCATCAGGAAACACGACCACAGCACCAACCCAGCATACCCACACCTCTGTCCCCAGGACACGTCAATCAGCAGTGTGTCCACCTCTACAGGGACCCCAGGGTACACCTCATACCCAAGACAATCAGGGATCTGGGGTCAGTGGCAGTGGACACACGGTTTCAGGGGGCAGAGGCACAGGCCAACAGGGAAACTGGGAGGAGTGCTGTGCGCCAGGGGGAGGACAGGCCCAGGGAACCGATTCTCCAGGATGCACTTACAGAGATCCTGGAAGCCTATCAACATTCCCAGGACATGATGGGCCAGATCCTGGACAATTTGCAGGAGAACAGGTGGCTGCAGGAGGGACAGTACCAGGGGATCAGGGAGGACTTGTAGGCCATCAACAACACCCTGATCTCCATAGCAGGGGTGCTGGCAGACATGGCCAATAGAATGAGGGAGGCAGTCACACAACAGCGGGCCCCTGCCACTAGCCAGATGTCTGAACAGCCTTCCATCTCCGCTACAGCTAGTGGCCAGGAGGCTCAGCCACAGGACTCACAAGCCACCAGCACCCCTCCCATTGCAGAAAGAGAACCACCCCGCAAACATTCCCTGTGATCCAGACAGAAGCCAGAGACACTTGCCAAGACCCCTGCCAGGAAATGAGACTCTCCTGATTGTCACCCTTGTGTCCCACTCAGTCACCCTGTCCACCTTGAACTGCCATTGCTCCCCTTCCTATGTCTCCTTGGACAATACACCTGTGCTTCAAACAGACTGGAACAATACCCTGGACTTTCCTCTGTCATCACTCCAGCCCATTGCACTTGCCCCCTATATATTTTAACACTTCAATAAACACCCTTGGGAAAAAAGAAGTTTGGATTATGTCATGTATATCAATGATGCACTCATTGAAGCAGGTACAAACATTTCAAATCAACTGTACAGAAAATGAGCATAGATTATTGACCTGTACCTGGCTGCAGTGATCACACTAGGAGTATATGTGAGGTCACCGACATCTGCAAAATGAATTGCCAGAGTGAACAATATGTGGGCATAGAGGTGGGAAATATCAGCATGACAGTGCCACAGAAATTCAAACAAATGTCATTGAGATGTGAAGTAACACTGTCCTACCTGTGTGCCTTTTGAAGTATTATCTGATCACAGATGTTCTGTTGTCCTCATCTTTATCCTCTGCCTCCTCATCCTCACTGTCCACAGGGTCTACTGCTGGCACACGGGCATGTCCAGCCTCCTCCTTCTGCAGGAATGGGACATGGCGTCTGAGGGCCAGGTTATGCAACATGCAGCATGCCACCATTATCTGGCAGACCTTCTTCGGTGAGTAGCATAGGGAGCCACCTGTCAGATGGAGGCACCAGAACCTGGCCTTCAGGAGGCCAATGGTCCTTTCAATTATCCTTCTGGTTCACCCATGGGCCTCATTATAAGGTTGTTCTGCCCTGGCATTCCTCACAGGGGTCAGCAGCCATGAGAAGTTGGGGTACCCAGAGTCACCTGAAATATTGAGGGACAACATTTAGCCACACACTATCCCATATGGCCCAGACCATACCCATACACCAACATCTACTGGATGGGAACCAGGGCTCACCTATTAGCCTCACCCTGTGCCTCTGTAGTTAGGCCATCACATTTGGGATGCTGCTATTCCTCAGGACCAAGACATCATGCACCGACCCAGGATACTTAGCATTGACGTTGGAGATGTGCTGGTCCGCCAAGCACACGATCGGTACATATAGGCCCACATTTATACTTTTTTTAGTGCTGCATGTGTCCCGCTTTTGAACACAAAAGTGGTGCAAACTTACTAAATACAATTGTATTTTGTAAGTTTGCGCCGCTTTTGTGTCAAATAGAAGCGCACATGAGGCGCTAAAAAAGTATAAATATGGGACAAAGAGTGGAAACTCTTCCTATTTCTGAACACCTGTTCATACTGGCGGGGTGGGGGACAAATGCAATATGTGTTCCATCAATCGCCCCAATTATGTTGGGGATACGTCCCATCGCATAGAACTCAGCCTTCACTGTGGCCAAATCTTCAACCTGGGGGAAAACAAAGTAGCTGCACATGTGTTTTATCAGGGCAGACAATACTCTTGTCAGCACTATTGAGAACGTTGGCAGTGACATTCCTGCTGCCAAGCCCACTGTCACTTGGAGAGAACCAGTTGCCAGGAAATGGAGCACAGATAGAACATGCACAAGAGGGGGTATCCCGGTGGGATGAAGGATAGCAGATATCAGGTCAGGCTCCAATTGGGCACACAGCCCTGTCAAGCCTATAGGTGAGGATAATGTGCCTGTCCTCCTGTTTTGCCAAGTCCACCAGGGATCTGTACACAGGGGTATGTCTCCATCTCCTATTCATCCCCAGAGGTAGGAATCTAAGGGACACAAGAGTGAGGAGCCGGTCATAAACTGAACAATGGAGTAACAACATCACTTTGCTTCCTGTTAACTTGTAATGGGTCAGTGTGATTTGTCCAGTATTTCCTAATATCACCAGTGACACAGCAATTTTACAGGGCCTGCCCTCTCACCCTGAAATGGCGTTCGCCTGTCCTGTGTGGAGGGACAGGTGGAAGTGAGGTAATTCCGTTGACGTTGTACGCCGTTGGGGAGGCGGTCAGGAACCGCCGCGCAGCTCCTCATTGGTTACAATTGGGCCCCATGGGGTACAGTGGCCAATGGTGATCTACGCCGCCGGTGACGGTATGCACCACCGCGGACATGACCGCCATTTTCTATCTGATTCCTCACTTCCTACCTGACCTTCCACAGGAGAGGACCTACACTGCGGGGCATAGTTGTATTCTGTTTGCGCCGAAGGTGCGTCAAAAATTTGACGCACATTTGGCACAAACCGTGCACCATATTTAAACTTTGACGCCCGAGCCAGCGGACGTAAAAATTCCTCTGTGTGTGTCATTTTTTGGATGCGGGAAACTGCCTTGTGTTAATGACATGCAAGGTAGGCGTTCCCGCCCACAAAATGACTTTAAGGCCTGTGCGCCTTATTCATACTCCTGCGTCATTTTGGCGCACAGGAGGGGGCTGACCTTAAAAAACGGCACACAGCCTCTCCTGGAGACACAGAGTAGAAGGTTCTCCCTTTATGAAGCACCTGTAAGCTCCGCCCACTGAGCCACGCCCCGTCCACCCTCGAAGTAGGTAGGGGAATTCCCGCCTCTTGCCAGGATGATGGACAGCTTTCCAAGGCGACCCCACTGCGTTTGCCGCCGACTCGCGTGGTGCGTTGTTGATGCGCAGGGGCGCGAGGACATCTCCGCGGGGACGCACTAGTGGCAATGACATTGCCGGGGGCACACAAGGTTGCTGAAGACGTTTTGCCCCCGTGGCCCATCACGTACCCTAGTGTACAATGTGGACGCGGCAGATGCCGCGGTTGAAGCTCACCTTCTGGAAAGGACGGCCCACCCTGGCTCTTGGGCTTAGCAGGGATGGGGCGGGGCGGGGCTGTGCGCTCAGAGATCCCATGGCGGAGGGGATCTGGAATCCTTCCTGGAGGTGAGCTGATGATGTGCTGGAGCGTGGTCTGTGTCTGACTGGGACGCGCGGTTTCTGTCTTCCTCTGCTGGAGACACAGAGTGGAGGGTTTCTCCCTTTGTGGAGCACCTGTGGGCTCCGCCCGCTGGGCCACGCCCCGTCCACCCTCGAGGTAGGTGGGGGAGTTCCCGCCTTTTTACCAGGATGATGGATGGACGACTAAGTATTTTTTACCCATGATTCTAATTATGTATTGTATGTGCAGATGTGTGTGTATAGTCATGTGTGTGTGTGTATAAATATATATATATATGTGTATGTATGTGTATATGTTGTTTCTGTGCCTGGCATGTTTCTATGAATTTCTGCTCTCTTTTTATCACACTTATCTACTCATCGCTCTTATGTCATGTCTCTATCAAACTATCCTCCATTCACACTCGGACTCATCCCAAATCCCTTCGACCACTTTCATCTCCTAAATATCTCTGCCTAAGCTCATCCCTCCACCCCCACATCTAACTCACCAAACCTCACTCTACCTCTGTGACCTCCCACACAACCCTACTAAATTCTCCTGCATTCATCTCACCCTGCTACTATGCTCTCCCTAACCCTTCCACATCCTCTTTCCCCTCCGCCCCCCTTTTATTCATCTCAAGCCTTTGGATTGAGTAAATGAAGGATAAACTCCCAATTAACACTTCTGGATTTCTTTCCTCCTCCACCCCTCCATTACTCCAGTCAATCTAACTAACAAACTCTCATATCCGCAACTCAAATTAACTCATAATAATACTAAAACTGTACTCCTTATTAAATTATACTAATCCATCACTAATTCTTGTTGGGTACCGGAGTAGCGTGCTACTCATCGAAAAGCGCTTCGACGCCTCGTCAGGGGTAGTAAGCGCTATATAAATACGATTACAATTACAATTACAATGTGCGCCGTTTTTTAATGCCTGGGTGAGGGCAGGCGTTAAGGTACCTGTGGGCTCACTTCCATGGTCTCTGACCATGGAAGGAGTCCAGAGGTGCCCTTCCCTGCCCCCAAGGACACCCCCGGCCACCCTCACCCACCCCTGGAGGACACCCATGGATGGGGGGACCGATCCCAGGTAAGTACAGGTGAGCTGAGGTAAGTATTTTTTAAGTGGCATAGGGGGGCCTAATTTGGGCCCCACTACATGCCACCATGCCCAATGACCATGCCCAGGGGAAAGAAGTCCCCTGGGCATTGCCATTGGGCAAGGGGGCATGACTCCTGTCTTTGCTAATTTCAATGGGGGTTGTGCGTCAAAAAATGGCCAGCATGATTTTTGCCTCAAACCTGACTTGCGCCATTTTTTGACGCACAATCCCCATTTTCCCCTACGCCGGCGCTGCCTGGTTTGAGTCATTTTATTATACTCTGACCACCCCGCAGTGACGGCTAACGTCATTCCTTAAATAAGGCGCCTGCATGGCGCGTAGGAATGGCGTTAGCCGGCTGTACCATTTTTGACGCAACCAGCGCCGGCGCCTGTTTGCGTCAAAAAGTATAAATATGGGCCTGCATGTGCTGCTGTGACCTGTGTCTGGAACCTACCATGGTCTGTGTGACCAGGGAAAGGGCCCCAGCCTTCACTTCGGGTGAGTTGGAGAGACTGGTGGATGGGGTCTTACCCAGTACGGACTGCTGTATGGGATTCCAGACCAACAGGTGAGCACACTTTGGGCACGATGCATGTGGCATGAATGTATGGAGTGGTGTGTGTGAAGGCCTTGTGTAAGGGTGGGTGAGTGGGTGTCCTCAGGGCGGCGTATAGGTTGTGTGCTGAGCCATGTGTGTGCCAATAGTGATGAAAACGGGTATGATGGGCCATATGTGTAACAGGCTGGACTGTTTGTCTAATGGTGTTTTCCTGTGTGTATTTCCTCTGCAGGTCAGCGCTCATCAAAAGAAGAGTTTATGGTGTGCCATCGCCAAGGAGGTGCGGACTCTGGGGGTCTATGGCAGGTGGAGCACCCACTGTCGGAAACAGTGGGAGGACCTGAGACGCTGGGCATGGAAGACGGCAGAGGCCCAGCTGGGGATGGCCTCCCAATGAGGAAGGGGTACCCATCGAACCCTGACCCCCCTGATGGCCTGCATACTGGGGGTGGCCTATCCAAAGCTGGACGGGCACTTGAGGGCATTGCAGCAGCCACAAGGGAGCGAGTACAGTGCCCATCATGATAACTTACGCATGGTAGTGTGGTATCCGGGTGGGGGATGTGTGTCAGCGGGTGCCCCCTAGGCCAGGCCTGACATTGCAGCGTAGGTCCCCTGGTGGCTAGGGTTCAGAAGGGAAAATCTTGCTACCTAGCTCGTAGGCATCCACTACTGGTCAGGGCTGAGTGGGTCCCAGGTGTGCTGCGTTTGGCTGTGTGTGCCCCTCCCCATGCCTTGGCTGCTATTTCTGTGGTAAAGCTATGGCATATTGCATAGGCCTGTTCCCTGTGTGTGATCGTGCTGTGTATGCCAATGGTGGTGTTGGTGCAGCCATTGACCAAGTGTATCCTTTCTCTCCCCCCCTTTTTGTTTTATCATCCTGTCCTTATGTGCATTAGCATCATCTGGCGGAGGAGCAGAGGCACTGGCGATCAAGGGAGCTGCATCCCACAGGACCCAGGAGGCAGAGTCCACCAACGGTGAGGGCACAAGTGGGACAGAGGTCAAGGGGAGCACCAAGGCGGAGTCTGGAGGGGACAGTTCTGACACAGATACCTCCTCCGACAGAAGTTCCCTAGTGGTGGTGGACACTTCTGTGCCACCCCAGCTACAGGTACATCCACCATCCCGTACCAGCACCACCCTCCCAGCAGCCTCTCATCAAGCTGCCCAGAAGGGTGGGCATCTCATTTGCCCCAGGCACCTCAGGCCCTTCCCCAGTTAGTCCTGCTGCCCTGATTAAGGAGGCTATTGGCCTCCTGAGATCCATCTCTGTAGGGTAGTCAACCATTGTGAATGCCATCCAGAGGCTGGCAACCCAGAAGCAGCAATATAATGCATTTCTGGAGGGCATTCACACTGGATTGGTGTCCCAGCAGAGATCGATTCAGGCTCTGCCCTCCTCTCTGATGGCAGCCATTGTCCCTGTTTCCAACTTCCACTGCCCAGTCCTATTCTCCTCAACCCATCCCAAACACACAGGCAGCTGAGCATGCACACAAGACAACAGCCAAGAGTGTCACAGACAAACACAAGCACCACATTTCATCCCACAGGCACTCACGCGAACACCATCCAGTTGCGGACACACCAACATCCACTATTTCCACTGTCTCCCCCTCCTCTTCCTCCTTCACCACCTTCCACCCAGTTCCGTCCACACTCACACCTGCATGCACTATATCATCATATGCGCCTGCACCCAAAAGCAGCAGACAGACACCTCCAACAACCACTCCCTCATCCTCCACTCCCATTCCTTCTCCCTCTTTCCACCCCAATGTCCCTAAAAAACTGTTCCTATCCACCATTGATCTCTTCCCTACCCCTCCTTCCCTGTCCTGCACGTATGGGCAGGGAAGGAAGAACCAGGCCAAGCACCTCAGCCACATGCTCCACGGGCCCAGTCGTCACCACACACACTCCTGGTGGCAAAGGATCCAGGCCACATGTCCTGAAGGTGAAGGACCTTGCACCAGGCAGCCCCATCTGCCAGGAAGACCAAGGAGCCTACACAAGCAGGCAGGAAGACCAAGGGGCCTGGGGCCTGGGGCCTGGGGCAGGAACTGTCATGGAGCCCCCACCAAAAACCATGGTTGTGCAGCCGTCCGAGGTTGCAGGGGATGGTCAGGAGCCATCTCCCACCAGCAGCACCACCACCACTGTGCAGCGATCCGAGGTTTCAGGGGATGGGCAGGAGCCTCCCCCTACTAGCAACACCACCACTGCACAGCCATCACCGCCGGCAGATGGTATGTAATTCTGCCTCCATGGGCTGCTGAGCGGCCTGCTCCCTCCAAAGCCAGTGGGTATGACACCCACCTGAGAGACTGTGACCTTGCACTCCCCAGGATCTTGCACATTGCAGGTTGCCCCCTGTAGAACCAGTAGGTTAGGCACCCACATGGCCTTCACTCACCAGGACCAAGAGCACAGGGCATGTTGCCCCCTCCAGAACCTGTAGGTAAGACACCCACATGGCCATCACTTCCCAGGACCAAGAGCACAGGGCATGTTGCCCCCTCCAGAACCAGTGGGTAAGGCACCCACATGGCCATCACTCCCCAGGAGCAAGAACAGTGCATGTTGCCCCCTCCAGTGCCAGTGGGTAAGGCACCCACATGGCAATCACTCCCCAGGATCAAGCACAGGGCATTTTGCCCCCTCCAGAACCAGTGGATAAGACACCCACATAGCCATCACTCTCCAGGATCAAGCACAGGACATGTTGCCCCCTTCAGAAAAAGTGGGCAAGACACCAACCTGACAGATTGTGGCCCATCGCCCCCAGGATCAAGCACAGGGCATGTTGCCCCTTCCAGAACCAGTGGGTAAGACACCCACTTCAGGAACTGTGGCCTAGCACTCCCCAGGACAAAGCACAGGGCATGTTGCCCCCTCCAGAACCAGTGGGTAAGACACCCACATGGCCATCACTACCCAGAATCAAGCACAGGACATTTTGTCCCCTCCAGAACCAGTGGGTAAGACACCCACATGGCCAATACTCCGCAGGACAAAGAGCACAGGGCATGTTGCCCCCTCCAGAACCAGTGGTTAAGGCACCCACATGGCAATCACTCCCCAGGATCAAGCACAGGGCAAGTTGCCCCCTCCAGAACCAGTGGGTAAGACACCCACATGGCCATCACTACCCAGAATCAAGCACAGGACATTTTGTCCCCTCCAGAACCAGTGGGTAAGACACCCACATGGCCATTACTCCCCAGGACCAAGAGCACAGGGCATGTTGCCCCCTCCAGAACCAGTGGGTAAGGCACCCACATGGTCATCACTCCCCAGGATCAAGCACTGGGCATGTTGCCCCCTCCAGAAGAAGTGGGTAAGACTCTCACATGGCCATCACTCCCCAGGGCCAAGAGCACAGGGCATGTTGCCCCCTCCAGAACTAGTGGGTAAGACACCGTCATGGCCATCACTCCCCAGGACAAGAGCACAGGATATGTTGCCCCCTCCAGAACCAGTAGGTGAGGCACCCACATGGCCATCACTCCCCATGATCAAGCACAGGGCATGTTGCCCCCTCCAGAACCAGTGGGTAAGACACCCACATGGCCATCACTCTCCAGGATCAAGCAAAGGGCATGTTGCCCCCTCTAGAACCCGTGGATAAGACACCCACATGGCCATCACTCCCAGGATCAAGAGCACAAGGCATGTTGCCCCCTCCAGAACCAGTGGGTAAGGCACCCACATGGTCATCACTCCCCAGGATCAAGCACTGGGCATGTTGCCCCCTCCAGAAGAAGTGGGTAAGACTCTCACATGGCCATCACTCCCCAGGGCCAAGAGCACAGGGCATGTTGCCCCCTCCAGAACTAGTGGGTAAGACACCGTCATGGCCATCACTCCCCAGGACAAGAGCACAGGATATGTTGCCCCCTCCAGAACCAGTAGGTGAGGCACCCACATGGCCATCACTCCCCATGATCAAGCACAGGGCATGTTGCCCCCTCCAGAACCAGTGGGTAAGACACCCACATGGCCATCACTCTCCAGGATCAAGCAAAGGGCATGTTGCCCCCTCCAGAACTAGTGGGTAAGACACCCACATGGCCATCACTCCCCAGGATCAAGCATATGACATGTTGCCCCCTCGAGAACCAGTGGGTAAGACACCCACATGGCCATCACTCCCCAGGTCAAGCACAGGGCATGTTACCCCCTCCAGATCCAGTGCGTAAGACACCCACATGGCCATCACTCCCCACGATCAAGCACAGGGCATGTTGCGCCCTCCAGAACCAGTGGGCAAGACAACCACCTGAGAGACTGTGGCCCATCACTCCCTAGGATCAAGCAGAGGGCATGTTGCCCCCTACAGAATCAGTGGGTAAGACACCCTCATGGCCATCACTCCCCAGGATCAAGCACAGGGCATGTTGCCCCCTCCAGAACCAGTGGGTAGGACACCCACATGGCCATCACTCCCCAGGACCAAGAGCACAGTGCATGTTGCCCCCTCCAGAACCAGTGGTTAAGACACCCACATAGCCATCACTCCCCAGGATCAAGCAGACGGCATGTTGCCCCCTCCAGAACCAGAGGGTAAGACACCCACAAGGCCATCACTCCCCAGGATCAAGAGCACAGGGCATGTTGCCCCCTCCAGAACCAGTGGGTAAGACACCCACTTGACAGACTGTGGCCCATCACTCCGCAGGATCAAGCACAGGGCATGTTGCCCCCTCCAGAACTAGTGGGCAAGACACCCACTTCAGGAACTGTGGCCATGCACTCCCCAGGGCATAGCACAGGGCATGTTTCCCCCTCCAGAACCAGTGGGTAAGACACCCACATGGCCATTACTCCCCAAGACTAAGAGCACAGGGCATGTTGCGCCCTCCAGAACCAGTGGGCAAGACAACCACCTGAGAGACTGTGGCCCATCACTCCCTAGGATCAAGCAGAGGGCATGTTGCCCCCTACAGAATCAGTGGGTAAGACACCCTCATGGCAATCACTCCCCAGGATCAAGCACAGGGCAAGTTGCCCCCTCCAGAACCAGTGGGTAAGACACCCACATGGCCATCACTACCCAGAATCAAGCACAGGACATTTTGTCCCCTCCAGAACCAGTGGGTAAGACACCCACATGGCCATTACTCCCCAGGACCAAGAGCACAGGGCATGTTGCCCCCTCCAGAACCAGTAGGTAAGGCACCCACATGGTCATCACTCCCCAGGATCAAGCACTGGGCATGTTGCCCCCTCCAGAAGAAGTGGGTAAGACTCTCACATGGCCATCACTCCCCAGGGCCAAGAGCACAGGGCATGTTGCCCCCTCCAGAACTAGTGGGTAAGACACCGTCATGGCCATCACTCCCCAGGACAAGAGCACAGGATATGTTGCCCCCTCCAGAACCAGTAGGTGAGGCACCCACATGGCCATCACTCCCCATGATCAAGCACAGGGCATGTTGCCCCCTCCAGAACCAGTGGGTAAGACACCCACATGGCCATCACTCTCCAGGATCAAGCAAAGGGCATGTTGCCCCCTCTAGAACCCGTGGATAAGACACCCACATGGCCATCACTCCCAGGATCAAGAGCACAAGGCATGTTGCCCCCTCCAGAACCAGTGGGTAAGGCACCCACATGGTCATCACTCCCCAGGATCAAGCACTGGGCATGTTGCCCCCTCCAGAAGAAGTGGGTAAGACTCTCACATGGCCATCACTCCCCAGGGCCAAGAGCACAGGGCATGTTGCCCCCTCCAGAACTAGTGGGTAAGACACCGTCATGGCCATCACTCCCCAGGACAAGAGCACAGGATATGTTGCCCCCTCCAGAACCAGTAGGTGAGGCACCCACATGGCCATCACTCCCCATGATCAAGCACAGGGCATGTTGCCCCCTCCAGAACCAGTGGGTAAGACACCCACATGGCCATCACTCTCCAGGATCAAGCAAAGGGCATGTTGCCCCCTCCAGAACTAGTGGGTAAGACACCCACATGGCCATCACTCCCCAGGATCAAGCATATGACATGTTGCCCCCTCGAGAACCAGTGGGTAAGACACCCACATGGCCATCACTCCCCAGGTCAAGCACAGGGCATGTTACCCCCTCCAGATCCAGTGCGTAAGACACCCACATGGCCATCACTCCCCACGATCAAGCACAGGGCATGTTGCGCCCTCCAGAACCAGTGGGCAAGACAACCACCTGAGAGACTGTGGCCCATCACTCCCTAGGATCAAGCAGAGGGCATGTTGCCCCCTACAGAATCAGTGGGTAAGACACCCTCATGGCCATCACTCCCCAGGATCAAGCACAGGGCATGTTGCCCCCTCCAGAACCAGTGGGTAGGACACCCACATGGCCATCACTCCCCAGGACCAAGAGCACAGTGCATGTTGCCCCCTCCAGAACCAGTGGTTAAGACACCCACATAGCCATCACTCCCCAGGATCAAGCAGACGGCATGTTGCCCCCTCCAGAACCAGAGGGTAAGACACCCACAAGGCCATCACTCCCCAGGATCAAGAGCACAGGGCATGTTGCCCCCTCCAGAACCAGTGGGTAAGACACCCACTTGACAGACTGTGGCCCATCACTCCCCAGGATCAAGCACAGGGCATGTTGCCCCCTCCAGAACTAGTGGGCAAGACACCCACTTCAGGAACTGTGGCCATGCACTCCCCAGGGCATAGCACAGGGCATGTTTCCCCCTCCAGAACCAGTGGGTAAGACACCCACATGGCCATTACTCCCCAAGACTAAGAGCACAGGGCATTTGTCCCCTCCAGAACCAGTGGGTAAGGCACCCACAAGACCATCACTCCCCAGGATCAAGCACAGGGCATGCTTCTCCCTCCAGAACCAGTGGGTAAGACACCCACATGGCCATCACTCCCCAGGACCAAGAGCACAGGGCATGTTGCCCCCTCCAGAACCAGTGGGTAAGGTACCCACATGGCCATCACTCCCCAGGATCAAACACAGGGCATGTTGCCCTCTCCAGAACCAGAGGGTAAGACACCCACGTGGTCATCACTCCCCGGGTCATGCACAGGGCATGTTGCCCACTCCAGAACCAGTGGGTAAGGCACCCGCATGGCCATCACTCCCCAGGATCAAACAGAGGGCATGTTGCCCTCTCGAGAACCAGAGGGTAAGACACCCACATGGCCATCACTCCCCAGGTCAAGCACAGGGCATGTTGCCCCCTCCAGAACCAGTGTGTAAGACACCCACATGACCATCACTCCCCAGGATCAAGTACAGGGCATGTTGCCCCCTCCAGAACCAGTGGGCAAGACACCCACCTGAGAGACTGTGGCCTATCACTCCCCAGCATCAAAAGAACAGGGCATGTTGCCCCCTCCAGAACCAGTGGGTGAGACACCCACCTGACAGCCTGTGGCCCATTACTCCCAGGATCAAGCACAGGGCAGGTTGCCCCTTCCAGAACCAGTGGGTGAGACACCCACCTGACAGACTGTGGCCCATCACTCCCCAGGATTAAGCACAGGGCAGGTTGCCCTCTCCAGAACCAGTGGTCTTGTAACATCTCCCGGCTCAGGTGCCCCCCCAACCCCCATCCCCCTGAGGTGCCTGCCCATTTTCCAACTGCTGCCCCTGCAGTTTTCTCTCCATGTTGAAACAGGTGACATGTGTGGCATAGGACTTTGGCCTGTGGCCATGTGGCCTACGAACATTGTGGACTGGGCTGTGTCTCTTTTTCTGTACATATGTATATATCTATTCTCTTGCCTAACTTATTTTTCACACTGTGTTGATCTCATTACATTCACTTTTGCGAAATCGTTTTTTCCTTGCATAATTCAGCCGAGTTACAGGGTAAAATTGTTTTTATAATGCATCTGGTTGTGTGTATGGTGTGTGTGTGTCACTGTTGTTTTCCTCCCCCACCTCCTTTGTGTGCTAGGCTGCTGTACTCACTGTCGTCGTCTTCGCTGGAGTTGGTGTTCATGGTATAGCAGAACATAGAACATCATTGGAAAGACATGCAGTTCAGGTTCCATGGCAGTGTGGTTGTTCCCTGTGTCTCCAATGGTGAGTCCTTTCCCTTCTGAGCTCTGTTTCCACCAGGCTTTTGATGTTGTTAGTACCGCCCCGGACAAGGTGGAGGTTGCAGTGTCAAAATATAGTGGGCGGAACATTGGCTTGCGCCTGGCTGTAGGTGGCTACTGCCGTGGTGCCTGTTGTTTCCACCCTTGTGGTCGGTGTGGTACATTGGCTGTCTTTCTGCAATCTTTCTGCCATGGTCATAATTTGGCTGTAGTTACCGCCAGCCTGTTGGTGGTATTACCGTCAATTTATCACCGACCCCCAGGGTCGTAATGAGGGCCTTAGTTTATTATCTTTGTATTGTAGATGTTTGGCAGCTGCTACTGCTGGTGGGGGGTGGAGGGGTAGGGGTGACATTCCTCCGCCCAAACGAAGGAGACGCCCCTGGTCAAATGGTGCCAAAAATAAAAAATAAAACCTTGCAATTTTGATTGTCCTGCTGGGCACATTTTTGTCAGTCAAAAGCCTTCTGTTTATGGGGCACTGGAAGTTAGAACAAAATAGTACCTTGATCATGTCGGGAGCAGCGAATGGTCACTAATTAAGATGAAATCAATTAGTGCTTGATCCCTGCTCTACACAGAGGCATGGAAATCATGCCAGACATGCCTTGACAAATTATGAGGCTGTAAAGAAGAGTGCCACGCAAAGCAACAAGTGGTAAGAGACAGGCGGACTCCAAGCCCTTTACTGGACATAACAGCGTCTCGCATACGAGACCCATGCGCAAGCGCATGCACTTGTAGGCTTGACCCTAAAAATCCATTTTCAATGTATTTTTTTCTGAAGCATATGCATTCCTATCAAAATATATCTATGTGCTGTTGCTTGTAAGACTAAAGATGTAAAGTAGCTTAACCCAATGTCCATGGACCTTTCATAGAAAAAACACACATAGAAAAAACACTTTAAACAGCTATGAAAGACGCCAAGGCTCTTTTGATTTGCAGATTTGGGTACAAATATAATAAGCAATTTATACACAAATAAACCTAACAACATAAACATGCATCATAAAACTAACGCACATTCGCTCTACCAACTTTTTTCGTTCTTTTTGATCAGCTCTGCTGCACTTTTTCTAATTGGAGTTGTAAACTTTTGAAGCAGCAACTGGCACATTTTCAGTGTCAAAAATGAGCAGACAGTCTTAAGTGGTGCCGGAAAGATGTCTTTACTCTGCTAAAAGACACACACCATCAACGTCCCATTAAAGTTAACCGTTTTTGCATAATGGTCGTTTAAAAATAAACCGCTTTCTGCCTGTTTGTGTTTGAATGAAGCTGCTCTTTTATATGCTGGAAACCCTTGGCATTTCTCGGGGAGTGTGATTTGTATTCTCCCGTAAACATGGGAACAAACACAGCATATTGGAAAGCTTCGCATTTGCACATCACAGCTCCCTCTAGTGAAGGCGCTTGCAAACTATTAATCCCCAGCAGGCTCTTCCCACAACCGCCCCTTGCGATGACATTATGCAAAAATGGACATATTTTTAGCATGACATTGTGGTGCGGCTTTTATTAGGAAACTTTGATCACTCTGCCGCTGGGTTGAAGAGCTGGCAATTTCCTTTTTACATAATTTGCCAAGGTCTCCAAGGGTACCCATTTCATTTCACTCACAATGTCTTAATCCCTCTTCGTGGCTGTGCCTCATTTACATTGAAGTAATGGCTTCAAGGAATCTGTGCGTTTACTTTGATATTGGATTCTAAATCAATTTCACCGCATTCATCCATTTTCCACGTAGTGGGAATGAGTGTGTCATTTAGAACTAACACACCATGGGCTCTTAGGTGCTTTGACCTGCTTTTGCAGAATGGTATTAGCGGATTATAGCCCGTAGTAGCAGGCCATAATGGCCACTGAACACCTTCTCTAGAGATGAAGTTAGAGGACGCAACAGATCCTTTGATCCAGCCAGTGCAAAAAAGTGAGAGTTACAGTGGTGTGGCATTGATGTGCTCTACCTAGAAGCATGTGGTGGCCTGGCAGTAACTTGGTCCTTCAGCTTGTGTTTGCCACCTAGGAAGTGGAAGAGTTGGTGGCCAGTTCTGGCAAACATTTGTAGCTTTCCCAGTGGACCACTCCTGATGTTTAAAGGCCATACAGCCCCTTTTCAGGCCCAGTGACACATAGGGGCCAGATGTAGGAAACACATTGCGAGTCGCAAACGTCAAAATCTGCCGTTTGCGACTCGCAAATGCGTGTTTCCGATGCAGAAATGCATTTTGCGAGTCGTTACCGACTCGCAAAATGCATTTCCGAATCGCAAATAGGAAGGGGTGTTCCCTTCCTATTTGCGATTCGCAATGGTATGCAATTCCATTTGTGACCGCGTATGCGGTCGCAAACGGAGTCGCAGTTACCATCCACTTGAAGTGGATGGTAACCCATTCGCAAACGGGAAGGGGTCCCCATGGGACCCCTTCCCCTTTGTGAATGGACCCCAAAACATTTTTTCAGGGCAGGGAGTGGTCCAAGGGACCACTCCCTGCCCTGAAAAAACCGAAACAAAAGGTTTCGGAATTTTTTGAAATGCAGCTCGTTTTCCCTTAGGGAAAACGGGCTACATTTAAAAAAAAAAAAACTGCTTTATTTAAAAGCAGGTCGCTAACATGGAGGCCTGCTGACTACAGCAGGCCTCCATGTTATCGAGTGCCCATAGTCGGTATGGGGCCGCAATTTGCGACCCACCTCATTAATATTAATGAGGTGGGTCATTGCGACCCCATACCGACTCGCAGAAGGTGTCTGAGACACCTTTCTGCATAACATTTTGCGACTTGCAAATTGCGAGTCGCTAGTACTCGCAATTAGCAAGTCGCTAAATGTTATATTGCTACATCTGGCCCATAGAGAATTTCAAAAATGGTGCGGTGTAAATTGTATGCCCGGATGTAATGTGCAAACGAGCAAAGCATGCAAGCCTGAACCGAAAAGGGTCACTCTCCAGCACAAGAAGATTTTGGAAAATGTGGGATTCAAATGGTAGCCATTACAGCATACATTTACTACAATTTTTCTTAATGTGATACATATTGGTCATTTTACAGCAGTCTAGATGGTGACCTGACTTCAGAACACGAGTCCATTACTGATCAAGTCAAGGATGGGCAGTCCACTGGCGATTAGGAAGAACAGGCAATTGGGAGTCAGGTGACCGTGGGAAGATGAATCAGCCAATGGTGTCAGGCTCAGGGTCATAAAGGCCACCCGAGGCTCTGGGCAGACTAACTGGAGGGAGGGGATGGGTGGGCCTGTGAGCCACCTGATACAATGTGGCACTGCAGAGGATTGTATATACTTTACCCACCATTTTTCCATGTGAGAATAGTCTTAGAAGGCAGAGAGTACTTTTTTGCAGAGTGTTTTTTTGTTCAAACAACTCGTACCATTTCATTTACGATGGGACAATCGTAAGGTTTCATCTCCAAAGATGGTGATGAACGCCATCAATGAAGAGAATAATAACTAGTGGTGAGGAGGAACAGCTAGAGGCATTCTTGGCAACTTTATTGCATGATTTCTCCCTTGGTGCTCTATTTTACCATGCCTGTACTGTGACATGCACTTGGAGGCCTCCTATGCACGTCCTTCATCTTATGATGTAATAGGGCAGCTCTTGCCAAAATTCAAATCTGTATGAGTTTTTGATGAACTGTAAGAGCGGATTTTCAAAACTCTTGCTGCGCTCTCTTTCATGGAAGTAAAATGCCTGAGAACATCGTGGTCTGTCTTCTTTTGGAACAAATCTGCCATATCTAAAATTACACTTAAGGATGCATCTTGCAAGAGCCTAAAGTTCTTCTTGTAGAAGTGATTTTCTGCATTTAACATGGCTGATCATAGAATGATATAGCTCAGCGAGTTCAGGTTTTACAGCAGAGTTCTATGTGTAACAGACCACTAAAGGTGTGAATTTCATCCTCACTCTGTCATGGGCCATACCATCAGTGCTGCAAGGGGTGATATAATTACTAATATTTAAGTGCGTTGAGACAACTGAGTTTGCAGCATTTTGGCTGAAAAATAAAACCCAGAAATCTGGAATGAAACATTACATAAAAAGAGGTCATTATTGTCATTTCATTGAACGCCTTAACCTGCAGGTCATTTGAATGAATGAAAACGGTGATAAGCGGCATAGGCTCATTCATTTTGGTTATTTACAGAGTGCATTACACCACAGCTGAGCGATGAGTACTTCCTGCCATTAAGTGGCATTATCCACTGTGTGCGGTTGTGCATGATATGTAGTTTTCTCCACCTGGCATGTTATAGACTTGCGTATACTTTTTCAAGTCCATATGGTTTTCTTTAAATTCATGCAATTATTAAATACTATGTACACATCGTATATTACTGAATGCACTCGTATTCAGTAGCAGAGATGGGGTAGCTAAAAAATAACACTGAAAGTCGAGCCATAGATAAGGCGTAAACACTGCCACTTCTCCTTCGGGTCCAACTGGAAAAAACAGTGGGGACTGGACTCAAGCAGAATTGGAAAAATCAAAAGTAAAGCACACAACGGAATGACACTGTGATTGCACACTGTCAGTGCAGCCCTTGATTGCAGCCCTCTGTAAAGGGATAAAGGGGATCCTATAGGTCCCCCAGACATCCTCCAATAGGTGGGTACAGTCACTCCTGCACCTGCTTGTGGGTGATAGTTGTCCCCTCTTTAAAGCTCAGACAGGCTGCTGCCTGCACTGTGAAGCACGGAGCGAACTGGAAGTGCCCACTCCATGTTTTGCTGAATGGTCTGCCCCAGGGCAGCTCAAGTTTGTGACTGCCCTGGGGGCAGCTCATTCCTAATAATAGGGCACAATAGCCTGGTTGGCAACAGGAACCTACTGAAAGGTGCGCTGTGGTGCATACAGGGACAATGTGCCTGATGTATAATGTATAAAGACCGCTGAGCAGTGAGGATTGTGCTTCTCCGCTGACACTTGGGGCCAAGGGCACTCATGGGTGACAGCGTGGAAAACATGCATTTTGCCAGCCAATTCTCTGCAGCCTGTCATCCTGGTTAGGACTTCTGGCTGCAGCAGATGGAGGTAAGGTGAAGTTAAATACCTGGTTTGTAGATAATGCAGCTGTAAGCCCAAAATGAGTGCCGGGAAACGAGATGACGGGGTCCTCAACTGTTTTTTTTATGTAGCTAGAGCGGTTTAGGTGGTAGTTAATCCCAAAGTGACTTCCACTATGGCTAACAAAACTAATCCGGTGATGATGGTGACAGGCTTTCAGATGCTCAGTGCTCCTGATGCTGCAGCCTGAAGTTTGAGGGGAACTGATTTAAACATGTTTGACCTGGGAGCTGCTAGCAGTTCTTCAGTTCAGGGAGACACACTCCTGGACGCAACACAATGTAACAAGGCAGAGATCATTAGGAGGCAAATTAATCCTTTTCAAATAGCAATGCATTAAAAGGACGGCAGAGAAGTTTGACCAAGGTCTAAAGGGACATTTTGCAAGGCTGGATAGATAAAAAAAATCATAGTGATCTTTAAAAGCAATTTGAATGCTAATGACGAATTCCTGTAAGATGGTCTTCTTGAGGCACCAAAGAGTTACGGATTTTAAAGAAGCTACTAATAAACACAGTGCAGCCATGTGTATAAAGTGAGACCGAGGATCCATTTTTATAAGATGAAGCTAAGAGGTATACTATGGGAGGAAAGACCCTTTTTAAATGCAGTGTTTCTATTCATTTAGTAGGTTTGCCTCTGACATAACGAACAAGGAAGACTTCTTCCTTTGATAGCGATAGTCTAATGGAAAATGATGAAGGGTTGGTACTGTAATGTTGCTCCTGCTACTTCACAGGAGCGACAACCTAATACATTTAGAACCGGGGACATCTAGGCCCTGCTCTTCCATTTGGAAACCACAATAATCAGCCCCGTTACCACGTGGGCTGATGTTGATAAATGCAAGTGTCTCCCGGGCAGGACAGGGATCCCCTGGCCGGCCTCCACAGCATACCTGCAGTACTAATACCCGGCCTCCCATGTGTGAATTACTTCTAGGCCGCCGCAACCCGATATTCTAATAGCCTGCACTCACCACGGTCCGCCGATATTACAGATGCTATGAATGCTGATTCATCTTGCACCTATGATGCAGGCTACTTCAGGCACCTTGACAGGGGCCTTTAATACTTATATTTAATACTCAGCTACAACCTAATAAGCCTCTGAGTCTGTGGTTAGAGACTGATAGTAAGCACGCATAATCCAGCTGGGCAGTGGAGGGGGGCCACATGCAGAGACCACCATGCGGACATTCTTAATCAGCAGTAACAGCCCACTGCACAAGGAACATAGAGGGCCAGGACTGCAGGCACCAAAATCCAGCTGGGTGGAGAAGGCAGGGCCGCGTGCAGTGACCTCAGTGGGGCCACACTGCGCGGGGCACACGTAAGTTACTTGTGGGGCCAGGACTGCAAGCCCCATAATACAGCCGGGCAGAGGAGGGGACCGCAAGCAGAGACTCCTAAGGTAGCATAATTAATCAGCAGCAGCAGCCTGATGCGCAGGATGTGGGTGGCATGTTCCGGGAGCATGCCCTGACCAATGCTGGGCCAAGACCGGGTGCTGTCTCAATCATCATCACCCGTAAGAGCCTGGACGGGGCTGTACTTCGCTGAAGTTAAGTACTCTGCCCCCCTTGCTTTATTAAGGTACCCTTCCTGTTGGCAACAATATGTACCTCTTAATGGACTATTTTTCGTTAGACTCATTTGACCTGCTAATTAAATTTTTGTGTGTGTTTTATGGCACTGATTAGTGATTTGTTAAGGGGAAATGGAAATTGGAACTCCCCAAACCGAATGTTTCAAGTTCCATCTGCAAATACGACTCTGGAGGGGTCCTTCACACAGGTCTGGGTTTATTGACAAGGAGATCAAGCTGGCTGAGCGACAAACTTCTTTCACTGCTGATTTTTTGGTCCCAGGGTTGCAATCTTTAAATCAGCCAAACTCTGATGCAATGAACCCTCTATAATGGAAATGGGGAAACCATGTGACTCTGTCCCTGATGTAGATGGCACCTATGTTCCTATCACTTCATCACCCCAAATCAATGTGGCCCCATCCACTAAAAGGACAAGCATTGACATAGCCAATAGGTCTCGCTTTTGGGACCTTATATGTATTTAGCCTTACAGCACAATGTCCTGGGTGCTACAACATCTACTGTTCTTTAACGTGTAAGCTTTGGCACTAAAAGGGACATTATATCACCGCACTGAGAAGTACTTATTTAAAGAAACATTTTCAAGAAACATTAGCAGTATGCAAATTAAGGTAGTTGGGTTGTCTAACTGTACCAGTATAAGGTTTTAAAACTGGATTTGCACACAGTTTCTTTCATTTAGCGCGAACTTGCAGGCTATTGTACCAACACCAGATAATCTGGTACCAAAGGGACAGCTCACTGGAAGATATCAAGGAGTAGGTAGGTAGATGACAGGATTCCTTCTAGTATGGAGTGTGTCAGTCAGTTGGGGAAGATCATTGTGTATTAGGCGTAAGTAAACTGGGCGTTGACAGTGCTAAAGCATAGTAAAGAGTTTGCAGTTAGGCAGCGCTCGCATAGAAATGCAGCAGAATGCTGGTGTCACCTTCCTCTATGGTCGAACTGAAGGCCCCGGATCCCCAGG
This sequence comes from Pleurodeles waltl, assembly GCF_031143425.1. Taxonomy (NCBI): domain Eukaryota; kingdom Metazoa; phylum Chordata; class Amphibia; order Caudata; family Salamandridae; genus Pleurodeles; species Pleurodeles waltl. The sequence goes on along the minus strand of NC_090447.1, from coordinate 1,399,727,396 downwards.
TGTTAAAGAGGCAAAGTTGCTGAAACTGTGCTACAGGGTGCTGTGCGAATGTAGACAAGACTGTGCAGCAAACGCATCTAGAAGACGTCTGTGCGCGCAACTTGCAGGTGCAGCAGCTGTAAGCTTTAGGTTTCACGCGACACCTCAGCCTGGAAGACAGGCGCAAGTGAGTCATAGAAACTAAAGAAAGTCCAGTCCACTCAGCCACCAGGCATCAGCACTGAAAGAAGAAAGCACCACCAGTTCTCGAAGTGGAAATGAAGAGGCAATATCGTGTCTAATAACACAGGCTGCAGAAAGAGATCAAAGGTGGGGTCAAAGCAGTCTGCTCTAACACATCGTGACTAATCTTTGACAAAACAGTAATTCTAGACCTGTTGCACGCAAACCAAGAGGTCTTCCAGCTTCCGATCCTCCCTTCCCAGACTGTTCCCACCCGCAGCATGCTCAGGCACGAGACAAAAAACCCTAGTGGAGAGAATGTGGCATAACAGCCAGAGTTTCAGACTTTGGAGCAGGGGTACCAGGCTAGAATCTCCGCGTCGCCTCCTCATCCCGAGATTACTTAATCTCCCCACTCCTGCCAAAAATGAATGTGTCCTTGTATATTGTAACCGGTGCTCATGTAAATTGCTCCAATACCTTCGGTCGAGTTTGCACTATAACAAACTGCAAAAATAAAAAAATGAAAAAAGAACACCCCTCCAGCTTGTAGCCTTTGTCAGGCACAGACACCGAAAAGAAACAGTGAGATGCCTGAAAACGAGGAAGAGGAAGAAACAACATATCGCCATGGAGGAGGCAAAAGAAAAAAGTAGTGGACCGACACTAAGGTATGTGTCCGATTGTGCAGTAATCCACGTAAAAGGGTCAGTCTCCAAGGGAGTAACAAAACAGCTTTAAAGCGGGACCAATGTAAAGCATTTATCTAAGAAACAAAAGGAATTTTGGAAGGCAGGCCCAGGAATGAATGAAAGTGATGGGCGTGTGATGGGTGTGGTGAAAGCCCACAGAAGTAGATGACAACATGTTGAGAGTCAGCACATGCACACTGCTTGCGCTTTACCTAAAAAGGGGTCTTAAGAACTATTATCCTTCCATAGCTGCAGCCTCTCCCCACACACTTTGCGGAGATGCTATGGAGCAGTTTAAGTCTGATATGGTTACGCAGATCAATGTCTAAATATTCACTACCTTGAAAATCTGTCTTCAACTCCTATATGCACATCAAGAGAAAATTAAACTGTTTTCGACAACTAAATTTCATGTTAAAGGGCAAAGTGGTGAAAACAAAGTGACACCGGAGCCACCTAATTTAGCAGAGCATTAGGTGTAAATTAACAACAACACAAAATAAAAGGGGTGTAGTATGCATGTCAACCTCTTGACTAGTGACAACCTGTCAGTAGTGAGTAAACCACATATGACTGCCACTGGATCTTCCCTTTCCACATTGAATCATCAGAACCATCCCTCGGGGTCTAAACTTGTTGCTGCTGCTCTAGAGTGAATGGACAGGAGTAAGAATATTCCAGTTTGCCATCTGCCCCCAGTAGCCTGTCCCTATATTTTGGTTCTAGCGGATGTTCCCAGGCTGTACGATAAAACATCTGGATCTAAAGCACAGTTAATGAACAAAGTGAACCATTGGTTCCCTAAAACCACTTATAACCGGCTTCTGGTGATTGATAACATTCTGTTTGTACCCAGATTGGGATGGTTGCGACCCAGTGTCAAGGAGTTTGAGGGTGACTGTATTATTGTGAATTTCAGAATCCCACAGTTAGACTATGACTTGTTACAGATGTTTAAATTTGTACTGTCCGGGCCAGGGGGATTTAAAACCCTACCCTTGGGCTTTTTCTCCTAGGATCTGAAGTGTTGAAGGTCAGCCCCTGAGCCCTTGACATGTAAGGAAAGCACAGCAGAATCTTTTCCAAGGGGCATAGAAATACCAAAATATAATCTGTTCTCTGCACTTCCAAACTTGCAGGTGCAAGAATGACTTAGGTGTCTACATGAGGCGAGGATGGCCTATTACTGGCAGAGCATGGAGAACTGTGCCCCAGCTTGCTGGAGGCATAAGTGGAGGTCCAGTATTATAGCCCTCTATGGATGGTGCTTTATTCCAGTCCAGCCTTATGGGCCATGCCTTAACTTGGAGGAATCTACTAATATAGAGGCAGGGGGCTAAGAGAGATTACAATTTGGAGTTGAACTATTGCAGGGTTTGCTGGCAAATTAAGCATTGAATGCTGGCTAGAATATGGTAGGTCATAATATATAGTTTTACTTCGGAAATATGTGCCAATAATGAGGTGTTTTGCAGTGGTTATACCTGTATGTCAACTCCAGCAATCTCCTCACCAGCAGGGCAGACATGAGCAGGCAGGAGCGGCTCTTTCGCAATGGAGAAGGAGCGCCACCCCCCAGCTAAGAACCAGCAGCTGAAAAATAAAACAATACTATACTATTGTTTTATTTTTCAGCTGCTGGCTCAGCCAGGAGGTGCAAGGAGGGGTGGGGCTGGTCCATGGAAAGGGGGAGGAGGATTAAGTGGAGTCAGTGCACTAAGTGCGCATGTTAGTTTGGCCATCCATCTCAGACACAGACTCCCATGCAGTGTCTGAGCAGCAGAACAAGCATAACCTTCCCACTTAGGGCAACAAATGCAACAAAAAAAAACAGATGATGGATGGAATACTGAACAATGCAAACATTCACCCCCAGTCACAAAGATCTGGGTTTAAACCATTGTTTTTTTGCTCACCACACCACCCCAGTTTGGACCCAGCTGTATGCAAATCAGTCTTGACACTGTTCTCCATGGGAACAGTCCAGCCCGAACTGCCAAGCCAAGTCCTCCCTGGACCAAAAACAAGCATTCTAGGACCTCTTTCATGGTATCACCCTTCCTCAGCCAGACTAGCTTTAATCCAGTGGCATAGTGAGCATGGGACCCATGTCTGAGCATACCCTTCCCACCTAGGGTGACAAATGCAAAAAGAATAGATGATGGACGGAATGCTGAACAATGCAAATATTCACCCACAGTTACAGACATCTGGGTTTAATCTATCGTTTTTTGCTCACCACACCACCCCAGTTTGGACCCAGCTGTATGTAAATCAGTCTTGATCCTGATTCCCATGGAAACAGTCTAGCCCGAATTGCCAAGTTTCCGGTCCTCCCTGGACTGGAAACAAGCATCCTAGAACCAGTTTCAGGGGATCACCCTGGCATAGGCATATCATGAGATCAGCATCAGGATTGCCTGGGGAGCATGTGCTGGTGTCCCAGGGACTACTGGGACACCAGGAATGATTGGAGCAACACTGCAGGCAGCGTTGGCATCTGAAAGGTACATTTAAAAAAATAATTATCATTTGTTTTATTTCCCCTGTCCCCGTCCCACCTCCACCCACCCCTCCCACCCCGTCTCTTGATATTTGCGTTGTCCGCTTCTGTGAGCAGGGTTAGCAGCCTGGTTTAAGACAACTTTGGGATGCTTGATTATGGTATTGCATACTGATTCTGATTTATTCAAGCTTCTCAAGTGGTATGGATAGATAATCTCAATCTGTTTATGTAAGATAATGCCTCTTTTTGCATGTTCACCCCCACATTTTTGGATTGATACTGCTGGTTTTTCGAATCTGAGGGTGCTGTCAGGCCTGTCAATCAGACCTCAGTACCAGTGTTCTGACTCCATGCAAAGTATATGTTGAGTAATATGTAGTACTCAGGGTATGTAAGGAAGAGTGTCCACTCAGGGCTGCAGCACTGCTTGTGCCACTCTTCGTGTAACAAGGTACAAAATGGCTCCAAGCCAGCCACTGCAGACTGAAGGACAGTGTGCTCACTGTTGCTTCGTCTTTGCCATCCTAACCTATGGCAAAGCTACACTACTTTTTAGCATTATATGGAAGTCTTCCCTTAAGGAAGGGCTATGAAGCCCTATTGGTGGGAGCTATATTTTGTTAAGCGAGACCTATGTGCTACAATGTGTCTTGCCAGCAACTCTTCCAAATTGTCATTTTGCTGTTGGTAAAGTGAATCCTCCATTGACTAACACAGGGTTGCAGCGTGGCATCCCCACCTGGCTAACTTTAGACTGGGGCTACCAAACCAGGTCATGTGAGGTATCAAATTAATCATGACATTAAATACGACCTGAAAGTCAGGTCGGAATTGATACAATTAATAATTACAAGTCATTTTTAGAAAAGTGACCACTCTGTGGTCGGCTCATCCAGCAGCCTCGCATTGGCACACTTACACAGACAGCTTTCTGACCTCCTCGGGAGGTGTGTGAATGACTCCCAGGCACAAGGGCAAAGGCAGTGCCACATCAGCGAGGTGTCACCACCTCTGCAAGGATGACTACTCTGGGGATTAGCCCCAGGACATGCTTCGATGGGGAAGCCACCTTTGATGGGCTGCTTGACCCACCACCCCCCAGCAGGATGCCTTTTGTCCCTGCAGAAAGTAAGGAGACAGGTTCAGAGGTGGGAAACTTGCCCCAAAAGTGGTTTTACCCTGGGTGTGTTCTCTCTAGGTAGTCACACCTCTAGGGCGGGCTTCCTCACTCCTCACGACCATGGAAGGGTTGTGCCATCTTGGAAGAGGCAATAATGTGGCATTCTGTGATAGACAGATGCCACACATCACAGAATCTTCGTTACTAGGTAGGAGGTGACCCAGTAGCCCATGGGTTAGTGACCGCATGATTTCCTCAGGTCACTTTCCTGTGATAAATATGGCACCCCTGGCACGTTGACCCTCAGTACTCACTGAATCTGGAAAGAGGATGAGAAGAAGACACTCTGCACCCGTTGGCAGCGCACAAAGAGAGGCTGTGATGCCAGGGTGAATGCTTCTGCTGCACTTTAGGCTAGTGGAGTTTGGACCCTGTTTTGCATGCCTAGCATCGAAAATGCTGATTCCCTGCCACAGACCTAAGCAGAGACTCCAAGGGTCAGTTAGCTGACCCCCCAGGACAACACTGCGTACATCACAGTTTTAGGAGCCCAAGTTGCACCTTCGGTAGCCACTGCAGATGTCTTACCGCTACTGGACGTCAGGTTCAGAGCATGACAAAAGATGCACTCAAGTCTGCTGGACCTGCAAATGTTGGTTGTGACCTGATTCGTCAAGCCAAAAGAACACCAGCCTTCAAAAAAGATTTGTACCATGACCGCTATGTTGCTAAACTGCAAGGTCTGCATCGGCAGCCCTTTCATCCCTGCAAAGAGGTCTTTGTGGGCCCTAACACCATGGCCAGAGTCAGGCCCACTCATCTGTGGACCAGGGACTGAACTGGACTTCACCTCTGTCGACTGCTCAACATCAGGAACATCCTTGAGCATCTTTGAGCCTGCATCCCTCAGCATCAGGACCACTCTATTATCGTCTGTGGAGGTCATCCTGTAAAGTTTGGATGTTGCTCCACAAATGCTATAGTGACCAGCTAACTGTTCAAAGTATCCTCTCTGGCCCCTTGGACCTCTGTCCTGTCGGCTTGGTTGCCCAGCTCGGGCTGAAGTCAAACTTTTTAAAAGTTTCCAAAGATTTTGCTGACCAGTGCTTGTTTGCATTTGATGCTAAAGTTATTTATTCTTTTACAAATCCATATCTCCGGAACCCTCCAGTGGATTTTAATGACCAAAGACTCTAAAGATACATCTATTCTATTTTCAGAAATCTATCTATTTTTAGAAATATATTCTATTTTTCTAACCTGGTGTGTCTCTTTCGTGTTCTGTGACTTTCTGATTCTGCTGTTTGATGTTGTTAAATGATTTACATATTGCTCATTTACTAAGCCTTACTGCTCACAGCCACAGTTATCGAGAGTTGAGCTTAAGGTTGAGTAAATGCACCTGACTAGACCCAAGACGGTATTTGTTTGTGTACTGCACGGTAGGGCTATCCAGCCATACTATATTGTACACCTCAAATCATCACAGTTTATTATTAAGTTTTATAATGGCAATTTTTCATCAAGTGCAAATCCAAACTTTGCTTAGCTTTTGATTTTATAGATCATCATATTAGAAGCTCTGTTTCTGAGGATACGAGGCCCAATGTGGTGATAGCAGGTGACCTTAATGGTATATTGGGTAGTCAATCCAACATCCCCACTTCAAGTTTATTTAAAGAATGGGAGTGTGGTCCTAAATCTCTGGGGCAGGAATGCCAGTTAAGTTTGTTGATCCCCTACATCCTAGAATTCTATCTGTGCAGTGCCATTGAGTTTTTTGACACCTCTTCAGCTAAAATTCCTACCTATGTTTCAGAAAGATGTCAGTTGGTTATAAAATACATCTTAGGGCCCTAATACGAGTTTGGCGGTCTAAGGACCGCCAAACCAGCGGTGGCGGTTGGACCGCCATACTCCTGTCGATCCGACTGCCAGATCATAGATTCCGACAGGGTGGCGGCGGTTGGAGTTGTGGTCAGCCAAGGCGGCGCTGAGTTCAGCGCCGCCGTGCTGATCACGAGTCCTCTTTCTGCCAGCATTTTCATGGGAGGGTTCCCGCCATGAAAAGGCTGGCAGAAAGCCAGTGCTGGGGGCCACAGGAGGGCCCCTTCTAGCACCATCAGAATGCACACTGTCTGCGCTGCAGACAGTGTGCATTTCGAGGGTGCTGTTGTGCCACTGCATTGGCCTCCGCTCCCTTAAGAGAGCTGAGGCCAATGCCGTGGCACTGTTTCTGCCGGTCTGACTGGCTGAAACGTTGCATTATGATGTTTCTGCCAGTCTGCCCAATGGAAACATCATAATACAACTTAGGGGGGGGATGATATTATGGCAGCCTCCTCCCCGTGGCTTTGGTGGTTGGGTAATTCCAAACGCCAAAGTCGTAATGAGGCCCTTAGTTTCCAGACACCTTTCAATCACCTTGTGAAGGGAGGTATCGAGCCCAGTATCTGTAGCAACCACAATCCCCTAGCAATTACAATGGAGGTCCCTAAAAAGAAAACAAGCGACCATGACGGTTGGTACTAGTGAACTCTCCACTAAAAATAACAGGCATAGGCTAGACTGGAGACATGTAGATTTGCAAGGGATCATGCACAGGCTTTCCATCACCCATTTGCCCATGGTAAATAGGTGCCTCACATTTGAGCAATGCTTTTGCCGACAGTGAGGAATTTTGAGAAGCTGGGCCAAATCATTAGTGAATTCCTGATGAAACCAGTAACTGCCTGTGTAGATGGGATCCAGACCTAGTTTGATGGGGTGTAGTCTAGCCTCCACCCTATTACATCAAGCCCACCAAGCTGTCCCTAGAGATAGTGTTCAAATCACCAGTTGCAGCAAAGAATATAAGCTAATCCTGAGGAAAAGGATCGAAATCTGCACCAGAGAATGCTTGTGTGGATGCTCTTCAGGCTGAAACAAATCTCTGAAATCATTACCTTTCAGTGCCCCCTTACACATAGGGTGCACTTTCCCTTTTTGAGCCACTGTGCACCATAAAAGAGGTGCACTGTGTGCAATCAGAGAAAGTGTGCCTTATTACTTGAATAGGCTGCCCCCAGGGCAGCTGCGAACTCGCGCTGCCGTGGGGGCAGTGCATTCAAGTGGAAAATGGAGCAGCTGTTTTAAAGCCGCTCTATGTTTCACTGTGCAGGCAGCAACCCGTCTGACTTTTAAGAGAGATTAGAGATCCCCTTTCAGGTATTTGCAGGCGGTTGCAGTTAGTTGCTGCACCTGCCTGCAAGGGGGTGTCTGGGATGTCCATAGGACCCCCCTTTCGCCCTCCAGAGGGCTGCCATCCGGGAGTACACTGACAGTGCACCACCTTTTAGATGGAGCAATATCAGTACACCTTCTGACAGCTTCTTTGTCTCTGTGCCTGCGTCTATAATACAGCACAGGTGCAGAGGCAAAGTGATTCCCTCATTTGCATGGGGCCATGCCCCTGTGCCAATGAGGGAGCATCCTTTGGTGATAGCACTGGCAGCTATATGTGCGCCAGCTCTATCATTATTCCAGAAGCGGACACACAATCGTTTGTGGCTTCGTCTGCAATACCAAAGTACTGCGGTGCGCACAAAGCAGGTGCAAACACCTGTTGTGTCTCCAGGCACTCAATGTATTATGGCGGTTATTAGATAGTAGCGTGCGAATGAGGCATGTTGGGTTTTACCCATTTGAAGAATTTTCAAGATCTGCTCGAAGAGTCTTTAATCTTGAAGATGAAACCAAATTAAGGAGTGTCAAGGAAAAGAGCAGAATGCCTATTAGTGGCCTGTACTTGTACCGTTTTTCAATTACACAGGTCTAATTTTAACATTCCTGTTTTTGAAGGATGTTGTGCTGTTTAATTGTAAAAAAATTTGCCCGATTGCATTTACAAATGTGTCCTAGTGGAAAAAGAACAAGAATAGCTTGCTTGGACCTTTTGTATTGTACATTTGACCACTTTAGTCCTTTTTAGGGTCGAGCCTGCGTTGCATGCGTTCGCGCATGCGTATCGCAGCAAGACGCTTTAGTATTTAGAAAAGGGCTCGGAGCCCTGTCAACTTCACGTCAGTGTTTTTTATTGGTTCGTGGGCTTGCCTAATAAAATCTGCTTGCTTTGATTAGTCGAAGGCACGCATACGTCATGCCTTTTCCGGTAGCTAGCCCTCCTCGAGCGCAGCGACCAAGTACAGAAAACATGCGAGGCTCGCTGTTTTCCATCGGGCTGGTGGACTTCTTTTTCTCTAATTTACGAGCGCGATCTCGCTTGGCAGAAGTCGAGCGCTTTACATAGTTAATTTCACTTTTTCGGGTTATGTACATAAATGCACTTTTGCCCGATAGGTGAAAAGTCGGGTTAGGAGTTTACAACGCGATCAGCTCTAACATGAGCAAACACGAGACCCGTTGCATTGTAAATGCTTGTTGGGTGTTGGTGGCATAATAATGACTAGAGCCTGCTCTAGAGGAAAAAGCTGACATCACTGGTGCATTCCCTGGAAGTTGCAAGGGGCCACGTTTACAATCCGGGAGCTTGCTTTTTCCAAGTGAAGAGGATTCATGTACTTCAAAGTCTACTGGAATGTTTTTCGGAGCCCGAAGCTTATAATCGGCTATAGCAACAATGGCAGTCTCCACAAACAGTTGAGGTCGCGTCTCCAAAATAGGAATCAATAGGAGAAGAATCTATCAGCGCAGGGAGAGGCAGGATTGAAGAAGCGCCACAATAGGCCCTGGTGGTGAGCCTCCCACATGGAGGAAGTCGTAGCAAGCAACAGCTATACTGATGAGAACTTACTGATGGCATGTGTTGAGCAGTGCAGCACTCATGCAAAGTGGAAAAAGTAACAAAAAATAAAAGCATTTCTCCTTTCGAACGCCTAGCTTTCAATTGGAGTACATTTTATGTGCAAAACTCTGGCTCCTATTGTTAGTAGTAATCATGGGAAGTTGCGCTGAAAAGCCTCTATACTACTAATGGACAACCAATGAAACATCCCCCTTGAGCCCTTCACGCTGGTTTGTGTTACTTTTTCTTACAAACCAAGATAAATATCAATTTGCACTGGTTTGTAAAATCCCAAAAGGATATTTTTTTTTTTTTAAAGTTATGCAAACCTACATGCCAGTAGACCACATTCAGGCAGGCGACTTCTGATTTTTTGGGCTATAACTTGTCTGTCTCCTGTCTCAAATTGCCTCTGGGTAAAATACCTTCTCCCGATAATTATGTTTAAACCTCCCACTTTCCTCTTTCATAATGTTGGCATATATGCGCAAACCTGACGCTAAACCTTTGTAAATCTGGACGCAAGTGTCGGGCTGACTAGCAGCAAGCTATGTTAAGTCAACATCTACTCTAAAATGTCGAGTGAGCTTCTTGCGAGAATGCAGTAGCAGATCTCACAGTGGAGCTAGCATTTGTTGATGTCACAGAGGCAGTTCAGGTTGAACTTTCAGTGACAGAAGCCTTCGGTCACCTGCTCTGCTACACAGTCTGTGGATAGGGCACTATATGGGATAATATGTGCAGCAAATATGGTGCATCTTTAGATCGTTGCAGGAAGCTGGAATGGCATCAGATATTGATGTGGAGTGAAATCACAGACCTAGGCGATGAGAGCAGTTCAATAGTGAATCGGTGTTCCATAGCCAGTGCTGAGACATGACCTAAATGAGATCAGCACAACAGGTGCTTTTGTCAGAGAGATACTGCAGAAATATTGGTACTGGTAAGAGCAGATATTGAAAGGCATTACAAGAGGTAAAGAGAAATCAGAGTCTGAAATTTCTGGCTGTGATGAGTCTATTGCTGTAGATTGGGTATTGAGCATTGGATTCAACATGTTAGACTTAGGTGTTCATTCCTGGAACAAACCAATTTGTCAAATGGTAATTGGAGGCTTTGACATTCAGATTGTAGCTGACTCATGTTCTTCTTTTATTATTACTAAAAGTAAGTATGCAGTTCCTACAAAAACCACAAGACCTGCATGCAGGTCAGAACCCCACACGGTGATAGCCCCTTTCAGGGGCAAGAGCCCTCATACACCCCCAAGGGTGTCATGCTTCATCATCGGGCAGCTCCACGTTGGGCTGGCGCTTCAATGCCTTACAGGCCTCACTGGGGGGCTCTTTGCTGGAGATCTTTTCTGGTTGCCGTTGTGAATCGTGAGGTGCAGTAGAGGTATGGTGTTATGGGAGTGAGTAGATTGGTGCAAGAAAGGTCAAATAAAAATGAGGGATATCCAAAATCAGTTCATTGTGTAGGAGCCCCTGTCATGATTAAAAGCAACTGAGCAAGTCAGTAATGGGCACAATGATCCTTCTGACTCTGGTGTGTGAATGGCATAAGGTTGACATGTTTGTTGCCTATTTAATGTCTGACAATGATCATGACAATTCTTCAGGACCAGAAGTCTAACTTACTCTCGGAGGAGTTGTGTTTAGTGTATATCCCTATGTAATCCACGACTTGCAAAATGTGTGTAGTGTCTTCCTGTTCTGTAAGAAGCTGACCTGTAAAGAAGGACAGAAATAATCAAATGAGGAAATTTTGTCATAGAAAGCACAAAAACACAGTAGTGACATACAGCAAATAAATCCTCATGCAGTTGCAGTCATGAAAACAACAGTAGACTGCATGTTAACAAGGCTTAATCTGGCTTACCAACTTGTTTGCTTAATAAGTTCAATTGAGTGGCAGAGGGGATGCCCATTGTGCATCTCGCCTAAAAGGTTTGAAAGAGAAGGCAATGAGAGTGAAACAAAGTAAACTATGCCCGAGTGTTGGACCTGGCCCTTTTACAGGGTCATTACCCAGACTTTTAGCTTTTTGCCTCCTTATTTTTTTGACCTTTGTTGGCTGACGTTTTGAATCTGAGCACTTTTTCACTGCTAAATAGTGTTAAAGTGCATGTGCTCTCCCTTACAAAATTGGTATGATTGGCTTATACCTAATTGGCATATTTAATTTACCTATAAGTCCCTTGTAAGGTGGTATCCCTATACCCATGGCCTGTAAATTAAATGATACTAGTGGGCATGCAGTGCTGCTTGCCCCACCCACTGAAGTAGCCTGTCAAATCTACTTAAGGCCTGCTAGCGCAGGGCCTGTGTGCGCAGTTTTCTGCCACAGGGACCTGGCATCTAAATTTACTTGCCAGGCCCAGAACTCCAGTTTTATTACAGGTAAGTCACCCCTAAGGTACGCCCTAGCTAGCCCTTTGGGCAGGGTGCCATGTATGTGGAAGGCTGGACATGTGCCATGTTGCGTGGCCTGTCCATGTAGTGAAAAACAGCCTAACTTGGTGTCTCACTGCTGTGAGTGCTGCCTTCTCATAGGATTGCATTGGAAATGCCCTCCCTTATGTGTAAGGGGTATTGTCTGATTTATGAGGGGTAGCGTAGGCATGTTTGGTATGGTTCTGATAGTGATGAGAAATGCTGCTTACTGGTGTAGGTGTATTTTTTATTACTATCACAGAAATGCCACTTTCAAAGCGTGCTTTTTGACGCACCCCTGGAGCACCTGCAGGCACCATCCTTGGTGCCTGCCCCACGCGACAGCCCAGGTGGGGCTGAAAAGCCGCTCGCGCACCCGACCGGGTGCGGCCGCCCGGGGAAGCAGGAGGGAAGCCTCATCGGAGGCCCCTGCTTCCTTCACCATTCTTGGCAGCAGCACCGAGGACGAGGGCGGCTGCCTATTGCTACACAGGACACTGGGCGGAAAGGGAGTTCCCTTCCCCCCTGTCACTGCCTTAGGGGCGCAATCGCCCCAGTTACTTAATTCTTGTTGGTTTGGGCCTCTTAAATCGGGCCATTAGAGGCCCCACAAAGTTTGCGGGACCCAAGAGGGGCGCGTTCCATTTTTCTACCACGAGAGGGTGCAGTCCGCGCCTCTCCCCCCACAGAGACTGCATTGCCCCCGTTTCCCACATATGAGTGCCGGGGGCCCCTATGCTCATCTAGGCACTAGGAGTGCCTTTTTTTCATATCCACCGGGTACTGTGGGATACATATTTTTGCTCCCGAAGCCTAGTATGAACCTTGGGGGGTGGGGGGGGGTATGTGGTTTTACCTACTTTTCCTGCCAGTACATATATGGGCTAATGTTCCTTTTATGGGCATGATTTGCTGATATGTATTTATGTGACTTGTGAGATGTTTTCTAATGTTCCTTCTATGGGTATTTAGGAGTTATTCATAGCGAGTGCATAGAATCCTTACTGTAATTTCTGACTACTGCTTATGTTGCAGAATCCTGAGTACTTACCTGTTCTAATGTGACAACTGTGTATTCTTGCAGAGTATTAGTAACTTGTGTAACGTTCTGACAACTGCTAAGGTATCAGGGTATTACTTACGTGTACTGTTGGTCTAATTATGTTTTGTGCAATGCAGTTTATTTTTACATAGCTCAGTGTTGTGTTTACTTTGTGGTGTACATTTTGCGTCACATGTGTTGTGAGTGTTGTGCAAACGCTTTACACATTGCCTCTGGGATAGGCCTGACTGCTCGTGCCAAGCTACCAGGAGATGAGCATGGGTTATCTTGGACGTGTAACTCCCTTGCCCTGACTAGAGTGGGTAGGTTCTGCCTGGCTGAGGTGCATACCCTAGCCAACCAGAAACCCCATTTCTAACACCAAGGCTTACAGAATGTAAAAAGGCAGTCATTCTCACCACCTGTTCCACAAGGGGGGATCCTCACTTGAGTCCCATAGAGCATCTTGCCAGAGACCTAACCCATCCTCCGCCCTCACTGAAGTGAAGGCAGGAACCGGAAGTAGGTTTTTAAAGCTTGTTCCCACTGCCTAAACAGGAACAGCTGAGACTTGTGAACAATTGAACTCCTAAAAAGACTAAACAGGAGCTCATGTTCAAAGTATAGCCGCCGTCTTTAGACTAGCGTCAGCTGTGAGCCTTTGTTTCTAAAAGGCACGTCTAAACAGTATCAAGCCAACGGGGCAATCCAATGGCCATCATGGAAAGTGGTTCATTATACTTTAATGGTACACATGTCATGTCCCAATGTAAATCTGATAATCAGACATGGAAACAATACGATTATGGAAAGGATCGACTGACATGATTGTGTTCCAGAAATAACTAATTAATATTATCAGACATAACATGCAGATTATTATGTATGGGTTATACTCAAATTATTAACCAATCAGCACAATGATAGTTGGGCAGTCAACATTTGTCAGTTGTAGCTCATTAAAATAGCACTACATGCAACACTGTGTCTGTGACAACATTACGGAGTTAAAATGAAATCCCAAGAGACCCAAAAAAAAAGCAAATGCATGGGATGTTGCCCCCTTTTAAAAAAAAAAGAAATCTTGCGGTGATCGTCATTGCAGCCCTCCCATCCTGCACTAGTGGTGCCTACAATCTATATCCAGATGTGTGTAAATCAGGGGCTCCGGATGGGGGATTATGATGATACGTTTGCCCAGGGGATGTCATTGTTCAGCCCCTCCCTGTATGTGGAAAGAAGGGAAAATCCACCTTTGTTCTCTCTGGAATACAGCTTCCTTGGATAGCTGGGGGCTTCTTTCTATAGCTGTCCATTGCATGTAATTTGGTGTATGGTTATTGTCATGAAAGTGTGTGCTCATTGCTCTCGTAGCATAACGGATCCCCCTGCAATGTTCCATGATGCGTATCTTAACTGCTGTGGTCTCATGCCTACATATCTGTTCTTAAAATGACATGTGATATTAAATATACAGTTCTTGGTGTTGAAGTTAGTGTGGGACCTTTGAGGCCAGACCTGTGTTTGGTCACATGTGATGGTTGTCAATGGAGAAGTTAGGCCACACACCCTGCATGAGCCTCATGGAAAATGGCCCGACACTGGTGGTAAATCCCAAAGGGGAGGTTGCGTACCCTTATCGATTCGTTTAGGTCTTGTGTGTACAACCGTGTGTACAATCATGTTCCTAAAATTTGATGTACATTTGAAGGCAAAATGAGGGACAGCCAGGGACAGTGACCCTGTGTTCAGAATAAGCCAGGGTTTCTTATCTATTTTCTTCACTTTATTTGAAAGTGTTGTGTAGGATGTGACGCGTGTCGATACACCTTCCTTTCTAGGGTCCCTTGGTTCTAATAAAGCAGCCATGTTGTTGTGCCTAGACCTCGGGTGGGGTTGCTGAACATAGTGAAGTGGATATCTCTGAGTCATCAGGTCACTTGTTAATTAATCAGCCTGTGTTTGAAATGGCCCGTTTTGCAGGGTTATCCCCAAACTTTTTGCTTTCTTCCTCCTATTTTTTCAAGATCAGTTTTGCTGGTTTATTGTCTCTGAGCACTTTACCACTGCAGATCAGTGCTAAAGTGCAAGTGCTCCCTGTGTAAATTGTATTGGTGATTGGTTTATTCACGATTGATTTACTATTAAGTCCCTAGTAAAGTGCACTATGTGTGCCCAGGACATGTAAATCAAATGCTACTAGTGGGCCTGCAGCACTGATTGTGCCACCCATAGAAGTAGCCCTGTAAACATGTCTCAGACCTGCCACTGCATTGTCTGTGTGTATAGGTTGGTGCTGCCCATTCGACCTGGGAGCCCAAACCTTCCCTTTTACTACATGTAAGTCACCCCTAAGGTCACCCCTAAGGTAGGCCCTAGGTAGCCCCATGGGCAGGGTGCCACGTATTTAAAAGGTAGGTCATGTACTGGTGTGTTTTACATGTCCTCATAGTAAAAATACTGCCAAATTTGGGTTTCACTATTGCAAGGGCAATCACTCCTGAGTGTAATTTCCCATTGGGAGCAGATAGAGATAAGGAGTTTGGGGTCTCTGATCTTACAATTTAAAAATACACCTTTTGGTAGAGTGGGTTTTCAGATTGTCTGTTTGAAAATGCCACTTTTAGAAAGTGGACATGTTCTTGCATAACAATTCTGTGCCTCTGCCTGCCTGTGGAATCCATGTCTGGGTCAGACTGACACAAAGGTAGCTGAGGTGTGTCCAGCATATCCTGTTGAGCCTTCGCGGCTAGAATGGAGGGGGAATCTGACACCTGCACCTGAAAAGGTTGTATCTGTCCTCACACAATGCATTCTCTAACCCCCTGGAGTGTGTCTGGGGCTAGGCTTGAGCATAGCAGGATCTTGTGAACAACAGAGATTTTCCCTTGAAGTTTGTCTATCTCAAAGGAAGAGATTAGTATAAGTAGCAGACCCAAAACCCTAGACTTTTAGAACACTTCTGGATCAAGAGGAACCTCTGCCAAGTAGAAGAGCTGGAGGAGGAGTACTGCCCCTTTGTTGTGTGTGCTTTGCTGGGTTGGGCTGCAGTTGCTGCTTCTACCTTAAAGAGGACAAAGACTGGAGTTTTCTGTGTATCCTGCTTGTGAAGTTTCTCAAAGGGCTTGAAGTAGAGTTTGCATCCTGTTAGAAGTCACAGGGATATCAAAGACTTCAGATTCATCTGCCTACAGCACTGGGAAATGTGTGTTTTGTGCTGTAACAGAAGAGAAACCCCCACAATGCCATCAACGCCGCCGCTGCCTGCACTGTGAATTGATGCTGCCGCAAGGAGGCGTGCCCAGCTTTGCACAGCAACCCTGGTCTCACTGATGATGCCAGCTGACGCCATCACCAAGCCACTGCATGCACCTTGTCCTGTAGGCCCCGAACTCCACATCGCCTTCCTCGCACCGCAGACTTGGTATCCCCGATGACGCCGCTCTAAGCTGACACTGATGTTGCTGCCTGTACTGTGGCCTGAAGACACCACTCATGAGGTACGTGAAGCACCGTCTCGTCCCGCACCTCAGCCTCGGTCCACCAAGGCCAGTGCCATTGAATCCAGCATCGTCAACAGACACCCCTATCTGCATCGCGACCCGTGGGTGCTGCACGGAGCCCGTCTCACATCGTATTGCCACCTTTGGCCTACCGATGACAGTGTTTCAGTAATGATGACGCAGCTGCCTGCAGCATGACCTGGAGACACTGTACGTCTCACCACCCTGCTCCACACTGAAGCCCTGGTCTCACCGAGGCTGCAGGATGCCATTACTGAGCTGCTGCCTGCACTGTGACCAGTAGGCACCGCACATTGCATTGTTCCGCTTCGCACCGCAGCCCCGACGCCATCAACTCCAACGCTCCTGACTACGTCATCAGCCCGGAGTTCGATAAGCAATGCATGTGACTTCAAGGGACCAACGATCCCTGCACTGACCTCCGGAACCGGCTCCCGATGATGTGTGCCGATGCCAGCATTGACACATTCCTGGTCTCATCACAAAGATCACAACACTGTACATTTCCAAGGTACTGTTTGCGCATCTTCCTGACACTGTAGCTGGCCCGCGACCCTGCGGTTGGCCTGAACTGTTGGATTTGTTATGTTCACGATGCCATGATAGCCCCAAACGAAGCTATCAACTTCAAAGAACTGTATTTTTTTGTAATTCTAGCCAAATTAATATCTTTATTAATGTATGTTGGATTTTTCTCGTTTTGGTGTTATTTTACGCAGATAAATATTGGCTATTTTTCTAAAACTGGTGTACTTTTGTATTGTTTTCACTGTATTACTGTGTGTTATGTGCAAATGGTTTACACATTGTTTCTGAGATAATCCTGATTGCTCGTGCCAAGCTACCAAGGGAGTGAGCAGGGGTTATCTGACCTGGGTATCGCCCTTATCCTGACTAGAGCAAGGGTTCCTACTTGACAGGGTGTAAACTGTCTGCCAACTAGAAATCCCATTTCTAACAGCCTGTTTCTCAAATTCCTTCACAGAACTCATTACAAGTCTGAAGATCCCTCTGCCCAAATACAAGGATGTCTCAATGCCAAACCATCATGTGGGTACGATATGAATTTTTGTAGCAAAACAATGTTAGCTCCCTCAAAGTGGGCCATGTAGATGCAGGCCAAACTAGCAGCTAAGGTGCTGCCCATAGATGTACCCTGTGTTTGATGGTACAGTTGGTCCTTAAATTGAAAAAAGTTTTCTTTGAATGCCAATGTGGCACACTCCATTATGAAACCTACCGATGTATGTGAGGACTTGGTACTAGAGAGAAGGGCTCCTTCGACCACCTCCAGGGTGTTGTCTTGGGGTACATTAGTATAAAGGGCCTCAACATCCAAGGTCAATAGAAGATCAATGGAGTGCCCTTCTTTTACCTGGATCCTGTGTGATAGGGGTATAGTACCTCCTATCCAAAAGTTGCCTTAGACATTCACACTCATAATCATCATGAACATAATGACGATGCCGTCTCCCTTGTCAGCAGGAGTTATGGTGATACTACTGTTGCTCCCTAGGTCACGTAAAGCCATGCGTTCTGCATATGATATATTTTGGAAGAGAGCATCAGGGTCAAGTTTGTCCACATCTTTCACTATTGCCTGCTCAAAAGAAGCAATCTTGTGGGGGACCATCCCTACAGAGGGGGTAAAAGTGGAGGGTTTCCTCAGAACAGTATCTGTTGTCTCAGGGGTAGGTTTGTCTTGTAAAGTTCTTCTTTTGTTATTGTCAACAAATTAGAGAGTACATTTGCTAATGTGCTGAAGAGAAGTTGGTACCCCCAGATGCACATCCAGAATGTTGTACTGGTGTGAGCTATGTTAGGGTACAGAACCTTAATGTTTGAGTTTATAAACAGAAGGAGAAAAAATAAATTCTATGTTGCTGAGAAGGGACTATTAGTCCTGGAATTGACTGATCAAAGAGCTTTAGGGATCACCTTGGATCCCAATAGTAAGGAGCAAGTTTTGTTTTTAAATGCTGTGGGAAAGAAGGTAGCAAGAATGTGTTAGTGGTTTTCCAGGCAAAATCAGGAAATTGAAATTTGTTCTCAAAATAGTTTTGGAGGAGGCTGTCAACCCAAGTTTTCATAAAGTGAGAAACATACACTTTAGTTATCAGATACAAAGTGGCTCCTGGGTTGAATACATTGGAGTCTAATAGCATAACTGAAAATGTTAAAAAACAGAATCTTTTGCATGGTGTGCCCTCAGACATTTGCCTAGACTGCTGCCTGTAGATCTTTGGGCACTTTACTCCTGCTACGCAGCAGCAAAGAGCCTGCGCTCCTTCTATTTGATGAAATTGGCATACCCCTGATTAGTATATTTAACTTACTTATAAGTCCCTAGTATATTGTACAGAACCTAGCACCTGTACGTTAGATGCCAGTAGTGCACTGCAACCCCCCTTATACCACCCACTGCAATGTCTTTGCAAACATGACTGCAGGATTAGCATTTGCAGCCTGGCTGTGCAGTTCTAAACTACACCTTCACTCTGTTAAAATAACCTTTTTTGACAGGTCAAAGCCCTCACTTTGAATATTAATAGGTAACCCCTAAATAGGCCTTATTGCACATAAGACAGGGTGCTTAGGAAGGATGCAAAAGAATGATATGTAAAAGTTAAATGTTACATAAGTCCTTACAGTGAAAAATCCCCAAAAAGCTATTTTCACTGTAGCTAGGCTGACTGTTCAGTAGCAAAGCACTGGATACCATTGTTACATTAATAATATTAATTACAGCTAGGTACATCTATTACTATAATTTTTAATAGCTATTTCATATTTAATGGTAAAATCGAACTTGTAATAATAACTATTGAGAATAAGGTACTTTTAGAAAGCTACCTTTTGTCTGCCTAAAGAAACTGTCAGCTGGCAAATGAATAGCCCCCTTGATGAGGTGTGAACCTGCACCCAGAGCAGGGAAAAAAGCTGTGGGAGTGGGAAGGTGTTGTTGTTCTCTTGAAAGGATGGACTGTGTACTGGGCCCAGGAACCTGATTAATTCAAAGAGGCTAACATGCTGATGTAGCTAACACATGAGACTGCTTCTTTCCGTTTTCCTCCCAAGTCAGTCAGGCACCAATTCCAATGGGAGAGGAGCTGTCCCCAAAACTAGTTTAGAGTGACCCGAGTGTAGTGGCTTTTCGTTTCCATGGCCACACCTCTGGGGTGGGCACAGGAGCTCTGCATAAGGGGGAAAAAGGTCTGCCATCTTGGGTTTAGGTAAATAGGGGCACTGTGGAATTGTTTGGACTGGGGCACACAGAAAATGCTGTAAAAGTGGGTAGGGTAATGCCTGACAACTTTTACCCCTTTAGGTAGGGAGCAGTCAGGATTTTCCCCACTCACAGGCTGGTGCCAAGTATAAATGTGGCATTACCAGTACCCTCCTGAGAACACTTTCTGGACTTGTGTAATAATAGAAGGTGACTGGACTAGCTCTCTTTCACCTGATAAAAGCCTAGAAGATTGAGCCTGCTCTCCCTCCACTACCCAGGTTAAAAAAGTGCAATTCAAGGGTCATAAAACTGATCTCCTGTTCAAGCCGCAGGTAGACAAGCTAAAAGAGGCCTTTTCCTGGAACGTTGGCCAGAGTCAACATGTACTCCTCCTATCATTTCATGAAACCTGGGACTTAGAAACTTTTTGACTTCATGAACCTCTGGAGAACTGGGATCCACCAGTAAGCTACTTCAATGAAGGTGCATTGCTGCTGGACCAAAGATTTAGGTTACTCCTACTTTGAACTTTTCAGTATCAGCAAATCTAATTCAGTGGGATACAGCCTTGTTGGGCCTGCAGCCTCACCCTGCTGGGAGAATCTGAGCTCCAAAAAAGTGACTAGGTCTGCAGGTACAAATCTTCACTCAGCGAATGTGCCAAAAGTATCTGGTCAACAAAGGACCACCTTGGAAGTGTACTTCAAATCTCTCCTATTCTGAGCTTTCCTGCCAAGGGACCTTCTACAGCTATTTCACATCAATAAGCCCTCTTCAACCACAATCTGCTGCCTCGCCCCCTTAAGGGCTTTTGATTTCTATTTCAGAGACTAAGGGCTTGATTTAGAGTTTTGCGGAGGGGTTTACTCCATCACAAATGTGATGGATTTCTCATCTACCATATTACAATTCAATTATAGCCCACAGAACTTGCAATCCAGCCGTTTGCAGATAGTAGTAGTTTTTGTACAGATAATAAAATCCAATACAATTAAAAACAAGAAAGTGAACAATAAATAAAACATTTACAATCAGATATTAATTACATGCTAAAAACACTCAGGCCCTCATTACAACATTGGCGGTAAAAGCCGCTTACCACCGTGCAGAAGACCGCCAACACACCGCTACGGCAGCAGAATTCCGCCACGGTCATTATGACCCACTGCTCGGAATCCGCCAAAATTCAGAAACCCACACAAGTCCGCCACACCAAAGGTTAGTGATAAACTGGCAAAAACAAAACCTCCACCGTCACGCCAACAGAAATACTCCCACACAATCACGACACACGGATCCACGCGGCGGTCTTTCAACCGCAGTATTCCATAGGCGGTACACACCGCAGCGCTCAAAATACACACACTCGTACAAAACACAGCCAAATTGGACAATTCGAAATACACACAAATGATACACATACACACACCACTCCCACACACCCAATACAATATAAAATACACACCCACATCACACAAAACCCCCCACGAAAAAATTACCGAGAGAAGGCCAGAGAGAGACACTACAAACAACTACCAAGCATCCACAGGCACACAATACCATCACCCACATAACTTCCACGCACCTCACACAACACACCACCACATATCACCCTACTTATCACTACACACACCACCCCACACATCACACACACCACCCCATGGCACGGCAAAGACACCCCAGGTTCTCGGAGGAGGAGCTCAGGGTCATGGTGGAGGAAATCGTCCGTGTAGAGCCACAGCTATTCGGATCACAGGTGCAGCACACCTACATAGCAAGGAAGATGGAGCTATGGCGAAGAATAGTGGACATGGTCAACGCAGTGGGAAAGCACCCAAGAAATAGGGATGACATCAGGAAGAGGTGGAATGACCTACGGGGGAAGGTGCGTTCTGTGGTCTCAAGACACCACCTTGCAGTTCAGCGGACTGGCGGCGGACCCCTACCTCCTCCCCCACAACTAACAACATGGGAGGAGCAGGTCTTGGCGATTCTGCATCCTGAGGGCCTCGTAGGAGTAGATGGAGGAATGGACTCTGATAAGTCAATTCTTAACTATTACATCCCCCACCCTACTTGCATGCTATCACATACCCCTACCCTCACCCCCACCTCCATCACTCCAACTCCTCACAAATGTTCCACTAACACAACCCACCCATCCCAACACCAAGCCCTGCATGCAACTACAAAGCATGGACACCCATCACCAATGCATGACCACTGCACATACCCACACACACACCTAAACAATTATCAGACAAGGTCCTACACAAGAATGCAAGCACTGGGGTACACGGTCACCCACCCATTGCACACCTTGCCACACACAGATGTAATAAACATACTTTTATACCCCTGCAGGACCCCTACCCAACGTCACTGGACAGGAGGGTCCACACATGTTCACACCACCAACAGAAGAGGCCCACAGTGATGACAGCAGCTCTGTCCAACTGGATCTAGATGACCAGCCCGGCCCATCGGGGACCTCTGGACAGTCGGTTCCCCTGACACAGTCACAGGCCACCACAGAGCTTCCCCCCTCTGGAAACACCACCACAGCACCCACCCAGCGGGCCCATACCTCTGTCCCCAGGACACGTCAATCAGCAGTGTGTCCACCACTACAGGGAATCCAGGCTAACCCACCACCCCAACAACAACAGGGACCTGGAGGCAGTAGCAGTGGGCACATGGTCCAGGGGACAGAGGCCCAGGAACACAGGGGAACTGGGAGGGCTGCTGTGCGACAGGGGGAGGACAGGCCAAGGGAACCCACTCTCCACGAGGCCCTCTCCAACATCATGGGAGCCTACCACCATTCCCAGGAGACAATGGCAATGGTACTGGCCAAGTTTCAGGAGACCCAGCGCCTGCAGGAGGAACAGTATTTGGGCTCCAGGGAGGAACTCAGATCCATCAATTCCACCCTGGGCACCATCGTAGGGGTGCTGAAGGAAGTCCTCAGCACCAGGAGGGACACTGTGGCACAACAAGGGGCCCCTGACACTAGCCTGGATGATGAACTGCCCACCACCTCCGCTGGCGCTAGTGTACAGGAGGCACCGCCACAGGACCACCACACCAGCACCCCACCCCCTGCAGAGGGTGAATCACCCCGCAAACGTTCCCTGAGATCCAGGACAAAGACAGAGATGAATGCCAAGACCCCCGCCAAGAAATGAGACCACCCTGAATGTCATCCTTCTGTCCCACTTTGTCACCCTGTCCATCCTCAAACTGCCCCAGCTCCACTTCCTATGCCCATTTGGGCAATGCACCTGTGAGACTAATAGACTGGACTCTGCCATGGACATTCCTCCACCATCACCTCTCACCATTTTACAACCCCCTCCACTATTGAGCACTTAAATAAACACCCTTGAAGCACAAAACAATCTGGAGTCTGTCTGTGATTTCGAAATAGTGTATTAGCAATTAAAGTGTCAAAATGCTCTTTCAAATGTAATATCAACATACCTATGTCACACAGCTCTAGTCCATGAGGAAACAAAGCAGATGTCACACAGTGGGACCCACATCTGTGAAATCGTAAGGGATAGTGACAACTCAGTGACCATTCACTGGGTGAAAACAACAGACAGTTGAGAGGTAGTAGTGTTAAAGTACATGTAGTAAGCAGGTTTGTATTCTTACCTGTGTCTCACTGGAAATATTGCAGGATCCTGTTGTCGATGTCCTCTTCTTCTGCTTCCTCGTCTTCACTGTCCACAGGCTCCACAGCTGCAACAACACCGCCATCTGGACCATCCTCCTGCAGAAAAGGCACCTGTCGTCGCAAAGATAAGCTGTGAAGCATACAGCAGGCCACGATGATCTGGCACACCTTTGGTGAGTAGAATAGGGATCCACCAGTCACATGGAGGCACCTGAACCTGGCCTTCAGGAGGCCGAAGGTCCTCACTATAATCTGCCGAGTTTGCCCATGGGCCTCACTGTAGCGTTCCTCTGCCCTTGTCCTGGGATTCCTCACTGGGGTCAGTAGCCATGACAGGTTGGGGTAACCAGAGTCACCTGCAAATGGAGAGGGACAACTGTTAGACACACACTGACCTGTAGGGATATCCCCAGACAACCATTCCCACTGATTTGCTTCCAGGTGCTCACCTAATAGCCACACACGGTGCCTCTGGAGTTGCCCCATCACATAAGGGATGGATGCTGCTATTCCGCAGGATGTAAGCATCATGCACTGAGCCAGGGAATTTGGCATTCACATGGGCGATGTACTGGTCTGCCAAACACACCATCTGCACATTCATGGAATGATAACTCTTCCGGTTTCTGTACACCTGTTCACTCCTGCGGGGGGGACCAAAGCCACATGTGTCCCATCAATGGCACCTATGATGTTGGGGATATGTCCCAGGGCATAGAAGTCACCTTTCACTGTAGGCAAATCCTCCACCTGAGGGAAAACGATGTAGCTCCGCATATGTTTCAGCAGAGCAGACAACACTCTGGACAACACGTTGCAAAACATAGGCTGGGACATCCCTGATGCTATGGCCACTGTTGTTTGAAATAACCCACTTGCAAGGAAATGGAGTACTGACAGCACCTGCACTTGAGGGGGGATTATTGTGGGATGGCGGATAGCTGACATCAGGTCTGGCTCCAGCTGGGCACACAGTTCCAGGATTGTGGCACAATCAAGCCTGTAGGTGATGATCACATGTCTTTCCTCCATTGTCGACAGGTCCACCAGCGGTCTGTACACCGGAGGATGCCCCCATCTCCTCACATATCCCAGCATAAGGGTGCCTATGAAGGACAACAGCGAGCACAGAGTCAACCAACTCAGAGGTACGTACCCACAGCTTACACAGAAATGGCGGCTGCCTGACCTGTAAAGTGGGACGATGGGATGTGAGGTAACTGCACTGGCATTGTACACCGTCGCGGTAGGCGGTCGAAGACCGCGGCGCATTTCTGCAATGGTTAACATTGGACCCTATGGGTCCCAGGAGCCAATGACGATGTACGCCGGCGGTGACGGTACACACCGCCGCAGACGTGACCGACATTTTCTATCTGTTCAATCACTCGATACCTGATCTTCGACAGGAGAGGACCTACACTGCAAGTGCTGCTGTGACCTCGGTCTGGAAGAGACAATGGCTTGTGCGTCTGGGGAAAGGGCCCCTGCCTTCACATCGGAGGAGTTGGAGAAACTCGTGGATGGGGTCCTCCCCCAGTACACGCTACTCTACGGTCCTCCAGACAAACAGGTAAGTACACTTGGAGCATGCTGTATGGGCTATGCCTGTGTGGAGTGTGGTGAATGAAAGATGGGGGGAGATTGAGGTGTGCATGAAACAACGGTGAGTGCATGTGACACATGGCAAGGGTAGGAATGAGGGCCAATGACTGTGACGGTGTAGTTGGTAATAACTTTTGTTTTCCCCCTGTACAATTCATGTAGGTCAGCGCCCACCAGAAGAAGGATATTTGGCGTGCCATCGCCAAGGACGTCCGGACCCGGGGGGTCTACCACATACGGAGCACCCACTGCCGCAAGAGTTGGGAGGACATTCGCCGCTGGAGCAAGAAGACGGCTGAGGCCCAGCTGGGGATGGCCTCCCAACGTGGGAGGGGTGCCCGTCGCACCATGACCCCCCTGATGTTCAGGATCCTGGAGGTGGCGTACCCGGAGTTGGATGGGCGCTTGAGGGCATCACAGCAGCCACAAGGGGGTGAGTGCACTCTCATTCTGCTGATTTTGCACGCAGTGGAAGTGTCTGGGTGGGGGAGGTGGGCTGTGGATTTCCCTAGGCCAGGGCGAGTGTGCTAGTTAGGTCCCCTTCTTCTGGCAGACCCTGTGGCACCCCACCCCACCTGTGTACAGTGCCAAGTACACCTAGTCAGTCTCCTGTGTCATCCATGTGTGCAGATGTCGGCCATAGCCTTGTAGGCCATGTCCCAGGGATTGAACAGTGGACTCCAAGTGCGCGGCGTAGTGCAGGGGGCTTCTGTGTCTGTCGTGTCCGCCAACGGTAGCGGTAATGCATGCACTCAACATGTCTTTCTTCTGTCGTCCCCCCCTTTTTGTGGTCTCCCTGTTCTTGTGTGCATTAGCATCATCAGGTGGAGGAGCAGTGGCACCTGAGCAGGAGGTAGCTGCATCCCACATGGCCCTGGAGGGCGAGACAACAGACTCGGAGTTCACCAGTGGGACGGAGGGTGAGGGGAGCTCCACGGCAGGGACAGGAGCTGAGACCAGTGATACGGACTCGTCCTCTGATGGGAGCTCCCTACCAGCACCGCCCTCCCAGCAGCCCCTCAGCCTTTGCCCCGTGCCCGCTCACCCAGGAGGGTGGGCATCACCTTCGCCCCAGGCACCTCAGCCCCTGCCCCAGTCACCCCTACTGCCCTCAGTGAGGAGGCCATTGACCTCCTCAGGTCCCTCACTGTTGGGCAGTCTACCATTTTGAATGCCATCCAGGGTGTAGAGAGGCAGTTGCAACAAACAAATGCATTCCTGGAGGGCATTCATTCTGGTCAGGAGGCCCTTCAGCGAGCTTTTCAGACTCTGGCCTCAGCACTGATGGCAGCCATTGTCCCTGTCTCTAGCCTCCCCCCTCCAACTTCCTCCACCCAGACCCAATCCCCTCTACCTTAGCCTATCCCAAGCACACCTTCAGACCAGCATGCACACACGTCAACACACAAGGGAAGCTCTGGCAAACATAAGCACCACACATCCCACAGGCACTCACGCAAGCATCACACACATGCAGACACACCAACATCTACTGCCTCCACTGTGTCCCCCTCCTCCTCATCTCCCTCCTCCCTCCCAATCTCGTCTACACTCACTCCTGCATGCACTACATCTACAGCCACTACTTCCATCACCAGCACACCCACCACCACACCCCGCTCACATGCAGTCATCACCCCCACTGCCATTCACACGTCCCCTGTGTCCTCTCCCAGTGTGTCTGTGACGCCACCTCCCAAGATACACAAACGCAGGCACACAACCACCAAACAGCCATCCACCTCACGACAGCCTCCAGCGCATGCACCTTCACCCAAAGTCACCAAACGAACACCTCCTACAACCACAACCTCTTCCTCCACTCCCAAACCCCCTCCAGCTACCCGTCCCAGTGTCCCAAGAAACTTTTCCTGTCCAACCTTGACCTCTTTCCCTCACCTCCCCCACACCGTCAGTCTCCTAGGGCCCGACTCTCCAGGTCCCAACCTAGCACCATAGCCACAACATCTCTGGGACCAGTGGTGCCTGTAGTCACCGGAATCCGGAGTGCACCGGCCACCAGGGCAGCCAGTGTGGCACGGAGCCACAGCACCGACAGTCCCCCACCTGCCAAACATCAAAAGTTGGCCAGTGCCCGGCGGGAGAGGGGAAGACTCCATCCACCAAAGCCGCTCCCAGGGGTACAGGTGGGAGTGTGGAGTCAGCTGCGACACCTTCCAAGGTGGGGAAGGGCCACAAGAAAGTCAGCAAGTCTGGGAAGAGCAGCATGGCGGAGAAGATCGCCATCATCCCCGCTGCCCAGCAGGCCACCGCCATCATCCCCGCTGCCCAGGGGGCACCGCCATCATCCCTGCTGCCCAGGGGGCCACCCCCAGCACCAGTTCCGCTGGGCCAGACAGGACCGCCAGCACCAGCCCCGCTGGGGCAGACAGGACCACCAACACCAGCCCCGCTGGGCCAGACAGGACCACCAGCACCAGCCCCGCTGGGCCATGAAGGACCGCCAGCACCAGCCCCGCTGGGCCAGACAGGACCGCCAGCACCAGCCCCGCTGGGCCAGACGGGACCGCCAGCACCAGCCCTGCTGGGCCAGACAGGACCGCCAGCGGCTGAGTCACTGCCAAGGACCCCGCCGCCACAAGCACCGCTGACCAGGACACCACCGCCACAAGCACCGCTGAACAGGACACCGCTGCCCCAAGCACCGCTGAACAAGACACCGCCGCCACAAGCACCGCTGCCAAGGACACCGCCGCAACAAGCACCGCTTGCCCATGAGAGCCAAGGGCACTGACGCTACTGAGTCCGTCACGAGCAGGATGAAGCACTCTGGGCACAAGGCCCCCTCCAGAACCAGTGGAGAGATACATCCACTACCTCAGTCCTTGGCAGGATGGAGCACTCTGGGCACAAAGCCCCCTCCAGAACCAGTGGAGACTGTTATCCACTTGAGAGACTGTGGCTTTGCACTCCCCAGGATATAGCAGTGGGCAAACCACCCACTGTAGAGACTTGAGAGACTGTGGCTTTGCACTCCCCAGGACTGAACAGTGGGCAAACCACCCACTGTAGAGACTTGAGAGACTGTGGCCTTGCACTCCACAGGATATAGCAGTGGGCAAACCACCCACTGTAGAGACTTGAGAGACTGTGGCTTTGCACTCCCCAGGATTGAACAGTGGGCAACCCACCCACTTGGGAGACTTGAGAGACTGTGGCTTTGCACTCCCCAGGATGGAACAGTGGGCAACCCACCCACGTGGGAGACTTGAGAGACTGTGGCTATGCACTCCCCAGGATTAAGCAGTGGGCAACCCACCCACTGTAGAGACTTGAGAGACTGTGGCTTTGCACTCCCCAGGATTGAACAGTGGGCATGTGGACCCCTCGTGGATTTGGCGTCGTGCACTCAACCGGCTGAGGTGCCCCCCCTTTTCCTTACCCCTGAGGTGCCTGTTTTATTGCTATCTGATGCCCCTGATGTATTCTCTCCGTCATGTTCGGGGACTGAGTGTGGGCCTCGCCCATGCTGTGTGGGCCCAGTGTTCCACGGACTTCAATGGAGCACTACCTGGACTACTATTCTTGGTGTATATATTTGTTAATAGTGTATATATATTTTTGTGTACTGGATTTTAATATATTACATTGGTTACACTCATTTGCTTTTGTCTTTGCATTCTTCCGGGGGTTTGAGGGGTGTAACTGTAATGTATCATGCTGTATTAGTGTGTGTGTTGTAGTGGGTGAGGGTGGGGGTGTTGCATGTGTGTGTCCCTGTTTTTTCCCTCCCCCCTCCCCTGTGTCGTAGTTGCAGTACTCCCCGTTGTCTTCGCCGTTCGTGCTCGAGCAAGAAGATGAGGGCTGGCAGGATCTGGAGCTCAGGTTCCATGGCATCCGGATTCCTCGTGGGGTGTGTGGAGGTGAGCGTTTTCCCTTCAGAGTCCTGTTTCTGCTGTGTTTTTGTCTGCGGTGAATCCGCCCCAGACAAGGTGGCAGATTAGTAGGTTGTGATACTGAGGGCGGTACATTGTCCTCCGCCTGTCTGTTGGCGGTGACCGCCAAGCTGTTTGTTTGTACCGCCGTGGCGGTCGGAGTGTTAAAGGGGCTGTCTTTGTTGGCGGTTTCCGCCACGGTCGTAATTGCAATTTTTTTACCGCCGGCCTGTTGGCGGTTTTACTGCTGCTTTAACACCGACCGCCAGGGTTGTAATGACCACCTCAATGATTTAAATACACATACCACAGTAAGAAACATTCCTACATAATAATATAAAACCTTCAAATAAAAATAAGGCAGAACCACCATAACCTAGAACCCCACATGATGCATAATAAACAGAAGGGCTCACAGTGCTCAAAGTCCTAAAGTGCGTAGTGCATTAAGTAATCATTAAGTTAGATACCAATGAGGATCCCAGCACAAGGTGCGACATTTAAACTCAGCACCTTAACGAATTACTACAAACCAAAGAGGCAAGAGCGGGAGAAAATTCCAAACATAATTATCCACTGCTCGCAGTGCCCTTGAATCTGATGTGGGTGATTTAAAAAAAATTGGTTAGTAATGCATTCAACAATAAATTCGTAGGATCCAAGGACTTAATAATGGCCTGTTGACAGGAGCAAATCCCCAATACCTTCCACTTACATCGAAGCAGAGATCTGCGTTCTTTGAGTAACGCCAGACACAAACAAACCACATGTTCAGTTGTATCTTCCGTGTTACCACAGCACCTGCACATCACCCCGTCTGCCAGAGTTAACCGCCATAGGGGTAAACGTTTCAAAAAACCCCAGTCGCCCATCCTTAGGGCCATAAAGGCCTCTTTCAAACGAAACCCGTAGGAGAAATAAATGGATGGAGTATCCGGCTTGAAGGAGTTAATTACTGACCAGGCATGCTTATGTTTAGCAAGGAGGGAATGATCCGAGTGGTACGAGTGGAACTGTAGGATCTTTTTGACCCCCAGTTTGAACAAGGAATGGGGAGGGTTGCTTATTCAGAGGTTATCGGCTTCCAATCACCGTTTAAATTCAACCAAAAAGTAAAAATGAGACCCCTTTGTTTTCAACGCATTGATTTCCTGCCACAAAACTGCCTCTATGCTACCTTCCTTGGCTCGACGCAGCTTATGACAAAGCTTCAGGAAGGTGCCGGCGCCAACTACCTGCTGATCCAAAAGCCCAAATTCCAACCGCACCTGTGCAGCGGAAGCGAGATGCAATACGTGGAAAACTCTCTTATAGATCTTATTGACTAGCCTGTTTAATAAACATAAGCATTTGCCCAGCAGGATTTCCTGACCATAAGAAAGTGAGGGAATGATCCTTGCTCTCATGACTTCCATAAGAGGGAGAAGATCCTGCCCCTTTAAAACTTCAACTAATTTAGAAGAAGCCACATGCAATGCTACAGCTTTAAGTTCAATCTCCTTCTTATGCTTGACAAAGCTGCCCCTAGAATTAAAATGCACCCTTTAGTATTTATAAGACTGATATGAAACAAATTTGCTGCTCTTGTAATACCAGCTCAGTCCCAAATGCTTTTTTCTTCCAAAGGAGACCACTTTGGTTTAAAGCAAATTGACTTCTAATTGATTCACAGGAGTATAAGATGCAAGTTGGTTAAGGAGTCATTGAAGACCTATCTTGGTGTAACTGAACAGTGCAAGATTGTCAGCATAGAGCAAATGATTAAGTCTGAGACCACCAATCTTGGGGGATGGGAATTAACAGCGTCAAGAGACGATGACAAGTCTGCAATGAACAAATTACGAAGTAGGGGCGCAAGCACACATCCCTGTATCACACCACGACCAGTAAAAATGTTTCTGGAAAGAGAACACGCATCACCTAATTTAATACGGACCCAGGTATCCATATGCACTGAAGGAATGCCCCAGTTTTGTAGTTTGGTCCACAGGGCTCCCCTAGGGATCTGGTTGAATGCTGCCTTGAAGTCTACAAAACAGCAATGTAGTGTAGAACCTGATAGAATCACCCTGTCAATCAAAATAGAAAGGGCTTATAGGTTTTTCATTGTGCCGAAAGCAGCATAAAACCCTGTTTGAACAATAGGGATTAGTCCCTTCGATTCAGCCCAGGCACGAAGATCTTGAAGCAGAAGAGTGGCATAAAACTTGGCCTCATTATCGAGCAGGGTTATCATCCTAAAACTGTCAGGATCCGACCTCAAACCGCTTTATATAGCGGATGAAGAATGGCACCGTGCCAAGACTCAGGAAATCTTGAGGTCAAACGACAGTTCTCAAACAGATGTGCAAGATGAACTGCCCAAAAGGAAGAATCCTGTCTGAACAGCATCTGTGGGAGGCCATTGGGACCTGGGGCTGCATTGTGCTTTGCCCTAGACATAATAGGAAGGAGAAGTAATTGAAAAAGAGTCTTCGCACCATGAGGGGGAGATGCAAACGCAGCAGACGGGGAACCGAACTTACTAGAGCAGCGGTGGTACAGTAAACCCCCTCGGTCAACAATTTCCAATCCTGATCACTTGCAGAGAAATGGCTAATCAAGTAGGATGACCAAACCCCTTCAGAAATATTAACAGTGCCAATACTCCTTTGATTGCTTTGTAGGTTGTTAATGAGGGACCACATTTTTTTAGAGTTTGGATCTTTACTCGCACTTAAAAGTTTAGCCCAAAACTGATTGAAATGGTTCCGATGGTCATCATAAATAACCTTCCTATAGTCTTTACTCAGTTCCTTATATCTAATTAATAGGCACTCAGAATCAGGGCTCTTCTTAATTGCCCTTGCTAGTCTATTACGCGCTTTCTTTAGACTCCTAGTTTCCCTAAAAATGGCAAAGGGCCCGAATGAGGCGCAATTGCGAGCGGGTTGAAGAAACCTTGACCATAGGAAGTAAGAGAATTTATCCCATAACTCAATTGGGGATGTACAACCAAATCCTTCAGAGTCACAAAAATTAAGACATTGAACCAATACATTAATAGAAGAGTTCCATTTTATATGCTTTAATGACTCAGAGCAAAGGCCGCTACCCACAACCCGCATGACATCATGAAAATGGAAGCTAGATTTTATCATTACAACTGGGGACGGTGATCACTCTCAGTCCGAGAAGAGATCAAAAACTTATCAATACGGGAAAACAATTTGATATTACAAATGGTATAATCCAAGTATGAGTGGGATCGTCCGTCCGATCTTGTCCAGCAGGGAGGGGCATCATCTTGTAAACGGCCATTCAGAACTTTGAAGCCCATGCTATTTAAATGCATTACTACGTACTCTCCCAGCGGACAGTGCGGGCAACCCTGGGGCCTCAGTTGTTCAGGGACTAACTGGTGATTACAAAGATCAGGACCTTCAAAAGCTTCTACAGTGTCCTGAAACAGATTTGTATTAAAATCACCAGTTATAAGGTAATCAGCGCATGGATATTCCCTAGCTAGATCAGCCAAAATCTGCATTCGTTGGGACAACCTCCCCCTTTTTTCCAGGAGCAATATGAACATTAATTACCATGAGAGTTTGCTGCAGGGCCCATTCCTAATCACAATCCCCTGAATCCACTTGTCATCCCAAGCCAGTGGCAAAATGCACCCTGTAGTTTAACAGTGACATGCGGGGCCAACCTCCCTTGGCACGGCCATTCTTACTCTTTCTGTAAGCGGGTTTCTATATTTCTATATACCCTGGCAACTGGCGACTGGTCTCACCCCAAGTTTCCTGAAGGGTGATTACATTATAACTGTTAAAAAAAGATGTTAAATCAACGAATCAAACTTATGCACAATCCCATTAATATTCCACACGCATAGGGACAAACATTCAAACGTTGGCGCTAGTCCCCCCCCCGCGGGGGTCATTGGGGGTGCTCATACAGAAGGGCAGAGGACAGCCAATCCCAATTGATCACCTGTTGGGAGCCGGGACCTGTGCTGCTGGTGCCATTGATGGTAGTGGTGCTACCCAGAGCACTTTTCAAGATTGAAAAAGGCTTCAGTGCTATGGGAGCCGTTAGACTTTGGGGTTCAGATAACAGCACAGGATAACCCGACCTCTTATAAGTAGTAATTATTATACCCCAAGAATGGAATCTATCTTTCTTGACAAGAATGGATGGGGCTACTGGGGCGGAGATTAATGAAACCAAGATAGATTCCCCAGCTTGAGATCCGCTTGAGTCAAGGAATTCAATAGATGCAATGTCTATAGAAGCGATATTATTCAGTTCCGAGATGGCCTTAAAGAGTCGTAAGATGTTCCCTCTGTTCAAGATATCGTGAGGGGCCCTTGAGCGGTATTCCGGTATAAACACAAGTTTAGTAGTTGAATACTCCAATGAGGCCTTTGGGGGACACAAAAAAGACCTGGGCTGGGACTGTTCCACTGTATTAAGCAGGCACAAAGAGACCCCAGAGCCAGAGTGTCAATAGAAGACGTTTGGTGGCAGGATGGCAAAATTGAGGGCTGGCTCCAGTTACTATCAGAAGGCAACTTGTAACAAATAGGAGGACCAGAGCCTGAACCCTCACCACCAATAGGTCCGCGACCTGAATTGGAATTTGACAGGGTAACTGCAGTGTTACCCTCCCCTTCAGTGTGAAACAGTTGAATTGAGCACACTGCCAATTTTGCCATCCTCAGCAGGAATTGAAAACTCCTTGGAGGGAATCTCGGTTTCCTGCAGAATGGAACTGGCCAAAGAACCCTGCATACAGTCACTGGATGGTAAGGAGCCCCCCTGTGTAGCAATCAGAGGGTTGGTCAGCAAAGTCGCATTGGGGGCCTCCTGCAAAACTGCAACAGCTGCGACTGCTGAGCATCAAGTCGAACCGCCAGTTGAACATTATTTGGGGACCCTGGGGGCGGTGGGCTCAGCCTTTTATTCTGTTGTTTCCGGAGCCTTTTTTTTCCCTTTTACTCAGCAGGGGTTAACCAGCACAATAATCTCCTGGAGGCAATGAATGAGTTGGATCAGGTTGTGGTGCAGAACAAAAATAATGTGAAGGAACAGGCTCCATAGGATCGGTTCTAGGCAGAGGGGAGTTCTTAAGAATACGGTTGGCCGAGGTGTTATGCTCCAAGACTCCAGAAACAACAGGCCGGGGGGCTGGTGATTATTGCTCTCTTGCTGGAAAGAAATAATCAACCAATGTTTTTAATTTGGTTGGTTTCTGAACCAAATCGATATGGGACCTTGGATCTGAAAGGGCACCCGAGGCACAGGAGCGGCAGAAAACCTCTTGATTTCAGATAAAACCGAACTCAAAAATGTAGGCAGAGGTGATAAACTTTCAATAATTGGGGCACAGCAACATGATGCTTGAACAAAATTGGAGTTTGTTTGGACTTGAGTAATTTGCTGATTTAGATTTTCTATTTTGTGGTCAATACCAGCTACATAAGTGGCCAATGTGTTCAACATATCAACTTGGACATCCAATTTATCAGAGTGATAATTCAAAGCCAGCACAGTGGATTGGAGGGTGTGCAGAAGCTGTGGCCAAGCAGAGCCACTTACAGCAGTCTTAGATGTGAGCACAAGGTTGGATTCCACCCGTGATTTCAGTTGAAAGCAGGAAAGATCAAGAAGCAATTTATCATTGAACTCGCCCTTATTGAACTCAATTTGAGAGCGTGTGCCACCGGCCCAGCTAGATGACCTTATGGGTAACATCGGACGAATGCTGCCAGTTGGACTACAGGTTCATTGTGCTGCTGGAGGACTGGTTCGGTGGGGTAGTTGGGGGGGACAGTGCTGCAAACCTGTAGATGATCTTGACATCTGGCAACCTGCCCATCCTGCCAGTAGAAAGCTGCAGAAGAAGCAGCTGGAGAAGTCACCCACTCTCTGGAGTTAAAGGAGAGGTCGCTTGAAATAACTGACCCTCCTGTGAAGCTAAATGGCTCACTACTTCTTCTTGGGAAACTGACTGAGGAGAGCACACCTACCTCAGGAGAGATTGAGGAGGACTGAGATTTTCACAGAGATGTCTGGTGAAACGGAGCGATGGATTATCGAAGTTGTTGTCACAGAACCAAACACTGCGGATGAGGCATCCGTAACTACAGGCGCCGAGGTTTCACCCAGACCTGACACCGGCTTGATATCCCCACCATTCGCCTTACATTCCAACTTTGGTTTCTTCTTAAAATAGGCCAAAAGAGGAGACTCACAAGATTTCAGGGAGCTTGGGTGCAACGGATTGGCGGCAGGAAGGTGAGAGTTCGAAGCTGCCTGGTAGGACAAATCAACAGCCAATGAAGAAGAAGCTACCGTAATTGAGTTAGGAGAAAGAGGGTAAACCCAATTTTCAGAAACCGGTAGAAGCAAAGTGATGTTACACACAACATCACTGCGGTGGTATTTCTTACGTTTTTGGAAGATAGGATGCTCCCTTCTAACTTTACCTGACCTCATAGCATAAACGATTCCCATGCTCCTTTCTTCAAATTTAAACAAATTTAGGGCGAATGTAATAAAGTCAGTGAGGGTGGGTTCCTTAAAATAACACTTTGCAGCTCCTATAAAGTAATAATATCAGAGTGCTGCGTGAAAACTTGGGGTGGGGAGACCAATAGAAGCTAAATTTAGAGTGGGGGGGGGGGGATGACGGAGGGCAGCAAAGCCCTGGCAAGAGACGGTTACCTGCAGCCAAACTTTCCGTCCACCTCCAGCCCCACTTACCCCTACTTGCGGTGCCACTGGTCACTTGCCTTAGGCCCAATCCAGGCTTCCGTTCGACGCTCTTATCCGGTCCTGAAAAAAACATCTGTAGCCAGGACGCAGTAGCCAGGACACTCTATATTCCAAGGTGAAGTCCAGGGCAGGGCAGACCTAGCACTCAAACTGCGCCAGACCCAAGGCCAACCGGGCGCAGGACTCAGATGGCCCTCCATGGGCCCTCTGTCACTGGAATAGCCCAGAAACCACCAGAGTCAGCCAACAACTGCCTAGGACTGCCAAGGACTGTCAGGGGCTACCAGCGCCAAAAAACAAGAAGCGAGCCAAGGAAGTCCGAAATCTGACCAAGGGGCCAGGGGAACAAAATTCGAACCCCCTTGCCTGCTCACACGCCTACGGCCCACACAGCCCACACAGAGAACAGCTTGAACGCTGAAGCCGCTTGAGATGGAGCAACCCCTCTGCAAAACTCTAAATCAGGCCCTAAATCAGAAGGTAAAACATCTGTCCAAGTTGACCCTGGTTTCGGCATTCAACCTCTCTCCATCTTGGTCGTCCTTAACTAGCACTTAGGGATTAGTCAAGCACAAGCAGATAACTATGGTTGGTGCTTAGCATTTTTTGGCACCATTTTAATATTTAAACTTTAAAAATGCATATCACCCATTTCCCTTATTGGATCTTTGCTGTTTAGGTGCAATTGTATTTATTAACATTTACTCTATTCTAAATTGGTTTGGGATTTTTCTTGTGTTGTATTTTGACGTTTTTACTGTTTGTACTGCATAACTACTTCACACATATCCTCGAAGTTGAACCTGTCTGCTCTGTGTCATAGTTACCAAGGGTTGAACTCAGGTTTATTTAGTAATTTTAGTGGTTCTCCCATGTCTAAGGTCGTGGTTAATACTTGAGGTGGGTAATCACCCCTTCAATTTCTTCGGAACCCGTGGAGTGCACAGAGTTGTTGGCTACATAGGCCATGAAATGTAAAACCAATTGCAAAGTTAGATTGTGCATCAACCTGAGGGATAGTTGTTAGACCTGACACCCTTATGGTGGCCACCCCTAACTTTTTGCCTGTCTCCCTCCACTTTTTGGACATTGTTTTTTTTTTTTTTTTAGACTCTGTGCACTTTACCACTGCTAACCAGTGCTAAAGTGCATATGCTCTCTCCCTTTTAACATGGTAACATTGGATCTTACCCAATTGGACTATTTAATTCATGTATAAGTCCCTGGTAGAGTGCACTGTGTGTGCCCAGGGCCTATAGATTAAATGCTACTAGTGGGCCTGCAGCACTGATTGTGCCACCCACCTAAGTAGTCCCTTTACCTTGTCTCAGGCCTGCCATTGCAAGGCTTGTGTGTGCAGTTTCACTGCCAATTTGACTTGGCATTTAAAAGTACTTGCCAAGCCTAAAACCCCCCTTTTTCTACATATGCAACACCCCTAAGTTATGCCCTAGGTAACCGATAGGGCAGGGTGCTGTGTAGGCAAAAGGCAGGACATATACCTAGGTAGTTTACATGTCCTGGTAGTGTAAAACTCCTAAAAACGTTTTTACACTGCTGTGAGGCCTGCTCCCTTTATAGGCTAACATTGGGGCTGCCCTCATACATTGTTTGAGTGGTCTGCTGATCTGAAAGGGGTAGGAAGGTCATATTTATTATGGCCAGAATGGCAATATAAAATCCTGCTGACTGGTGAAGTTGGATTTAATATTACTATTTTAGAAATGCAACTTTTAGAAAGTGAGCATTTCTCTGCACTTAAATCTTTCTGTGCCTTACAATCCACATCTGGCTGGGTTTAGTTGACAGCTCCTTGTGCATTCACTCAGACACCCCCCAAACACAGGATACTCAGCCTCACTTGCATACATCTGCATTTTGAATGAGCCTCCTGGGCTGGGAGGGTGGAGGGCCTGCTCCCTCACAAAGGACTGCCACACCCCCTACTGGGACCCTGGCAGACAGGATTGAACTGAAAGGGGACCTGGTGCACTTCTAAGCCATTCTTTGAAGTCTCCCCCACTTCAAAGGCACATTTGGGTATATAAACAGGGCCTCTGCCCCTTCCAACTCAGACACTTCCTGGAGAAGAAAACTGGAAGCATAACCTGCATCCTGCCAAGAAGAACTGCCTGGCTGCCCAAAGGACTCACCTGACTGCTTTCTGTGAAGGACTGCCGCCTTGCTGTTGGCCTGCTGCCTTGCTGCTCTCGGGCTGTGGTGAAGAAGTGTTCTCCAAGGGCTTGGATAGAGCTTGCCTCCTGTTCCCTGAAGTCTCAGGACCAAAAAGACTTCTCTTTTGGAACTGGACTCCTTGTGCTGTGAAAATTAGAAGCACAGCTTGCTAAAACCAACGCACAGCCTGCCCCTCAGTGAGAAAGTCACTGCACGCCGAACCGGAATGATGCAGCGCGAGTTCGCAAGGTGAAGATCGATGCGACACCTGCGTTGTGACCGGAACTTCGACACACGGCCCATCGGATCGACGCACAGCCAAACTGGGACGATGCAGCCCGACTTCTAGAGGGAAAATCGACACAGCGCCTGCAGTGCAGGAGGAAATTCCACAAAATGCCCACTGGATCGATGCAGCTCTTGTGACTTTGCTCCGCAAGCCCAGGATTCCATGCATAGACCCCGTGGCGTCTAAAACCCCGCAACCCGAAAAGAATCCATGACGAGTGCCGGAAATGAATGCACAGTGGTCCCTGCGTGGAAACTAAATGACGCATCGCTGTGTGTGGCCCGAGAAATCGACACACACCCCTTTGTTTTCATGCTTCTCCTCCTCTGCGGCCCTTTGCGGAGATCTTTACGTGAACCAGGTACTTTGGGCCAGATGTAGGTACGTGACAAATTGCAACTCGCAATTCGCGATGCAGAAAGGAGTCTCAGACACCTTCTGCGACTCACTATGGGGTCGCAAAGACCCACCTCATAAATATTTATGAGGTGGGTTGCAGTTTGCGACCCCATAGCGAGTCTTGGCACTCACGGGGATGGTGGCCTGCTGGAGACAGCAGACCACCATGTCCGTGACTGCTTTTCAATAAAGCAGTTTTTTAAAAACACGGCAGAAACAGACTACGAACGGGAAAACGCTCACCCTACACACTCCACGAGGAATCTGGACAGCATGGAACCAGAACTACACATCCTACCAGCAATTGTCTACCTGCTCCTCTACCAGGAGCACGAACGCCGGCGCAGAAGACAACGGTGAGTACTGCACCTACGACACAGGGGAGGGGGGAGGAGAAAAGAATACGGGCACACACATACGCGACACCCCCCCCCTAACTACCTACACTCCAATGCAGAGCAACAACTCAGAGTGACACCCTCCAAACCACCCGGAAGAATGCAAAGACAAAATAATATGTTATTGGAATTCAAATATATTGTAAGGCTAAGTAAATAAGTAAGTCGAACATCCCATAACTATATACACATATGTAAATTGTCCCATCAAAATTGGCTTTCTGTCATTGTACGTGGGCCAATGGTCCTCAAAACATGGGCAAAGCCCACACATGAGACCCGAATCCATTGGAGAGAACACTGCAGGGGCATCAGATAGGAAAACTACAGGCACCTCAGGGGGAAGGGAAGGGGGGCACCTCAGCCACATGAGTCCACGACGCCAGATCCACGAGGGGATCCATGGCCACTGTTCAATCCTGGGGAGTGCAAAGCCACAGTCTCTCAAGTCCAGACAGTGGGTGGCTTGCCCACTGTTCAATCCTGGGGAGTGCAAAGCCACAGTCTCACAAGTCCCTACAGTGGGTGGCTTGCCCACTGTGCCGTCCTGGGGAGTGCAAAGCCACAGTCTCACAAGTCCCTACAGTGGGTGGCTTGCCCACTGTGCCATCCTGGGGAGTGCAAAGCCACAGTCTCACAAGTCCCTACAGTGGGTGGCTTGCCCACTGTGCCATCCTGGGGAGTGCAAAGCCACAGTCTTTCAAGTCTCTACAGTGGGTGGCTTGCCCACTGTGCCATCCTGGGGAGTGCAAAGCCACAGTCTCTCAAGTCTCTACAGTGGGTGGCTTGCCCACTGTGCCATCCAGGGGAGTGCAAAGCCACAGTCTCTCAAGTGGATGACAGACTCCAGCGGTACTGGAGGAGTCTTGGTACCCAGAGTGTATCGTGCAGCCCTGTCCGACACTGATCCGGGCCTACCCCTTCTGCCAATATGTCAGCAGTGCTTGAGCTGAAGGGCCCAGCGGAGCGGTGCTTGAGAGGAAGGGCCCAGCGGAGCGGTGCTTGAGAGGAAGGGGCCAGCGGAGCGGTGCTAGAGTTGAAGGGCCCAGCGGAGCGGTGCCGAGACGGCGGTGCCCAGCGGAGCGGTGCTTGAGAGGAAGGGCCCAGCGGAGCGGTGCTAGAGTTGAAGGGCCCAGCGGAGCGGTGCAGAGACGGCGGTGCCCAGCGGAGCGGTGCTTGAGAGGAAGGGCCCAGCGGAGCGGTGCTTGAGTTGAAGGGCCCAGCGGAGCGGTGCTTGAGAGGAAGTGCCCAGCGGAGCGGTGCTTGAGTTGAAGGGCCCAGCGGAGCGGTGCTTGAGAGGAAGGGCCCAGCGGAGCGGTGCTTGAGAGGAAGGGCCCAGCGGAGCGGTGCTTGAGTTGAAGGGCCCAGCGGAGCGGTGCTTGAGAGGAAGGGCCCAGCGGAGCAGTGCTAGAGTTGAAGGGCCCAGCGGAGCGGTGCAGAGACGGCGGTGCCCAGCGGAGCGGTGCTTGAGTTGAAGGGCCCAGCAGAGCGGTGCTTGAGAGGAAGGGCCCAGCGGAGCGGTGCTAGAGTTGAAGGGCCCAGCGGAGCGGTGCAGAGACGGCGGTGCCCAGCGGAGCGGTGCTTGAGTTGAAGGGCCCAGCGGAGCGGTGCTTGAGAGGAAGGGCCCAGCGGAGCGGTGCTTGAGTTGAAGGGCCCAGCGGAGCGGTGCTTGAGAGGAAGTGCCCAGCGGAGCGGTCTTTGAGAGGAAGGGCCCAGCGGAGCGGTGCTTGTCTTGAAGGGCCCTGTTCAGCGGTGCTTGTCTTGAAGGGCCCTGTTCAGCGGTTCTTGAGACGGCGGTGCCCTGTTCAGCGGTGCTTGTCTTGAAGGGCCCTGTTCAGCGGTTCTTGAGACGGCGGTGCCCTGTTCAGCGGTGCTTGTCTTGAAGGGCCCTGTTCAGCGGTTCTTGAGACGGCGGTGCCCTGTTCAGCTGTGCTTGTCTTGAAGGGCCCTGTTCAGCGGTGCTTGTCTTGAAGGGCCCTGTTCAGCGGTTCTTGAGACAGCGGTGCCCTGTTCAGCGGTGCTTGTCTTGAAGGGCCCTGTTCAGCGGTGCTTGTCTTGAATCAAATCAAATCATTAACATTTATAAAGCGCGCTACTCACCCGTGCGGGTCTCAAGGCGCTAGGGGAAAAAGGGGGGTTATCGCTGCTCGAACAGCCAGGTCTTTAGGAGTCTCCGGAAAGCGGAGTGGTCCTGGGTGGTCCTGAGGCTGGTAGGGAGGGAGTTCCAGGTCTTGGCCGCCAGGAAGGAGAAAGGCCCTGTTCAGCGGTGCTTGTCTTGAAGGGCCCTGTTCAGCGGTGCTTGAGACGGCGGTGCCCTGTTCAGCGGTGCTTGTCTTGAAGGGCCCTGTTCAGCGGTTCTTCACATGTGTCTCCAGGGCACCAGATCCGGCCAATAAATGGTGTTCACTCGCCATCCGACTTCTCGCTTGCGGGGCCCTCCTGTGCTGGTGTCCCGTGCCCGTCGGTGTACTCCTTCACCCCCAGAATGGGGTTGGTGGGGCCCTCCTGGGCAGCTCGCCTGCTGCCGGACTTGTCGGCCGTGCTGCCCTTGCCATCCTTGCCTGATCCTCTGTGGCTCTTGCCTCCCTTTGGAGATGTGCCAGGTGGCACCCCACTTCCTGACGGTGGTGCCTGTGGAGGCTGCCGTCTCTGTCCTCTCGCGCCGGCCCTTGCCTTTTTTGGATTTTTTCCCAGGCTGTGGGCTGGCTGTCCCTTTGCTGCTGGCCGATGTAGCTGCCCTCGAAGGTGGTGGACTCCAATATTCCTGGACTATGGTCCTTGTAGGTCCAGGGGTTGTGGTGGCTGAGGTGCAGATTGGACTTTTACGAGATGGAGGGGGTGGGTCAGGTGATGGAAAGAGGTTAATTTTGGAGAGGAAAAACTTTTTAGGAGCAATGGGAAGGGTAGGTGCAGTGGGTATGGGAGTGGAAGAAGAGGATGTGGTTGTAGGAGAGTCAAGTGTGCTGTCTTTGGGTGCAGGTGCTTGTGACGGAGGTTGTCGTGAGGTGGATGGCTGTTGGGTGGGTGGCTGCCTGCGTTTGTGTGGTTTGGAAGAGTGGGTGACAGACACTCTGGGAGAGGACACAGGGGACGTGTAAATGGCAGTGGGGGTGGTGACTGCACGTGTGCGGAGTGTTCTGGTGGGTGTGCTGGTGATGGACGTAGTGGCTGATGAAGTGGTGCATGCAAGTGTGAGTGGAGACGTCACAGGGAGGGAGGAGGGAGACGAGGAGGAGGGGGACACAGAGGAGGCAGTGGCTGTTGGCATGTCTGCATGTGGTTGTTGCTTGTGTGAATGCTTGTGGGATGTGTGGTGCTTATGTTTGGATGAGCTGACCTTGGGTGTTGAGGTGTGTGCAGGCTGGTCTGTAGGTGTGTCTGGGATAGGCAGAGGAACAGGGGAGTGGGACTGGGTGGAGGGAGTTGGAGGAGGGAGGCAGGAGACAGGGACAATGGCTGCCATCAGTGCTGAGGCCAGAGCGTTGAACGATCGCTGATGGGCAGCCTGACCGGAATGAATGCCCTCCAGGTATGCATTGCTCCGATGCACCTCCCTTTCCACCCCCTGGATGGCATTCAAAAGGGTAGACTGCCCAACAATGAGCATCTGGAGGAGGTCAATGACCTCCTCACTGAGGGCAGCAGGGGTAACTGGGGCAGGGCCTGAGGTGCCTGGGGCGAAGGAGATGCCCGCCTTGGTGTGCGAGCGGGCACGGGGCGAACGCTGAGGGGCTGCTTGGAGGGCAGAGCTGGTGCGCTGGGTGGCGGCTGTACCTGTTGTTGCGGTGGGCACGGATGTTGCCGCCACTACAAGGGAGCTCCCTTCCGAGGACGTGTCGGTGTCGCTGATGTCTCCACGTGTCCCCGTTGTGGAGCCCCCCTCGCCCTCCGTCTCACTGGTGAAATCAGAGTCCGTTGCATGGGCCTCCGGGGCCATGTGAGATGCAGCTCCCTCGTGCTCCAATGCCACTTCTCCTCCGCCAGATGATGCTAATGCACACAGGAACAGGAAGAGCAGACCAAAAAAGGGGGGGGGGGAGAAATAAAGACATGTTGAGTGCATGCATTGGCAACACAGTTGGCGGAGAGGACAGACACAGAAGCCCCCTGCACTACGCCACGCACTTGGGGTACACTACTCAATCAGTGAGACTTGGCCTACAAGCCAATGGACGACATCTGCACACATAGGTGACACAAGGCCATGGATAGCTGTACTTGGCACCCTACAGAGGTGGAGGGCGGGGGCACAGGGCCATGCCTTACAGAGGGGACTAGCCTACAGAAATCGCCCTGGCCTAGGGATACCCACATCCCTCCTCCCCCACCCAGACACCTCCACTGCGCGCTAAGATAGCAGAATGTGCTTGTACACACCCCCTTGTGTCTGCTGTGATGTCCTCACGCGCCCATCCAAATCTGGGTAGGCCACCGCCAGGATCCGAGACATCAGGGGGGTCAATTGACGAGTGGCACCCCTCCTACGTTGGGAGGCCATCCCCAGCAGAGCCTCCGCGGTCTTTCTGCTCCCGCGGCGGATGTCCTCCCACCTCTTGCGGCAGTGGGTGCCCCGTCTGTTGTGGACCCCCAGGGTCCGGCCGTCCTTGGCGATGGCACGCCAAATGTCGACTTTCTGATGGGCGCTGACCTATGTGACACGTACAGGGAGATAAAATAAAATATCATCATTTTCTGCATGCTCGATGTGAGTGTCCCCCCATCCCCACCCTTGCCATGTGGCACATGCTCTCATCTGTCGTTTGATACATGCCTCATACGCTCCCCTCCGCACCATCGTTCATTCACCCCACTCAACCCAGGCATTGCCCACAAAGCATGGTCCCAGTGTACTAACCTGTTGGTCTGGAGGACCATAGAGTAGCGCATACTGGGGGAGGACCCCATCCATGAGTTTCTCCAATTCTTCAGAAGTGAAGGCAAGGGCCCTTTCCCCAGTCGCAGCAGCCATTGTCTCTTCCAGACAGAGGTCACAGCAGCACTTGCAGTATAGGTCCTCTCCTGTGGATGATCAGGTCTCGAGTGATTAAGCTGATAGAAAATGGCGGTCACGCCCGCGGCGGTGCGTATCGCGGCAGTGCGTACCGCGACCACCGGCGCACTTCGTCATTGGCTCCTGAAACCCATAGGGTTCTATGTTAACCAATGCTGCTTTGCACTGCGGTCTTCGACCGCCTACCGCCACGGTGTGCCACGCCAGCGCATTGACCTCACATCCAATTGTCACACTTTGCAGGTCAGGCAGCCGCCATTTCAAGGGCCCACATGGCTTAATTTCTACTGCGTCACACAGGCCTAGGCCTTGCATTGCCACTCATACAAGCCATTCAATGCATAGCGAATCGTG
Source organism: Pleurodeles waltl (assembly GCF_031143425.1). Lineage (NCBI taxonomy): Eukaryota > Metazoa > Chordata > Amphibia > Caudata > Salamandridae > Pleurodeles > Pleurodeles waltl. The sequence goes on along the minus strand of NC_090447.1, from coordinate 1,399,683,332 downwards.
TACTGTGCAAGCTGTGGGAACGTACCTGTGGTTTGCTTGACTCTGTGCTCCATGTTGTCCTTCCTAGGCACCGTCCGCTGGGACTTGCGAGGAGATGGAGGAATGTTCCCGTGTACAGACCGTTGGTAGACCTGTCGACAATGGAAGAAAGACATGTCATACTGACATACAGACTTGACCGAGCCACTATACAGGAACTGTGTGCCCAGCTGGAGCCAAACCTGATGTCACCCATTCACCAACCCACAGGGATTCCCCCTCTGGTGCAGGTTCTGTCAGTACTCAATTTTTTGGCAAGTGGATCATTCCAAACAACAGTGGCCATTTCATCAGGGATGTCTCAACCTATGTTTTCTAAGGTTTTGTCTAGAGTGTTGTCTGCCCTGATGAAATACATGCGGAGCTACATTGTTTTCCCTGAGGTGGGCGATTTGGCTACAGTGAAGGGTGATTTCTATGCCCTTGGACATATTCCCAACATCATTGGTGCCATTGATGGGACCCATGTGGCTTTGGTTCCCCCCAGTGAAAGTGAACAGGTGTACAGGAACAGAAAAAGTTATCATTCGATGAATGTCCAGGTGGTCTGTTTGGCTGACCAGTACATCTCCCATGTAAATGCCAAGTTCCCTGGGTTAGTGTATGACGCGTACATCATGCGAAATAGCAGCGTCCCTTATGTGATGGAACTGCTACAGAGACACCGTGTGTGGCTAATTGGTGACTCTGGTTACCCCAACCTGTCGTGGCTACTGACCCCAGTGAGGAATCCCCGGACCAGGGCAGAGGAACGGTACAATGAGGCCCATGGGCGGACTAGGAGGGTGATCGAGCGGACCTTCGGCCTCCTGAAGGCCAGGTTTAGGTGCATGCATATGACAGGTGGATCCCTAATGTACTCACCTAAGAAGGTGTGCCAGATCATCGTGGCCTGCTGTATGCTTCACAACCTGGCTTTGCGACGCCAGGTGCCTTTCCTGCAGGAGGATGGTCCAGAGGGTGGTGTTGTGGCAGCTGTGGATCCTGTGGAGAGTGAAGAGGAGGAAGACGACGGGGACGACACAGACAACAGGGACACAGTGATACAACAGTATTTTCAATAATACACAGGTACGAATCAACACCGCCATTTTACATGTACTTACAGTCTCCTGCCTCTCTACTGTCTGAGTTTCCTCACAGTTTATGTTAACTGAGTTGTGACTTTCCCTTCCGTTTTCAGAGATGTGGGCCCCACTGCGTGACCTCTGCTTTGTTTGCCCATGGACTACAGCTGTGTGACAGTGGTATGTTGTCATCACAATGTAACTGAACATTTTGGCACCGTTATGTCTAATACATTTGTTCAAAATACACGCAGACTCCAGATAATTTTAGTGTAATAAGTGATTTTATTTAAGTGCTAAATTTAGGGACATGGTTGAAAATCGGTGATGGTGGAGTAATGTCCATGGCAGAGTCCAGATTTTCAGTCTCACAGGTGCATTGTCCATATGCCTGTGGAAGGATGGAGCAGGGGCAGTTTAAGGTTGAACAGGGTGACAATGTGGGACAGTGGGATGACATCAGGGGGTATCCTTTGCTGGCGGGGGTCTTTGCATCCTACTCTGTCTTCTTCCGAGATCTCAGGCCCCGCTTGCGGGGTGGTTCTTCTTCTGCAGGAGGTGGGGTTCTGGTGGCCTGTTGTTGTGTGGGGGCCTCCTGTCCACTAGCGCCGGCGGAGGTGGTAGCCTGTTCTTGGTCCATGCTAGTGACAGGGGCCCTTTGTGGTGCCACATGGTCCTGCAATGTGGTGACAATCTGGTTAAGAGCCACGACGATGGTCCCCATTGCGGAACTAATGGTTCGGAGTTCTTCCCTGAACCCCATGTACTGTTCCTCCTGCAGTACCTGGATCTCCTGGAACCTGGCCAGTACCGTAGCCATCGTCTCCTGGGAGTGGTGGTATGCTCCCATGATGGAGGAGAGGGCCTCGTGGAGAGTGGGTTCCCTGGGCCTGTCCCCCCCCTGTCGCACAGCAGCCCTCCCAGTTCCCCTGTTTCCCTGGGCCTCTGTCCCCTGGACCGTGTGCCCACTACCACTGCCCCCAGGTCCCTGTTGTTGTTGGGGTGGTGGGTCAACCTGGGTGCCCTGTAGTGGTGGACACACCGCTGATTGACGTGTCCTGGAGACAGAGGCATGGGCCCGCTGGGTGGGAGCTGTGCTGGTGTTCCCAGAGGGGGGTAGGTCTGCTGTGGCCTGTGGCTGTGTGAGGGGAACCGACTGTCCCGAGGTCCCCGATGGGCCGGGCTGGTCATCTGGGTCCAGGGAGACAGAGCTGCTGTCATCACTGGGGGCCTCTTCTGGGGGTGGGATGGACATTTCTGGACCCTCCTGGGCGGTGTGGTGGCGTTCGGGTCCTGCAGGGGTATAAGAGTATGGTTATTGCTTCTGTGTGTGCCATAGTGTGCAATGGGTGGGTGGCCGTGTACCCCAGTGCTGGCATTCCCTTGTGGGGGCTGTTGTGACGGTGACTTGTGGGGGAGATGGGTATGTGCAGTGGGCATGCTTTGGTCATGGGTGTCCATGCTTTGTGGACGCATGCAAGGCTAGGTGTTGGGATGGGTGGGTTGTGATGGTGAGCCATTTGCAAGGAGTTGGTGTGATGGGGGTGGGGGTGAGGGTGGGGGTATGATTTGGCATGCAGGTGGGGTGGGGGGAATGAAGTAGTGAAGATTTGACTTACCAGAGTCCATTCCTCCAGCTACTCCTGCGAGGCCCTCAGGATGCAGGATGTGCAAGACTTGCTCCTCCCATGCTGTAAATTCTGGGGGAGTAGGTGGGGGTCCGCCGCCAGTCTTCTACACCGCAATGTTGTGCCTTGATACCATGGAACGCACCTTCCCCCGTAGGTCGTTCAACCGCTTCCTGATATCGTCCCGATTTCGTGGATGCTGTCCCACAGCGTTGACCCTGTCCACTATTCTTTGCCATAGCTCCATCTTCCTGGCAATGGCGGTGTGCTGCACCTGTGTCCCGAAGAGCTGGGGCTCTACCCGAACTATTTCCTCCACCATGACCCTGAGTTCTGCGTCAGAAAACCTGGGGTGTCTTTGGGGTGCCATGGGGTGGTGTGGATGAGGTGTGGGGTGGTGTATGTATTGTAGAGTGTGGTGAGTGTGGTGGTGTGTGGTGTTTTGTGCGTGGATATTGTGTGGGTGATGTTGTGATTTGCCTCTGTGTGATGGTGTACTCTATTCTGTGCTGTCTCTCTCTGGCCTTCAGTCGCAATTGTGGTCGTAAGGGTTTGTGGGTGATGTGGGTGTGTTTTTTATATTGTATTGGGTGTGTGGGAGTGTTGTGTGTATGTGTCTCAGGTGTGTGTATTTTGAATTGTCCAATGTGGCTGTGTTTTGTAAAGGTGTGTGTATTTTGAGCGCGGCGGTGTGTACCGCCAATGGAATACCGCGGGTGAGAGACCGCTGCGGGGATTTGTGGGTCGGAATGGCATGGGCGTATTTCTGTTGGCGTGACAGTGGAGGTTTGGTCATCGCCAGTTTTTCGCTGGCCGTTGGTGTGGCGGACTTTTGTTGATGTCGGGTTTTTGGCGGTTTGCCAGTTGCGGGTCAGAATGACCGTGGCGGTGCACCGCGACCGTGGCGGTGTTATGGCGGTCTTCTGACCGGCGGTAAGCGCCTTTTACCGCCGAGGTCAGAATGACCCCCTTGGTTTGCTTTGAAAAGGCATAAGACACTTTATATCACTTTTCAGTGATATCTCTACATTTACTTATTGTATTTTTGATCGTTTTGATCTGCAAATATCCAGATAAATATTATATATTTTTCTAAACACTGTTGTGTATTTTTGTGGTGCTATATGGTGTTATTGTATGATTTATTGCACAAATACTTTACACATTGCCTTCTAAGTTAAGCCTGACTGCCCAGTGCCAAGCTACCAGAGGGTGGGCACAGGATAATTTGGATTGTGTGTGACTTACCCTGACTAGAGTGAGGGTCCTTGCTTGGACAGGGGGTAACCTGACTGCCAACCAAAGAACCCATTTCTAACATTGGTGATCAGTGGTGAGGATAGGACTTGCATTTGTGCGGTGACATACAGTAGCCTAGTATTTCACTACCTACCCACAGTTGAAGGTCAACTTGATTTTTATCTCTTTTTTTCAATTTCGTTTTTTCCTGTCAATTTTTGACTAAATTCCTCAATCAACATGTCTCTAGTTGGGTCTCAAGCAGGAGATGAAGATTTTGATATGGCTATGCTGGATACCTACACTGTTAAACAGCTGAGGGCATTCTGCAGGTATATGTGTGTACCTACCCAGAAAGCCTCCAGGAAGGAGAAATTCCAAAGGGCGCTGAGGGCCTGGGCAGAAGCCCCTGCTGAGAAGGATGTTGAGGAGGAGGGTCTAGAGGATGGCCCCACAGAGGGTTTTTTGCCCTCATTAGATGAGATTAGTTCTGCAATTGTGTCCCCTGCAAAACCAGGGAGCAGTGTCTCTGATCAAGGCCTGACCGCAGAGGAAAGGAGAGAGGAGAGAGAGAGTTTCAGTTGCAGATGGCAAAGTTAAAAATTGAGTCTCAACAGGAGGAAAGGAGAGCAGATAGAGAAGCCAAGCAAGCTGAGGCTGAAAGAGCAGCCAAATAGATTGAAGCTGAAAGAGCTGAAGCTGCAGCTGAGAAACCCTTGGCTGAGAAAAAACGGTTGTTGGCTCATTAACTGAGTCTCAAGGAGCTGGAGATCAAGCCAAGACAGTCTGAGTCCAGCAGTGATGGTTGCAGTATACGTGCAGGACCGGTTGGGGACAAACAGGTTCGTATACCCAAGAAAGTGGTGCCAAGTTTTGTGGTGGGAGATGATATTGATAAGTGGCTGGCTGTCTATGAAGTTGCACTAAGTGCCCATGGGATACCTGAGGAGCACTGGGGGGCAGCCATGTGGTTTTATGTACCATCCTTAGGGAGGGACACACTTCTCACACTTGCTCCACAGAATAGAAATGACTACTCACACATGAAAGCTGCTTTACTGGCCAAGTTTGGCCTGACCCCTGCGACATACCGTCAGAGGTTCAGGGACAGCACCAAACTTTCAACACACACTTTGGGTGGATTGTTATGATTTCTCCAACAAGGCACTGGATGGATGGGTGCGGGGCAGCAAAGTAGATGATTATAAAGGGTTATATGACTTGATTCTGAGAGAGCATATGCTCAATTTTTCTTTTACAGAGTTGCGCCAGCACTTGGTAGATAGTAAGCTGACTGACCCCAGGAAGCTTGCTGAGGAGGCGGACCTCTGGGTTAGCACCAGAGTGTCCAAAAAGACATCTGGGGGGGACTCCCACAAAGGTGGCCAGGGTTCCCAACAGAAGAAAGAGGGGGGAGAAAAATTAAGGATAAGGAGTTCTTAAAAGGCCCCCAAAAGAATTCCCAACGGAGGGTGGATACCATTCCTCTTCTAGATTTGGGAAGAAGCCAGGGTATTTTGATAAAACATTAGGGAAATTCATCCCCAAATGCTTAGAGTGCTACCAGCATGGACATTGTAAGGGTGACTCCCAGTGCCCCAAGAGGGCACAGTCCACCACTGGATAGGCACCTAGGTTGGCTAGTGTAGCGCTCAGGGGGGAGACAGTCCCAGTTAGCTTTGGGGGGCAGGCAGAGGATTCCCTAGTGTCCCTGGGAGAAAGAGAGTTGGTGCTTAAATCCTACATGCCAGAAACTACTTCCAAGTATTGGCAGTGGGTCACCATTGATGGGCAAAGGGTGGAGGCTCTGTGTGACACAGGAGCCAGTATGACTACTGTCAAGAGTCAGCTGGTGTCATCAGAGCAGATAGTCCCTAATACATTCCACCAGGTCATAGTCACTGACAATCGTGAGAGTCACCTACCGGTGGCTCTGGTTCCCTTTGAGTGGGGGGGGGGGGTTCTGGTACTCTACGGTAGCTGTAAGTCCTGCCATTCCTTTAGATTGTCTATAAGGCAATGATATTGAGCATACTGCCTAGAAAGAGGTAGAGCTCAGATTCCACCTGGAGATGTTAGGTTTGCCTGAGTGGGTCTGCATGACCACATGGTCCATGGCTGCCTGGAAAGGGAGTCAAGGGCGTCTGGAGCCTAAAACAATGGCCCAGACAGCTGCAAAGAGGAAGGGCAAGAGGCGCGGGAAACCCGCCTCAGATGTTCCCACTGTGGTGGACTGTGCCCCTGAGGAGGAAGAGGCCCCTGAGCCAACTGGGGAGGACATAGCTGACCTGGGTAACCTGTCTGAACTTGCTGGCTGGCAAGTAGAGGGTGGGCCAACCAGGGCAGAATTGTACGAGGCTCAGAAGGAATGCCCCACCCTTGAGGGTCTGAGGGAACAGGCCGCAGCCCAAGCAGCAGGAGACGCCTCTGGCAATCATCATATTTACTGGGAGAATGATCTCCTTTACAGTAAGCCTAAGGTTCCAGGTCCTGGGGCAGCACGTGTGCTGGTGGTCACCCAGTGTTACCGGGCCTTCCTACTGGGTCTGGCTCACGACATACCCCTGGCAGGACATCTGGGCCAAGTCAAGACCTTTGACAGGCTTGTCACCCACTTCCACTGGCCCAGAATGGGGTTAGCCTCAGATAATTTCTGCAGAGCTTGCCCCACCTGCCAGGCTAGTGGGAAGACAGGGCAAAAGCTTAAAGCTCCCCTGCTTCCACTCCCCATCGTTGGTACCCCCTTTGCATTGGGCAACAGGTTTATCCTGGTTTTGGTGGACCATGCCATCCGCTATCCAGAGGCAAACCCTCTGAGAACAGTGACTGCACCGGTGGTGACCAGAGCCCAGTTGGGAATATTTACCCGTGTGGGATTTCCTAAGGAAGTTGTGTCTGACAGGGGCACAAACTTCATGTCTTCGTACATGAAGTCCATGTGGGATGAGTGTGGGGTGACCTACCGGTTCACCACCCCTTATCATCCTCAATCCAATGGGCTTGTTGAGAGATTCAACAAGACAACTGAAGGGCATGATTAATGGCCTGACTGAAGCCATGAGGCATAAGTCGGACGTCCTCCTACCATGCCTGTTGTTTGCCTACAAGGAGGTGCCCCAGAAAGGGGTAGGGTTCAGCCCCTTTGGGGTTCTCTATGGTCACCCCATCAGGGGACCACTGAGCATAGTTAAAGAGGGTTGGGAGAAAGCTCCCAAGACACCTCCCCAGGATGTGTTCAGCTACATGCTGGCCCTCCGCAACCAAACCCAACGCTTCTGGAAGCAGGCCAAGTGTAACCTTGAGGCCAGTAAAGAGGTGATGAAGGAGTGGTATGACAGGAAGACCCCTCTGGTTGAGTTGTCATCTAGAGACAAGGTTTGGGTGATGGAGCCAGTAGAGCCCAGGGCTCTCCAGGACCACTGGACTGGCCCATTTGAGATCAAGGAGCGCAAAGAAGAGGCCACTTACCTAATGGACCTCAAGACCCCTAGGTCCTCCATCACAACGAGCTCAAACCTCACTTTGAGAGGTCTGAGATCAGTATGCTCCTGGTCACAGATGGGGGCATGTAAGAGGAGAGTGAACCTCTCCCGACCTCCTCTCTGCCAAAGAAGGAGATGGGTCAGTGGAGGGTGTCATTCTCTCTGACTCCCTGACTCTAAATCAGAGAGGAGACTGCTATGAGCTGTTAGAGCAGTTCTCTTCCATGTTCTACCTTACTCCTGGACTGACCCACTTATGTGTTCATGACATTGACACATGTGTCAGTCCCCCTGTGAAGAACAACATTTACAGGTTATCGGATAAGGTGAAGGCCAGCATCAAGGAGGAGGTATCCAAGATGTTGACTTTAGGGGTTATTGAGAAATCCAGTAGTCTCTGGCCAGCCCTGTGGTGCTGGTCCCTAAGGCTGCTGCCCCTGGTGTGAAGCCAGAACTCAGGTTCTGCGTGGACTACCGGGGTCTCAACTCAGTCACACGGACTGATGCTCACCCCATCCCCTGAGCTGATGAGCTCATTGACAGGCTAGGCGCTGCCAAGTTCCTGAGTACATTTGATCTTACATCAGGGTACTGGCAGATCGCCCTGCCTGAGGAAGCTAAAGAGAGATCTGCATTTTCCACACCTGATGGCCATTACCAGTTCCGGGTGATACCCTTTGGGTTGAAAAATGCCCCCGCTACTGTCCAACAGTTGGTTAACGGGGTCCTGGCTGGCAAGAATGCCTGCTGCACAGCCTACCTAGACGACAGAGCTGTCTAAAGTTCCAGCTGGGAGGAACACCTGCTCCACCTCAAGGAGGTGCTTCAGGCTCTGCGACAGGCAGGCCTGACCATCAAGGCTAGTAAGTGCCAGATTGGACAGGGTTCCGTGGTGTGCTTGGGACACCTAGTATGTGATGGCAAGGTGCAGCCACTCCAGGCCATGATTGAAACTATCAAGGCCTGGCAACCACCTAAAACACAGACTGAAGTAAGAGCCTTTTTAGGCCTCACTTGATACTACCGCAGATTTGTCAAGGGCTATGGTACCATTGTGTCACCCATGAGAGAACTCACTTCCAAGAAACAACCTAGGTTGGTAAATTGGACAGAGGCTTGTCAGAAAGCCTTTGATTCTCTGAAGGAAGCCATGTCCACGGCCCCCGTATTCAAGGCCCCTGACTACTCCCAGGAATTTGTTGTGCAGACAGATGCTTCAGAGCATGGCATAGGGGCTGCTCTAGCACAGCTAAATGAGGAGGGCCTAGACCAACCAGTAGCCTTTATTAGCAGAAAGCTATTACCACGGGAACAGAGATGGAGTGCTAGTGAGAGAGAAGCATTTGTAATGGTCTGGGCACTGAAGAAGTTAAGACCCTACCTGTTTGCGACTCACTTCCAGGTTCAGACAGACCACAGGCCCCTCAGTTGGATCATGCAGATGAGAGGTGAGAATCCTAAACTCTTGAGGTGGTCCATTTCCCTACAGGGGATGGACTTTGTGGTGGAGCATCGCCCGGGGATTGACCACGCCAACGCTAACGGTCTATCCAGATTCTTCCACCTTAGCGATGAGAGGTCCCAGGAGGATGGGTAGCTATTCCCACTTTCAGCTGAGGGGAACACATGTTAGGCCTTACAGACTTAGGGTGGTCACCCCTAACTTTTTGCCTGCCTCCCTTCACTTTTTGGACACTGTTGTTGCTGGTTTTTAGATTCTGCGCACTTTACCACTGCTAACCAGTGCTAAAGTGCATATGCTCTCTCCCTTTAAACATGGTAACATTGGATCTTACCCAATTGGACTATTTAATTTACTTATAAGTCCCTAGTAGAGTGCACTATGTGTGCCCAGGGCCTACAGATTAAATTCTTCTAGTGGGCCTGCAGCACTGATTGTGCCACCCACTTGAGTAGCCCATTTACCTTGTCTCAGGCCTGCATTGCAAGGCCTGTGTATGCAGTTTCATTGCCAATTCGACTTGGCATTTAAAAGTACTTGCCAAGCCTAAAACCCCCCTTTTTCTACATATAAGACACCCCTAAGGTATGCCCTAGGTAACCCATAGGGCAGTGTGCTGTGTAGGCAAAAGGAAAGACATGTACCTAGGTAGTTTTCATATCCTGGTAGTGTAAAACTCCTAAATTCGTTTTTACACTGCTGTGAGGCTTGCTCCCTTCATAGCCTAACATTGGGGCTGCCTTCATACATTGTTTGAGTGGTAGCTGCTGATCTGAAAGGGGTAGGAAGGTCATATTTAGAAAGGCCAGAATGGTGATATAAAATCATGCTGACTGGTGAAGTTGGATTTATTATTACTATTTTAGAAATGCCACTTTTAGAAAGTGAGCATTTCTCTGCACTTAAATCTTTCTGTGCCTTACAATCCACGTCTGCCTGGGTTTAGTTGACAGCTCCTTGTGCATTCACTCAGACACACCCCAAACACAGGATACTCAGCCTCACTTGCATACATCTGCAGTTTGAATGGGCCTTCCTGGGCTGGGAGGGTGGAGGACCTGCTCTCACACAAAGGACTGCCACACCCCCTATACCCTGGCAGACAGGATTGAACTGAAATACGAAGTGAAAACAAAACAGAACCAGGGCACTCCGAGTAATAAGTCCACAATGAAGAAAGATGCAGATTTCTTTATTTCCTTATGTTGAGAAATATCACATCAATGTTCAGACACAGCCAACACGTGTTTCGTCCACACAGACTTTTTCAAGGCTGAAACAAGGGAGAGATGGTATCTCTTACAAATAACAAAACTACCATCTGGTAGGTATAAAATACGTCAAAAACACAAACTAGTAGGTTAACAGTGGAAAAAAGGAAAATATTTTCCAAAAGTATATAGCCATTGAGAGTGCCGAGAAATCTGAGAAAGAGATACTCCCATGCTGGGTAGTGTTTTAAGACTAATCGTGGATAACCACCAAAAAGGGCACGTGATAAGTAGAAAAGAAAAGTGAGAAAGATAGATACACTGGTTGGTGAGAGTATACAGATCACCATGTGAATATTAAGTAAAAAAAGGGGAAATTTCTAAGGAGTGAATCTAGACTACATTAGCGCCGAGAGAACGTTTTACAAAAAACCCTCAGAGTCACACGCACCACCATGAGCAGAAAATTAGTGTGCAGAAAGGCCATATGATAGGGTCCCAAAAATGGTCCCACAAGGATAATCAAAAAAAGCACAGATGCCCATAGTGTGTATACGATATGTTGTAAGAGCCATGCTGGAGGTATTCTGTGCAGAATAAGAAGAGAAACTATCTCAGTCGTACCATAAAGATGGTTGAGAACAAATGTATCCAATGTTGTCCCTTATTGAGCAGGAAAGCGAAGGTCCTTTATGGTGCAAGGACTGCATACATCAAAGACATCCGGAATTTGAGGGATGGTATGTTTAGGGCCCTGATAAGCCTACACCTGTAGGGCAGAGAGACAATGGGAACATAAAGCACATGAAAGGAGCCCACCATAGACCAGGCGTAGAAAGAAACTTGCAAACTCGAACAGGGGGAATGTCTAATAAATAGGGAAAACCAAAAATTACGCTGCAAGAATCCGTGTGGGGCCAGAGAAAAACTATATATAATATGTATAAAAAACGTGTCTTTTGAATTTCAAACGCATGTAGAGTAGAGGCGCAAAAACAAAAATAAACTATAAGAATGAAAAGAACTCCATAGACGGTATCTCTACCCGTAGCTAATAGTTCTCAAAGAGGGGGAAATTACCCTAAAGAGTACCAGAAAAACTAATATGTAGCCCCGGGACTGTGGAAAGACTAAAAGACTATAATTACACAAAAGGAGTGCTAAAAAGTGAATGTGTAACCCCTAACAATATTGTATACGCCTACATGTCTTGTGTTGGAAAATGGGTTATTGGTAAGGGCAGGTAGGTACCTACACTTAGCAATAGGCCACTAAACTCCACTAAGGTCCAGTTAGGTCTCAGTAAATTAACCCCAGCTCAACCCTTGGTAGCTTGGCAACGAGCGTCAAGGCTTAACTTAGGAGACAGAGTGTAAAGCATTCAAATATCACAAAACAGTAATTAAATAAAACACAGGAAACAGTTTAAAAATCCAAAACCAATGTATAAAAATAGATTATATTTTTATCTTTAAAATGACACCAAAATGAATAAAATCGGATAAGGGGAACCGGAGATATGAATTTTTAAAGGATGTTTTTTTTTTTTAGCACCTAGAAACAAAAAGCGCCAATCGGGTCATCTGGTTGCACCTCGACCGGGGCAAAGTCAAAGTTTAAGGCCGACCGCGATGGAGCCCTGCTTGGCTACAGGCCACGGGAGGCCTCGGTTAAAAGTTTACCTTCACACTTAGGCGGTCATTCTGACCGCGGCAGGGGGGCGGTAGTCGCCCGCCATGCGGTCACCGCCATTTGGCCGCTCCGCGGTCAAAAGACCGCGGAGGCCATTCTGGCTTTCCCGCTGGGCCGGCGGGCGGGTGCCCGCCAAAGGAGCGCCCGCCGGCCCAGCGGGAAAGGCCCTGCAACATAGAAACCGGCTCCGAATGGAGCCGTCGGTGTTGCAGGGGTGCGACGGGTGCAGTTGCACCCGTCGCGATTTTCACTGTTTGCTATGCAGACAGTGAAAATCATGCAGGGCCCCCCATGTGCCCCACGACACCCGTTCCTGCCATCCTGTTCCTGGCGGTCAAAACCGCCAGATCCCCTTTTCTAACCGCGGCTTTACCGCCGCGGTCAGAATGGGCAATGAAGCACCGCCAGCCTGTTGGCGGTGCTTCCGTTGCCCGCGGCCTTGGCGGTTTAGGACCGCCAGGGTCAGAATGAGGGCCTTAGTCTCTTTTTCGAAGATTTTCTTCAGCGGGACGAACCTGCCAGTCCAATCCGACCTCCTGGAGCCCTTCTCCGGATACGCGATGCAGGAATCCTCGGTGGAGATTTTTACCTTTGGACTTAGTCTCTTTTTCGAGGTGAAAATCCTTCGACCGTGGTAAACCTGGATCTTGATCCGACGTCCCTGGAGCCCTCCTCGGATACGCTGGCTGGAAGGTCCCGGTCAACTTTTTACCTTCGGACTTAGGGGGTCATTCTGACCCCGGAGGTCTTAGACCGCCGGGGCCAGGGTCGGCGGGAGAACCGCCGACAGGCCGGCGGTGCCCCGCAGGGCATTCTGACCGCGGCGGTAAAGCCGCGGTCAGACCGGCAACACTGGCGGTCTCCCGCCAGTGTCCCGCCGCCCTATTGAATCCTCCAAGGCGGCGCAGCTAGCTGCGCCGCCGAGGGGATTCTGACCCCCCGTACCGCCATCCAGTTCCCGGCGGTCCGCCCGCCGGGAACCGGATGGCGGTAGGGGGGGGTCGCGGGGCCCCTGGGGGTCCCTGCAGTGCCCATGCCACTGGCATGGGCACTGCAGGGGCCCCCGTAAGAGGGCCCCTACAAGTATTTCACTGTCTGCTTGGCAGACAGTGAAATACGCGACGGGTGCAACAGCACCCGTCGCACCTTCCCACTCCGCCGGCTCGATTACGAGCCGGCATCCTCGTGGGAAGGGAGTTTTTCCCTGGGCTGGCGGGCGGTCTTTTGGCGACCGCCCGCCAGCCCACGGAAAAACTTAGAATACCCTCCGCGGTCTTTTGACCGCGGAGCGGTATTTCGGAGGGGGAAGTCTGGCGGGCGGCCTCCGCCGCCCGCCAGACTTAGAATGACCCCCTTAGTCTCTTTTTCAGAGATTTTCTTTACCGGGACGAACCAGCAAATCAGGCCGGGTCGCGGTTGAGGCAAGCCGGCTAGAGTTGGCGCGGAGGGTCGGTCCCTCTATGAACCTTTTTTACAAAAGCTGTCCAAACTTCTCCAAACTTCTGGGGCTTCTCCCAGATGTCCTTTTAAGGTTCTTTTGGGGTCCACAGCTCACCCCAAGGGTCTAGAAGTTCCGAGATGGTCCTTGGGGGGTGCGGACTACAACTCTCAGAATGCACCTGGCGCAAACTCCTTTTTGGCCACTGGACAGTGGTCAGCTGGTCGCTTTCTTCAGGAGTTGGTGCAGGGGACTCTGGATAGCAATTTTTCACCTGTAGCAAACAGGGAGTCCCTCCTTGAACCAGTTGAAGCCAGGCAAAGTCCTTCTTGTGGTGAAGCCCAAGTGTGCAGCTGGTGCAGTCCTTCTGAGTGCAGGTTCCAGGTGCAGGCCAGGGGTCCAGCAGGGCAGTCCTTCTTCTTCTGTTGTTCTTCCTTGTTGGATGTGGTAGGGAACTGAGGTGTGGGTGCAGGTCTGCCAGTTTTATCCTTGCTCCTGGGTGAAAAGCAGGTGGGTCCTGGTTCTCCAATCAGGTGCAGGGTCCTTCCCCCTGTGATGACCACTTCCTGGGAAGTGTGGCAAAAATCAATCCCAGGAGGCAACATTCTCTAAAAATCCATCATGGCTGAATCTGATTTTTGGAGGTTACATCTGGCTGAGCCCACCCACTGGTGTGGCTAAAAATCATAAACACACCCCTCTCCTTCCCTCTCCTAATCTAATCAAGGGGGCACCTAGTTGTCTGGGGTTGCAGGATGTGGGGGTGTTGCTGGTTGCTCCAAATGTCCTTCTCTGCCTTTGAAGACCAGTTTGGCAGCCCCCCCCCTTCCTGCCTCACCATCTGCTGAGGGGAGATTCCCTCCCACAGGCACATTCCTTTGTGTGAAGCCAGGCCACTTCACACCTCATCAAGGTAGCCTGGCCAGGCTGCTAAAGGCTGGCCAATCAGAGCACAGCAGCAAAAACAATGCAGGGCTGAAATTGGCAACTTTTCAGGTAAAGTTTAAAACTCTTTACCTGAACAAGTTATATTAAATCCCACAACTGGAAGTTGTGGGATTTATTACAACAATTAATTTGATACCAAACTCTTGGTATGCATCATTTAAGGAGACTTTAAAAATTAAAATAAAGTCTCCCAATTCTAGCCTATGAAGGCCATTTACTACAATGAGGGAAAAACGAATTTGGCTGTTTTTACCTCACCAGGGCTTATAAAACTATTTGTATAAGGTCCCTGCTTATAGTTACATGGCACCCAGCCCTAGGGGCACATAGGGCACACCTTAGGGGTGACTTATGTGTGAAAATAAGGTAGTTTAAGACTTTGGAACTACTTTTAATTCCAAAGTCGAATTTGCATATAACTTTAATTTAAAAGCAGCCAGCAAGGCAGGCCTGCCTTTAAAATGACACTGGGCACCTCAGCAGTGCACCTATGGGTGCACTACCTATGCTGTGGTCCTTAAACCTACATCCCCTACCATATACTATGGACTTATAGGTAGGTTAACTTAGCCAATTATAATTAGCCTAATTTGCATATCCATTTTACACAGAGCACAGGCCCTGGGACTGGTTAGCAGTACCCAGGGCACCATCAGAGTCAGGAAAACACCAGCAAAAAGTGGAAAATGGGGGCAAAAAGTTAGGGGGCCTCTGCAATCAGGCCTGTTTTCTCACATCTTGAATAAACATGATACCCATACAGAACAAACTAAGGGCATGCCTACATGTCGGAATAGACACCGTTGGTAAGCACATACGTGATCCCAAAAAAACAGCCCGGCCCATTGGCAGTAAACGCTCCCTCGTGAACAAAAACGGCAGAGCAGAAGCCCCTTACCTGACCTCTCTCGGTCCCGAGAGGCAGGGACGAATGAAAAAACGGCGTGCGCGTAGTCCCGCAGTAAATTAGCATCTATTAGAAGCCGCTAAACATTGAAAACGGACTACGTTGGAAAAGAACCTGTAAGTGGAGAACAAGCCTAAGCGGCAAGTCAAGGGCGCCATGTTGGATGTATTATCTGCTGTTGTAAACGAAGTTCAGGGGGAAAAAAACATACAATAGAAAAGTGCCGAATAAGGCTACGTCGTTAGAGGAATACCGGTGACAGCCAGCTGTATACAAAGTTACATCGTAACAGCAATTACAAGACGAACCAAATGAGTAAATGGGTTTATAGACAAACCTCCACATATGAATGTTGAAACACAAAAAGAGGGGGGGGACCAAGTGGCACTTATAAGCACACATAAAAAGGTGTATGTTACAAAAGAAGAGAAGAAACCAACATGCACAGTGAAAAAACCCCAAAAAGAAGGTAAGCATAGAAACAAAAAGAAACAGGAAAAAACAGACAAATATGCATATAGATGTCTACACACGGTTACAGTTGTTGACTTGAAAAAAAGGGGATACATCCAAGAAAATGGAAACAAATCATATTCCCTTCATCTTAGTGTCATAATATATAGAAACGGGTGACCCAAGCGGCCAGCCATTGTTTGAGTACTGTTTGTAACAAAGATATGTACATAGATGCAAGCCCAAAAGAAAGTAAAAAGTATAATAAATGGGGAAACCCTTAACAATCCTATGTGTTCTGAGCAACGCGCTATTCAGTATATTGTGCTTCAAAACCTATACATAGAGTTTCACCAACCATCGGAGTACATACTCAAAGCAAGTGGAAGTTTAAGTCCATCGGGCACAAAAGAGAGGGGGGAAAAGAAAAGAGCAAAACATTTAGAGAAACACATGTAGGTCCTTGTGGATGTTAAGGCCCATTTCCACAGCCCGTAATTTGATAATCCACCTGCTTTCAAGGCGTTTTAGGGCCAATGTCCTGTTACCCCCTCGCGGTGTTTTGTTTAGTGAGTCAATTCCGTGAATAGCAATGTCCACGACTTCTCTATGTCCGTGTACCTCATTGTAGTGTGTTGCAAAAGGGTCGTTAATATTGGATGACCGAATAGCTCTCAGATGTTCTTGTATTCTCTCTTTTAGCAGTCGAATAGTGCTTCCAACATATATAAGCCCACACGTGCAAACAATACAATACACAACAAAACTTGTATTACAGTTGATGAAGTGTTTGATTTTGTGTGTAACATGTGTGTTGTATTGAAAACTCACTATTTTATCCTTGATGTAACCACAGATGTTGCAATGGCCACATCTAAATGTTCCTGGTGGAGGTTTAGGCAGCCAGGTGTCTTTGCTGTCGGGTGGCATGAAGCTGTGACATAGATGGTCACGTAGGGTAGTCCCTCTCTTGTAAGTGATACTTGGTCTTGTGGTCAAACCGCTCCTCAGTGTATTGTCTGTTAGTAATAACAGCCAATGTTTGCGTATAGTTTTAAAAATCTGGGAGCTTAATCCACTATGGTTTATCGCAAGAGAGAGTTGTTTATGTGTCTTGTCTTTCTTGGAATTGGTGAGGAGGTCAGGGCGTTTAGTTTTCTTAATCATGTTACTAGCCTTTTTCAGAGTATATGGATGATAACCCCTGTGTCTGAAACGTAGTTCCATGTTGTGTAGTTCCTCCTGAAACACCCGGTCTTCACTACAATTGCGACGAATCCTAGTGCTTTCCCCATATGGGATAGATTCAATCTGAGACTTCGGGTGTGAGCTCGTAGCGTGCAAGATCGCATTATATGCTGTGGGTTTCCTGAAGAGTTTGGTACACATTTTACCATGGTCTGTATAGATTGTAAGATCAAGAAAATTAATAGACGACTGACTGGCTTCATGTGTGAAACTGATGTTAAAGCTGTTCGTGTTAAGATGTTCGATGAAGAGCGTTGAAGAAAGTGCATCCCCTGACCAGAATACTAGGATGTCATCAATGTATCTTCCCCAATACAAAATGTGTTGTGTCAAAGGAGGAGGGCAAGACTGCCACACATGCGTTTTCTCCAGGTACCCCATATACAAATTAGCATAAGATGGAGAAAACTTAGACCCCATAGCCATTCCTTGTATTTGGCGATACCAGCACCCATTGTGTAAGAAGATGTTATTATCAAGGACCGTGCCTATGAGGTCAAGCAGCATGTTGGTATGTTCGAGTAGGGAAGCATCTCTAGTGTCAAGATAATGTTGGATAGCTAATAACCCCTCTACTCTGGGGATGCTGGTATATAGAGAGGTGACATCCAAGGTTACTAGGTAGTGTCCTTCCGTCCAATCAAAATGCAAATCTTACAAAGTAAATCCTTGGTGTTCCTGATATATGAGGGTAAGTTATGAACGAAGGGCTGAAGAAAAATATCAATGTATTCTGACAATTTCTCAGTGGGGGAGCCAATGCCAGAAATGATGGGTCTACCCGGGGGGAAGGTACCTGATTTGTGTATCTTTGGTAAGATATATATACATGGCGAGGTGGGTGTACTATTGTAAAGATATTTAAACTCCATATCTGAGATGAGATCAAGATTCAGGAATGTTTGCAGTTTTTGTTGAATACATCTATTAACCCCCAACATAGGGTTGGAATTGAGTTTCTGATAGGCGGTGCTATCCGATAGTTGGCGATCCAATTCTGAGATACAATCTGCTCTGTCCATAATAACAATGTTCCCTCCCTTATCAGCTTCCTTGATTACAATGTCGTTACAAGTCCCGAGAGAGTATAAAGCCTGTTTTTCTGCTTTAGTGATGTTGTGCAAGGAGATAGTCTTATGTCCTAACAAGTATTGTTCCTCCATATGATAAAGATCACTGGTCATTTTATTGTAGAAAGAATCAATTGCATAGTCTCTAGGGATGACAGGTGTAAATTTAGAGGTGGTTCTCAAGCCACTGAGTATCCTGGTATTTGAGGCTATGTTCAAGTCAGCAAGGAGGGGACCCTCCTTATGCTTGATCGAAAGCAGAGTTTGAATGCCCTTAACATCTTTAATAGACATGGAACTTGAGGTGTTGCACAGAGCAGTGGCAACCTGAGATGGGGTATTGGTGTCATAGAAATACTTGTATAGTTTGCATTTGCGTATGAACTTGAATAGACTAATATGGAGTTGCGTAAAGTCAGGTAGTGCAGTGGGTACAAACCTTAGAGCTTTTTTGAGGATATTAGTTTGATCAGGATTCAGGATAACAGATGAGATGTTGACAATTGAAATAGTATCAGGGGTAAGTCTCAGAGGCATAATCGTCAATCGTTGTGAATTGCGGGATTGAACTGAAATATGACCTGGTGCACTTCTAAACCACTCTTTGAAGTCTCCCCCACTTCAAAGGCACATTTGGGTATATAAACAGGGCCTCTTCCCCTTCCAACACTGACAGTTCCTGGAGAAGAAAACTGGAAGCATAACCTGCATCCTGCCAAGAGGAACTGCCTGGTTGCCCAAAGGACTCACCTGACTGCTTTCTGTGAAGGACTGCTGCTTTGCTGTTGGCTTGCTGCCTTGCTGCTCTTTGGCTGTGGTGAAGAAGTGCTCTCCAAGGGCTTGGATAGAGCTTTCCTACTGTTCCCTGAAGTCTCAGGACCAAAAAGACTTCTCTCTTGCAACAGGACTCCGTGTGCGGCGAACATTCGATGCAGAGCTTGCTAAAACCAAGGCACAGCCTGCCCCACGGTGAGAAATTCACTGCACGCCGAACCGTAACGACGCAGCGTGACTTTGCAAGGATAAGATCGATGCGGTGCCTGCATTGCGACTGGAACCTCGACGCACAGCCCACCGGATCGACGCACAACCGAACTGGGACAACGCAGCCCGGCTTCCAGAGGGGAAATCAATGCAGCGCCTGCAGTGAGGGAGAAAATTCCATGCAGCGCCCACCGGATAGATGCAGCACTTGTGACTTCACTCCGCAAGCCCAGGATTCCACGCACAGACCCCGGGGCGTCTGAAAACCCCGCAACCCAAAGAGGATCCAAGACCGGGTGCTGGAAATCGATGCACAGCCGTCCCTGTGTGGAAACTAAACGACGCATTGCCGTGTGCGGCCCGAGAAATCGACACACACCCCTTTGTTTCCATGCAACTCCTCCTCTGCAGCCCTTTGAGGAGATTTTTCACGCGAACCAGGTACTTTGTGCTTGAAAGAGACTTTGTTTGCTTTAAAAAAAGACTTAAGACACTTTGGCCTTCCTTACAACATTGGCGGTAAAAGCCGCTTACCGTCGTGCAGAAGACAGCCAACACACTGCCGCGGCCGCGGAAAACGGCCACAGCTATGACCCACTTTTCGGAATCCGCCAAAATACAGACACCCACACAAGTCCGCCATACCAAAGGTCAGTGGTAAACTGGTGAAAACAAAACCTCCACCGTCAAGCCAACAGAAATACGCTGACAGTATCACGACACACGAACCCACGTGGCGGTCTTTCAACCGCGGTATTCCATTGGCGGTACACACTGCCGCGCTCAAAATACACACACATTTACAAAACACAACCACATTGGACAATTACAAATACACATACACACACTACTCCCACACACCCATTACAATATAAAACACACACCCACATCACCAACAAACCCCTACGACAAAATATCTTGAAAGAAGGCCAGACAGACACCACCAGCAAGAACAACAGCATCCACAGGCACACAATACCATCACCCACAGAGCTTCCACGCACCTCACACAACACACCACTACATATCAGCACACTTATCACCACACAATCCACCCCACACATCACCTACACCACCCCATGGCACGGCAAAGACACCCCAGGTTCTCGGAGGAGGAGCTCGGGGTCATGGTGGAGGAAATCGTCCGGGTAGAGCCACAGCTATTCGGATCACAGGTGCAGCACACCTCCATTGCAAGGAAGATGGAGCTATGGCGCAGAATACTGGACAGGGTCAATGCAGTAGGACAGCACCCAAGAAATCGGGAGGACATCAGGAAGAGGTGGAACGACCTACGGGGGAAGGTGCGTTCCGTGGTCTCAAGACACCACCAGGCGGTTCAGCGGACTGGCGGCGGACCCCCACATCCTCCCCCACAACTAACAACATGGGAGGAGCAAGTCTTGGCAATTCTGCATCCTGAGGGCCTCGCAGGAGTAGGCAGAGGAATGGACTCTGGTAAGTCAAATCTTAACTATTACATCCCCCACCCTACCTGCATGCTATCACATACCCCCACCCTCACCCCCAGCACCCCAACTCCTCACATATGTCCCAACATCCCAAACCACCCATCCCAACACAAAGCCCTGCATGCAACAACAGAGCATGGACACCCATCACTAAAGCATGCACACTGCACATACCCATACAACCCCCTAAACCACCATCACACAAGCTCCCACACAGGAATGCAAGCACTGGGTACAAGCTCACCCACCCATTGAACACCATGACACATACAGATGTAATAACCATCCTTTTATACCCCTGCAGGAGCCCTACCCAACGTCACCGGACAGGATGGTCCACACATGTCCATATCACCAACAGAAGAGGCCCACAGTGATGAAGGCACCTCTGTCCAACTGGATCTAGATGACCAGCCCGGTCCGTCGTGGACCTCTGGACAGTCGGCACCCCTCACACTGGCACAGGCCATCACAGACCTTCCCCCCTCTGGAAACACCAGCACAGCACCCACCCAGCGGACCCATACCTCCATCCCCAGGACACGTCAATCAGCTGTGTGTCCGCCACTACAGGGAACCCAGGCTAACCCACCACCCCAACAACAACAGGGACCTGGGGGCAGTGGTAGTGGGCACACGGTCCAGAGGACGGAGGCCCAGGAACATATGGGAACTGGGAGGGCTGCTGTGCGACAGGGGGCAGACAGGCCCAGGGAACCCACTCTCCACGAGGCCCGCTCCTCCATCATGGGAGCCTACCACCACTCCCAGGAGACGATAGCAACGGTACTGGCCAAGTTTCAGGAGACCCAGCGCCTGCAGGAGGAACAGTATATGGGCTTCAGGGAGGAACTCAGAACCATCAGCTCTACCCTGGGCACCATCGTAGGGGTGCTGAAGGAACTCGTGAACACCAGGAGGGACACTGTGGCACTACAAAGGGCCCCTGACACTAGCATGGACGATGAACTGCCCACCACCTCCGCCGGCGCTAGTGGACAGGATGCCCCGCCACAGGACCACCACACCAGCACCCCACCCCCTGCACAGGGAGAACAACCCCGCAAACAGTCCCTGAGATCCAGGAAAAAGACAGAGCACGATGCCAAGACCCCCGCTAAGAAATGAGACCATCTGGATTGTCATCCTACTGTCCCACTTTGACACCCTGTCCATACTTAAACTGCCCAACCTCCACTTCCTATGCCCATTTGGGCAATGCACCTGTGAGACTAATAGACTGGACTCTGCCATGGACATTCCTCCGCCATCACCCCTCACCATTTCACTACCCCCTCCAATATTGAGCACTTAAAAAAATACACTTAAAACACAAAACAATCTGCAGTCTGTCTGTTATTTCGAAATAGTGTATTGGCAATTACAGTGACAAAATGCTCTTTCAATTGTAATGTCAACATACCTATGTCACACAGCTCAAGTCCATGAGGAATCAAAGCAGATGTCACACAGTGGGACCCACATCTGTGAAATCGTAAGGGAAAGTGACAACTCAGTGACCATACACTGGGTGAAAAGCACAGACAGTAGAGAGGTAGTGGTGTTTAAGTACATGTAGTAGGAAGGTCTGTACTCTTACCTGTGTCTCACTGGAAATATTGCTGGATCACTGAGTCCCTGTTGTTCATGTCTTCTTCCTCTGCTTCCTCGTCTTCACTATCCACAGGCTCCACAGCTGCAACAACACCGCCATCTGGACCATCCTCCTGCAGAAAAGGCACCTGTCGTCGCAATGCCAAGTTATGAAGCATACAGCAGGCCACGATGATCTGGCACACCTTCTTTGGTGAGTAGAATAGGGATCCACCTGTCATATGGAGGCACCGGAACCGGTCCTTCAGGAGGCCGAAGGTCCGCTCGATCACCCTCCTAGTTCGCCCATGGGCCTCATTGTAGCGTTCCTCTGCCCGTGTCCTGGGATTCCTCACTGGGGTCAGTAGCCATGACAGATTGAGGTAACCAGAGTCACCTGCAAATGGCGAGGGACAAGTATTAGACACACACTAACCTGTATGGTAATCCCAGACCCAGACAACCATTGTCTTGCTAAAAGCCACACACGGTGCCTCTGGAGTTGACCCATCACATAAGGGATGCTGCTATTCTGCAGGATGTAGGCATCATGCACTGAGCCAGGGAACTTGGCATTCACATGGGAGATGTACTGGTCTGCCAAACATACCATCTGTACATTCATAGAATGATAACTCTTCCGGTTTCTGTACACCTGTTCACTCCTGTGGGGGGGGGGATCAAAGCCACATGGGTCCCATCAATGGCACCTATAATTTTGGGGATATGTCCCAGGGCATAGAAATCACCTTTCACTGTAGGTAAATCCTCCACCTGAGGGAACACGATGTAGCTCCGCATGTGTTTCAGAAGGGCAGACAACACTCTGGACAATACGTTGGAAAACATAGACTGGGACATCCTTGATGCTATGGCCACTGTTGTTTGAAATGACCCACTTGCTAGGAAATGGAGCACTGACAGCACCTGCACTTGAAGGGGGATTCCTGTGGGATGGCGGATTGCTGACATCAGGTCTGGCTCCAACTGGGTACACAGTTCCTGGATTGTGGCACGGTCAATCCTGTATGTGATTATGACATGTCGGTCCTCCATTGTCGACAGGTCCACCAACGGTCGGTACACCAGAGGATGCTGCCATCTCCTCACATGTCCCAGCGGACGGTTCCTATGAAGGACAACAGCGAGCACAGAGTCAAACAACTCAGAGGTACGTACCCACAGTTTACACAGAACACCAATCATACACAAAAGGTGGCCTGTATGTGTGTTGAGTCTAGGCCTAGTTATGTGTGACGCAGTTGGAAATGAAGCCATGTGGGCCCCTGAAATGGCGGCTGCCTGACCTCTAAAGGGGGACAATGGGATGTGAGGTAACTGCGCTGGCGTTGTACGCCGCCGCGGTAGGCGGTCGAAGACCGTGGCGCAATACTGCATTGGTTAACATTGGACCCTATGGGTCCCAGGAGCCAATGACGATGTGCGCCGGCGGTGACGGTATGCACCGCCGCGGACGTGACCGCCATTTTCTATCTGTTTAATCACTCGATACCTGATCTTCGACAGGAGAGGACCTACACTGCAAGTGCTGCTGTGACCTCGGTCTGGAAGAGACAATGGCTCGAGTGTCTGGGGAAAGGGCCCCTGCCTTCACATCGGAGGAGTTGGAGAAGCTCGTGGGTGGGGTCCTCCCCCAGTACACGCTACTCTACGGTCCTCCAGACAAACAGGTAAATACACTGTGAGCATGCTGTATGGGCTATGCCTGTGTGGAGTGGGGTGGATGAAAGATGGGGGGGGAGATTGAGGCGTGCATGAAACGACGGTGAGTGCATGTGCATCATGGCAAGGGTAGGGATGGGGGCCAATCACTTTGACGGTGCAGTTGGTAATAACTACTCTTTTTCCCCTGTACATTTCATGTAGGTCAGTGCCCACCAGAAAAAAGATATTTGGCGTGCCATCGCCAAGGACGTACGGACCCTGGGGGTCTACCACAGACGGAGCACCCACTGCTGTAAAAGATGGGAGGACATTCGCTGCTAGAGCAAGAAGACGGCGGAGGCTCAGCTGGGGATGGCCTCCCAACGTGGGAGGGGTGCCCGTCGCACCATGACCCCCCTGATGTTCCGTATCCTGGCAGTGGCGTACCCGGAGTTGGATGGGCGCTTGAGGGCATCACAGTAGACACAAGGGGGAGAGTACACTCTCATTCTGCTGACATTGCGTGCAGTGCAGTTGTCTGGGTGGGGGAGGTGGGCTGTGGGTTTCCCTAGGCCAGGGCGAGTTCCGTAGGCAAGGCCCCTCCGTAAGGCAGGCCATGTGGCATCCCAGCCCACCTCTGTAGAGTGCCAAGTACACCTAGTCATGCCCCTGTGTCATCTATGTGTGCAGATGTCGTCCTTAGCCTTGTATGCCACTTCCCAAGAATTGAACAGTGGAGCCCAAGAGCGCGGCTTAGTGCAGGGGGCTTCTGTGTCTGTCGTGTCCGCCAACGGTAGCGGTAATGCATGCACTCAACATGTCTCTCTTCTGTCTTCCCCCCCTTTTTGTGGTCTCCCTGTTCTTGTGTGCATTAGCATCATCAGGCGGAGGAGCAGTGGCACCGGAGCAGGAGGGAGCTGCATCCCACATGGCCCTGGAGGGCGACACTACGGAGACTGAATTCACCAGTGGGACAGAGGGCGAGGGGAGCTCCACGGCGGGGACAGGAGCTGAGACCAGCGACACGGACTCGTCCTCTGATGGGAGCTCCCTTGTGGTGGCGGCAACATATGTGCCCCCCGCATCTACAGGTACAGCTGCCACCCCCCCTACCAGCACCGCCCTCCCAGCAGCCCCTCAGCCTTTGCCCCGTGCCCGCTCACCCAGGAGGGTGGGCATCTCCTTCGCCCCAGGCACCTCAGGCCCTGCCCCAGTCACCCCTGCTGCCCTCAGTGAGGAGGCCATTGACCTCCTCAGGTCCCTCACTGTTGGGCAGTCTACCATTTTGAATGCCATCCAGGGTGTAGAGAGGCAGTTGCAACAAACTAATGCATTCCTGGAGGGCACTCATTCTGGTCAGCCGGCCCTTCACCGAGCTTTTCAGACTCTGGCCTCAGCACTGATGGCAGCCATTGTCCCCGTCTCTAGCCTCCCCCCTCCAACTTCCTCCACCCAGACCCAATCCCCTCTACCTCAGCCCATCCCAAGCACACCTACAGACCAACATGCACACATGTCAACACCCAAGGGTAGTTCAGGCAAACATAAGCACCACACATCCCACAGGCATTCACGCAAGCATCACACACATGCAGACTCAGCAACATCCACCGCCTCCACTGTGTCCCCCTCCTGCTCGTCTCCCTCCTCCCTCCCAGTGACGTCTACACTCACACCTGCATGCACTACCTCTACAGCCACTACGTCCCTCTCCAGCACACCCACCACCACAACCTGCTCACGTGCAGTCACCACCCCCACTACCATTCACACATCCCCTGTGTCCTCTCCCAGTGTGCCTGTGACGCCCCCTCCCAAGATACACAAACGCAGGCACACACCCACCCAACAGCCATCCACCTCACGACAGCCTCCAGCGCATGCACCTTCACCCAAAGTCACCAAACGTACACCTCCTACAACCACCACCTCATCCTCCACTCCCAAACCCCCTCCAGCTACCCGTCCCAGTGTGTCCCAAAAACTTTTCCTGTCCACCCTTGACCTCTTTCCCACACCTCCCCCACCCAGTCCATCTCATAGGTCCAGAACTAGCACCTCAGCCACAACATCTCCGGGACCAGTGCCTGTAGTCACCGGAATCTGGAGTGCACCGGCCACCAGGGCAGCCAGTGTGGCACGGAGCCACAGCACAGACAGTCCCCCACCTGTGAAGCATCAGAAGTTGGCCAGTTCCCGGCAGGAGAGGGGGAAGACTCCAGCCACCAAAGCCGCTCCCAGGGGTCCCGGTGGGAGTGTGGAGTCAGCTGTGACACCTTCCAAGGTGGGGAAGGGCCACAAGAAACCTGGCAAGTCTGGGAAGAGCAGCACGGCGGAGAAGACCGCCATCATCCCCGCTGCCCAGGAGGCCAGCACCAGCCCTGCTGCCCAGGAGGTCACCGCCAGCACCAGCCCAGCTGCCCAGGAGGCCACCGCCAGCACCAGCCCTGCTGCCAGGAGGCCACCACCAGCACCAGCCCTGCTGCCCAGGAGGCCACCGCCAGCACCAGCCCAGCTGCCCAGGAGGCCAGCACCAGCCCTGCTGCCCAGGAGGCCAGCACCAGCCCTGCTGCCCAGGAGGCCACCGCCAGCACCAGCTCTGCTGCCCAGGAGGCCACCGCCAGCACCAGCCCTGCTGCCCAGGAGGCCACCGCCAGCACCAGCCCTGCTGCCCAGGAGGCCACCGCCAGCACCAGCCCAGCTGCCCAGGAGGCCACCGCCAGCACCAGCCCTGCTGCCCAGGAGGCCACCGCCAGCACCAGCTCTGCTGCCCAGGAGGCCACCGCCAGCACCAGCCCTTCTGCCCAGGAGGCCACCGCCAGCACCAGCTCTGCTGCCCAGGAAGCCATCGCCAGCACCAGCCCTGCTGCCCAGGAGGCCTCCGCCAGCACCAGCCCAGCTGCCCAGGAGGCCACAGTTAGCAAAAGCCCTGTTGGTCCATGAAGGACCGCCAGCAAAAGCCCTGTTGGGCCATGAAGGACCGCCAGGAAAAGCCCCCTTGGGCCATGAAGGACCACAAGCAAAAGCCCCGTTGGTCCATGAAGGACCGCCAGCAAAAGCCCCGTTGGGCCATGAAGGACCGCAAGCAAAAGCCCCGTTGGGCCATGAAAGACCGCCAGCAAAAGCCCCGTTGGGCCATGAAGGACCGCCAGCAATAGCCCCGTTGGGCCATGAAGGACCGCCGGCAGCTGAGACCCTGCAATGGAGACCGCCATCTCAAGCACCGCTGAACAGGGCACCGCCGTCTCAAGCACCGCTGCACAGGGCACCGCCATCTCAAGCACCGCTGAACAGGGCACCGCCATCTCAAGCACCGCTGCACAGGGCACAGCCGTCTCAAGCACCACTGGCCCATGAGCAGCAAGGGCACTGACGCAACTGAGTCCGTCACGGGGTGAATGATGCACTCTGGGCACCATGCCCCCTCCAGAACCAGTGGAGAGATACATCCACTCCCTCTGTCCTTAGCAGGATGAAGCACTCTGGGCACCATGCCCCCTCCAGAACCAGTGGAGAAGGCATCCACTTGAGAGACTGTGGCTTTGCACTCCCCAGGATTGAACAGTGGGCAAACCACCCACTGTAGAGACTTGAGAGACTGTGGCTTTTCACTCCCCAGGATTGAACAGTGGGCAAACCACCCACTGTAGAGACTTGAGAGACTGTGGCTTTGCACTCCCTAGGATTGAACAGTGGGCAAACCACCCACTGTAGAGACTTGAGAGACTGTGGCTTTGCACTCCCCAGGATTGAACAGTGGGCAGCCCACCCACTGTAGAGACTTGAGAGACTGTGGCTTTGCACTCCCCAGGATTGAACAATGGGCATGTGGCCCCCTCGTGGATTTGTCGTCGTGCACTCAAGCGGCTGAGGTGCCCCCCTTTCCCTCCCCCTGAGGTGCCTGTTTAGTTGCTGTCTGATGCCCCTGCAGTGTTCTCTCCATCATGGTCGGGGATCTTGGGTGGGCCCCGCCTATACCGTGTGGTCCCGGTGTTCCATGGGCTTTCTTAGAACACTACCTGGACTACTATGCTTGGTATATATTATGTACATGGTGTAGATATCTATTTCTGCCTACTTGCTTTTAATATATTACAATGGTTACACTCATTTTCTATTGTCTTTGCATTCTTCCGGGGGGTTTGGGGGTGTAACTGTGATGTATTGATACACATTAGTGTGTGTGTCGTAGTGGGTGAGGGTGTGGGTGGGGGTGTTGCGTGTGTGTGTGTCCCTGTTTTTTCCCTCCCCCCTCCCCTGTGTCGTAGGTGCAGTACTCACGTGGTCTTCGCCGCCGGCGTTCGTGCTCCTGGTAGAGGAGCAAGAAGATGAAGGCTGGGAAAATGTGAAGCTCTGGTTCCATGGCGTCCTCGTTCCTCGTGGAGTGTGTAGAGGTGAGCGTTTTTCCTTTGGAATTCCTGTTTCCGCCGTGTTTTTATCCGCGGTGAATCCGCCCCGGAAAAGGTGGCGGATTGGCCTGTCATAATAGTGTGGGCGGTACATTGTCTCCCGCCTGTCTATTGGCAGTGACTGCCGCGATGTTTGTTTGTACCGCCGTGGCGGTCGGAGTGTTAAAGTGGCTGTCTTTGTTGGCGGTTTCCGCCACGGTCGTGATTCCAAATTTTTTACCGCCGGCCTGTTGGTGGTCTTACCGCCGCTTTAACACCGACCGCCAGGGTTGTAATGACCACCTTTATATCACTTTTCAGTGATATCTCTACATTTACTTATTGCATCTTTGATCGTTTGAACTGAAAATATCCAGATAAATATTATATATTTTTCTAAACACTGTTTGGTGTATTTTTATGGTGCTATATGGCATTTTTGTATGATTTTTGCACAAATACTTTATACATTGCCTTCTAAGTTAAGCCTGACTGCTCAGTGCCAAGCTACCAGAGGGTGGGCACAGGTTATATAGAATGAGGGTCCTTGCTTGGACAGGGGGTAACCTGACTGCCAACCAAAGACCCCATTTCTAACAATAGTAATAAAACAATAGTTGTAAAGAAGTTCCCCAAAGTTATTAAGTGGTCTACTGACCTACCCTCAGTCGATCAATTAAATTCAATTACATTCAAAATAAGCTTTATTTAGTTTTTGAACAAACCATAAAAGCAGCATCAACGATACAATTCATATACACATATCAAATCTCAAGAAGGTGTGCAAGACTGTGCAAAAATATAACAATCCCTAAAATGAATTAAAAACAGTGATAAAAATCATATGTACAGTAAAAACATTAAAAAGCATGTGAAAAATCCACCTTAAAACATTGCCCAAATAGAGAAGGCACAAAGACACCATCAAACAAGATAAATTAATGATCGCAGCTATTTCTCAGTCTCATAGCAGTTTTAAAAAAAAACTGGCTACGTTTAAAATAATTTATTCGGGGAGCATCTGAAGCTAGATAACTGAACTTGGGAAAAGTTTTAAAAGTAGGATTAGAAAAGTCTTTCTGCTGACCTCATACGAATTACAAAACATGGCAAACCGTAGTGTATCCTGTGCAGACAAGTTGTTGCAGCACCAGGGCTTGAGTATATGTACCCCATTTCTGTCCCGGGGAAAAGCTAACAGATAGTACAGTAGGTTCATCCTGAATCTGGTAAGTAAAAATCAGCCATAAGCACTCGGTATGACCAAGAGATAGGAGTCCATGGCAGAAACTGATTTGAACAAAAAATGACTACACATGCGAGGCTTTGTTAAGGTGACCTACTCTCTGGCCAATAACCTCTGCTGCAAGAAGTGTTCTTTCAACCTTATCCGGTCAGCCTTAACAATTCTCTCTGGGGAGTGAACTAGTTCAGTCCTGCCTAGGCTCTCCAAGGTGTCCTTTACATACTGTAGCAAAGGAATGTAGTGAGAATAATCAAGCAACAAGCAGTCTTTAAAATATCCATGTTCAACGTGGAAAGACGTTGGAATGCTGTGATATCAGTTATGTACCCCCAGTTCTTCATGTACTGAAAAGGTAGGTGCACATTTTGGGAGACATAAAAGATGTCTAAAAAAAGTATTTTCAACTGTCTGCAATGAAGTCTGCTTGGCATACCCCCATACCTCGCTCCCATAGACTACCTTGGAGACACATTTGGCCCTATAGACCTATAAAAGGACCTTTTGCCTAACTGAAAGGCAAAGTTGAAGATTACTACATTGGCCAATAATAAAATCCTCCTTCTTCCTTTTCACCAAATGACACCAGCTCAAGTAGGAATCAAACAGTATACCCAAATATGAAAACACCCTAGCCTTCGGTAGAACAATAGGAACCAAATAAAATGATTTTGCTTTAATGGACCGAGGAGCAACCACAATCATAAAAGATTTTTTGACATTGACTGATAGGTCCGCATCGTCCATCAAAGTAGCAAAGGAGTACAACAGGGACTGCAGACACTTAGCCGTCTTAGCCATAATAATGGTGTCATCTGCATAAAGGAGTACTGGTAGGCGGCGCAAACCTACCTGGGGACAATCTACATTGGTGGCATTCAGGGCCAGCTCTAATTGGTTAACTTATAAGTTAAATATAAAGGGCGCCAAAATGCAGCCCTGGCACACTCCCCTATGAATACTGAAGCAACAGGTGCATTTTAAATCTGTGGAGTAATGCACCAAATCCACAATATTCAAGTATAAGTCCCTTAAAAAAAGAACAATGTCCTGGTCCACCCCATCAATAACGCTATATGCCAAAATTTGTCCCTATTTACTCGGTCAAAGACTGAGGTAAGAGCCATAAAAGCCAAATGAATGGAGCCAGAAAGAGTGATGTTATATTTACTAAGGCCCATATATAGATTCAGACACTGTTCCACTGTTGATCTGCCTGCACGAAAACCATACCGCACATCAGATATGACATTATGTTCCTCAGCCCATGTCTCTAGTCTGTCCAGGATAACCCGCCCCACTACCTTCACAACTGAGCCAAGTGTACATATGGGCCCATATTTATACTCTTTTAGCGCCACATTTGCGCCTCTTTTTAATGCAAAAGCGGTACAAACTTACAAAATACAATTGTATTTTTTAAGTTTGTACCACTTTTGCGTCAAAAAATGACACAAATGCGGCACTAAAAAAGTATAAATATGGGCCATGGACCCATAACATTGAGGATTGTCCCTTTCCCCATTTTTAAATACAGGGACAATAATGGAATTGGCCTGAAACCATAGGGATCTCCTGCTGCGTTATTAACTGAGGTCAAAACGGGGACCCAGACCTCAACGTCATTAGTATACAAATCAGGGGGTGGATTCCGTCAGGACCAGCCGCTTTGTTCGTGTTCAGCCCAACTATTCCCTTTTTAACTTTGTCAAGGGAAAAAGACATTTTGGAAGTTTCCGCTACCAAGGACTCCCCACGGCGTTCAGTGTTAGATAGTATGGTATCCTCTGTGATGTGTGACCCCAGGGAGGCTACAATATCGAGGGCCAAAAAGGAGCTGTTAACAATACCCCAGATTTTAGAAGCACATTTCAACGTGCTCTTATCTAATAGATTTTCCCAAGCAGTCTATGATCAGGTACCACTTCACCCCAATAGCAGGAACTTCACTACCTTTATCAATCTTTTTGGGAGCTATTCATGTATTCTGATGTACTTTGGCCTGGCATGGGCTGCTGCTGTGTTTCAGAGAGCACTTTTTTTACAAAGTTCTCAAAGGAGTCATCTTTTTCCATGACATACTAATAATGAGGAAGGACAAAGTAGAACACTATCCAAGACTGAGAAATGGTTTGAAGACCTTGGGTGAGAATGGGTTAACAGCTGAATTTAGGAAATGCAAATCTTATGTGTAATCTACCACCAATGGCTACGAACCGCAGAAAGAACAAGGCAGCTTGCTCCGTGATCTTCATCTCTGTAGGGAGTCCATGCCCCTGTTGCTGAGTCTACTCCTCAGCCCTCAGCCCCAACTCCTGCTCCTGACCATGCCTTAGCCAGCCCTAGGGAAAGGACATGCCAGTTGGGCCTACATTCAACTACGCTTCTTGTTTCTTTCAAGAAACCATCAGCTGCTGTCATATATACACACTCTCAAAGAAGAAGGGGGGAGTCCATTACTTGTGACGACCTGTTGACGACCGATCCCAGATCACTGGGGCTTGTTGTCCAAGCTATAGTCCATACAGTCCCACTGTCATAGGACTGTATGGACCCGAAAGTAGTGGCTATGCTGGTGAAGGCCCGACATATGAAGTTGATTGCCTCACTGGTCTAACTAGCTTCAAGTCCTTCTCTGGGTTTTCTGCCTCCCTCTCTAGCAGCCAACCCCCCTGGCAGACTTGTGCAGGTCCTCCCATCTGTCCATCTCTCACGTGAGTCAGCTCCACCGGCTAGCACACGTGAATGTAAAGATAAAACATCTACCCCAGCCATAAAAACAACCTGCCCATCTGCAAGGAGACCCCAAATAGGTGCCACCACACAATCAGTTGCTCAATGTCAACTACAACTCCCCTCACAATTAAGCATAGACCACCCTTTCCGTCTACCAGCTTCCCAATGGATCTGGCCCCCAGCTGAGATATTGCCTTACTCTCCCCAATGAAATCACTTAAACCTGATGCATTCCGTAAGCTTTAGCTCAGATCTGCTTGTACAGAACTGAAAGATCAATATCTCCTGGAGTTGTCGATTTTCTTTCCAGAGGTGCCCGCAGCCCTAGTCCATCTGGCAACACCAGCCATGGCCCTCCTTTGGCGCACTCCAAGCCCTACCTGTTCACAACTCCTGCAGACCCTCCAGTCTACAGTTTCTATCCTCAACTACTACTCCAACAAGCTGGATCTCCAAGTCAACTTTTTGAATTTCCTTGCAATCCTTACGCAGGGATAGATAGTAAGCTTGACAACTTAAACTCAGAGCTCAAACCACCACCATTCTCACCCAGGCGGTCTGTTGCTGCTCCCCTATTATCAACAACCTGTCATCACTCCCAGCCTTTCTTAACAACATCTTCACAGGTTATAAAAGGATTTAAAGCTGCCACAGGGCAATGCCATACTCTGTTTAAAGCAACACATCCCCAAACCTTGTGAGCACTCATTAATAATCATATTGAAGCACTCATTTTGTCAATCTGCTCTAGCCCAGAGCACCAAGTACAATTGATTAAAATGGCCAGGCTGCTACTTCAATTATTGCACCTTTGCCTGCCCCTGGAGCCCAAGGGTCAGTTGTAATCCAGTTTCCTCAACCTTTAAGCAAGAGGGAAAGGAAAAGCTGCTGGAAGCAATAAAAAAAAAATGTAGCAAATACACTTTAGCCACACAGTGGTTGTTTCCATTTTTTGTACTACTAAAAAGCACATTAGAAATCAGTGTCCATCGAAGAAGAAAGTGGTTTCAATCATTCATCAAAGACAAAACCTTCACACCAAATTGTCGGCACAGAGACCACCGGCTTTGGCTTCCTCTCAAGTTCAAATGCCAGAGACACAAGACAACCTGCGAGTCAAACTGACTTGTGCATGGAAGACCCCTTGACAAGGGTCCATCAGCCAGACAGGCAGGAGACTCGGCCCCACGGGGCCAGAGGTAGTGATGAATTCAGACTGCTTTGTTGACTCTCAAGGATCTTGTTCTCAGGATAATAGAGGAACAAACATCTGAGACACAATCTATCTGGAAACCAATGCCCAAAAATGTCCAAAACATGGAGCATTAGTTGTGCGGTCTGTTGGAGGAAGAAAACCAGGGAGGCCCTAATGCCCCACACTCTGCCAGGACTCTCCAGGCTTGACAAGAAGACCAGGATCAACTAAGGAAAGAGCCCTGCATCCATTCATTGGCAAATGGCTGTTCATCCTGGAATACCACTCACAAGGCCTCCATGACATCCTAAATAGGGGAAACATCCTAAGGCTAATGTAGGTCATCCCTGAGCTTAGCTCCTTGGTGTCACAAGACGTGGCCTCCATTGAGTTTCTGGCCCCATAGGGCACACAAATCTCAGAACCCACGCTGGTGACCCTTTCCTCAGGGGCATTATACAAAAATCCTATCCAGAACCAAGTCATTCAACACCTGGGACATTAAGATCAGTGCCTTTAAGGAAATCAGCTATCCCACGGTTCTTGCAAAACACCTGATAGACCTAGCGGTACCAAGGCAAGAGAACTACTTGGTTTGAAAAAATGCTCTGAGCCCCACCGTTACACCTATCAGGGACCATGAAGGGGGTAATTCAGGATCCCTCAGGGGTTGAATGAAATTCGCTGCCTTCAGCCCTGTTTTGCAGGCACTCCGACTGATTTAAGGAAACTGCCCCCATGCTCTGAGTTATCATCCCTTCCCTTATGTTTCTGGAACATCAGTGCCCTTGTCAAGAAACAGCGTTTACAATATCTCTTAGCCCAGTTTTCTGGAGTAATTTGGAATTCTTCTCCCATCAAAAAACATGGCCCGTGTTCAGTCACCCTATAATTGGCTTCATTGAGCACAGCAAACCAGCTCTCAAAGAGCATAAAAGTGGAAGACCAAACAGTGGCGTGTCACTATACATCTCCATAAAACTCTAACGAAAACCAAATATATAACCGTGCAGGAGAACTGGCTGCAAGTAATCAAACTTTATAGGTGGAGACCACATTGTTCTCTTCTGCTAATTAGTGTTTTAATGAACTCAAGCACAAGAGAGAAAAGGCCTATACTAAACCAGCTTATACTGCTCCTTTGTGGCCTGGTTAGGGATCACCCCTCATCAGACTATATGAGAACAGGAGACTTCAATGTGAACCTCTTCCAAGACCATCAAAAGAAAGTCACTGAGGCCTCCCTGAGGGTGATTGAAACATCGCAGAACAAATTAGGCCTAAAGATTGTCAACAAGGTCTGCTGGGGGGACCTTGTGGACTCACAGCTCAGCAATGTGGGCTTCAGAGGTTTAAACTCCGGCTTCCGCAAAACATTTCCTCAACTGGTCAAGAAATTATCGAAAGGGGGCGTGGCTAGCCAGCCCTGAAGATGGCCGCACACTAGCGACTCTCCAGCCGTCGCCAAACCAAATCCGCAGACATCCGCCATAAATCCTGAAATTGGGGAGTGAAAATCGATTACGATGTGCAAGACTGACCCACAGATTAACAGCGGTATGGCCGGTGCCGAGAAGTGGTGACAACCGAAGCAACACAGCCAACTACCCTCGGAGATGGAGGCCCGGGGTAGATCCTGCTCTGGAGCCCGCAAAATCCGAACTGCTGCCTGGAGGCCGAGAGGTGAGGAGGTGTCTTGCAGCAGACGGCTGTGGCAGCATGGGGGCCTGCAGGTGACAGAAACGGATGGGGTGGCAGCGGTGCAGCACAGGGCTGTGGTTGTGCCCTCTGTCCCCTTAAAGAGAGAGGAGTCGTGGGGCCCGGGGAAGGTGCAGGATGCACCGTGCATGAAAGAGGACCCCCAGGAACGCGATCCACTAACCAGGTGACCCAGGGACGATGGAGGTGACCCAGGAGAAGCTGGGAACATACCAAGATGGCGGTGGCAACAGGTGAAAGGTGGCACTGATGATGAAAAAGCGCAGCCCTGAAGGCGGACTTCCATGAGAGCCAAGGGAAGGCACCCCAAGATCACAGGGAAGCCCGGGCCGCCCACCAGTGAGGGAACGCCAGAGGATGGCAAAACTGAGGCCAGTGAGCACTGGGGGAAAATAAAATCAGTGCTGGCAGGGTGAATACAACCAAAACAGACTCCAGGGACTAGCTTTGTGGGAAAGTTGTAACGGCCTACAGAAGAGAAGGCTATGGTGAGAAATCGAGGCCCCTGCCCCACACAGACAAATAG
The DNA here is from genome assembly GCF_031143425.1 of Pleurodeles waltl. Classification (NCBI taxonomy): domain Eukaryota; kingdom Metazoa; phylum Chordata; class Amphibia; order Caudata; family Salamandridae; genus Pleurodeles; species Pleurodeles waltl. The sequence continues at coordinate 1,399,647,927 of NC_090447.1, read as the reverse complement.
CATTGCCAAATACGCAGTTTCACTAATGGCAACTAAAGGAGCATCGGGCCCACCTGAACCTGGAATTCCTCATCCAGAACCTCCACAGCACACAGAGCCCACATTATAAGACATTATTGGGGTCATTACAACTTTGGCGGGAGGCGGTGCGGCCGCACTCCTGCGGTGCCCATTTGGACATCTCCGCTGGGCCGGCCCAGCGGGGATGTGGGCCGCAACATGAGAGTCGGCTCCAAATGGAGCCGGCCATGTTGCGGCTGTGCGACGGGTGCAGTTGCACCCGTAGCGCTTTTCACTGTCTTCGTAGCAGACAGTGAAAAGCCGCATTGGGCCCTGTCAGAGTCCCCCTGCACTGCCCATGCCTATGGCATGGGCAGTGTAGGGGCCCCCAGGGGCCCCATGATTCCCCGTACCGCCAGCCTTTTCCTGGCGGTTCATACCACCAGAAAAAGGCTGGCGGTCAGGGACTCGTAACCCCCTGGGCAGCGCTGCAAGCGGATTATCACCGCCGGGGCAAAAGTAGCGGAATACCGCCGGCCCCGGCGGTGCGACCGCAGCGCTTCCACCGCAGTCGCAATAGGCCAGGAAGCACCGCCAGCCTGTTGATGGTGCTTCCGTCATTTCAGCCCTGGCGGTCTCGGACCGCCAGGGTCAAAATGACCCCCTATGACTTCAATTCAAAGTGTCCAGGACACTTTGGAGCCAAGGGTTGACACACTAACGCTTGAAGTGAATCTCAAAAGGGAAAACCTCAGAAAAGTTACAGAGAAATTGACAGTGGCTGAAACGCACATCTCGGGCCTGCAGTATGTCACTAAATGTCTGGAGGAACAAGTACAGTGCCTCATGAAACAAACTATGGCCATCACTGCTTGCCTCGAAGATCAGGAGGGCAGGGCAAGACAGAACAATATTCATATAGTGGGGGTGCCTGAAGGGGCTGAGGGCCACAGTGTTGACCTATTTCTGGAGGACCTGGTCCTAAATCACTACAGCTGAAAAGACTTTCCAAGTTTTTTACAGTGGAGAGGGCACACAGAGCCCTAGCCCCCTGGCCTCCCCCAGACTCCTCCAAGAACAATCATAGCTCGAATATTCAACTGTAGTGACCGGGACGATGTGTCCAAGTGAATGGCACGATATCTTGGGTGTTCACTCTCCACAGCGGACCAGACAGGGCTGCCCTCGCTCCCCCATAATATTTGCCTTGGCTTAGAGCCTCTGGCTGCCTGGATACTTCAGGATCCCCTGATATGTGGGATATCGGGATGTGGCGACTGGGAGGAGCGTGTCTCTCTCTATGCCGACTATGTATTATTGTACCTCAATCAGCTGTCAGTGGACAGAGTTTTGCAGGTCTTCCAGACATTTTGCAACTACTCTGGATCCCACATAAACTGGTCCAAATCAGTGGTTTTCCCATTGACAGGGACCACTCTGTGGCTTTTGCGGCACAGTAATATACCAGTGGTGCAAGATAGCTTCAAATACTTAGAGATACGTGTCACAAGGGACCCCCAGATGTTTCTAGACACTAACCTCATCCCACAAATTGAGCAACTTAAAACTGATGACTCGCATTGGTGATCTTTGCCCCTGTCACTCATGGGCAAAGCGGCCCTGTTCAAAATGATGTGTCTCCCCTGCTTACTGTATATCATGCAAAACACACCCTATCAAATCCCTTAGAATCTATTCTGGCAAATAGATCAAGTGCTTAGGCTCCTCCTCTGGGATGGCGGGGCGCCATGCATTGCCACCATCTCTGTTACGCCTCAAGACCATGATTGCTTGTCATCCTCTCTTACAGGCCAGCTATCACTGCCCGGCAGGCTGCAACAGGTTCTGGTCAAGGCCATGCCAGATGGGACCCCAGGGCCAAATGGCCTGTCCCAGGCTCTCTTCAAGCAGGACATCCTCTTCTGGATGGACAAGCTTTCCCCTCTTTTTGATTACTGCTTGAGGATCTGCAGCACTGGCTGGAGTTGGGAGGGCCCGTCCCGAAGAACCAAACTGGATTCACTACAAAATCTGGCACACTGACTAATTTGCTTCCCATAACCATTCTATATGACAAGGCAATCAACATGCGCTTGCAATTGCACTGCTGCTTCTTAGGTTTCAAGGTGGTGTTTGACCATGTTCCAAGGGTGACCCTCTGGACAAAGCTAAAGAAATTGGGCATTTCACCAAAACTCCTGGAGGCCATTATTCAGTTGCACACTAACACATGCATATGCCATAAAATGGGCAACGGATCCTGTGTTTCAAGGAAATTTGCAACTTTGCGGGTGTAAAGCCAGGTTGTGTGCTAGCCCCCTCCTTTTACATTTCTTAATTTTCTACTTTTCTAGTACCCTTGATGCAATCAACAGCCATTCCCCAAAGATAGGTGGTGAATGCATCAGCAACCTGCTATACACAGAGGACCAAGTCCTGTTTAGCCACACAAGAGTTGGGCTGCAGCATCTGCTAAACATGCTGCACAACTATATCAATCTCAACAGTCTGGAGGTTAACTTAATTAAAACCAAACTGTAGCACTGGGTAGGAAAGTCAACAAAGGGGCCGCTGGATCTACAATGACAACAAGATATTGATGGAACAATCCTATAAATGTTTGGGGGTCTGCATCAACACTAGGGGCACCTTTGTCGAGCAAATGAAGGAAGTTGAAAACAAAGCCTTAGCCCTTCGGATGCCCGTGTCAAACATTTCAAGTACTCTTTGGGGAGCAAGCCTCCTCTCTCCTGAATGTGATGAGGGCAAAAAGTATTCCTCTTGTGACCTACAGCAGTGAAATTCTACTGCGGGTTGTAGTGGGGACTCTCTTGGCTCTGGTGGTGGTTTCAGAACTTGGGGGCCAGGGACTTTGGAGTACGCTCGGCCCTGCGCCGCACCGGTCCATACAGCTCTGCCCACAATCGCCGGCTTTATAGATTTTCAAACTGCATTCAAAAGTGTCTCAAGAACAAGACTCTGGTGAAAGCTGAATGCATGGGGCATCCCACTCACCTTTCTGTATCAATCACAACAGCCTGGAGGTTAACTTAATTAAAACCAAACTGTAGCACTGGGTAGGAAAGTCATCAAAGGGGCCGCTGGATCTACAATGACAACAAGGTATTGAAGGAACAATCCTATAAATGCTTGCGGGTCTGCATCAACACTAGGGGCACCTTTTTCCAGCAAATGAAGGAAGTTGAAAACAAAGCCTTGGCCCTTCGGATGCCCGTGTCAAAAGTTTCAAGTACTCTGTGGGGAGCAAGCCTCCTCTCTCTCCTGAATGTGATGAGGGTGATAACGCGTCCAGCCCTTATAAATTACCTGTACCTGGACACGTTGGAGGCCGGTGAACCTTTTAGCCGAGTTGGGCTCTCCTCATTCTAGAATAGTCGGCTCACTTAGATCAATAATCAATAACTATTGTAGTCAATATTCAATACTCAATTAATAGATCGAAATAACATATTAGGACTCAATAACAGTTGGTATTTCGACGCACCATGACCTTTCAGTCATGAATAACCACACCAGTTTATCAAAAGTTAATGAGTTTATTTCCCTATATTAACAAAGCTAGCACAATGTATATAAGTCTCAAAACCAAATGATATATATATATATACGAACATTACTAGCTGTCCATAACGGCGGAAGAAACGCAATCTACGCAAAATCTGTATTATAATGCACTCGGTTATAGCAATGCAAATCACTAATATAAGTAACTGAATTTGACTAATTTCATACATTGGTCAGCATAACAAAATTTCAATTTAGCATGGTGCATCAGATGAAAACCCTCAACTAACCTCTAATTAGCATTGGCATGTGGGGCTTCATGCAAAACGAATTTAGTCAACACAAATTTGGAAAACTTCTAGCTTGGGCCCTATCAAAATAGCAGTTGGTACCTAAAAGGAAAAACACAATGCATAATACAATTATCCTTTCATAATTACCAAATACAATCAGCATTCAAGAAAGTCTTCGTCCTTCAGGTACCGGTTCGATCAGCATGGGGCAGATTTCAAGGGGCAAAGTTAAGGGCAAGTTTCCTTGCAGCAGCAAGGAGAATGGGGCAAAGTTACTGCATGGGCAAGACGGGGCAAATCAAAGTTAAAGTCTCTAGGGTGAGAATTCTTAGAGTCTCTTTCTCTGGAATAGAGAAAAGGGCATCGGGATGTCGTCCAAGATGGAGTCTGGCATTTGGCTTCAAATTATCATCAAGGAAAATGGCTGACTTCTCTTTGTCCGGTGGGTTTAATTAAGAAACATTCCAAATTCTGCAGGGTCTTCCATTGGAGGGTTCATAGGGTGGCTTCAAGTTGACCAATGAAAAATGTCTTTCTCCTAGTACTCATTTATGCATACATTGTCCTTGGAGCCTTGGAACACAAGTTGCAACAAAGATTGCCAATTATTTCGGTATCAGTACTTTTATTGTCCGCACCTGCAGAGACTGACCTTGTATCAAAGGGGATGAAACCGGCCTAGCATGAAACCCTGAAGATAAGTTGTAGGAAGTTGGCTCTGTATGCACTATTTCAAAGTAAGGAATAGTATACACAGAGTCCACGGGTTCCCCTTAGAGGTAAGATAGTGGCAAAAAGAGATAATACTAATGCTCTATTTTGTGGTAGTGTGGTCGAGCAGTAGGCTTATCAAAGGAGTAGTGCTAAGCATTTCTTGTACATACACACAGGCAATAAATGAGGAACACACACTCAGAGACAATTCCAGGCCAATAGGTTTTTGTATAGAAAAATATCTTTTCTTAGTTTATTTTAAGAACCACAGGTTCAAATTCTACATGTAATATCTCATTTGAAAGGTATTGCGGGTATGTACTTTAGGAACTTTGAATAATCACAATAGCATATATACTTTTTACATAAAACACATATAGCTATTTTAAAAGTGGACAAAATGCAATTTTCACAGTTCCTGGGGGAGGTAAGTTAATGTTAGTTCTTGCAGGTAAGTAAACCACCTATGGGGTTCAAATTGGGGTCCAAAGTAGCCCCCGTTGGGGGTTCAGAGCAACCCCAAAGTTACCACACTAGCAGCTCAGGGCCGGTCAGGTGCAGAGTTCAAAGTGGTGCCCAAAACACATAGGCTTTAATGGTGAAGGGGGTGCCCCGGTTCCAGTCTGCCAGCAGGTAAGTACCCGCGTCTTCGGAGGGCAGAACAGGGGGGTTTTGTAGGGCACCAGGGGGGACACAAGTTAACACAGAAAGTACACCCTCAGCAGCACGGGGGCGGCCGGGTGCAGTGTGTAAACCCACGTCGGGTTTGTAATAGGAATCAATGGGAGACCAAGGGGTCTCTTCAGCGATGCAGGCAGGCAAGGGGGGGGGGCTCCTCGGGGTAGCCAACACCTAGGCAAGGGAGAGGGCCTCCTGGGGGTCACTCCTGCACTGGAGTTCCGATCCTTCAGGTCCTGGGGGCTGCGGGTGCAGGGTCTTTTCCAGGCGTCGGGATCTGAGAGTCAGGCAGTCGCGTGTCTGTGCTGAGTGAGGGGTCCCCAGGGTGGCATAAGATATGCTGCAGCCCTTAGAGACCTTCCCTGGCATCAGGGCCCTTGGTACCAGGGGTACCAGTTACAAGGATGCCAGGGTGTGCCAATTGTGAAAACAAAAGTACAGGTTAGGGAAAGAACACTGGTGCTGGGGCCTGGTTAGCAGGCCTCAGCACACTTTCAATTCAAAACATGGCATCAGCAAAGGCAAAAAGTCAGGGGGTAACCATGCCAAGGAGGCATTTCCTTACACAACCCCCCACCCCAAACGAAAGAGGATGAGACTAACCTTTCCCAAGAGAGTCTTCATTTTCTAAGTGGAAGAACCTGGAAAGGCCATCTGCGTTGGCATGGGCAGTCCCAGGTCTGATTCCACTATAAAGTCCATTCCCTGTAGGGAGATGGACCACCTCAACAGTTTTGGATTTTCACCTTTCATTTGCATCAGCCATCTGAGAGATCTGTGGTCAGTTTGAACTACAAAGTGAGTACCAAAGAGGTATGGTCTCAGCTTCTTGAGGGACCAAACCACAGCAAAGGCCTCCCTCTCAATGGCACTCCAACGCTGCTCCCTGGGGAGTAACCTCCTGCTAATGAAAGCAACAGGCTGGTCAAGGCCATCTTCATTTGTTTGAGACAAAACTGCCCCTATCCCATGTTCAGAGGCATCTGTCTGCACAATGAACTGCTTGGAGTAATCTGGAGCTTTTAGAACTGGTGCTGTGCACATTGCTTGTTTCAGGGTGTCAAAGGCCTGTTGGCATTCTACAGTCCAGTTTACATTCTTGGGCATTTTCTTGGAGGTAAGTTCTGTGAGGGCTGTCACTATGGATCCATATCCCTTCACACACCTCCTGTAATACCCAGTCAAGCCAAGGAATGCCCTGACTTGAGTCTGGGTTTTTGGAGCTGCCCAGTCCAGAATAGTCTGGATCTTAGGCTGGAGTGGCTGAACTTGGCCTCCACCTACAAGGTGTCCCAAGTAAACCACAGTTCCCTGCCCTATCTGGCATTTGGATGCATTGATAGAGAGGCCTGCTGATTGCAGAGCCTTCAAAACCTTCTTCAGGTGGACCAGGTGATCCTGCCAGCTGGAGCTAAAGACAGCAATATTGTCAAGATAAGCTGCACTAAAGGACTCCAAACCAGCAAGGACTTGATTCACCAACCTTTGGAAGGTGACAGGGGCATTCTTTAAACCAAAGGGCATAACAGTAAACTGATATTGCCCATCAGGTGTGGAGAATGCTGTCTTTTCTTTTGCTCCAGGTGCCATTTTGATTTGCCAGTACCCTGCTGTTAAGTCAAAGGTACTTAAGAATTTGGCAGCACCTAATTTCTCAATCAGTTCATCAGCCCTAGGAATGGGATGGGCATCTGTCTTGGTGACAGAATTAAGTCCTCTGTAGTCCACACAAAACCTCATCTCTCTCTTTCCATCTTTGGTGTGAGGTTTGGGGACTAAGACCACTGGGCTAGCCCAGGGGCTGTCAGAGTGCTCAATTACTCCCAATTCCAGCATCTTGTGGACTTCCACCTTGATGCTTTCCTTAAATTGGTCAGACTGTCTGAATATTTTGTTTTTGACAGGCATGCTGTCTCCTGTGTCCACATCATGGGTACACAGGTGTGTCTGACCAGGGGCTAGGGAAAAGAGTTCAGCAAACTGTTGCAGGACCTTCCTGCAGTCAGATTGCTGTTGGCCAGAGAGGGTGTCTGAATAGATCACTCCATCTACTGAACCATCTTTAGGGTCTGATGAGAGGAGATCAGGGAGAGGTTCACTCTCAGCTTCCTGATCCTCATCTGTTACCATCAACAGATTCACATCAGCCCTATCATGGAAGAGCTTAAGGCGGTTCACATGGATCACCCTCTTGGGGCTCCTGCTAGTGCCCAGGTCTACCAGGTAGGTGACCTGACTCTTCTCTTCTAGCACTGGGTAAGGGCCACTCCATCTGTCCTGGAGTGCCATGGGAGCCACAGGCTCCAGAACCCAGACTTTCTGCCCTGGTTGAAATTCAACTAGTGCAGCCTTTTGGTCATACCAAAACTTCTGGAGCTGTTGGCTGGCCTCAAGGTTTTTACTTGCCTTTTCCATGTACTCTGCCATCCTTGAACGAAGGCCAAGTACATAGTCCACTATGTCTTGTTTAGGCTCATTAAGAGGTCTCTCCCAGCCTTCTTTCACAAGAGCTAGTGGTTCCCTTACAGGGTGGCCAAACAGAAGTTCAAAGGGTGAGAACCCTACTCCCTTCTGAGGCACCTCTCTGTGAGCGAAAAGCAGACATGGCAAGAGGACATCCCATCTCCTTTTGAGTTTTTCTGGGAGCCCCATGATCATGCCTTTTAATGTCTTGTTGAATCTCTCAACAAGGCCATTAGTTTGTGGATGATAGGGTGTAGTGAATTTATAAGTCACTCCACACTCATTCCACATGTGTTTCAGGTAGGCTGACATGAAGTTGGTACCTCTTTCAGACACCACCTCCTTAGGGAAGCCCACTCTGGTAAAGATACCAATGAGGGCCTTGGCTACTGCAGGGGCAGTAGTCGACCTAAGGGGAATAGCTTCAGGATACCTAGTAGCATGATCCACTACTACTAGTATGTACATATTTCCTGAGGCTGTGGGAGGTTCAAGTGGACCCACTATGTCCACACCCACTCTTTCAAAGGGGACCACCACCACTGGAAGTGGAATGAGGGGGGCCTTTGGATGTCCATCTGTCTTACCACTGGCTTGACAGGTGGTGCAGGAGACACACAGCTCCTTAACTTTCTGGGACATGTTGGGCCAATAGAAGTGGTTGACTTGTCTCTCCCACGTCTTGGTTTGTCCCAAATGCCCAGCAAGGGGAATATCATGGGCTAAGGTCAGTATGAACTCTCTGAACTCCTGAGGCACTACCACTCTCCTAGTGGCACCAGGTTTGGGATCTCTTGCCTCAGTGTACAGGAGCCCATCTTCCCAATAGACCCTATGTGTTCCAGTTTTCTTGCCATTGGACTTTTCAGCAGCTTGCTGCCTAAGGCCTTCAAGAGAGGGACAGGTTTCCTGCCCCTTACACAACTGCTCCCTTGAGGGTCCCCCTGGGCCTAAGAGCTCAACCTGATAAGGTTCTAGCTCCATAGGTTCAGTTCCCTCAGAGGGCAGAACTTCTTCCTGAGAAGAGAGGTTCTCTTTTTGTTGTTGTGTTGCAGCTGGTTTCCCAGTTGTCTTTCCTTTCCTCTTGGTAGGCTGGGCCCTTTTTCCAGACTCCAGCTCTACTTTTTCACCCTGAGCCTTGCACTGTGCCCTTGTCTTGACACACACCAGTTCAGGGATACCCAGCATGGCTGCATGGGTTTTCAGTTCTACCTCAGCCCATGCTGAGGACTTCAGGTCATTTCCAAGCAAACAGTCTACTGGGATATTTGAGGAGACCACCACCTGTTTCAGGCCATTGACCCCTCCCCACTCTAAAGTTACCATAGCCATGGGATGTACTTTAGTTTGATTGTCAGCATTGGTGACTGGATAAGTTTGTCCAGCCAGGTATTGACCAGGGGAAACCTGTTTCTCTGTCACCATGGTGACATTGGCACCTGTATCCCTCAGGCCTTCTACACTTGTCCCATTAATTAAGAGCTGCTGCCTGTATTTCTGCATATTAGGAGGCCAGGCAGCCAGTGTGGCTAAATCCACCCCACCCTCAGAGACTAATGTAGATTCAGTGTGACACCTGATTTGCTCTGGGCACACTGTTGATCCCACTTGGAGACTAGCCATTCCAGTGTTAGCTGGAGTGGAGTTAGAAGTGGTACTTTTCTTGGGACAGGCCTTGTCTCCAATTTGGTGTCCAGGCTGATTACAGCTACGACACCAGGCCTTTTTGGGATCAAAGTTTTTACCCTTGTACCCAAAATTGTTTTGTGAAGAGGCTCTGGGCCCACCCTCCTGTGCAGGTTTTTGGGGGCCTGAAGAAGACTCTTTACTATTTTTGTTTTTGGATGTCTCAACACCTTTCCCCTGGGGAGGCTTTGTGACCCCTTTCTTTTGGTCACCCCCTGTGGAAGTCTTGGTCAACCTAGTCTTGACCCAATGGTCCGCCTTCTTTCCCAATTCTTGGGGAGAAATTGGTCCTAGGTCTACCAGATGCTGATGCAGTTTATCATTTGAACAATTACTTAATAGGTGTTCTTTCACAAATAAATTGTACAGCCGATCATAATTATTAACACCACTGCCTTGAATCCAACCATCCAGTGTTTTCACTGAGTAGTCCACAAAATCAACCCAGGTCTGACTCGAGGTTTTTTGAGCCACCCCTGAATCTAATCCTATACTCCTCAGTGGAGAATCCAAAGCCCTCAATCAGGGTTACCTTCATGAGGTCATAAGATTCTGCATCTTTTCCAGAGAGTGTGAGGAGTCTATCCCTACGCTTTCCAGTGAACATTTCCCAAAGGAGAGCACCCCAGTGAGATCTGTTTACTTTTCTGGTTGCACAAGCCCTCTCAAAAGCTGTGAACCATTTGGTGATGTCATCACCATCTTCATATTTAGTTACAATCCCTTTTGGGATTTTCAACATGTCAGGAGAATCTCTGACCCTATTTATGTTGCTGCCACCATTGATGGGACCAAAACCCATCTCTTGTCTTTCCCTTTCTATGGCTAGGAGCTGTCTCTCTAAAGCCAATCTTTTGGCCATCCTGGCTAGCAGGAGGTCATCTTCACTGAGGCTCTCCTCAGTGACAACAGAGGTGCTGGCCCCTCCTGTGAGGGAAGCAGCATCTCTGACTATTATGTTTGGAGTGAGGGATTGAGGGTCCCTGATCTCCCTAATTAGGACTGGAAGGTGGGAATTCTCCTCCAAGTCACTATCTTCTCCCTCTGTGAGGTCGTCCTCAGAGGGGTTGGCTTTTTCAAACTCTGCCAAAAGCTCCTGGAGCTGTTGTTTGGAGGGTCTTAAGCCAACTGGGATTTTCTTTATTTTGCAGAGAGACCTTAGCTCCCTCATCTTAAGATGGAGGTAAGGTGTGAGGTCGAATTCCATCACATTCTCTTCTGCACCAGACATTATGTTTCTAAAAGTTGGAATACTTTTTAAGAATCTAAAACTAGTTCTAGAATCTAATTCAAACTTTCACAAAACTTTTAAACTCTAAAAGAAATGCTAAACAGGGACTAACACAGGGCCCTAGCAGGACTTTTAAGAATTTAGAAAAATAGCTCAAATTGCAAAAATCAATTTCTAATGAAAATTTTTGGAATTTGTCGTGTGATCAGGTATTGGCTGAGTAGTCCAGCAAATGTAAAGTCTTGTACCCCACCACTGATCCACCAATGTAGGAAGTTGGCTCTGTATGCACTATTTCAAAGTAAGGAATAGTATGCACAGAGTCCACGGGTTCCCCTTAGAGGTAAGATTGTGGCAAAAAGAGATAATACTAATGCTCTATTTTGTGGTAGTGTGGTCGAGCAGTAGGCTTATCAAAGGAGTAGTGTTAAGCATTTGTTGTACATACACACAGGCAATAAATGAGGAACACACACTCAGAGACAATTCCAGGCCAATAGGTTTTTGTATAGAAAAATATCTTTTCTTAGTTTATTTTAAGAACCACAGGTTCAAATTCTACATGTAATATCTCATTTGAAAGGTATTGCAGGTAAGTACTTTAGGAACTTTGAATAATCACAATAGCATATATACTTTTTACATAAAACACATATAGCTATTTTAAAAGTGCACACACTGCAATTTTCACAGTTCCTGGGGGAGGTAAGTTAATGTTAGTTCTTGCAGGTAAGTAAACCACCTACGGGGTTCAAATTGGGGTCCAAGGTAGCCCACCGTTGGGGGTTCAGAGCAACCCCAAAGTTACCACACCAGCAGCTCAGGGCCGGTCAGGTGCAGAGTTCTAAGTGGTGCCCAAAACACAGAGGCTTCAATGGAGAAGGGGGTGCCCCGGTTCCAAACTGCCAGCAGGTAAGTACCCGCGTCTTAGGAGGGCAGACCAGGGGGGTTTTGTAGGGCACCGGGGGGGACACAAGTTAGCACAGAAAGTACACCCTCAGCAGCACGGGGGCGGCCGGGTGCAGTGTGCAAACACATGTCGGGTTTGTAATAGGAATCAATGGGAGACCAAGGGGTCTCTTCAGCGATGCAGGCAGGCAAGGGGGGGGCTCCTCGGGGTAGCCACCACCTGGGCAAGGGAGAGGGCCTCCTGGGGGTCACTCCTGCACTGGAGTTCCGATCCTTCAGGTCCTGGGGGCTGCGGGTGCAGGGTCTTTTCCAGGCGTCGGGATCTGAGAGTCAGGCAGTCGCAGTCAGGGGGAGCCTCGGGATTCCCTCTGCAGTCGTCGCTGTGGGGGCTCAAGGGGGACAACTTTGGTTACTCACAGTCTCGGAGTCGCCAGAGGGTCCTCCCTGAAGTGTTGTTTCTTCACCAGTCGAGTCGGGGTCGCCGGGTGCAGTGTTGCAAGTCTCATGCTTCTAGCGGGAATTGCAGGGGTCTTTAAAGTTGCTCCTCTGGAAACAAAGTTGCAGTCTTTGTTGAACAGGGCCGCTGTTCTCAGGAGTTTCTTGGTCCTTTTAGAGCAGGGCAGTCCTCTGAGGATTCAGAAGTCGCTGGTCCTGGGGAAAGCGTAGCTGGAGCAGTTTTCTTCCGAAGGGTGGAGACAGGCCGGTAGGGCTGGGGCCAAAGCAGTTGGTGTCTCCGTCTTCTCTGCAGGGTTTTTCAGCTCAGCAGTCCTCTTCTTCTTTAGGTTGCAGGAATCTGAGTTCCTAGGTTCTGGGGAGCCATTAAATACTAAATTTAAGGGCGTGTTTAGGTCTGGGGGGTTAGTAGTCAATGGCTACTAGCCCTGAGGGTGGGTACACCCTCTTTGTGCCTCCTCCCAAAGGGAGGGGGTCGCATTCCTATCCCTATTGGGGGAATCCTCCATCTGAAAGATGGAGGATTTCTAAAAGTTAGAGTCACCTCAGCTCAGGACACCTTAGGGGCTGTCCTGACTGGCCAGTGACTCCTCCTTGTTATTCTCATTATTTCCTCCGGCCTTGCCGCCAAAAGTGGGGCCGTGGCCGGAGGGGGCGGGCAACTCCACTAGCTGGAGTGCCCTGTGGTGCTGGAACAAAGGGGGTGAGCCAGGTGTTACAGCTCCTGCCTGGGGGAGGTGATAGCATCTCCACCCAGTGCAGGCTTTGTTACTAGCCACAAAGTGACAAAGGCACTCTCCCCATGTGGCCAGCAACATGTCTCGAGTGTGGCAGGCTGCTAAAACCAGTCAGCATACACGGGTAGTTGGTTAAGGTTTCAGGGGGCACCTATAAGGTGCCCTCTGGGGAGTATTTTACAATAAAATGCACACTGGCATCATTTCAGTGTAGCCATTATGGTGCTGTGGAGTCGGTGTTTGACAGACTCCCAGACCATATACTCTTATGGCTACCCTGCACTTACAATGTCTAAGGTTTTGCTTAGACACTGTAGGGGCACAGTGCTCATGCACTGGTGCCCTCACCTATGGTATAGTGCACCCTGCCTCAGGGCTGTAAGGCCTGCTAGAGGGGTGACTTATCTATACTGCATAGGCAGTGTGAGGTTGGCATGGCACCCTGAGGGGAGTGCCATGTCGACTTACTCGTTTTGTCCTCACCAGCACACACAAGCTGGCAAGCAGTGTGTCTGTTCTGAGTGAGGGGTCCCCAAGGTGGCATAAGATATGCTGCAGCCCTTAGAGACCTTCCCTGGCATCAGGGCCCTTGGTACCAGAGGTACCAGTTACAAGGGACTTACCTGGATGCCAGGGTGTGCCAATTGTGAAAACAAAAGTACAGGTTAGGGAAAGAACACTGGTGCTGGGGCCTGGTTAGCAGGCCTCAGCACACTTTCAATTCAAAACATAGCATCAGCAAAGGCAAAAAGTCAGGGGGTAACCATGCCAAGGAGGCATTTTCTTACACAACCCCCCCCCAAACGAAAGAGGATGAGACTAACCTTTCCCAAGAGTCTTCATTTTCTAAGTGGAAGAACCTGGAAAGGCCATCTGCATTGGCATGGGCAGTCCCAGGTCTTTCTTCCACTATAAAGTCCATTCCCTGTAGGGAGATGGACCACCTCAACAGTTTTGGATTTTCACCTTTCATTTGCATCAGCCATCTGAGAGGTCTGTGGTCAGTTTGAACTACAAAGTGAGTACCAAAGAGGTATGGTCTCAGCTTCTTCAGGGGCCAAACAACAGCAAAGGCCTCCCTCTCAATGGCACTCCAACGCTGCTCCCTGGGGAGTAACCTCCTGCTAATGAAAGCAACAGGCTGGTCAAGGCCATCTTCATTTGTTTGGGACAAAACTGCCCCTATCCCATGTTCAGAGGCATCTGTCTGCATAATGAACTGCTTGGAGTAATCTGGAGCTTTTAGAACTGGTGCTGTGCACATTGCTTGTTTCAGGGTGTCAAAGGCCTGTTGGCATTCTACAGTCCAGTTTACCTTCTTGGGCATTTTCTTGGAGGTAAGTTCTGTGAGGGCTGTCACTATGGATCCATATCAATTCACAAACCTCCTGTAATACCCAGTCAAGCCAAGGAATGCCCTGACTTGAGTCTGGGTTTTTGGAGCTGTCCAGTCCAGAATAGTCTGGATCTTAGGCTGGAGTGGCTGAACTTGGCCTCCACCTACAAGGTGTCCCAAGTAAACCACAGTTCCCTGCCCTATCTGGCATTTGGATGCCTTGATAAAGAGGCCTGCTGATTGCAGAGCCTTCAAAACCTTCTTCAGGTGGACCAGGTGATCCTGCCAGCTGGAGCTAAAGACAGCAATATTGTCAAGATAAGCTGCACTAAAGGACTCCAAACCAGCAAGGACTTGATTCACCAACCTTTGGAAGGTGGCAGGGGCATTCTTTAAACCAAAGGGCATAACAGTAAACTGATAATGCCCATCAGGTGTGGAGAATGCTGTCTTTTCTTTTGCTCCAGGTGCCATTTTGATTTGCCAGTACCCTGCTGTTAAGTCAAAGGTACTTAAGAATTTGGCAGCACCTAATTTCTCAATCAGTTCATCAGCCCTAGGAATGGGATGGGCATCTGTCTTGGTGACAGAATTAAGTCCTCTGTAGTCCACACAAAACCTCATCTCTCTCTTTCCATCTTTGGTGTGAGGTTTGGGGACTAAGACCACGGGGCTAGCCCAGGGGCTGTCAGAGTGCTCAATTACTCCCAATTCCAGCATCTTGTGGACTTCCACCTTGATGCTTTCCTTAACTTGGTCAGACTGTCTGAATATTTTGTTTTTGACAGGCATGCTGTCTCCTGTGTCCACATCATGGGTACACAGGTGTGTCTGACCAGGGGTTAGGGAAAAGAGCTCAGCAAACTGTTTCAGGACCTTCCTGCAGTCAGATTGCTGTTGGCCAGAGAGGGTGTCTGAATAGATCACTCCATCTACTGAACCATCTTTAGGGTCTGATGAGAGGAGATCAGGGAGAGGTTCACTCTCAGCTTCCTGATCCTCATCTGTTACCATCAACAGATTCACATCAGCCCTATCATGGAAGAGCTTAAGGCGGTTCACATGGATCACCCTCTTGGGACTCCTGCTAGTGCCCAGGTCTACCAGGTAGGTGACCTGACTCTTCTTTTCTAGCACTGGGTAAGGGCCACTCCATCTGTCCTGGAGTGCCATGGGAGCCACAGGCTCCAGAACCCAGACTTTCTGCCCTGTTTGAAATTCAACTAGTGCAGCCTTTTGGTCATACCAAAACTTCTGGAGCTGTTGGCTGGCCTCAAGGTTTTTACTTGCCTTTTCCATGTACTCTGCCATCCTTGAACGAAGGCCAAGTACATAGTCCACTATGTCTTGTTTAGGCTCATTAAGAGGTCTCTCCCAGCCTTCTTTCACAAGAGCTAGTGGTCCCCTTACAGGGTGGCCAAACAGAAGTTCAAAGGGTGAGAACCTTACTCCCTTCTGAGGCACCTCTCTGTAAGCGAAAAGCAGACATGGCAAGAGGACATCCCATCTCCTTTTGAGTTTTTCTGGGAGCCCCATGATCATGCCTTTTAATGTCTTGTTGAATCTCTCAACAAGGCCATTAGTTTGTGGATGATAGGGTGTAGTGAATTTATAAGTCACTCCACACTCATTCCACATGTGTTTCAGGTAGGCTGACATGAAGTTGGTACCTCTGTCAGACACCACCTCCTTAGGGAAGCCCACTCTGGTAAAGATACCAATGAGGGCCTTGGCTACTGCAGGGGCAGTAGTCGACCTAAGGGGAATAGCTTCAGGATACCTAGTAGCATGATCCACTACTACTAGTATGTACATATTTCCTGAAGCTGTGGGAGGTTCAAGTGGACCCACTATGTCCACACCCACTCTTTCAAAGGGGACCCCCACCACTGGAAGTGGAATGAGGGGGGCCTTTGGATGTCCACCTGTCTTACCACTGGCTTGACAGGTGGTGCAGGAGACACAAAGCTCCTTAACTTTCTGGGACATGTTGGGCCAATAGAAGTGGTTGACTAGTCTCTCCCACGTCTTGGTTTGTCCCAAATGCCCAGCAAGGGGAATATCATGGGCTAAGGTCAGTATGAACTCTCTGAACTCCTGAGGCACTACCACTCTCCTAGTGGCACCAGGTTTGGGATCTCTTGCCTCAGTGTACAGGAGCCCATCTTCCCAATAGACCCTATATGTTCCAGTTTTCTTGCCATTGGACTCTTCAGCAGCTTGCTGCCTAAGGCCTTCAAGAGAGGGACAGGTTTCCTGCCCCTTACACAACTGCTCCCTTGAGGGTCCCCCTGGGCCTAAGAGCTCAACCTGATAAGGTTCTAGCTCCATAGGTTCAGTTCCCTCAGAGGGCAGAACTTCTTCCTGAGAAGAGAGGTTCTCTTTTTGTTGTTGTGTTGCAACTGGTTTCCCAGTTGTCTTTCCTTTCCTCTTGGTAGGCTGGGCCCTTTTTCCAGACTCCAGCTCTACTTTTTCACCCTGAGCCTTGCACTGTGCCCTTGTCTTGACACACACCAGTTCAGGGATACCCAGCATGGCTGCATGGGTTTTCAGTTCTACCTCAGCCCATGCTGAGGACTCCAGGTCATTTCCAAGCAAACAGTCTACTGTGATATTTGAGGAGACCACCACCTGTTTCAGGCCATTGACCCCTCCCCACTCTAAAGTTACCATAGCCATGGGATGTACTTTAGTTTGATTGTCAGCATTGGTGACTGGATAAGTTTGTCCAGCCAGGTATTGACCAGGGGAAACCAGTTTCTCTGTCACCATGGTGACACTGGCACCTGTATCCCTCAGGCCTTCTACACTTGTCCCATTAATTAAGAGCTGCTGCCTGTATTTCTGCATATTAGGAGGCCAGGCAGCCAGTGTGGCTAAATCCACCCCACCCTCAGAGACTAATGTAGCTTCAGTGTGACACCTGATTTGCTCTGGGCACACTGTTGATCCCACTTGGAGACTAGCCATTCCAGTGTTAGCTGGAGTGGAGTTAGAAGTGGTACTTTTCTTGGGACAGGCCTTGTCTCCAGTTTGGTGTCCAGGCTGATTACAGCTACGACACCAGGCCTTTTGGGATCAAAGTTTTTACCCTTGTACCCAAAATTGTTTTGTGAAGAGGCTCTGGGCCCACCCTCCTGTGCAGGTTTTTGGGGGCCTGAAGAAGACTCTTTACTATTTTTGTTTTTGGATGTCTCAACACCTTTCCCCTGGGGAGGCTTTGTGACCCCTTTCTTTTGGTCACCCCCTGTGGAAGTCTTGGTCACCCTAGTCTTGACCCAATGGTCCGCCTTCTTTCCCAATTCTTGGGGAGAAATTGGTCCTAGGTCTACCAGATGCTGATGCAGTTTATCATTTGAACAATTACTTAATAGGTGTTCTTTCACAAATAAATTGTACAGCCCATCATAATTATTAACACCACTGCCTTGAATCCAACCATCCAGTGTTTTCACTGAGTAGTCCACAAAATCAACCCAGGTCTGACTCGAGGTTTTTTGAGCCCCCCCTGAATCTAATCCTATACTCCTCAGTGGAGAATCCAAAGCCCTCAATCAGGGTTCCCTTCATGAGGTCATAAGATTCTGCATCTTTTCCAGAGAGTGTGAGGAGTCTATCCCTACACTTTCCAGTGAACATTTCCCAAAGGAGAGCACCCCAGTGAGATCTGTTTACTTTTCTGGTTGCACAAGCCCTCTCAAAAGCTGTGAACCATTTGGTGATGTCATCACCATCTTCATATTTAGTTACAATCCCTTTTGGGATTTTCAACATGTCAGGAGAATCTCTGACCCTATTTATGTTGCTGCCACCATTGATGGGACCAAAACCCATCTCTTGTCTTTCCCTTTCTATGGCTAGGAGCTGTCTCTCTAAAGCCAATCTTTTGGCCATCCTGGCTAGCAGGAGGTCATCTTCACTGAGGCTCTCCTCAGTGACAACAGAGGTGCTGGCCCCTCCTGTGAGGGAAGCAGCATCTCTGACTACTATGTTTGGAGTGAGGGATTGAGGGTCCCTGATCTCCCTAATTAGGACTGGAAGGTGGGAATTCTCCTCCAAGTCACTATCTTCTCCCTCTGTGAGGTCATCCTCAGAGGGGTTGGCTTTTTCAAACTCTGCCAAAAGCTCCTGGAGCTGTTGTTTGGAGGGTCTTAAGCCAACTGGGATTTTCTTTATTTTGCAGAGAGACCTTAGCTCCCTCATCTTAAGATGGAGGTAAGGTGTGAGGTCGAGTTCCATCACATTCTCTTCTGCACCAGACATTATGAGGGTCAACGCCAGGGCCACCGACCACGGGAGCACCGCCAACAGGCTGGCGGTGCTCCAACGAGCATTCTGACCGCGGCGGTTCAGCCGCGGTCAGAAGCGGAAAGTCAGCGGTCTCCCGCTGACTTTCCGCTGCTCGTGTGAATCCTCCATGGCTGCGGAGCGCGCTCCGCAGCCATGAGGATTCCGACCCCCCCTACCGCCATCCTGTTCGTGGCGGGAAAGCCGCCATGAACAGGATGGCGGTATGGGGGGTCGCGGGGCCCCTAGGGGCCCCTGCCGTGCCCATGCCAATGGCATGGGCACGGCAAGGGCCCCCGTAAGAGGGCCCCGCAAAGTATTTCAGTGTCTGCCTTGCAGACACTGAAATATGCAACGGGTGCCACTGCACCCGTCGCACCTTTCCACTCCGCCGGCTCGATTACGAGCCGGCATCCTCGTGGGAAGGTCGTTTTCCCCTGGGCTGGCGGGCGGTTTTTCAGCAACCGCCCGCCAGCCCAGGGGAAAACTTGTAATACCCGCCGCGGTCTTTTGACCGCGGCGCGGTATTTTGGAGGGCGGCATCCTGGCGGGCGGCCTCCGCCGCCCGCGAGGGTCATAATGAGGCCCTATGTTTCTAAAAGTTGGAATACTTTTTAAGAATCTAAAACTAGTTCTAGAATCTAATTCAAACTTTCACAAAACGTTTAAACTCTAAAAGAAATGCTAAACAGGGACTAACACAGGGCCCTAGCAGGACTTTTAAGAATTTAGAAAAATAGCTCAAATTGCAAAAATCAATTTCTAATGACAATTTTTGGAATTTGTCGTGTGATCAGGTATTGGCTGAGTAGTCCAGCAAATGCAAAGTCTTGTACCCCACCGCTGATCCACCAATGTAGGAAGTTGGCTCTGTATGCACTATTTCAAAGTAAGGAATAGTATGCACAGAGTCCACGGGTTCCCCTTAGAGGTAAGATAGTGGCAAAAAGAGATACTACTAATGCTCTATTTTGTGGTAGTGTGGTCGAGCAGTAGGCTTATCAAAGGAGTGGTGTTAAGCATTTGTTGTACATACACACAGGCAATAAATGAGGAACACACACTCAGAGACAATTCCAGGCCAATAGGTTTTTGTAAAGAAAAATATATTTTCTTAGTTTATTTTAAGAACCACAGGTTCAAATTCTACATGTAATATCTCATTTGAAAGGTATTGCGGGTAAGTACTTTAGGAACTTTGAATAATCACAATAGCATATATACTTTTTACATAAAACACATATAGCTAATTTAAAAGTGGACACAGTGCAATTTTCACAGTTCCTGGGGGAGGTAAGTTAATGTTAGTTCTTTCAGGTAAGTAAACCACCTACGGGGTTCAAATTGGGGTCCAAGGTAGCCCCCGTTGGGGGTTCAGAGCGACCCCAAAGTTACTACACCAGCAGCTCAGGGCCGGTCAGGTGCAGAGTTCAAAGTGGTGCCCAAAACACATAGGCTTTAATGGAGAAGGGGGTGCCCCGGTTCCAGTCTGCCAGCAGGTAAGTACCCGCGTCTTCGAAGGGCAGACCAGGGGGATTTTGTAGGGCACCGGGGGGGACACAAGTTAGCACTGAAAGTACACCCTCAGCAGCACGGGGGCGGCCGGGTGCAGTGTGCAAACACACGTCGGGTTTGTAATAGGAATCAATGGGAGACCAAGGGGTCTCTTCAGCGATGCAGGCAGGCAAGGGGGGGGGCTCCTCGGGGTAGCCACCACCTGGGCAAGGGAGAGGGCCTCCTGGGGGTCACTCCTGCACTGGAGTTCCGATCCTTCAGGTCCTGGGGGCTGCGGGTGCAGGGTCTTTTCCAGGCGTCGGGATCTGAGAGTCAGGCAGTCGCGGTCAGGGGGAGCCTCGGGATTCCCTCTGCAGGCGTCGCTGTGGGGGCCCAGGGGGGACAACTTTGGTTACTCACAGTCTCGGAGTCGCCGGAGGGTCCTCCCTGAAGTGTTGTTTCTTCACCAGTCAAGTCGGGGTCGCCGGGTGCAGTGTTGCAAGTCTCATGCTTCTGGCGGGAATTGCAGGGGTCTTTAAAGTTGCTCCTCTGGAAACAAAGTTGCAGTCTTTGTTGAACAGGGCCGCTGTTCTCGGGAGTTTCTTGGTCCTTTTAGAGCAGGGCAGTCCTCTGAGGATTCAGAGGTCGCTGGTCCTGGGGAAAGCGTCGCTGGAGCAGTTTTCTTCCGAAGGGGGGAGACAGGCCGGTAGGGCTGGGGCCAAAGCAGTTGGTGTCTCCGTCTTCTCTGCAGGGTTTTTCAGCTCAGCAGTCCTCTTCTTCTTTAGGTTGCAGGAATCTGAGTTCCTAGGTTCTGGGGAACCCTTAAATACTAAATTTAAGGGCGTGTTTAGGTCTGGGGGGTTAGTAGCCAATGGCTACTAGCCCTGAGGGTGGGTACACCCTCTTTGTGCCTTCTCCCAAGGGGAGGGGGTCACATTCCTATCCCTATTGGGGGAATCCTCCATCTGCAAGATGGAGGATTTCTAAAAGTTAGAGTCACCTCAGCTCAGGACACCTTAGGGGCTGTCCTGACTGGCCAGTGACTCCTCCTTGTTATTCTCATTATTTCCTCTGGCCTTGCCGCCAAAAGTGGGGCCGTGGCCGGAGGGGGCGGGCAACTCCACTAGCTGGAGTGCCCTGTGGTGCTGGAACAAAGGGGGTGAGCCTTTGAGGCTCACCGCCAGGTGTTACAGCTCCTGCCTGGGGGAGGTGATAGCATCTTCACCCAGTGCAGGCTTTGTTATTAGCCACAGAGTGACAAAGGCACTCTCCCCATGTGGCCAGCAACATGTCTCGAGTGTGGCAGGGTGCTAAAACCAGTCAGCCTACATGGGTAGTTGGTTAAGGTTCCAGGGGGCACCTCTAAGGTGCCCTCTGGGGTGTATTTTACAATAAAATACACACTGGCATCAGTGTGCATTTATTGTGCTGAGAAGTTTGATACCAAACTTCCCAGTTTTCAGTGTAGCCATTATGGTGCTGTGGAGTCCGTGTTTGGCAGACTCCCAGACCATATACTCTTATGGCTACCCTGCACTTACAATGTCTAAGGTTTTGCTTAGACACTGTAGGGGCACAGTGCTCATGCACTGGTGTCCTCACCTATGGTATAGTGCACCCTGCCTTAGGGCTGTAAGGCCTGCTAGAGGGGTGACTTATCTATACTGCATAGGCAGTGTGAGGTTGGCATGGCACCCTGAGGGGAGTACCATGTCGACTTACTCGTTTTGTCCTCACCAGCACACACAAGCTGGCAAGCAGTGTGTCTGTGCTGAGTGAGGGGTCCCCAGGGTGGCATAAGATATGCTGCAGCCCTTAGAGACTTTCCCTGGCATCAGGGCCCTTGGTACCAGGGGTACCAGTTACAAGGGACTTACCTGGAAGCCAGGGTGTGCCAATTGTGAAAACAAAAGTACAGGTTAGGGAAAGAACACTGGTGCTGGGGCCTGGTTAGCAGGCCTCAGCACACTTTCAATTCAAAACATAGCATCAGCAAAGGCAACAAGTTAGGGGGTAACCATGCCAAGGAGGCATTTCCTTACACAACCCCCCCCCCCCAAACGAAAGAGGATGAGACTAACCTTTCCCAAGAGAGTCTTCATTTTCTAAGTGGAAGAACCTGGAAAGGCCATCTGCATTGGCATGGGCAGTCCCAGGTCTGTGTTCCACTATAAAGTCCATTCCCTGTAGGGAGATGGACCACCTCAACAGTTTTGGATTTTCACCTTTCATTTGCATCAGCCATCTGAGAGGTCTGTGGTCAGTTTGAACTGCAAAGTGAGTACCAAAGAGGTATGGTCTCAGCTTCTTCAGGGACCAAACCACAGCAAAGGCCTCCCTCTCAATGGCACTCCAACGCTGCTCCCTGGGGAGTAACCTCCTGCTAATGAAAGCAACAGGCTGGTCAAGGCCATCTTCATTTGTTTGAGACAAAACTGCCCCTATCCCATGTTCAGAGGCATCTGTCTGCGCAATGAACTGCTTGGAGTAATCTGGAGCTTTTAGAACTGGTGCTGTGCACATTGCTTGTTTCAGGGTGTCAAAGGCCTGTTGGCATTCTACAGTCCAGTTTACCTTCTTGGGCATTTTCTTGGAGGTAAGTTCTGTGAGGGCTGTCACTATGGATCCATATCCCTTCACAAACCTCCTGTAATACCCAGTCAAGCCAAGGAATGCCCTGACTTGAGTCTGGGTTTTTGGAGCTGCCCAGTCCAGAATAGTCTGGATCTTAGGCTGGAGTGGCTGAACTTGGCCTCCACCTACAAGGTGTCCCAAGTAAACCACAGTTCCCTGCCCTATCTGGCATTTGGATGCCTTGATAGAGAGGCCTGCTGATTGCAGAGCCTTCAAAACTTTCTTCAGGTGGACCAGGTGATCCTGCCAGCTGGAGCTAAAGACAGCAATATTGTCAAGATAAGCTGCACTAAAGGACTCCAAACCAGCAAGGACTTGATTCACCAACCTTTGGAAGGTGGCAGGGGCATTCTTTAAACCAAAGGGCATAACAGTAAACTGATAATGCCCATCAGGTGTGGAGAATGCTGTCTTTTCTTTTGCTCTAGGTGCCATTTTGATTTGCCAGTACCCTGCTGTTAAGTCAAAGGTACTTAAGAATTTGGCAGCACCTAATTTCTCAATCAGTTCATCAGCCCTAGGAATGGGATGGGCATCTGTCTTGGTGACAGAATTAAGTCCTCTGTAGTCCACACAAAACCTCATCTCTCTCTTTCCATCTTTGGTGTGAGGTTTGGGGACTAAGACCACTGGGCTAGCCCAGGTGCTGTCAGAGTGCTCAATTACTCCCAATTCCAGCATCTTGTGGACTTCCACCTTGATGCTTTCCTTAAATTGGTCAGACTGTCTGAATATTTTGTTTTTGACAGGCATGCTGTCTCCTGTGTCCACATCATGGGTACACAGGTGTGTCTGACCAGGGGTTAGGGAAAAGAGCTCAGCAAACTGTTGCAGGACCTTCCTGCAGTCAGATTGCTGTTGGCCAGAGAGGGTGTCTGAATAGATCACTCCATCTACTGAACCATCTTTAGGGTCTGATGAGAGGAGATCAGGGAGAGGTTCACTCTCCGCTTCCTGATCCTCATCTGTTACCATCAACAGATTCACATCAGCCCTGTCATGGAAGAGCTTAAGGCGGTTCACATGGATCACCCTCTTGGGGCTCCTGCTAGTGCCCAGGTCTACCAGGTAGGTGACCTGACTCTTCTTTTCTAGCACTGGGTAAGGGCCACTCCATCTGTCCTGGAGTGCCATGGGAGCCACAGGCTCCAGAACCCAGACTTTCTGCCCTGGTTGAAATTCAACTAGTGCAGCCTTTTGGTCATACCAAAACTTCTGGAGCTGTTGGCTGGCCTCAAGGTTTTTACTTGCCTTTTCCATGTACTCTGCCATCCTTGAACGAAGGCCAAGTACATAGTCCGCTATTTCTTGTTTAGGCTCATTAAGAGGTCTCTCCCAGCCTTCTTTCACAAGAGCTAGTGGTTCCCTTACTGGGTGGCCAAACAGAAGTTCAAAGGGTGAGAACCCTACTCCATTCTGAGGCAACTCTCTGTAAGCGAAAAGCAGACATGGCAAGAGGACATCCCATCTCCTTTTGAGTTTTTCTGGGAGCCCCATGATCATGCCTTTTAATGTCTTGTTGAATCTCTCAACAAGGCCATTAGTTTGTGGATGATAGGGTGTAGTGAATTTATAAGTCACTCCACACTCATTCCACATGTGTTTCAGGTAGGCTGACATGAAGTTGGTACCTCTTTCAGACACCACCTCCTTAGGGAAGCCCACTCTGGTAAAGATACCAATGAGGGCCTTGGCTACTGCAGGGGCAGTAGTCGACCTAAGGGGAATAGCTTCAGGATACCTAGTAGCATGATCCACTACTACTAGTATGTACATATTTCCTGAGGCTGTGGGAGGTTCAAGTGGACCCACTATGTCCACACCCACTCTTTCAAAGGGGACCCCCACCACTGGAAGTGGAATGAGGGGGGCCTTTGGATGTCCATCTGTCTTACCACTGGCTTGACAGGTGGTGCAGGAGACACACAGCTCCTTAACTTTCTGGGACATGTTGGGCCAATAGAAGTGGTTGACTAGTCTCTCCCACGTCTTGGTTTGTCCCAAATGCCCAGCAAGGGGAATATCATGGGCTAAGGTCAGTATGAACTCTCTGAACTCCTGAGGCACTACCACTCTCCTAGTGGCACCAGGTTTGGGATCTCTTGCCTCAGTGTACAGGAGCCCATCTTCCCAATAGACCCTATGTGTTCCAGTTTTCTTGCCATTGGACTCTTCAGCAGCTTGCTGCCTAAGGCCTTCAAGAGAGGGACAGGTTTCCTGCCCCTTACACAACTGCTCCCTTGAGGGTCCCCCTGGGCCTAAGAGCTCAACCTGATAAGGTTCTAGCTCCATAGGTTCAGTTCCCTCAGAGGGCAGAACTTCTTCCTGAGAAGAGAGGTTCTCTTTTTGTTGTTGTGTTGCAGCTGGTTTCCCAGTTGTCTTTCCTTTCCTCTTGGTAGGCTGGGCCCTTTTTCCAGACTCCAGCTCTACTTTTTCACCCTGAGCCCTGCACTGTGCCCTTGTCTTGACACACACCAGTTCAGGGATACCCAGCATGGCTGCATGGGTTTTCAGTTCTACCTCAGCCCATGCTGAGGACTTCAGGTCATTTCCAAGCAAACAGTCTACTGGGATATTTGAGGAGACCACCACCTGTTTCAGGCCATTGACCCCTCCCCACTCTAAAGTTACCACAGCCATGGGATGTACTTTAGTTTGATTGTCAGCATTGGTGACTGGATAAGTTTGTCCAGCCAGGTATTGACCAGGGGAAACCAGTTTCTCTGTCACCATGGTGACATTGGCACCTGTATCCCTCAGGCCTTCTACACTTGTCCCATTAATTAAGAGCTGCTGCCTGTATTTTTGCATATTAGGAGGCCAGGCAGCCAGTGTGGCTAAATCCACCCCACCCTCAGAGACTAATGTAGCTTCAGTGTGACACCTGATTTGCTCTGGGCACACTGTTGATCCCACTTGGAGACTAGCCATTCCAGTGTTAGCTGGAGTGGAGTTAGAAGTGGTACTTTTCTTGGGACAGGCCTTGTCTCCAGTTTGGTGTCCAGGCTGATTACAGCTACGACACCAGGCCTTTTTGGGATCAAAGTTTTTACCCTTGTCCCCAAAATTGTTTTGTGAAGAGGCTCTGGGCCCACCCTCCTGTGCAGGTTTTTGGGGGCCTAAAGAAGACTCTTTACTATTTTTGTTTTTGGATGTCTCAACAACTTTCCCCTGGGGAGGCTTTGTGACCCCTTTCTTTTGGTCACCCCCTGTGGAAGTCTTGGTCACCCTAGTCTTGACCCAATGGTCCGCCTTCTTTCCCAATTCTTGGGGAGAAATTGGTCCTAGGTCTATCAGATGCTGATGCAGTTTATCATTTGAACAATTACTTAATAGGTGTTCTTTCACAAATAAATTGTACAGCCCATCATAATTATTAACACCACTGCCTTGAATCCAACCATCCAGTGTTTTCACTGAGTAGTCCACAAAATCAACCCAGGTCTGATTCGAGGTTTTTTGAGCCCCTCCTGAATCTAATCCTATACTCCTCAGTGGAGAATCCAAAGCCCTCAATCAGGGTTCCCTTCATGAGGTCATAAGATTCTGCATCTTTTCCAGAGAGTGTGAGGAGTCTATCCCTACACTTTCCAGTGAACATTTCCCAAAGGAGAGCACCCCAGTGAGATCTGTTTACTTTTCTGGTTGCACAAGCCCTCTCAAAAGCTGTGAACCATTTGGTGATGTCATCACCATCTTCATATTTAGTTACAATCCCTTTTGGGATTTTCAACATGTCAGGAGAATCTCTGACCCTATTTATGTTGCTGCCACCATTGATGGGACCAAAACCCATCTCTTGTCTTTCCCTTTCTATGGCTAGGAGCTGTCTCTCTAAAGCCAATCTTTTGGCCATCCTGGCTAGCAGGAGGTCATCTTCACTGAGGCTCTCCTCAGTGACAACAGAGGTGCTGGCCCCTCCTGTGAGGGAAGCAGCATCTCTGACTATTATGTTTGGAGTGAGGGATTGAGGGTCCCTGATCTCCCTAATTAGGACTGGAAGGTGGGAATTCTCCTCCAAGTCACTATCTTCTCCCTCTGTGAGGTCATCCTCAGAGGGGTTGGCTTTTTCATACTCTGCCAAAAGCTCCTGGAGCTGTTGTTTGGAGGGTCTTAAGCCAACTGGGATTTTCTTTATTTTGCAGAGAGACCTTAGCTCCCTCATCTTAAGATGGAGGTAAGGTGTGAGGTCGAGTTCCATCACATTCTCTTCTGCACCAGACATTATGGTGGTCATTCTGACCTCGGCGGTAAAAGGCGCCTACCGCCGGTCAGAAATCCTCCATAATTCCGCCGCGGTCGCGGTAACCCGCCACGGTCATTCTGACCCGCAGCAGCCAAACCTCCGAAAATCCGACAGCCACAACAGACCGCCAGACCAGCGGTCGGCGGAAAAGTGGAGGTGACCAAACCTCCACCGTCACGCCAACAGAAATACGCCCATGCCATTACGACCCACGAATCCACGCGGCGGTCTTTCAAACGCGGTTTTCCATTGGCGGTACACACCGCCGCGGTCAGAATACACACAAACGAGCAAAACTCAGCCACATTGGCCGATTTGAATTCCACACACCTGATACACATACACACACCACTCCCACACACACAATACAATATAAAACACACACCCACATCACCCACAAACCCCTACGACAAAAAATTCAGAAAGAAGCACTGAGAGACACATCAGCGATCACAGAATACCATCACACAGAGGCACACTACACCATCACCCACACAATATCCACACACAAAACAACACACACCACCACACTCAACACACTTAACTACACATACTCCACCCCACACATCATACACACCACTCCATGGCACCCCAAAGACAGCCCCGCTTCTCAGACGAAGAACTCAGGGTCATGGTGGA
Source organism: Pleurodeles waltl (assembly GCF_031143425.1). Taxonomy (NCBI): domain Eukaryota; kingdom Metazoa; phylum Chordata; class Amphibia; order Caudata; family Salamandridae; genus Pleurodeles; species Pleurodeles waltl. The sequence goes on along the minus strand of NC_090447.1, from coordinate 1,399,620,602 downwards.
GGAAATCGTTCGGGTAGAGCCCCAGCTCTTCGGCACACAGGTCCAATACACCAGCATTGCCCGGAGGACCAAGCTATGGCAGAGGATTGTCGACAGGGTCAACGCTGTGGGACAGCACCCCAGAAATCGGGAAGACATGAGGAAGCGATGGAACGACCTACGGGGGAAGGTGCGTTCCATGGTATCCAGGCAAAACATCGCCGTGCAGAAGACTGGCGGAGGACCCCCACCTCAACCCCCACAATTTACAACATGGGAGGAGGAAGTCTTGAACATCCTGCATCCTGACGGCCTCGCAGGAGTCGGCGGAGGAATGGACACTGGTAAGTTGAAGCTTCAATACTGCTTCCCCCCCACCTGCATGCCAAATCATACCCCAACCCTCACCCCCATCCTCGAACCCCACCCTCACCCCCACCCCCATCCTCACCCCCACCCTCACCCTCACCTCCACCACCATCCTCACCCCCACCACCATCCTCACCCCCACCCCCAGCACACCTATTCCCTGCCAATGTCTCACCATCACAACCCACACATCCCAAAACCTAGGCCTGCATGCGTCCACTAAGCATGGACACCCATCACCAAAGCATGCCCAATGCATATACACATCCCCCCCACAAGCCACCCTCACCAAAGCCCCCACACACGAATGCCAGCACTTGGGGACACGGGAACCCACAGATACACCCATATGCCACACATTGAAACTATAACCATACCTCTATACCCCTGCAGGACCCGACCGTCAACACACCGCCACGGAGGGCCCAGAATTCTCCACACCCCCCACCCAAGAGGCCGTCAGCGATGACAGCAGCTCTGTCGACCTGGACACTGATGACCAGCCCGGACCATCGGGGACCTCTGGACAGTCGGTTCCCCTCACACAGGCACAGGCCACTACAGACCCAAACCCCTCTGGGAACACCAGCACAGCTCCCACCCAGCGGGCCCATGCCTCTGTCTCCAGGGCGCGTCAATCTGCGGTGTGTCTACCACTACAGGGCACCCAGGATAACCCACCACCCCAACAACAACAGGGACCTGGGGGCAGTGGTAGTGGGCACACCGGCCAGGGGGCAGAGGCCCAGGGAAACAGGGCAACTCGGAGGGCAGCTGTGCGACAGGGGGGGGACGGGCCCAGGGAACCCACTCTCCACGAGGCCCTCACCACTATCATGGGAGCATACAACCGCTCCCAGGAGACGATGGCGACGGTACTGGCCCGGTTCCAGGAGATCCAGGTACTGCAGGAGGAACACTATCGGGGGTACAGGGAGGACATCAGAGCCCTCACCTCCACCCTGGTTACCATGGTAGGGCTGCTGCAGGACCTCATCAACACCAGGACGGACACTCAACAACAACAAAGGGCCCCTGCCACTAGCCTGGACCAAGAACAGCCAACCACCTCCGCCGGCGCTAGTGGACAGGAGGCCCCCGCACAACAGCAGCCCACCAGACCCCCACCTCCTGCAGGAGAAGAACCACCCCGCAAGAGGGCCCTGAGATCTCGCAAGAAGACAGAGTAGGATGTCAAGACCCCCGCCAGCAAAGGATACCACCTGATGTCATCCCACTGTCCCACATTGTCACCCTGTCCATCCTTGAACTGCCCATGCTCCATCTCTCCACAGGCCTCTGGACAATGCACCTGTGTGACTGTTACTCTGGACTCTGCCATGGACATTCCTTCACCATAGCCCCCACCCACTTGAAACCACCCATCCCATTTTGAGCACTGAAATAAACACCTATTTTGCACAAAACTATCTGGAGTCTGGCTGTTATTTCAAAATATTGTAATTGACATGACAGTGCAAATATGTCCTTGTACATAGTGAAATCAACAAACAGCTGCCACAAAGCTGTAGTCCATGGGAAAACGAAGCACAGGACTCGTAGTGGGGACCCCAGATCTGAAATAGGGAGGGAAAAGCCACAACTCAGTCATCATACACTGGGGCAAATAGACAGGCAGCAGAGATGCAGGAGAGTAGTTCACATTTACTAAATTATGTTTGAATTGTTACCTGTGTCCTATTGGAAGTACTGTTCAATGATTCTGTCCCTGTTGTCTGTTTCAGCCCCGTCGTCTTCCTCATCGTCACTCTCCACAGGTTCCACAGCTGCCACAACACCACCGTCTCGACCATCCTCCTGCAGGAAAGGCAACTGGCGGCGCAAAGCCAGGTTGTGAAGCATGCAGCAGGCCACGATGATGTGACACACCTTCTTAGGTGAGTACATTAGGGATCCACCTGTCATATGCAGGCACCGAAACCTGGCCTTTAGGAGGCCAAAGGTGCGTTCGATCACCCTCCTAGTACGCCCATGGGCCTCATTGTACCGTTCCTCTGCCCTGGTCCGGGGATTCCTTACTGGGGTCAGTAGCCACGACAGGTTGGGGTACCCAGAGTCCCCCAATAGCCATACACGGTGTCTCTCTAGCTGTTCCATCACGTAAGGGATGCTGCTATTCCTCAGGATGTAGGCGTCATGCACTGACCCTGGGAATTTGGCATTTACATGCGAGATGTACTGGTCAGCCAAACACACCACCTGGATGTTCATGGAATGGTAACTTTTTCTGTTCCTGTACACCTGCTCCCTGTCTCTTGGGGGAACCAAAGCCACATGGGTCCCATCAATGGCACCAATGACGTTGGGAATATGTCCAAGGGCGTAGAAATCACCCTTCACTGTAGCCAATTCGCCCACCTCAGGGAAAATGATGTAGCTCCTCACGTATTTCATCAGGGCAGACAACACTCTGGATAACACCTTCGAAAACATGGGCTGAGACATCCCAGAAGCAATTCCCACTGTTGTCTGAAATGACCCACTTGCCAGGAAATGGAGTACTGACAGGACCTGCACCAGAGGGGGAATCCCTGTGGGTTGGCGGATGGGGGACATCAGATCGGGCTCCAGCTGGGCACACAGTTCATGTATAGTGGCACGGTCAAGCCGGTAGGTCAGGATAATGTGGCGTTCTTCCATTGTCGACAGGTCCACCAGCGGTCGGTACACGCGAGGATTCATCCGTCTCCTCGCCAAACCCAGCGGACGGTGCCTAGGAAGGACAACATGGAGCACAGAGTCAAGCAACCCACAGGTACGTACTCACAGCTTGCACAGTAAACGATTCTCTATGCAGTGAATGGCGTGTCTGAGTGGCTATGCAAGGCCTAGGCCTGTGTGACGCAGTTGAAATTGAGCCATGTGGACCCCCGAAATGGCGGCTGCCTGACCTGTGAAGTGTGACAATGGAATGTGAGGTCAATGCGCTGGCGTGGCACACCACGGCGGTCGGCGGTCGAAGACCGTGGCGCGAAGCCGCATTGGTTAACATTGAAGCCTATGGTTTTCAGGAGCCAATGGCGAAGGGCGCCGGCGGTGGCGGTACGCACTGCAGCGGTACGCACCGCTGCGGACGTGACCGCCATTTCCTATCTACTTATCCACTTGCGACTTGAACTTTCACAGGAGAGGACCTATACTGCAAGTGTTGCTGTGACCTCGGTCTGGAAGGGACAATGGCTGCTGCGACTGGGGAAAGGGCCCCTGCCTTTACTGGAGAGGAGTTGGAGAAACTTGTGGATGGGGTCCTCCCCCAGTATGCGCTACTCTACGGTCCTCCAGACCAACAAGTGAGTTTAATTCAATATGGATTTGGGGCCACTGGCTGGCTTGGGGGCCTGGCGGGGGGCCTGGCGGGGATGGGGGGCATGTTGGGGCTGGCGGGGGGCCTGGCGGGGGGCCTGGCGGGGATGGGGGGCATGTTGGGGCTGGCGGGGGGCCTGGCGGGGGGCCTGGCGGGGATGGGGGGCATGTTGGGTCTGGCGGGGGGCCTGGCGGGGGGCCTGGCGGGGATGGGGGGCATGTTGGGGCTGGCGGGGTGCCTGGCGGGGGGCCTGGCGGGGATGGGGGGCATGTTGGGCCTGGCGGGGGGCCTGGCGGGGATGGGGGGCATGTTGGGCCTGGCGGGGGGCCTGGCGGGGGGCCTGGCGGGGATGGGGGGCATGTTGGGCCTGGCGGGGGCCTGGCGGGGGGCCTGGCGGGGATGGGGGGCGTTGGGCCACTGGCAACGAAAATGCAGACAAACTTGAACGTGGTATTTCTCCCTCCCTGTACGTGTCACATAGGTCCGCGCCCATGAGAAGATCGGGATTTGGCGTGCCATCGCCAAGGAAGTCCGGACCCTGGGGGTCCACCATCGACGGGGCACCCACTGCCGCAAGAGGTGGGAGGACATCCGCCGCGGGACCAAGAAGACCACCGAGTCTCTGCTGGGGATGGCCTCCCAACGTAGGCGGGGTGCCTGCCGTCAACTGACCCCCCTGATGTTCCGGATCCTGGCGGTGGCCTACCCTGATTTGGATGGGCGCGTGAGGGCAGCACAGCAGACACAAGGGGGTGAGTACAAGCATTATCTACTCTGTTGTCGCGCAGTGGAGGTGTCTGGGTGGGGGAGGAGGGCTGTGGGTCCCCCTAGGCCAGGGCGATATCTGTAGGCTGGGCACCCCCGTAAGCCCCTGTGTCCCCAGTCACCACCCTCAGTAGTGTGTCAGTACAGCCATCCCTGGGCCGTGTCATCCATGGGTGCAGTTGTCAACTCTAGGCGTGTAGGGCATGTTCCACGGAATGCGTAGCGGACCCCAAGTGCGCAACTTAGTGCAGGGGGCATCTGTGTCTGTCATGTCCGCTAACTGTACTGGTGATCCATGTACTCAAAATCTCTTTTTTTCTCTCTCCCCCCCCCTTTTTGTTTGTCTTTCTGTGCTTGTGTGCATCAGCATCATCAGGCGGAGGAGAAGTGGCATCGGGGCAGGAGGGAGCTGCATCTCACATGGCCCAGGAGGGCCATGCCACAGAGTCTGACTGGACCAGTGAGACGGAGGGCGAGGGGAGCTCCACAACGGGGACGACTGGACCCTGCAGCGACACGGACACGTCCTCGGAAGGGAGCTCCCTTGCGGGGGTGGCACCATCCGTGCCCCCCGCCATTACAGGTACAGCCGCCACCCAGCGCACCATCTCCGCCCTCCCAGCAGCCCCTCAGCGTTCACCCCGTGCCCGCTCTGCCAGGAAGCCGGGCATCTCCTTCGCCCCAGGCACCTCAGGCCCTGCCCCTGTTACCCCCGCTGCCCTCAGTGAGGAGGTCATTGACCTCCTCCGAACGCTCATTGTTGGGCAGACTACCCTTTTGAATGCCATCCAGGGGGTGGAGAGGGAGGTTCATCGCAGCAATGCGTACCTGGAGGGCATTCATTCGGGTCAGGCTGCCCATCAGCGATCGTTCCAGGCTCTGGCCTCAGCACTGACGGCAGCCATTGTCCCTGTCTCCTGCCTCCCTCTACTAACTCCCTCCTCCCAGTCTCCTGTTCCTCTGCCTGTCCCACCCACACCATCAGACCAGCCTGCACACACCTCAACACCCAAGAGCAGCTCATCCAAACATAAGCACCACAGATCACGCAGACATTCACACAAGCAACATTCCGATGCAGACATGCCAACAGTCACTACCACCTCTGTGACCCCCACCTCCTCGTCTCCCTCCTCCCTCCCTGTGACGTCTACACTCACACCTTCATTCACCTCACCATCAGCCAGTGTTTCCATCACCAGCATACCCTCCACTCCAGTCCGCACACGTGCAGTCACCACCCCCACTGCCATTTACACGTCCCCTGTGTCCTCTCCCACTGTGTCTGTCACCCCCTCTTCCACACCACACAAACGCAGGCACCCACCCACCCAACAGCCATCCACCTCACGACAGCCTCCCGCTCCTGCACCTGCACCCAAAGACAGCAAACTTGTCTCGCCTACAACCACATCCTCTCCCTCCACTCCCATACCCACTGTACCTACCACTCTCCATTGTCCCAAGAAAATCTATCTCTCTACTGCTACCTTCTTTCCTGACCCTGAGCCCCCCCCTCCTTCTCGTCGGGGTAAAAAGAGCACCTCAGCCACCACCAGCCCTGCAGCCCCCTTGACAAGGGTGCAGGGGTATTGGAGCCCACCAGCCCGCAGGTCTGGATCTTCGCCCAGCAGCAAGGGGACAGCCAGCCCACCCCCTGGGAAGAGGAGCAGATGGCGGAAGGGCCGCCGCCGGAGCCCGGATTCGATATCCCCCCAGGACACTAGCCAGCCACCGTCAACAGCCACAGCTCCAAAGGGAGGAAAGGGCCACAGACTCCCGACTAAGGAGGGCAAGGGCAGCAAGGCGGAGAAGTCAGGCAGCAGGCCTGCTGCCCATGGAGGACCCGTCACAGCTGCCCAGGAGGAGCCCGCAACCCCCATAGCCGCTGCCCCGGGAGGAACCGGCACAGCTGCCCCGGGAGAGCCCACCACCCCCATAGCCGCTGCCCAGGGAGGACCCAGCCCAGCTGGCCAGGAGGGCCCCACCACCCACAGCCCAGGTGGGCATTGAAGGAGCACCATCCCCGCTGCCCAGGAGGGCACCACCAGGCAATGAGCAGTTGGCCATAGAATGGCCGCCGTCTCCAGCACCGCTCCGCTGGGGACCGCCGTCTCAAGAACCGCTGAACTGGGCCCTTCAAGGCAAGAACCGCTGAACTGGGCCCTTCAAGGCAAGAACCGCTGAACTGGGCCCTTCAAGGCAAGAACCGCTGAACTGGGCCCCGCCGTCTCCAGCACCGCTCCGCTGGGGACCGCCGTCTCAAGAACTGCTGAACTGGGCCCTTCAAGGCAAGAACCGCTGAACTGGGCCCTTCAAGACAAGAACCGCTGAACTGGGCCCTTCAAGGCAAGAACCGCTGAACTGGGCCCTTCAAGGCAAGAACCACTGAACTGGGCCCTTCAAGGCAAGAACCGCTGAACTGGGCCCTTCAAGGCAAGTACCGCTGAACTGGGCCCTTCAAGGCAAGTACCGCTGAACTGGGCCCCGCCGTCTCCAGCACCGCTCGGCTGGGGACCGCCGTCTCAAGAACCGCTGAACTGGGCCCTTCAAGGCAAGAACCGCTGAACTGGGCCCTTCAAGGCAAGAACCGCTGAACTGGGCCCTTCAAGGCAAGAACCGCTGAACTGGGCCCCGCCGTCTCCAGCACCGCTCCGCTGGGGACCGCCGTCTCAAGAACCGCTGAACTGGGCCCTTCAAGGCAAGAACCGCTGAACTGGGCCCTTCAAGGCAAGAACCGCTGAACTGGGCCCTTCAAGGCAAGAACCGCTGAACTGGGCCCTTCAAGGCAAGGCAGGCCACCCACTGTATGGACTGTTTGGACTGTGACTTTGCTCTCCCCAGGATGGCCCAGTGGGCAGGCCACCCACTGTATGGACTGTTTGGACTGTGGCTTTGCTCTCCCCAGGATGGCCCAGTGGGCAGGCCACCCACTGTATGGACTGTTTGGACTGTGGCTTTGCTCTCCCCAGGATGGCCCAGTGGGCAGGCCACCCACTGTATGGACTGTATGGACTGTGGCTTTGCTCTCCCCAGGATGGCCCAGTGGTCATGGAGTCCCCTCGTGGATCTGGCGTCGTGTACTCAAGTGGCTGAGGTGCCCCCCCTTCCCTTCCCCCTGAGGTGCCTGTCCTTTTTTCTTTCTGATGCCCCTGCGGTGTTCTCTCCGTGGAGTTCTTGTCGTGGGACTGGGCCTTGCCCCTTTGCTCAGGACCCCTGTGGTCCACGGACAGTGGTTGGACTACATTTAGTAGCTGTATATATTTTGTACATAGTTTATTTATTTATTTGGATTACTGCTGTCCATTTTTCAATATATCTGCCCGTTTGAGATCTCTTCTTTTGGTCTTTGCATTATTTTGGAAGGGGGGGGGTTTGTGGGTTGTGACAGTGATCTGTGGGAATGCATTGATGTGTGTGTTGTAGTGGGTGTGGGTGGGTGGGTGTGTGCCGGTAATCTTTTCCCTCCCCTGTGTCGTAGGTGCAGTACTCACCGATGTCTTCCGCGCCGCCGGGCGTGCTCCTGGTACAGGAGCAGGTATAGGAGTGCGGGGATGACCTGCAACTCGGGTTCCATACTGCCGGAATCTCGCGTGGTGTATGTGGAGGTGAGCGTTTTCCCGTTCGTAGTCTGTTTCCGCCATGTTTTTATCGGCGGTGCTCCCGCCCCGGAAAAGGTGGCGGATTGGTGGGTCGTGATAGGGTGGGCGGTACATTGTCTGCCGCCTGGCTGTTGGCGGGGACCGCCGCGCTGTTTGTTTGTTCCGCCGTGGCGGGCGGAGTGTTAATGCGGCGGGCTGTGTTGGCGGTTCCCGCCAGGGTCAGAATTGCATATTTTGGACCGCCGGCCTGTTGGCGGGTTGGCCGCCGCTTTATCACCGACCGCCAGGGTCAGAATGAGGGCCTATGTTTCTAAAAGTTGGAATACTTTTTAAGAATCTAAAACTAGTTCTAGAATCTAATTCAAACTTTCACAAAACTTTTTAACTCTAAAAGAAATGCTAAACAGGGACTAACCCAGGGCCCTAGGAGGACTTTTAAGAATTTAGAAAAATAGCTCAAATTGCAAAAATCTATTTCTAATGACAATTTTTGGAATTTGTCGTGTGATCAGGTATTGGCTGAGTAGTCCAGCAAATGCAAAGTCTTGTACCCCACCGCTGATCCACCAATGTAGGAAGTTGGCTCTGTATGCACTATTTCAAAGTAAGGAATAGTATGCACAGAGTCCACGGGTTCCTCTTAGAGGTAAGATTGTGGCAAAAAGAGGTAATACTAATGCTCTATTTTGTGGTAGTGTGGTCCAGCAGTAGGCTTATCAAAGGAGTAGTGTTAAGCATTTGTTGTACATACACACAGGCAATAAATGAGGAATACACACTCAGAGACAATTCCAGGCCAATAGGTTTTTGTATAGAAAAATATATTTTCTTAGTTTATTTTAAGAACCACAGGTTCAAATTCTAAATTTAATATCTCATTTGAAAGGTATTGCAGGTAAGTACTTTAGGAACTTTGAATAATCACAATAGCATATATACTTTTTACATAAAACACATATAGCTATTTTAAAAGTGCACACAGTGCAATTTTCACAGTTCCTGGGGGAGGTAAGTTAATGTTAGTTCTTGCAGGTAAGTAAACCACCTACGGGGTTCAAATTGGGGTCCAAGGTAGCCCACCGTTGGGGGTTCAGAGCAACCCCAAAGTTACCACACCAGCTTCTCAGGGCCAGTCAGGTGCAGAGTTCAAAGTGGTGCCCAAAACACATAGGCTTCAATGGAGAAGGGGGTGCCCCGTTTCCAGTCTGCCAGCAGGTAAGTACCCGCGTCTTCGGAGGGCAGACCAGGGGGGTTTTGTAGGGCACCGGGGGGGACACAAGTTAGCACAGAAAGTACACCCTCAGCAGCACGGGGGCGGCCGGGTGCAGTGTGCAAACACACGTCGGGTTTGTAATAGGAATCAATGGGAGACCAAGGGGTCTCTTCAGCGATGCAGGCAGGCAAGGGGGGGGGCTCCTGGGGGTAGCCACCACCTGGGCAAGGGAGAGGGCCTCCTGGGGGTCACTCCTGCACTGGAGTTCCGATCCTTCAGGTCCTGGGGGCTGCGGGTGCAGGGTCTTTTCCAGGCGTCGGGATCTGAGAGTCAGGCAGTCGCGGTCAGGGGGAGCCTCGGGATTCCCTCTGCAGGCGTCGCTGTGGGGGCTCAGGGGGGACAACTTTGGTTACTCACAGTCTCGGAGTCGCCGCAGGGTCCTCCCTGAAGTGTTGTTTCTTTACCAGTCGAGTCGGGGTCGCCGGGTGCAGTGTTGCAAGTCTCACGCTTCTGGCGGGAATTGCAGGGGTCTTTAAAGTTGCTCCTCTGGAAACAAAGTTGCAGTCTTTGTTGAACAGGGCCGCTGTTCTCGGGAGTTTCTTGGTCCTTTTAGAGCAGGGCAGTCCTCTGAGGATTCAGAGGTCGCTGGTCCTTGGGAAAGCGTCGCTGGAGCAGTTTTCTTCCAAAGGGGGGAGACAGGCCGGTAGGGCTGGGGCCAAAGCAGTTGGTGTCTCCGTCTTCTCTGCAGGGTTTTTCAGCTCAGCAGTCCTATTCTTCTTTAGGTTGCAGGAATCTGAGTTCCTAGTTTCTGGGGAGGCCTTAAATACTAAATTTAAGGGCGTGTTTAGGTCTGAGGGGTTAATAGCCAATGGCTACTAGCCCTGAGGGTGGGTACACCCTCTTTGTGCCTCCTCCCAAGGGGAGGGGGTCACATTCCTATCCCTATTGGGGGAATCCTCCATCTGCAAGATGGAGGATTTCTTAAAGTTAGAGTCACCTCAGCTCAGGACACCTTAGGGGCTGTCCTGACTGGCCAGTGACTCCTCCTTGTTATTCTCATTATTTCCTCCGGCCTTCCCGCTAAAAGTGGGGCCGTGGCCGGAGGGGGCAGGCAACTCCACTAGCTGGAGTGCCCTGTGGTGCTGGAACAAAGGGGGTGAGCCTTTGAGGCTCACCGCCAGGTGTTACAGCTCCTGCCTGGGGGAGGTGATAGCATCTCCACCCAGTGCAGGCTTTGTTAGTAGCGACAGAGTGACAAAGGCACTCTCCCCATGTGGCCAGAAACATGTCGCGAGTGTGGCAAAAACCAGTCAGCCTACACGGGTAGTTGGTTAAGGTTCCAGGGGGCACCTCTAAGGTGCCCTCTGGGGTGTATTTTACAATAAAATGCACACTGGCATCAGTGTGCATTTATTGTGCTGAGAAGTTTGATACCAAACTTCCCAGTTTTCAGTGTAGCCATTATGGTGCTGTGGAGTCCGTGTTTGACAGACTCCCAGACCATATACTCTTATGGCTACCCTGCACTCACAATGTCTAAGGTTTTGCTTAGACACTGTAGGGGCACAGTGCTCATGCACTGGTGCCCTCACATATGGTATAGTGCACCCTGCCTTAGGGCTGTAAGGCCTGCTAGAGGGGTGACTTATCTATACTGCATAGGCAGTGTGAGGTTGGCATGGCACCCTGAGGGGAGTGCCATGTCGACTTACTCGTTTTGTCCTCATCAGCACACACAAGCTGGCAAGCAGTGTGTCTGTGCTGAGTGAGGTGTCCCCAGGGTGGCATAAGATATGCTGCAGCCCTTAGAGACCTTCCCTGGCATCAGGGCCCTTGGTAAGAGGGGTACCAGTTACAAGGGACTTACCTGGATGCCAGGGTCTGCCAATTGTGAAAACAAAATACAGGTTAGGGAAAGAACACTGGTGCTGGGGCCTGGTTAGCAGGCCTCAGCACACTTTCAATTCAAAACATAGCATCAGCAAAGGCAAAAAGTCAGGGGGTAACCATGCCAAGGAGGCATTTCCTTACATAAGTGTATTAGTCATCTCTACTGGAAAAATACAACGTTAAAGTAAAATATACGTTTGGTTAATTAAAAAAAAGCCACGCAGTTAGAATTTGAGACCAGGCAACTAGGCCAAAGCCTCTACTAAACTTAAGCTAAGCATATAACAGTTTCAACAAGAAATCATAGCACATAATTGCAATTATGACGGATTACTACATTGTTCAATTCTTCATGATTAATAAAGCTTGTTTATAATAATGGCGAACTACCCCGAGGGCACAATTTCCCTCGTACATTATTTTCTTTACTAAAATCACACTACATTATACGATTTTGGTTACATGATATATGAATATATGTTGGTCCTTCTTTTTTCTGCGTCATCAATCCCTCCTCTGATGACTAATTATGTCATCACATCAAATCTACCCACAACTTTTATTCCATTAAAATTCTGTTTTAGTAATTTGGCACTTCAGTCAACTCCCTCTTCCTTTTTGTTCCCTTTGATTTTTCTCTGTATATTTCTATCATTTTATTTTGTTCTTTCTCTTCTCTCCTCCTTTTGTTTCTTGTTTTCAATATTTTAATAGCTTTCCATATTCCCCAAATACCTAATAAGCAGATTAATATTATTAATATTCCTTTTACTATTTTCAATAATAATCCATTCCAAACGTTGCTGACTAAATTTCCCACAGAAGCAAATCCTTTTCCAACCTTCTCCCATACTCCTGGTTCTTTCAATTCCTTCAAATCTGTACTTTCGTTAGTTAAATTTGTAAGCATTTTTCTAATTTGCCCGCTGTTGTCCGGAATATAAGTACAACAGTGACGTGTACCAAGCATTTTGCAAACGCCGCCATCCTTTGCTAAAAGAATGTCTAAGGCAAGCCGATTTTGAAGAGTCATAGCTCTTTCTGCAGCAAGTTCAGCATCCATCAGGATTATAGCTCCTGAGAATTTTGTCATCATGTTATCCAAAATAGTAGACAACTTTCTTATTTTAATTGAATTCAATATGACTCCCACTGAAGGAATGATTGCTCCAAATATATCTCCTACTGTCGCGTTGGCTCTCATTATCCTAAATGAGACTACTGGATTTCTAGGCAGTAGGATCGATAACGGTGTGGGGGACTGAGTCTGACCCACGTGTAAGGAACTCTGTCACCCTAAATCCGTTTTTTGCTCCGGCTAACTAGCAGTGCCTCATTTCTCCCACAGGGAAGAGATGATTGGGCAGCCGAGCGCATGACATCTTTGGAACTTCGCAGGGAAGCCGTGGTCACTCAGATCCAAACCAGCTCTCTCATTTACTATATGATCTCATGTACAAATGACAAAGGCAGTTTAAGTTGTATACAATGTTTTAATAAAACAACTGCATTTTAGATATTAAGGCGTGAGCCGCAATAACCAGAACCATACAACACAGTAGGATTAAAATAGTCACGAGGAGAGTGAAACATAAGAATAACGCTATCATGGTGTTAACAATTTCTACTCTCTCTCAGCTAGTTCTATTTCGAGCACAGCATGTTAAGCTTCTAACTTGCATTTCAGATTCCCTGGGAAGACATCAACCCTCATACCTGAGCAAAGGCCTGTGATCTGTTTCAGCATCTGCAATGAGGCAGTCAGCGTCTAGTTGTGGTTCCCTGGTCGGAATCTCCCTCTCGCGTGTATTGGGACAAGGAAGTGTTTTTATAACTAACATGTCAGCGTGATCACAAAATGTCCCTACGCAGGAATGCCAAAGACTAAACTCCTACCACGTCTATCGGCAATGTACCAGACTGTGGGCCTCATTCTGACCCTGGCGGATGGCGGAGGCCGTCCGCCAGGGTACCGCCGCTGAATGACCGCACCGCGGTCAAAAGACCGCGGCGGCCATTCAGACATTTCCTCTGGGCCGGCGGGCGCTCTCCAAAAGAGCGCCCGCCGGCCCAGAGGAAATGCCCCTGCAACGAGGACGCCGGCTCAGAATTGAGCCGCCGTAGTTGCAGGGGTGCGACGGGTGCAGTTGCACCCGTCACGTATTTCAGTGTCTGCTTAGCAGACACTGAAATACTTTTTGGGGCCCTATTACGGGGGCCCCTGCCGTGCCCATGCCATTGGCATGGGCACGGCAGGGGCCCCCAGGGGCCCCGCGGCACCCCCTACCGCCATCCTGTTCCTGGCGGGCTAACCGCCAGGAATAGGATGGCGGTAGGGGGTGTCAGAATCCCCCATGGCGGCGCAGCAAGCTGCGCCGCCATGGGGGATTCTAAGGGCAGCGGTAAACAGGCGGGAGACCGCCGGTTTGCCTCTTCTGACCGCGGCCGAACCACCGCGGTCAGAAAGCCCTGCGGGGCACGGGGTCAGAATGACCCCCTGTATCCTTGACTGAAGCACAGAGTGAACAAGAATGTGTTATGGAGAACTCCAGTGCTGGAGTAGGCTAAACAGTGTGATATGAATATAAAACAAGACCGTAAAACTGGCTATTTGAAAAATAACAGTACGAAGCCTAATAAAATGCATTTAGAGCAAAGTGCACAGAGGCTCTAAGCTGCAAGCAAACAAATAAAATACCACCAGGGCAAAGTGCACAATGGCCTAAAGCCTGAAGCTAATGCGCAAAGGATACATAATACTAACCACACTACACTACCACACCAGAAGCTGTCTCCCTCTTCTGAACATGATGTGATTCAGACAGCTTTGGGAATTTCTTTAAGTCGTCCAGTTGATAAACCTTTGGGAATACTATTCCCAAATACCATCTCCCATAATAGGCGTTAAGTCCACAAATATAATATACCCCTGGAATAACTGTGTCTTGTCCATTCAGCATGAACGTCCATTTAGGTTGAAACAAAAACGTATGTTTACATTCACTCGTTCCCACAAAGACTGTGTCATAATATGATTTATGTCTATGTACACAGAACCTCCCTACGTGTAATGTATCTAGAGCTATTTTCCCTAGTGTCTTTATCGCGGCAAAAGCATAGTTATCCACAGATGTCCTTTTGTGTAATTCCCTTTCTAATTTCTCCTTCCCCGCTTTCCTCCTATCGTCAGTGTGATCCAGAAAACTTATCTCCATCGGTGAAAGCAAGCATGTAAGGTTTTCTCTGTGAGTGTAAGCTGTGTGAAAAGGTGATAATGGTTCAAAGAAACCCCTCATTATCTTTATGTAATAATCTCTTGCTATTTTACTCAGGTGCTCTATTATGGGGATATACGCAAATGTAACATCTTTATTGGAATAAAAGTAATGAATATACTCCTGGCCATAAAATCTGGTCAATATTAAACTACATAAAATTCCATACGTAAGTGGCATGCTATGATATGTCACTCCTTCCACTACTGAGGTAGGTATTTTTGTGCACACATAACAATCCTTCGCATCCATTGTCTCAACATACTCACTCAATAAGCGATAGAAAACGTTAGACGAAAGTTCCTTCTTATCATGAAAATGTCTTTCGTCTCGTTCGAGTTTCTTCAAAGGAGTTAGTTCAGTAGAAGGTTTAGAAGTGGAAGCATCATTCGTCTCTCTCTCATTCTCTCTCATTCTTTCCATGCATTCCTAGAACTATTGCTACAATGATTAGTACACATGCAGTTATTAGATCTATACACATGTATTTACAACACTTCATCTTATGTCCCTGTGTAGTGTAGCCTGTCATGATCTGTATAGAATCAGAAAGTTGAAGACACTTTATCAAGTCAGATTTGCAGATATATATAAAGCTGAACGAGTTAATGTTCACGCTGTTCTTTTTAGCAGCTTAGGGCCTCATTCTGACCCTGGCGGACGGCGGAGGCCGTCCGCCAGGGTTCCGCCGCTGAATGACCGCACCGCGGTCAAAAGACCGCGGCGGCCATTCAGACATTTCCTCTGGGCCGGCGGGCGCTCTCCAAAAGAGCGCCCGCCGGCCCAGAGGAAATGCCCCTGCAACGAGGACGCCGGCTCAGAATTGAGCCGGCGTAGTTGCAGGGGTGCGACGGGTGCAGTTGCACCCGTCGCGTATTTCAGTGTCTGCTTAGCAGACACTGAAATACTTTTCGGGGCCCTCTTACGGGGGCCCCTGCCGTGCCCATGCCATTGGCATGGGCACGGCAGGGGCCCCCAGGGGCCCCGCGGCACCCCCTACCGCCATCCTGTTCCTGGCGGGCGAACCGCCAGGAACAGGATGGCGGTAGGGGGTGTCAGAATCCCCCATGGCGGCGCAGCAAGCTGCGCCGCCATGGGGGATTCTAAGGGCAGCGGTAAACCGGCGGGAGACCGCCGGTTTGCCTCTTCTGACCGCGGCCGAACCGCTGCGGTCAGAATGCCCTGCGGGGCACCGCCGGCCTGTCGGCGGTGCTCCCGCCGACCCTGGCCCCGGCGGTCTTAGACCGCCGGGGTCAGAATGACCCCCTTAGTCTCTTATCAGTTTAGCAGCTTTGTCTCAAGATCGGTTTCAAAGTCAATCAAGTTAGCAATGTTTCATCCGGTTCAAAAGTCAATCAGATTATCAATGTCTTATTCGGTAATGTTCATGGAATTTCACTTTTCAGGTACCAAAGTGTCGTTCTGCTTCTTCGTTCTCAAGACTGAGAGATAGGAATTCGTCTGACCAATCGTTAGTGGCTATGTATGCCCACTACGGACCAGAATATCTTTTGCTCGGTATTCTTTTCCTTTTCAACTTTGCATCTCCTTTTGATTCTCTCTCGCTAGTGCTTTTTTCCTTGGCCGAGTCTTTTTCTTCACTTGGTGTTGCTATTGCGACAGACACTTCTTTTCTTTTCTCTTTCAACTTTGGCCCTTCACTTTTGTTAAATGTTTCTCTAATTCTTAACTTCACTGGCACTATGCTTTGTCTTCATTTTGTACTGTTTTCACCTGATGGACCTGCAACCGCTTCTGGAGGAATTTGAACAGTTTCACTCTGTCCTGTCTTGTCTTCTCCCTCTAGGAGGTCAATCAGGTTTTCCTTTTCTTTTCCTGTATTGTCTGCTTCTGGGAAAGCCCTCCTCTGATCAGGCTCTCCTGCTCCTTAACCTGTCTCAGGCTCTTTGTCCCCTTCACCTGTCTCAGGCTCTTTGTCACCTTCAGGACCTTTGTCACTTCCTGAGGCTTCTCCTTGGTCCTCCTCAAATGAATCAGTTGCTTCTTCCTCAGAAAATATCTCTCCTTCCTCTATTTCTTCCTGTTCGCCCCCAGGTTCTCTTTGTTCTGTCTTGGTGTCTGGTACTCTCTTGTCAGACACTGGCGATTTCAGTGCTTCAACTTCCTCTTCTGTGGGGCACGTCACCCTTTTTGTGTGACTGGCGTGAATCCAGTTGGGAACTCCCGCACACTTCACAGCGGTGGTAGTTGTCAGAATCACTTGGAAAGGTCCTTTCCAACGGGGTTCCAGACACAACTTCCTCACGTGCTTCTTTATCACGACCCAGTCACCTGCTTTCAGGGCGTGTCCTGGACCTTGGATCGGTGGCAAGGTGGTTGCCTCCACCTGGTGAGAAAAAGAGAGCACCACATCAGCTAGACCTTTGCAGTAGTCCAACACCATATCATCGGTAATATTCAAAAGAGCATTTGCAGGAACTGCTGGAAGCCTCATGGCTCTGCCCATGAGGATCTCGTGCGGGGACAGTCCAGTCTTTCTATCAGGGGTGTTTCTCATTGACATTAACACCAAGGGCAATGCGTCAGGCCATTTTAAGTTTGTTGATACACATATTTTCGCCATCCTCGACTTCAATGTGCCGTTCATTTGCTCCACTAGTCCTGAGGCTTCAGGGCAGTAGCTACAATGCAACTTCTGCTCAATGTTCAGCGCTGCACAAAGTAATTTTATTGCTTCGTTATTGAAGTGACTTCCCCTATCTGATTCTAAGGAGATCGGGAATCCGAAACGTGGTATTAGCTCTCTCAAGAGTAGTTTTGCAAATGTGAGATTGTCATTTCTGCGTGTAGGGTATGCTTCAATCCAGTGACTAAAAATACACACAACCACCAGCACATACTTCAAGCCTCCATGCACAGGCATCTCAATAAAATCCATTTGCATCCTGCTGAAGGGACCCACCGCTCTTCCAATGTGGCTCAAATTTACTACTGTTCCCTTCCCTGCGTTCATTTGTTGGCAAATGACGCAACAATGGCAAACTGCTTCAGTAACTTGACAGAATTTGGGGTTAAACCAATACATTTTGAATAGTCTAACCATGGCGTCCCTTCCAAGATGGGCTTGTCCATGGTAGAATCTGGCTAACTGTGTCAAAAGACTGTTTGGCAGAACCAATTTCCCTTCACTTGAAACCCATAAATCATCTAGTTTCTTTACGCATTGCAATTTGGTCCATGAGAGTTTCTCATCTTCACTAACATCGTTCTGTAAGGACTTCAGTTCATCCATTGTATCTACAACCTTTAGAGCAAAAGCTTCACTTGGTTCAAGTTCTGGCTCATTTATCAAGTTCCATTCATCTCTGAGCAATATACAGTTCAATGTGCAAAACCTTGCGACTTGATCTGCATATCCATTCCCCAAAGAAACATAATCTTCTGATTTCAAGTGTGCACTGCATTTTACCACTGCTACTTTTCCTGGTAACTGGATGGCATGTAACAATTCTCTTATTCTTTCACCATTTTTCACTGGTGATCCTGAAGAGGTCATGAAGCCTCTCTGTGACCACAACTGTCCAAAGTCATGCACTATTCCAAATCCGTACTGACTGTCAGTGTAAATGGTGACTTTCATTAATGCGGAAAGTTGGCAAGCTCTAGTAAGTGCTACTAGTTCCGCTACTTGTGCAGAGTAAACTCCTTGAGGCCAAGATGCTTCCAGAACACCTTTATTGTGCATACAGCATATCCTGCTTTCAATATTCCTAGTACATCTCTTAAACATGAACCATCAACAAAAATAACTTGATCATTTTCTTCCAATCGGGTGTCTTTGATATCAGGTCTTGGTTTTGTACAAAATTCAGTCACCTGAAGACAGTCGTGCTCAATGTCTTCAGCGTTCTCAATTTCAGCATTTTCACTGGGAAACAAGGTTGCTGGATTCAGCGTAGTGCATCTTTTCAGCTGCACATTAGGAGATCCCAGAATTATTGTCTCGTACCTTGTAAGCCTAGCACCGGTCATGTGCTGTGTTCGGGAACATGTCAAAAGTATCTCGACTGAGTGAGGGACCATGACTGTTAAAGGATGTCCCATCACTATTCCTTCACTCTGATTTAGGCTGATACCAACTGCTGCTACGGCACGCAAGCACCCTGGCAGTGCTGCTGCGACCGGATCCAAAGTAGCTGAAAAATATGCTACTGGTCTTTTTACGCCACCATGGGCTTGAGTCAAGACAGACAAGGAACATGCATCACGTTCATGACAAAACAATGTGAAAGGCTTTGTGTAATCAGGCATACCTAAAGCTGGAGCCCTGCACATGCATTCCTTCAGTTCAATAAAAGCATCCATCTCATCTCCTTTCAGCTCTATTTCATCCAGCGCATCTTTCTGGGTCAGTTTCAGTAAAGGTTTTGCTAAAGTTGAAAAATTGGGAATCCATTGGCGACAGTAGCTCACCATTCCCAAAAACTTTCTCACCTCTCTTCTCGTCTTCGGTGCACTCATTTGAAGTACACTTGTTATTCTCTCTTTCATAATTCTTCTTGACCCTTTCTCTATTTGGTGACCCAAATATTTCACTTTCTTCTGGCAGAACTGTAATTTTGAAGGGGAAACTTTGTGTCCGTTCCTTCCCAAATGGTTCAATAGAGCAATGGTGTCAGCTGTACAGTCATTTTCTGTCTTAGATGCGATCAGCAAATCGTCAATGTACTGTACCAAAGTTGATTCAAATGGTAATTCCAATGATTCCAAGTCTTTCTTTAGAATCTGATTGAAAATTGATGGTGACTCCGAGAACCCTTGAGGAATTCGACACCAACTGTAGAAATTTGAAGCAAAAGAGAAATTGGCTATCCTCATGAAGAGGCACAGAAAAGAATGCTTGTGACAAGTCGATGACTGAGAACCACTCAGCATCACAGGGAACTTGAAACATTATCACAGCTGGATTTGGTACTATGGGACAACATTTGACTATTATGTCATTTATTTTCCTCAAATCCTGAACAATCCGGACCTTTCCACTTGGTTTTATTAGTCCCAAGATTGGTGAATTACATGGACTACTTAACACTTCTTTTAGCACTCCCTGTTTTACAAACTCATCAATGAGTTGGGCGACTTTCATGAGGGTGTCTTGCGCCATATGGTATTGTGGTGTCTGGGGAAAAGTTACATTGGGTTTTACAGTCACTTTCACTGGTTCTACTCCTTTGACCAATCCTACTTCTTTCCCTGTCATATCCCACACTTCCTTTCCAACTGTTTCCTGTAACTCAGCATGAATATCTGCTTCAGTGAGCATTGGATAAAGAGTAATCAGGGGATACTCTTCATCGACAGTTTCCACTTCGTCCCCTCCTGAACTGTCCTCTTCTTCCCCATCACTGTTTGTCTGAATTTTTATTCCATCATTTGAACACATACTCGAACACCCCAATTTGCACAATAAGTCTCTCCCTAATAGTGATATCGGGCTTGAGTCACACACCACAAATTTATGTGACCCTTGGTAGTTACCAATTCTGACTTGCACTGGATCTGTGATTGGGTTTGTCAGGTACCTATTTGCTACTCCCACTACTTGAACTGTTCTCCCTGAAAGTGGCAAATTTGGTACTTCGATGCTCCTTACAGTAGAGTGTGTAGCTCCTGTGTCAACCAAGAATGAAACGCGGTGACCCATAACTCTTCCTTCCACATACGGACCCTTTTGATCAACTTCCAAAGATGCTGCAAGCATACAATTTCCCTCCTCATCTGAACTTTCACTCTCCCATACATCGTTTATTCCATTCTCACTGTGTAATGGGAATTGGTGTACTGTGTCATTTTGGTTCATTCCTTGACCCGCGACCTGTTGAGGAAGCATTACTTGTTGCTGATTCATTGGTGCTAAGGGTATTTGCATTTGCTGATTAGGTACCATAGGAAACTGCTGTTGCATTGGCTGCAACTGTGCCATTTGTGCACGGGGCATTTGCACCTGCTGCGGTTGTATAGGTTGTAGACCCTGCATCTGATTTACATTATTCTGAAAATTTGGATTTGGACCTCTCAATTTCGGTCCTCTCATATTTTGAAATCCATTGACATCATTGTTTTGGTGACCTACTCCTTCCTGCACCATCATTGGGCACTCCCGTTTCCAATGCCCGACGATTCCGCACGTGTGACATGGCATCACCTTCTTCATTGCCTGTATTCCAGTTGGAATCATAACAGTATTTAAATCAGGACCATTATTCACAAAACCTCCTCGGCCTCTGCCCCTCATTTGCGGCTGAAACATAGCATTTCCCTGCTGTTGCTGCTGCAGCAACTGTTGTTGAAAACCTTGCAAACCTGTCTGAGCTGCTCTAAGCTGCATCACCATCACCTTTTCTTTCAACCTTTTCTGCTTCGTCTCAATCTCATTATTGCAGTATTTGGCATAGTTCAACACTTCATCGATCGATTTTGACTGCCAACAAATCAAATGCATCTTAATCATCTGGCTGATTTCAGGTCTCAACCCTTCCACAAATCTGAACACAAAATGGAGCATGTCCTTTGCCTTGATCGTTTCTGTACCACTGTAATTTTTAAACGCTTTCAACAATCTCTCATAGTATGCATGTATCGACTCTTTAACCTCTTGTGCTGTTCTGTCAATCCTCTGCCAATCCACATTTTTCGACGCAACCTTGGTTTTCAAGTGCTCGGTCACCTTATGGTATAAACTCATTACCGTAGGTGATGGTGCACCTGTGTCCCTGTTTCTTTCTGGTTCACTTGTTGGCCAACCTTCAGCCCTTTTACAATCTTCCCACAAATCTGCCGGAACCACAATTTCAAATAAGGTGTTCAGGTCTTCCCAAAGACATTTTGCAAGTTTCACAAATCTATCTGTTTGTTGATACCACTCGATCGGTTTCTCTCTTAATTTAGGGAAATCATCCGTAAAGGATTGAATATCGCACCTGTGCCATGGTACATGTACAAGTTTTCCCCCTGCTGTTTCTCTCATTGGCAACATGGTTATCAGGTCGTCATTCTGTTGTGCTTTTTCATTCCGATCTGGGGTATTTTCTTTCTTTTTGTCCTTTTTCTTAACCCATCTACTTTCCCACTTATCTAGACATATCCAGACCTGCGCGTACTGCAGTATCTCCTTAAGGTGTGTTTTCATTCCTGCAGATCTCATGTGTTCAAAATCTTTCGTCTCAAAGTCTAGCCTGTAACTTCTGCTCAAGTGTTTAGTCTTACCTATATCAATCTCGTTTCTGTCTGCAACTTCTTGTAACTTCTTATGTATGCTGCTTACTTCTCTTGTAATCCTAGGGCACATATACCTCAGCTCTTCTTCTATGTATGATTCTAACCTGTTCAGGCCCATCGTTCCCTCTACTAGTTCATCTGCTTCCATGCCCAATCTTATTTCATTCAGGTATTTTTCTCCCTTCCCACTGGATGTACTCTGTGGGGAGTTCAAACTGTTGAACCATTGTGTTAGCTGTTGCGCGTTCAGTCCCATCAATGTAGCACTTACATCAACTGCTACTGATGGTTGCTGTAATGTTTCAGTCTTTGAAGTTAACAGTACTTATAGTGGTGGATTTGACCTTACCACAGTCGACGGAGCACAAATTGGGATTGGACTAAATTCCGACAAGGACCCAGATCCATTTGGCAGTGTCGCTATCGGAGTAGTTTCTGAAGTGTTTTCTATGCATCTTCTCCCTGTCTCACTTTGTATCACTACCCCTTGGTCGCATACGTTTGGGTTTGCCTGTATGTACATTGGTACTGGCGGACCCACAGTGATAGGCAGAGATATTGCGTCTGGATTCTGTCTGTTCCCCGAATTCTGTGGCATGTTAATCCCCACATTATGGTTCATCATTGTTGGCATACCTAACTGGCTCTCTGTTACTCGAGTACACCTCGGCACTTCTTGTGTCTGCTTTTGAGGCATCAAAAATTGGTTGATTCGGCTTGAATCAATGTCGGTCTTTGATAATTTTGTCCTCCCTGCGCCATTAAATCAGAAGTCATTCCCATGTTATGCTCATCACAGCAGTGCCTTTGAACCTGTGGCTGATAATTATCAACAGGTTTCAATTTAGGCACGTCAGGATATATTTATATCTGAATTTGTGCTATTTGTGGTGAGAAAGGCATATCGGAACTGCTCTGCCTATGTGATATTCTCAAATTCGGTGTCACATTACCTTGTATTGGTTCTGGAGGGGCAGTACTAATGCTTGAGCTTTTTTCGCTTTCCACATATGGTGGCGGGCGATCATTCAGCAACTGTATAATGAACTCCTCATCGTCTGACTCGTCTGACCTTTTCGAGCTTCTGTTGTTCTCTCTATCTCTGGACTGACTCCTGTTTGTTTTATAGGTAGGTTTCCTTCCTTCCGTCTCTGCTTCATCAGTAATTGCTGGAAACAATTTAATTCCCTGCAGTACGTCTGATCTCCAAACCTTTTGTATGCTATCCCATCTAGCATCCGCTAGTGTCTTTTCTACTTTTCTCACTCTTGCCTCAAATTTCTTTTGTTGTTCGTTTCTAGCTATTAGCTCCCAAATTGCTAGTGCCTCAAACTGTGCTGGTCTTGGAGGTACTTTCATGTCGTATAGTGCGAATCTTAGATTCTCCAAAACTCTTAGATTAAACGACCCGTGGATAGGGAACTCTACACTTCCATGCTTCTCTGTTAATTTGCATCATTGCTTTAGCCAAAGACATGGTGCGACACCCTTTTCTTCAATCACGATGTAAGCTGGTGTACCCTCAGGCGGTGTTTTTTCTCCTACATTTGCTTTAATATAAACATCTCCCCTCATGTCACTCTTAAATGCTTTGAAAAATTTCATCTTTCCGTCTTTTATTTTTCTAAAATATGTAATCAATAAGTGACTTTAATTCCCAGAATACTCTTTGCTTGCCTTTCCCCACCAATTGCGCTTCACAGACTGATTCCAATCCGTGCGCGACCCTTCTCACCAACCAACATATCCCAGCGCAGCTCCTGTGACGTCACACTCACACACTGCGGCTGACAAAGTCCTGCGGCTTGTCCTCCTTCATTCAGCTTCACTCAAAACTAATTTCTGCAATATATATTACGAGCACTAACCAAAAAGAAGAAAACAAATCTGTCGGTTTACTGCAGGAAAGGTAATACAATCGCTTCAGAAACCTTAGGGATTTTTCACTAGCCTCTGCAGTTATTCCATCTTTCTCGGTTTCCCACTTTCGCAAGCAAAATTTGACCCGCAAACTTTACTCTCAACTGATCATTGAACTATTCTAGCGCGCCTTAGAATTCGTCAAATCTCAAAGTCGAAAATTTTCTTTCATGCCTCAATATTCATACCGACTTGTTGACCATGCCCGATCAACCTACTAAACCGAAAAGAATACAACCAACATCAATCAAGTGTCTCATACACTTTTCAACATACTCCGGAGTCTCTTGACCTCGCAGGGCCCATCTCAACATCAACAACCACGTGGGCAATTTTTCCTGCACAAAGCGCAACACACATGTGAAGTTCGACGACTTCCCTACTCTCACACTTTGGAGTACCACTCCTCTAAAATTTCAACTGGAGTTCGTAACCCCCCTAAAATCCTCACAGACTTCACATTTAATCTGCGGCAATAAGCTGTGCAAGCGCAAAACCCTAACTTCACTCATACCTTCACTAGAAATGCCGAAAACATTCTCACACCTCCATGTCCTCCATTCGCAAGCTCTGAGATTCCGGGAAAGTCATTGGGGACTTAGGGCATCATCATCTCTTCAACTTGTTTTATCAAAGAATATTCTAACTTGACTCCGTCTATTGTTCGGATGGGGTCCCAAAGGGCGAAACCATCAATCTCTGCTACCATCTACTGATAACGCGTCCAGCCCCTATAAATTACCTGTACCTGGACACGTTGGAGGCTGGTGAACCTTTTAGCCGAGTTGGGCTTTCCTCTCCTCATCCTAGAATAGTCGGCTCACTTAGATCAATAATCAATAACTATTGTAGTGTATACTCAATACTCAATTAATAGATCGAAATAATATATTAGGACTCAATAACAGTTGGTATTACGACGCATCATGACCTTTCAGTCATGAATAACCACACCAGTTTATTAAAAGTTAATGAGTTTATTTCCCTATATTAACAAAGCTAGCACAATGTATATAAGTCTCAAAACCAAATGATATATGTATACGAACATTACTAGCTGTCCATAACAGCGGAAGAAACGCAATCTACGCAAAATCTGTATTATAATGCACTCAGTTATAGCAATGCAAATCACTAATATAAGTAACTGAATTTGACTAATTTCATACATCGGTCAGCATAACAAGATTTCAATTTAGCATGGTGCATCAGATGAAAACCCTCAACTAACCTCTAATTAGCATTGGCATGTGGGGCTTCATGCAAAACGAATTTAGTTAACACAAATTTGGAAAACTTCTAGCTTGGGCTAGATAGCAAAATAGCAGTTGGTACCTAAAAGGAAAAACACAATGCATAATACAATTATCCTTTCATAATTACCAAATACAATCAGCATTCAAGAAAGTCTTCGCCCTTCAGGTACCGGTTCGATCAGCATGGGGCAGATTTCAAGGGACAAATTTAAGGGCAAGTTTCCTTGCAGCAGCAAGGAGAATGGGGCAAAGTTACTGCATGGGCAAGACGGGGCAAATCAAAGTTAAAGTCTCTAGGGTGAGAATTCCTAAAGTCTCTTTCTCTGGAATAGAGAAAAGGGCATTGGGATGTCATCCAAGATGGAGTCTGGCATTTGGCTTCAAATTGGCATCAAGGAAAATGGCTGACTTCTCTTTGTCCGCTGGGTTTAAGTAAGAAACATTCCAAATTCTGCAGGGTCTTCCATTGGAGGGTTCATAGGGTGGCTTCAATTTGACCAATGAAAAATGTATTTCTCCTAGTACTCATTTATGCATACATTGTCCTTGGAGCCTAGGAACACAAGTTGCAACAAAGTTTGCCAATTATTTCGGTATCAGTACTTTTATTATCCGCACCTGCAGAGACTGACCTTGTATCAAAGGGGATGAAACCGGCCTAGCACGAAACCTTGAAGATAAGTACATTAGTCATCTCTACTGGAAAAATACAACCTTAAAGTAAAATATACGTTTGGTTAATTAAAAAAAAGCCACGCAGTTAGAATTTGAGACCAGGCAACTAGGCCAAAGCCTCTACTAAATTTAAGCTAAGCATATAACAGTTTCAACAAGAAATCATAGCACATATTTGCAATTATGACGGATTACTAAATTTTTCAATTCTTCATGATTAATAAAGCTCTTTATAATAATGGCGAACTACCCCGAGGGCACAATTTCCCTCGTACATTATTTTCTTTGCTAAAATCACACTACATTATACGATTTTGGTTACATGATATATGAATATATGTTGGTCCTTCTTTTTTCTGCGTCATCAAGGGCAAAAAGTATTCCTCTTGTGACCTACAGCTGTGAAATTCTACTGCAGGTTGTAGTGGGGGCTCTCTTGGCTCTGGTGGTGGTTTCAGAACTTGGGGGCTAGGGACTTTGGAGTACGCTCGGCCCTGCACTGCACCGGTCCATACAGCTCTGCCCACAAGCGCCATGAGTAGCGTCACTTCCACTTCTGAAATCAAAATTCAACAACCTGAAGAGGAGACTGCTTAGAGGATTGTTGCTACCTCCATACTGCATTTGAAATAGGAAACTACAATCCTGGGCAGTGGAAAAAAAAGATTCCCCCAAGCCAAACAGGTTTTCAAAGGGGGTGCCACATTGAACACATCCTCAATTGCATCTGCTATTTGAGTCCAGGAACCATGGCCTCCAAGGGTAAGGCCCTCTACGCCGGCTTTATAGATATTCAAAACTTCATTCAAAAGTGTCTCAAGAACAAGACTCTGGTGAAAGCTGAATGCATGGGGCATCCCACTCACCTTTCTGAAAGCCAGTATAGCTCTATATTCAAACACTTGAGTAAAAATAAAAGTCATTGTGGGATGGGTCATATTAGCAAAAAGCATGACAAATAAGGGCCTAAAGCAAGGACGGCATACTGGTACCTTTATTATTTAATCTGCACTTAGCTAATCTAGTTGAACACCTCTAGAAGGAGGGGACAGTTCCACCAGAGAATGCCAGCATCATAATCCAATCGCTCCAGTATGCAGATGATACAGTTTTTCATAATTTGACACCAAAAGGATTACAGAGACTCTGCAGAGCAAACAAACTGATGATAAATGTGGTAAAGACCAGGGGCGGCTGCTGTAGGGGCAAAGTAGGAGGATAGACACAAAACCAAAAGACAACAAAAATAGAACGAAAAAAACATACATGACGCCTGCTGCATCGCCGCCGCAACACTGCTCTTCTGGCTCCATTCACTGCAGGCACAGGTTCCCAACCTGCCTTGCAGTCAATCCTAACGCTGGCAGCATGAGAGCAGCATCAGGATTGGCCTGAGAGTCCTGGCTTTGCGCTCCCTTGTAGACTAGGAATCTGTGCGTGCTGTCTCCAACCCGGTAATACAGCTTGGGTCGGAGAGAGCTCAGTGCGCATGTGGGTTTGGCAGTCCTGAGATGGCCAGCCAAACCCACATGCACACTTAGGGGAGTGCACACCACCCCCCCCACCTATCATTCCTCATGACCTCGCACCCTTCAAAAAAAAATGATAATAAGCAGTTTATTATCCCTTTATTTTTCAAGTTGCAGCTGCTGGCGGGGGAGGGGCGACGCTCCTCCACCATAGCGGAGGAGCTGCCGCTGGCAAAGACCAAGGTGATGATAATCTCACTCAAACTGAAAACAAAGGGGAGCATGGTTCATGAAGGGGAGTGCGGTCAAAGTTGTTGACACTCATAAATACTTGGGGGGTTGGCTGGACCGGAGGGGAAGCATTGCACTGCAAGTCCACAACCAGCAGGCAGTAGCAAACTCCCTGGAGTGGGCATTTTGCAATTTACAGAAATCACTGGTGAACCCTGACCTACAGCCACTTCTGAAGGTAATGAGCTGCAAACTACTACCTATCATCGCCTATGGCTCAATGACATTTAGAGATAAAATGGCCAATTGGTTGGACAGGGCACAATCTACGTGCTATAGAAGAGCATTCTCCACACCCAACTGCACATCACATGCCCACATGCAACAAGAATTCTGCTTGTTTTCACAGCATTTGATACTGAATTCGAAGTTCCTAGCCTAGTGCCTCCAAGCCAAGCAGTCGAAAAATAAGTAATAAGTAATAAACAATCCCCAAGCAAGCTGGCATAAGTGCCTAAACTCTTCATTGGATGTATTGGAGGCCCGAGAGATTTGGTTAAAGGGCTTTCTAGAGTTTCTAGTCTCAAAAGTGCTGACTAAATAAGCAAAACTAAACTTGAGAAAACAAGTTAAACAAGTCTTACAGAAACTGGCACGTGGTGCCTCGGCCACAACACTGTACAAGCAAGGGGTCCTGCCTACCTACCTCTCATTGCCTTTTGGCAAGGCCACGAAAAAACAGCTGATGAGTCTTTGATTCGGACTAATCTATCTGAAAACCTACTGGTATGGTCGGAGGAACACTGATGACACCAACGGACAATTACGTTTTTGCACAAAAGGAGAAGAATCTCTGAAACACATTCTCTATATCTGGAAAGAGATGCTACCATTAAGGAAATTCTGGTTGCAGCGCATAGCGCGCACCTCTAACATCAGGACCTGCCAAGATGCCATGCAGGCCTGTCTAAGAGGCGACCCATCACAACTAGCAGAGCGATTTTTTTTTAATTCATGACAATCACGCTAGCATCTACCGTCGCAGCCATGGCCTCTGAACTTTCAACATACTGTTAAGAAACAATGACTAAAAAGCATTGAACTTTTATATGCACTGTATGAGCTGACTTTACACATCAGATAAACTATCAAGTTAGCCCACAGGGAAAGAGGTGAATCGAGTATCTCAGGCCTTGCAAGCCTTTTTAATTATTACATTCAATTGTCTCCTCCTCATTTATAATAAATATTACACATGACTTAGGCCTGAGCCTTGATCCTCCAACTAGTGGTAAACAGAACAACACAGTCCATGGAGAATATTGCATTGCATTTGCCATGGGCCTAGCCTCCGAACTCAAACTAGAGGCAAGGTCAGCGTATTAGGCTCTAAATGCACCTTAATTCAATGCACTTTACCCAGGTCCCATTGCCGTGGACCTAGTCTGGCACCCAAACTGGAGGCAAAATCCAGTGTTTTAGTATTGAAAGCCCCTTAACTTAATGAAATGGGTTTAGCCCTCAGTATTGGACCGCACACTGGGGCAAGCTAGCACTTGTGTGGGTAGAGTCTTAATCCTTCTTTT
The DNA here is from genome assembly GCF_031143425.1 of Pleurodeles waltl. Classification (NCBI taxonomy): domain Eukaryota; kingdom Metazoa; phylum Chordata; class Amphibia; order Caudata; family Salamandridae; genus Pleurodeles; species Pleurodeles waltl. Next base: position 1,399,591,808 of record NC_090447.1, on the reverse strand, counting down.
AACTGTTACTGTGATGTATGTCCTTTGAACATTTATTTGTTAGCAACCCATTATTCATTGCACTTGCTATGATCTTGGATGCAATACTGTAATGATTTTAAGTAATTGTACAATCTGTCTAACTAGCTATCTATCTATCTATCTCTCTGTCTATCTACTAGGGAGGGACTGCAAACCTTTGAACAAACTTGTCACCAAGATCTAAAAGTTTGTCCTTTGCCTGCCGAGATCCTCTTCCGTTGCTCAGATCTGGCTGGAATTGGGCCTCTGTGACCAGGGAGCTGCCAGAGCTGGAGCCTTCCTAAATCTGTGCCATCAACTTAACCCCTTAGCTGCTGGGCCTTTTCCCCCCCAGTGCTGAGCCCTTTTTTTGGCTATTTGGGGTAGTTCGCGCTTAGGGCTTCATAACTTTTTGTCCACATAAGCTAACCACACCAAATTTGCGTCCTTTTTTTCCAACATCCTAGGGATTCTAATGGTACCCAGAGTTTGTGGTTTCCCCTGGAGGAGACCAAGAAAATAGCCAAAATACAGTGAAAATTTAGTTTTTTCCAAAAAAATGGGAAAAAAGGGCTGCCGAAGAAGGCTTGTGGTTTTTTCCCTGAAAATGCCATCAACAAAGGGTTTCTGGTGCTGAAATCACTTTCTTCCCACCTTTCAGGAACGGGCAGACTTGAATCAGAAAACCACATTTTTCAACACAAATTTGGCATTTTACTGGGACATACCCCATTTTTACTATATTTGGTGCTTTCAGCCTCCTTCCAGTTAGTGACAGGAATGGGTGTGAAACCAATGCTGGATCCCGGAATGCTAAACATTTCTGAAAACTAGACAAAATTCTGAATTCAGCAAGGGGTCATTTGTGTAGATCCTACAAGGTTTTCCTACAGAAAATAACAGCTGAAATAAAAAAATATTGAAATTGAGCTGAAAACACCAGCCATTTTTCTTTATGTTTTACTCTGTAACTTTTTCCTGCGATGTCAGATTTCTGAAAGCAATATACCGTTTTGTCTGCTGGACTCTTCTGGTTGCGGGGATATAAAGGGCTTGTAGGTTCATCAAGAACCCTAGGTACCCAGAGCCAATAAATGAGCTGCACCCTGCAGTTGGTTTTCATTCCATACTGTGTATACAGCAATTCATTTGCTGAAATAAGAAGAGTGAAAAAGAGGTATCAAGAAAACCTTTGCATTTCCAAAATGGGATCAAGATAAGGTTTTGAGGAGCAGTGGTTATTTGCACATCGCTGAATTCCGAGGTGCCCATACTAGCATGTGAATTGCAGGGCATTTCTCAAATAGACGTCTTTTTTACACACTCTCTTATATTTGGAAGGAAAAATGTAGAGAAAGATAAGGGGCAATAACACTTGTTTTGCTATTCTATGTTCCCCCAAGTCTCCCGATAAAAATGATACCTCACTTGTGTGGGTAGGCCTAGTGCCCGCAACAGGAAATGCCCCAAAACACAACATGGACACATCCTATTTTTTTTATAGAAAACACAGCTGTTTTTTCCAAAGTGCCTACCTGTAGATTTTGGCCTCTAGCTCAGCCGGCACATAGGGAAACCCACCAAACCTGTGCATTTTTGAAAACTAGAGACCTAGGGGAACTCGTGGGGCTCTGACCAGGTTATGTTACCCAGAATCCTTTGCAAACCTCAAAAAGTGGCTAAAAAAACAAGTTTTCCTCACATTTCGGTGACAGAAAGTTCTGGAATCTGAGAGGAGCCTCAAATTTCCTTCCACCCAGCGTTCCCCCAAGTCTCCTCGATAGAAATGATACCTCACTTGTGTGGGTAAGCCTAGCGCCCGCGACAGGAAACGCCCCAAAGTGCAACGTGGACACATCCAAATTTTGGGAAGAAAACAGAGGTGTTTTTTGCGAAGTGCCTACCTGTAGATTTTGGCCTCTAGCTCAGCCGGCACCTAGGGAAACCTACCAAACCTGTGCATTTCCGAAAACTAGAGACCTAGGGGAATCCAAGGAGGGGTGACTTGCGGGGCTCGGACCAGGTTCTGTTACCCAGAATCCTTTGCAAACCTCAAAAATTGGCTAAAAAAAAACATGTGCCTCACATTTCTGTGGCAGAAAGTTCTGGAATCTGAGAGGAGCCACAAATTTCCTTCCACCCAGCGTTCCCCCAAGTCTCCCGATAAAAATGATACCTCACTTGTGTGGGTAGGCCTAGCGCCAGCGACAGGAAACGCCCCAAAGCGCAATGTGGACACATACAAATTTTTGCAAGAAAACAGAGGTGTTTTTTGCGAAGTGCCTACCTGTAGATTTTGGCCTCTAGCTCAGCCGGCACCTAGGGAAACCTACCAAACCGTTGCATTTCCGAAAACTAGAGACCTAGGGGAATCCAAGGAGGGGTGACTTGCGGGGCTCGGACCAGGTTCTGTTACCCAGAATCCTTTGCAAACCTCAAAAAGTGGCTAAAAAAACAAGTTTTCCTCACATTTCGGTGACAGAAAGTTCTGGAATCTGAGAGGAGCCACAAACTTCCTTCCACCCAGCATTCCCCCAAGTCTCCCGATAAAAATGATACCTCACTTGTGTGGGTAGGCCTAGCGCCTGCGACAGGAAACGCCCCAAAGCGCAACGTGGACACATACACATTTTTGGAAGAAAACAGAGGTGTTTTTTGCGAAGTGCCTACCTGTAGATTTTGGCCTCTAGCTCAGCCGGCACCTAGGGAAACCATTTCTAAAAACTAGAGACCTAGGGGAATCCAAGGAGGGGTGACTTGCAGGGCTCGGACCAGGTTCTGTTACCCAGAATCCTTTGCAAACCTCAAAAAGTGTCTAAAAAAACAAGTTTTCCTCACATTTCGGTGACAGAAAGTTCTAGAATCTGAGAGGAGCCTCAAATTTCCTACCACCCAGCGTTCCCCCAAGTCTCCCGATAAAAATGATACCTCACTTGTGTGGGTTGGCCTAGCGCCCTGCGACAGGATTGCCCCAAAGCGCAACGTGGACACATCCAAATTTTTGGAAGAAAACAGAGGTGTTTTTTGCGAAGTGCCTACCTGTAGATTTTGGCCTCTAGCTCAGCCGGCACCTGGGGAAACCTACCAAACCTGTGCATTTCCGAAAACTAGAGACCTAGAGGAATCCAAGGAGGGGTGACTTGCGGGGCTCGGACCAGGTTCTGTTACCCAGAATCCTTTGCAAACCTCAAAATTTGGCTCAAAAAACACATGTTCCTCACATTTCTGTGGCAGAAAGTTCTGGAATCTGAGAGGAGCCACAAATTTCGTTCCACCCAGCGTTCCCCCAAGTCTCCCGATAAAAATGATACCTCACTTGTGTGGGTAGGCCTAGCGCCAGCGACAGGAAAAGCCCCAAAGCGCAACGTGGACACATACAAATTTTTGCAAGAAAACAGAGGTGTTTTTTGCGAAGTGCCTACCTGTAGATTTTGGCCTCTAGCTCTGCCGGCACCTAGGGAAACCTACCAAACCTGTGCATTTCTGAAAACTAGAGACCTAGGGGAATCCAAGGAGGGGTGACTTGCGGGGCTCGGACCAGGTTCTGTTACCCAGAATCCTTTGCAAACCTCAAAAAGTGGCTAAAAAAACAAGTTTTCCTCACATTTCGGTGACAGAAAGTTCTGGAATCTGAGAGGAGCCACAAATTTCCTTCTACCCAGCGTTCCCCCAAGTCTCCCGATAAAAATTATACCTCACTTGTGTGGGTAGGCCTAGCGCCCGCGACAGGAAATGCCCCAAAACACAACGTGGACACATCACATTTTTTCATAGAAAACAGTGCCTACCTGTGGATTTTGGCCTCTAGCTCAGCCGTCACCTGGGGAAACCTACCAAACCTGTGCATTTTTTAAAACTAGAAACCCAGGGGAATCCAAGATAAGGTGACTTGTGGGGCTCAGACCAGGTTCTGTTACTCAGAATCCTTTGCAAACCTCAAAATGTGGCTAAAATAACACGTTTTCCTCACATTTCGGTGACAGAAAGTTCTGGAATCTGAGAGGAGCCACAAATTTCCTTCTACCCAGCGTTCCCCCAAGTCTCCCGATAAATATGATACCTCACTTGTGTGGTTAGGCCTGGTGCCTGCGACAGGAATAGATCACACAACGGTCAATGTTGGTCCTTACGTGAGGCAGCTGTTGACCCTGGGGTGATCCATTCGTGACACAGGCACTAGGTGTAGGCACTCAAGTGGGGTAGTGTTTTTATCAGGACAGGTGAGGAGTCACTGGGTGGTAGGAATGTTGTGGATCCCAGCATATTCCTGTAGTTTGTGTGACAGAAATGCGAGAAAAAGTGAGTTTTTTTTCAACATTTCAGCTTTGCAGGGTATTCTGGGTAAGAAAACTTTGGGGAATCCACACAAGTCACACCTCTGTGGACTCCCCCGAATGTCTAGTTTCCAGAAATGTTTGGGTTTAGTGTGTTTCTCCATATGGCCGCCGAATCCAGAACCAAAAACACAGGTGCCTGCCTTACAAAACCAGTTTGTTTTGCCATAGATAATTTTGATGTCTCCACAATATGATTTGGGTGGTGGAATTTGGGGCTGAACTAAATTGGGGAGCTCCAAAGAGAGCACTCTCTCTCTGCTTGCCGCCGCATTCACCTGCTGTCTGGGTTGGCCTAACCCACTATTACCCAGTTGCACGAACAGCTTGCGAAGGGACAGCAGGACTGTCCTCATCACCTCCCTCATAATGTACTGGAAGAGGAGTTATCGAATTGGACTCCTCTGACTGAAAAATCACTCCCAGAGTCTGCGCCATTGTCCTATCCCTCAGATGCTGTCTCAGTATCTGATGTCTCAGTCTCTGATCCTATGTCAGAGCGGTCCTCTATAACCCGAGTGCAGGCAGCAGTCATCCATCAAGATGCCATCTCTGCTATTGGCTAAACTGTTGCTCTAAAACACTAGCCTACGTAGACAGTCACAAAATCGATGGTGTGTGAGATACGTGCAACAATAGAGGCCACCTTACCTGCGCTTCTTCCCTCAATCAGCACGTACTTTCAAGACACTCAAAAAACACCTTGTCACATACCATTCGTCACAGTCTTTAGCACCTCCTGCGCCCAGTCCAACAATCATTATTGGTGCTCCCACTCCCTCCTCCTCGGATTCCCTCATTACCACCCAGCAAAAGTGCCCTTCATCTCTCCATAGACTTTACTAATGTACTCAGCTATTTACATAAAATACAGATTTGCTCTTTGCAGTAGGCATATAAACCTTCTGCGCTTCTTTATGGCACTAAAACTGCCACTAGACAAGTCGGGCCCTTTTCCCCCCAGGGAAACCACACACATATTGACAAAAGTGATATATATATGACAGCCAACCACCTGAAACTCAACTCAAGCAAAACCGAAATAATCCTCTTTGGCCCACACAAAAACACCTGGGACCCCTCATGGTGGCCCACCACGCTAGGCCCTGCACCCACCCCCGCCAACCATGCACGCAACCTCAGCATCATCCTAGACTCCTCCCTCTTGATGACCCAACAAATCAACGCTCTCACCTCCTCATGCTTCAACACACTCCGTATACTGAAAAACATTCAAATGGATCCCCACAGAGACCAGAAAAACTGTCACTCACGCACTCATCAGCAGCAGGCTTGATTACGGAAACGCCCTCTACGCCGGCACCACTCTAAAACTCAAGCGCAAACTACACGCATCCAGAACTCAGCAGCACGACTCATCCTCGACCTCCGCCGACACGAACACATCTCTCCACACCTCAAATCCCTCCACTGGCTCCCCATTGACAAAAGGATCACCTTCAAGATCCTCATCCTCGCACACAAATCACTCCACAACACAGGCCCTGCCTACCTCAACGAGAGTCACCTTCCACACCCCCACACGAAACGTCTGCTCAGCTGACCTCTCTCTTGCCTCTGTCCCCCGCATCAAACACACCACCACCGGGGGCAGATCCTTCTCCTACCTTGCACCCAAAACCTGGAACGCCCTCACAACCCACCTTCGCAAGACCCAAAACCTACTTCTTTTCAGGAAGGGCCTCAAAACCTGGCTTTTCGAACAGTGAACCTCCCAGCCCCTTTCCCTCCCCCCGCACCACCCGCAGCGCCTTGAGACCCTCACGGGTGAGTAGCGCGCTTTATAAATCTCTCTGATTGATATAGATCTACCTCTATATATATATATATATCTATCTACATAGATATATCTATAGATATATCCATGTACCTAGATATATCTATCTACATAGATATATATAGATCTATATATATATATATATTTTTTAGTTGTTGTATGGTTTCCTTGGGGGCCAAAATGGCCCCCAGGGAAACCCTACAACATCTAAAAAAAAATATTGCCCCCACAGGGGGTCACCCTGCCCACGGGCGACCCCCTGTCATTTTTTTTTTTTTTTTTTTTTTTTTTTTTTTTTTTTTTAAATTTCCCCAGGGGGCACCTACCTTTTTTTTTTAATAAAAATTATGCCGGGGGGGGCGGCCCGTTTTCCGAGGGGGCCGCCCCCCCAAAGTGAAATCCCTGGCGTCTAGTGGTGTTTCCTGGCCCCCGATCGCAGCTGTGCTGCGATCGGGGGCCAGGAAACACTTTCAGAAGGCCTCGTAAGAAAGGGGAGACTCTCCCCTTTCTTACGAGGCCTTCTGAAACTGTTTCCTGGCCCCCGATCGCAGCTGTGCTGCGATCGGGGGCCAGAAACAGTTTCAGAAAGCCTCGTAAGCTTTCTGCGATCGGGGCTGCAGCTGTGCTGCGATCGGGGGCCAGAAACAGTTTCAGAAGGCCTCGTAAGAAAGGGGAGAGTCTCCCCTTTCTTACGAGGCCTTTTCAAAGTGTTTCCTGGCCCCCCGATCGCAGCTGTGCTGTGATCGGGGGGCCAGGAAACCTGAAAGTGTTTCCTGGCCCCCGATCGCAGCACAGCTGCGACCGGGGACCAGGAAACACTTTCAGGAAGGCCTCGTAAGAAAGGGGAGACTCTCCCCTTTCTTACGAGGCCTTCCCGAACGTGGGAAAGGCCGTTTTCCCCATCAATGCAGGAAGCGGCCGCAAGGCTGCTTCCTGCTTTGATGGGGAAAACACCTTTGAAACGTCAGCGCGCCTCAAAGGGGTGGGTGGGGGGCGGGGGGAGACACGGAAGATTCCGTGTCTCCCGGGGGAAGGTTTAAAAAAAAATAATCCTCGGGTGCGATGCACCCGAGGATTTATTAATACCCTTCCTGGTGTCGGCCACTGGTCGTGACCCGCACCAGGGAGGGTGCACTGGCCGACGCCCGCATCTAACAGGTTAAAAGAGCCAGGGGAGGTTGCTTATAGACTTTAGTAAGAGTTGATATTCAAACTGGTGGTCCTAGACTAGCCCACTCTGTATTTTGAGAACTGTCTTAGCACCATGAATGCGAGAGCACTCAGGGCCTCTAACACGAGTCAACATGCTTTAAATTTTTTTTATTAAAAAGTGCCTGTGCCTTCTTTTATATCAGTCTGACATGGACACTCTGGCAAAACTCAAGTATGGGTGGGCTGTTATCAATTCTTATTAACCAGCGTTTCCCTCAACCTACTTGTCCTGCACATATTCAAAACATAAGAAAACAAGATTCATGACCCTGAGGCTTGGGGAATAGCCATTCCTAAAACATCTCGCTAAGTGGTGTCACCCTTTAGAAACCACGAGCAAGGGCTGAGGACTGTATGATGAATCTTTTGAACATATTGTCTGCAGCTGCCCAGCTTTACTTGAGGACTGAAAATCTCTCCTGAAGAGGACATGGAATAAACTTGGTATTCTCACGTGCCAGGGGAGAGGGGGTGATCATTGCTTCCCTCAGTCCAGACAATGCCCCTTAGAATATCCTGCAGGCTAAGTATGTCACCCTATCTGCTAAGAAGTTTTGTCGTCTGGGGGCCCTATGGATTGACCCTTGCCTAAACACCCCAGTGGATTGTACATAGGGGCCTCTACACTTAAGGCATTTTCATTTAATTGAACTACCTGATGGGTAAAGTAAGCTATGTGTATGCCCTTTAGCGTTGTGTGGTATAATTACCACTGTGTATATTCATGATGACCTAGTCATGGGATGTTGGGAGGCTCAGCCTGTCATCCATCTAAGTCATCTTATGGCATTTTCTTTGCCACCTTTGTTCTTACTCTTTGCACCTTGTCCTGATTAACTATTGGCGCACACCCTTTCTGGCAGAAGCTCTTTGTTATTTTAATGTAGCACACGTTTTGCATGCTCCATGCCCTTAGCCAACTCCTATCATTGGAGACACCTCTCCTCCCTTTTACCAGTTAGTTTTTACCATATTGTGGACTTCTTCCTTTTTAGGGTCGTGTGCACAAGCGCTGTAGTGTGGAAACGTCGAGAACAACGACTCATTCACGACTCCCTTTTTCTCTACCTTAACCACACATGTGCTGAACAACGCACATGCGTGGTTAAGACAGAGAAAAAGGGAGAGTGCATTGGAAGAGGACGCAGTCAGGTAAGTGGGGCTGGGGCAGGGTTTGGGGGTAGTTTTTAGGTGTGGGGTGGATTAAGGGCTTGGGGTGGGGTAGTTTGTTTTTTTAGGGGAGGGGTGGGGGATCGGGGTAGTTCTGGTTTTTAGGGGTGGAGGGATCGAGGCAGTTCTGTTTTTAGAAGCTGGGGTGGGGTAGTTTTTTTTGGGCGGTCGGGATTCTTTTGTTTTTGGGGTGGCAGTGGGGTAATTTGGATTTTGGGGGTGGGGATAGGGGTAGTTTGGTTTTGGGGCTGGGGCATCGGAGTATTTTTATTTTGGGTTGCGGGTCGGGGTACTTTGATTTTGGGAGTGGGGCGTTTGGTTTTTGGCCATGGGGGTGGGGAGATCGGGGTAGTTTGGTTTTTCGGGGTGGGAGTGAGGGGGTCGGGGTAGTTTGGCTGTGGGGGTTGGGAATCGGGGTACTTTTGTTTTTGAGGTGGGGTTCGGGGTAGTTTGGTTTTTGGTGGTGGGAATCGGGGTAGTTTCGGGTGGAGGATCTGGGTAGTTATGTTTTTAGGGGTGGGGGTGGGGGATAGGGGTACTTTTGTTTTTACAGGCCGGGGTGGGAGAATCGGGGTAGTTTCGTTTTTGGGGGTGTGGGGTATTTTTGTTTTTAGGGGTTGGGTTGGATGTTTTTAGGGCAAGCGGGGGAGGTCGAGGAAGGTTTTAGGGCTCAGGGAGGGTGGGAGGTATCCGGGGTAGTTTCATTTTAGGGGTGGGGTTTCAGGTAGGTTCAGTTTTAAGGGTGGGGTACTTCTGGGCCTTAGGGCAGGTGGGGGGTCACATGCTAGAACCACACATGCCATTTCCCACACATGCCTTTACTAGGCATGCTTTTTCAATGAAAAATCATTGTAAAGGCATGCGTGGTAAAGGCATTTGTGGTAACAACACGGTCGTTGTTCCGACCGCGTTGTTCAGGCATGCGTGGTTCCAGCATTCGGTGTTCCATCATACATTCGCTCTTGCCTGTTGTAATCTATTTGTGGGCTTTTCTCCATGCCCACTCCTGCTATTCATTCTTTGTAGTGCTTGTCTTAAATGTTTCATTTTTATTGGTGCATTTTGTGAAATGTCCCTCCTTTGTGTCCTGAGTTCCCTCCCCGGCAGTTTCACTAAGTGAACATTTTTGGTGGCCATCACACTATGTCACGCTTCCTCTTGTTACAGCATGTGATGGCCCTTCCTCCGGTTTTGGCTTGCTTTCGTCCCAGCTGCGATCCTTTCTTGAAATTCACGTGGGGAGACAATAACTCTTGTGCTCACGCTCATGGCGGCTGTGGCGCTTTGAATTGATTTGCTTCTGTCAATTGTTTTGCTTTTCATTTTTAATTTATGTGTCAAGAAAAGTCCAGTTAGGAATTTACAACACTAATAGCTCTAACTTGAGCAAATGCGAGACCTATTGCATTGCAAATGCCTGTTGAATTACTGTGGTTTAAACTTTTAACTAGGGTGTGAACTTTCAGGCCGCCCCCAATTGGCTCATTGCTCACAGACTTAATTGATGAAAAGCTGCTGTTATTTTTTCGTTATTGCAATTTGCTTTTTAGTTTTTCTTTTAAACTTGATGCCTGTTTTTAAACTGTTTGTAACCAGTAACAATGACCCTGCTGCTAAGTGCGTAAAAATCGCTTTTGGTGCCCTGTCGTCACTGTCAGAAGTAGTCATCTTTTCCTCAAAGCACTGCGCGCTTTAAAATAATATGGTTTTTTTTCTCTCCCTTTATCTAGATGTCTGTTTTAACACGTTTATAATTAGGAATAATGCCCCTATTGCTAGGTATGCACAACAATCCTTTGGTGCCTTCAGTTGCTGGTAAACAAAGTGACTTTGTTATACACAGTCTAGCCTAACTTTATAAGTTTGTGAAACACATAGGCTAATTCTTTTATCGAACTGTGTGTTTATTACACGTTTACCACATTGTCACGTAGTAAGACGTGAGTGTTTTTCCTCATTCAAATTGGTGTTTTCATCATGCTTGTGTTTTTGCTAAAGTTGTAATGTTTTTTAAGTACCTACACAATACCGTTTCTATGTACACAAAAGAAGAAAAGATCAGAGAATAGGTCAACATATTTGTTTTTACTGTGGGAAATTCAGACATTATCTTCATGTTTATTCAAATAAACCACAACAAATACATTTAGAAGTCTGAATCAAGGTCCACAGGGGAAAGTAATCACTCAGCAGTGACCGAGGTCACACTTCCTAGTTCAAGCCTCTCATGATTGACTGAATCTAGAATTTAATCGCATCATGTATTTTCAGTATCTATCCCAGAAACAGTGCTACATCTTGACAAGAAGCTGAAGATAGTTACTTTGAATAATTCCAGTGCAACTGGAAAATGCATAGACCTTACATTTGCCAAATCAATTCTATTACCCATTGTACCAAGAGAGTGCAATTAATGTAGCAGAATTAATATCTGTACCTTTAGTTTCACAAACAGTATGCATGTAGCTGCATATACTGTAACATCACAACGAAGAAATAGGTTTTGATTGATGTACTAAAATTTCAGATTATTTCGGGTCTACCAGTTCTGCTCAAACATAAGCCTTAGATTGATTAAATCATCTTTTTAATTTAATTCAGATTTATATTGAAGAACTTGTGTGATGAAAAGGACATCCTATGACTATCAGTAGATCAGTTGGCGTGCCAATGGCAAGCCCGTCTGCGCCTTTCCATGCCTGGACCGTGCCCAGTGCCAGGAACCTTCGCTCCACAGCAGGACCCTTCATCTGCACTGATGTTGGTTCAACTCCACCATAGGATTTACTGCCACCACAGCAACCGGCACCATGCCATCCCTGACGGCCGAAACCTTGCCTGAACAACTCAGCTGTCTCCTAATCAATGCCAGATCCCTCTGCAACCACACCACTGAAATCTGGGACACCATCTCCACCCTCACCCCCGATGTGACCTTCATTACCGTGACATGGATCACCCCTGCGTCTTCCCCAGACACCCTTCGGTTACAAGATGAAACATGGTGACTGCACTAACAGACATTAAGGCGGCATCACCATCATTCAAAATGAATCAATCTGCTGCACCACCACTGATGACAACACCATGCTGTTCATGGAAGACATGAACTTCTAGCGTCATGCTGAAGATAATACCACCATTAAAGGCACCATCGCCTACAGACCCCTGGTACCCCTAACCAGCCTCAGAGATACCATCGCTAAATTCATCACCTCTCTTGCTGTAAAATCAGAACATTACCTGTTTCTGGGAGACCTCAACTTCCACCTAAACAACCCCATGGACGCCAACTCCGCCAACCTCCTAAAACTATTGAACAACACACGCCTCAAGCAACTGGTCACAGATCCCACACACAAAGCAGGACACATGTTGGTCCCCATCTTCACATCCAGCAGCAGAATCAAAAAGAGCCACACTACTGAACTCACCTGATCGGACCACTCCACAGTGCATTTCACCATCACCATACCTCCTTGCACCCCCGAACAACCACAAAACCTACGGTCGCAGTTGGACCAAGGTCACCCAGCGCCAATGGGAAGACACCCTTAACATCGCCCAACCGATCGCCACCTCAGACCTGAACCAGGCAGTAGAGAACTTCAGCTTCTGGATCTCCAGTGCCGTCAATCTATTCGCACCAACCAAACTGGACAGAATGCACAAATCAAACAAATGAGCCAGCTGCTTCAGCCTGGATCTCAGCAAGGCAAAACTTAGAGGCAAACAAGTGGAATGAAAATGGCAAACGAGTAGGAACAACATAGACTGAGCCAACTTCAAGACAGCCCTGAACAACTACCACCGCCAGCTCAAAGCCATGAAGAAGGAGGCCCTGACACACCGGATCGAGACCCGGGCCAACCAAACTAAAGAACTCTTCACCATCATTAAAGAGTTCACCTGTCCGTCAACCGCTGAAAACACAATCCCCCCTCATAGGAACTCTGTGACACCCTCACCGACCACTTCAATAACAAGATAGCAAACACCTAAATAAAATTCGATCCCCTGGCCATCGACACCCTCTGCATCCCTTCCACCACTCCAGCCATCCACCTGCTCACTGCATGGAACAACTCAGTACGGCAAACATAAAAACACTGACAAACTCCATCCACTCTGGCGCACCCACCGACCCTTGCCCCCACCGATTGTTCAACCTCGGAAGAGATGAGATCAGCCACCAACTTACAACCATCCTCAACACCTCCATTGCCACAGCCACCTATCTTGATGCCTGGAACCACACAGACGTCAGACACCTCCTCGAGGCACCCTTGGCAGACCCCAGCAAACTCCAAAACTATCATCCCATCACCCTGCTCTCATTTCCTGCAAAAGTCCTAGAGAAAGCCATCAACCTCCAACTCACCTAACACCTGGAGAAAGACAAACTACTGGACGCCTCACAATCAGTTTTCAGAGCCAACCACAGCACCGAAGCAGCACTTATAACCACAACTGATTACAGCTGTGCTCTACTCGACAGAGGAGAATCTTGCTCAATCCCTCCACAGCCTTCGACACTGTCTCCCACTGCACTCTCATCAACCGGCTGCGATGGATGGGACTCACTGACGATGCGCTCAAATGGATCAACTTCTTCCTCTCAAGACGCACCCAGAGAATCCGCCTCCCGCTCTTCACCTCTCAAATCAAGCACACCATCTGCAGTGTCCCTTAAGGCTCCACCCTCAGTCCGACCCTCTTCAATATCTAAATGACACCACTCGTGGGACATCATAAGAAAACACAACCTCAACATAGTCTCCTATGCCGACAATATCCAGCTCATCCTCTTCCTCTCAGCTGACCCCACCATGACAAAGACCAACTTCTACGACTGCATGAAGAACATCCCAACTTGGTTGATGAACAACTGCATAAAGCTCAACACGGACAAAGCTGAAGTACTTAATTTTGGCAGCAACACTTTCCTCTGGAATGAGTCCTGGTGGTCATCAGAACTAGGACTCACTCCTAGAGTCACGCCTACAACCTCAGCCTCATACTGGACAGTAAACTGTTTCCACACCTTCCACATGCTCTAGAAAATCTTCAAGTGGCTCCCTGTTGGACCTGACCCTTTTTACAGAGTCATCCCCAAACCTTTTGCCTTCCTCCTCCTGTTTTTTCTGACCCTTTTTTCTGATGTTAGGACTCTGGGCACTTTACCACTGCTGATCAGTGCTAAAGTGCATGTGCTCTCCCTTTTAAACTTGCTATGATTGGCTTACACCTGATTGGCACATTTAATTTACCTGTAAGTCCCTTGTGCAGTGGTATTCCCATACCCAGGGCTTGTAAGTTTAATGCTACTAGTGGTCCTGCAGCGCAGCTTGGGCCACCCACAGAAGTAGCCTTTCAAACATGTCTCAGGCCTGCTAGTGCAGGAACTGCATGCACAGTTACTTCCACTAGGATCTGGCATCTAAATTTACTTGCCAGGCCTGTAACTCCCCTTTTACTACATATAAGTCACCCCTAAGGTAGGCCCAACCCCTAAGGTAGGCCAACCAAACTAAAGAACTCTTCACCATCATTAAAGAGTTCACCTGTCCGTCAACCGCTGAAAACACAATCCCCCCTCATAGGAACTCTGTGACACCCTCACCGACCACTTCAATAACAAGATAGCAAACACCTAAATAAAATTCGATCCCCTGGCCATCGACACCCTCTGCATCCCTTCCACCACTCCAGCCATCCACCTGCTCACTGCATGGAACAACTCAGTACGGCAAACATAAAAACACTGACAAACTCCATCCACTCTGGCGCACCCACCGACCCTTGCCCCCACCGATTGTTCAACCTCGGAAGAGATGAGATCAGCCACCAACTTACAACCATCCTCAACACCTCCATTGCCACAGCCACCTATCTTGATGCCTGGAACCACACAGACGTCAGACACCTCCTCGAGGCACCCTTGGCAGACCCCAGCAAACTCCAAAACTATCATCCCATCACCCTGCTCTCATTTCCTGCAAAAGTCCTAGAGAAAGCCATCAACCTCCAACTCACCTAACACCTGGAGAAAGACAAACTACTGGACGCCTCACAATCAGTTTTCAGAGCCAACCACAGCACCGAAGCAGCACTTATAACCACAACTGATTACAGCTGTGCTCTACTCGACAGAGGAGAATCTTGCTCAATCCCTCCACAGCCTTCGACACTGTCTCCCACTGCACTCTCATCAACTGGCTGCGATGGATGGGACTCACTGACGATGCGCTCAAATGGATCAACTTCTTCCTCTCAAGACGCACCCAGAGAATCCGCCTCCCGCTCTTCACCTCTCAAATCAAGCACACCATCTGCAGTGTCCCTTAAGGCTCCACCCTCAGTCCGACCCTCTTCAATATCTAAATGACACCACTCGTGGGACATCATAAGAAAACACAACCTCAACATAGTCTCCTATGCCGACAATATCCAGCTCATCCTCTTCCTCTCAGCTGACCCCACCATGACAAAGACCAACTTCTACGACTGCATGAAGAACATCCCAACTTGGTTGATGAACAACTGCATAAAGCTCAACACGGACAAAGCTGAAGTACTTAATTTTGGCAGCAACACTTTCCTCTGGAATGAGTCCTGGTGGTCATCAGAACTAGGACTCACTCCTAGAGTCACGCCTACAACCTCAGCCTCATACTGGACAGTAAACTGTTTCCACACCTTCCACATGCTCTAGAAAATCTTCAAGTGGCTCCCTGTTGGACCTGACCCTTTTTACAGAGTCATCCCCAAACCTTTTGCCTTCCTCCTCCTGTTTTTTCTGACCCTTTTTTCTGATGTTAGGACTCTGGGCACTTTACCACTGCTGATCAGTGCTAAAGTGCATGTGCTCTCCCTTTTAAACTTGCTATGATTGGCTTACACCTGATTGGCACATTTAATTTACCTGTAAGTCCCTTGTGCAGTGGTATTCCCATACCCAGGGCTTGTAAGTTTAATGCTACTAGTGGTCCTGCAGCGCAGCTTGGGCCACCCACAGAAGTAGCCTTTCAAACATGTCTCAGGCCTGCTAGTGCAGGAACTGCATGCACAGTTACTTCCACTAGGATCTGGCATCTAAATTTACTTGCCAGGCCTGTAACTCCCCTTTTACTACATATAAGTCACCCCTAAGGTAGGCCCTACCTAGCCCTACGGGCAGGTTGCTATGTATGTAAAAGGCAGTACATGTGCCTTGTTGTGTGGCATGTCCTGGTAGTGACAAACAGCCTATTTGGTTTCTCAATGCTGTCAGTGCTGCCTTTCTCATAGGATTACATTGGAAATGCTTTACCTTATGTTTAGGTGGTATTGTCTGATCTATGAGGGGTAGCGTAGGAATGATTGGCATGGTTGTAATGGTAGTGAGAAATGCTGCTTACGGGTATAGGTGGATTTTCTATTACCATTATAAAAATGCCACTTCTAGAAAGTGGGCATTTCCCTGTCCTTATAACTCTGGTGTTTTGTAGCTTGACTCCAATCCATGTATGGGGCAGAGCGACAGCTAGGCTTTGTGCATACCTTTCCAGCAGCCTGTACACCTGGAGGGTGAAGGTGTCACAGAGCTGCATCTGCATATTGAATGGTTTGCCTGGGCTGAGAGAGGGAGAGGCGGCCATACGTGCATTTGTAAAGGCTGTGCCCTGGCCTCACACAAAGGGCTCGCTTACCCCCCCACTGATGTCTGGAGACTGTGCTGGAGGAGTTAGGGGACACTCCTAGACCAGTTAGGACTAGTTGGTACTCCTTCTCCCCCTTTTGTGGAGGCTGTGCAAAATGAGAATAAGTACAGGGGGTTATCCCCTGCATTTTTAGACATTTATAGACTACCGAACTGGACACAGGATGCTGCTGGAGGGCCTTGCCAGGAATTGCCTTGGACTGCTGCTGTTGTGCTGACCTGTGACCTGCTGGGTCACTAGGAGGAACTGCCACTGACTGCAACCCTTTGTGTTGGCCTGCTTGTTTTGGGCCCTACCGCCCTTTGCTCCCCCTGGCTGTCTCCAGTGGCTGGGTGGTGAGCCCCCATATTCTCCTGCAATTTTCCAACAAACTCTGGACGGGTCCCTGGCCAGTTGTTTTCCTGGCCCTAGAGGCATGAAAGCAATGTGTCCCCGCTTGATGTTGGCCAGGAGTGCGAAGAAAGCACTCATGGCTGTCTTGGGGAGCGCTACATGTCATGCTTTCAAAGAGCCTGGTGAGTGCGTCAACTTACTGGTCCCAAACGCAAGAAGAGCAGCCAGACTCATCCTCAACCTGCTCAGGAGGACCCACATCACCGATCACCTCAAAAATCTCCATTGACTCCCCATCCAGAAAAATATGTCTATTCAAGCTCCTGACCCACACGTACAAAGCCCTCCACAATCTAGGACCCTCCTACTTGAACTATTGCCTGAACTTCCATCGATCCCACAGAAACCTCCTCTCACCAAGTCATCGCTCAGGTACCACGCATCCAACACTGCCTCACAGAAGGTTGCTGTCAAGCCTTCAAGATGTAAGATCTGCAAGACCTTCTTCTAGGGAAAGAGTTGTAATGGGGTCTTGTAAGTGCATGTTTCCCTGTGTTAGGAAACAGATAATCGTAGACGATAAAGAAAGATACTGATTTAATTTCTACTTACCAATTGGATAACTAGAAAGATAAATAGGGATTATCAGGCAAAGACTACCATTTAAAAATTCATATGCCCCCCCAATCAGTTTTATTTCCTTTATCAGGCAAACATTCTCCTCAAAGCTTTGAGTGAGGTAAGTCCAAATGAGGTGAACATTGAAGATTTCAGAGTCCACTGTTTCTTCCTTTTTTCTCTTATCCAATTCCCCTTTCCCTCATAGGTGTATTCACACTTCTTCATTGTGTTTTTCCTGAGAGTGTGCTTAGGCAGCAATGGTCGAGAGGTGGGAGCTTGCTATGTTTTAGGAATATCTGTCATCTCTTTAAAATCCATTATGAAGATTAGGGATTTTTCATTACTTGGCATGTCCTGCTATCCCATGCCATCAAGACCCTTCATTTTCACAATAACAATGCTAGTGGGACAAACTCTCTTCTTTCCACTAGAATCTCCATAACATTGCCAAGGAGCACTAAAAATGGGATAAGGACACTGTCAATACAATTAGATGATGGGCCAGGCAGATACAACGTGCTTAGAATTGTTTATAGTATGGCCCCAGTGATGACAGCTTCCGCCTCTTTCTATCTGATATCTGTATAGTTGTGCAACTATATAGTCATGCGACTAGTGTTTGAGACAGTTCTCTGATCGGTTGATTTTTAAATGCTCACAAGTTAGGGACACTTTCATTGGGCCTTTTCCGCAGTACATTTATTTTGCCACATTATGGTGGAAGGGACACACTCTCAATGTATTAGAAATAAAAGTACTTCAGTGCCTTGTCAGAGGTAGTGAATGCTATATAAACCTACAATACAATAACATGGTGTATAGACATAAGCTTGTAAGCAGAAAAATGATAGCCAAGTTGCCAAAACACTGCAAAACGTTAATTAGAAAAATGATAATAACTAAGCCTATGCAGACATTCACACAGTGGCCACAGGAGAGAAAAAAGAAAGCTCAGTCGCCCACATAGAAAGTTCAGTTACCCACAGAGAGATTACAGTGTAGTGCAATGGAGGCACAGAAATTACAGTGTAGTGCAATGGAGGCACAGAAACCCAAACAGGGATCAAAGTAGAGTAGGGAATGCAGAGACACCCACACAAGTATCTAAGAGGATAGTAAAAGATGCTGTGAACAGACAACAACAGTAGGATAAGGGAAGACTGCAAATAAGGTACATAGACAGTCATTTAACGATTGATTTGCACATGCTCCTTCATACTATGATCCCTCTACCTCCTCTGCCATCTCCAGTATAAGCACAGTAGCCCTCACCTGCATGCCAACAAACAAGGAGAGAGGCAGAAGCACTCTGAAGCAACAGGCTCAGTGTCAGCTCCGTAACATTTCAATTCTAAACTAGTAGAAGTGAAAACAAGAAAAGAGAGGCAAAAGAACTCTAATGTGATGTGATCAGTGTCAGTTCCGTTACATTTCCATTCTAAACTGGTAGGAGTGAAAACACACATGCTGGTCAGAGCTTACTTGTTTGATTTAGGGATGTGTTGTGTTAAGAAATAGTAATGTTTTTGGGGGTTTAAGGATGGGTAGAGTTGAGGAGTAGTAAGGGATTTTAGGGATCAGAGATGAATATAAGGGTTAACACATACATGCACACACACACACACATATACATTTGTGAAAAACCAAGGTTAAGGTTACATTATAGTTAGGGGAAAATGTCAGTTTAAACATACCATTTTAAATGGAAACTAACGAAATTCACCAGTTATACTTAGCTCAAGTAACCATGGGCCTGATTAAGATCCTGGTGGAATTGGTCCTGCTGTTGTTTTTCCATCTGATAATCCGTCCACCGACTAGGTGGTCCGTCTCCTTTATTTAGATGCTGGTAGGCCCATTGACAAAAGTTTGTCGGCGAACCACCAACACTGCTCGAATTTTACACTTGTGTCGATGGCGCCATAGGCAAAAGCGGCTGGCCAATCACAATGGGCCTTCCCACTGACATTACTGTGGCTGCTAAATCTACACATCTGAGTTGGCAGATTGAAAGAGATATAAGATTGAAACTTACCTTTTTTCTTCTTTTCACTTCCTTTGCCACCATGGACTCGATCGTAGAAGTCCTGCCTTTGCTGCTGATACTGGACCATGATGTGAATCAACCCCATTGTCGCAGGAATCAAAGATAAGTATCTTTTTTAACAGTTACCATAGGAATTGTCTGCTTACATTAGCTCTGAACTTGTGCATTTTAATAAGTAATACCAGCAGTAGTATAATAATGCACAATGTATATGTCTGTAATATGAAATTTAAAGATACACACCTGTATATTTATTTACGTTTGCCAATTTGTCCAAGCTGCCTTGATGCTAATGTACACCTACACAAAAAGTCACATTAATCCCAAATTCTAAATGTGTCCATACAGATGTGTATAATCATTTTTCCTAAACTATCAAATCAGATACTTATACATTACACATTATGTGAACAACATAAATCTAATAAAATGATGTAATTGCACTACAGAATGCAACAAATGGGTTTACAAGAAACCTATATTCAGTGTCACGTCTAAACTCAAAACTTCTCATATATGTATCAATGTCACATATCCCTGTCTAGTGCATTTTCTGTATATCATTCATTTCATTTAACTCAAAAGTATGCTTTCATGTGTAATGCCTATGTGTTTAATATAACCACTTATTTTAAAATAAACACACAAATAAACACAGGTTTTAACCATTTTTTTAAAATGTAAACATGTTTAATTTTGGTGTAAGTGTCCATTATCATGATGACTGCTTGCGCCAAAATTACCATGTCCATTACAAATGTTCATAACTAGTGTATGCATCATACAAATATAGCGTAATGAAAACCTGTTTTGTTCACTGTCATAAATTAAATTAAATTCTTGTTACTCATATTTTCATTAATAACACTTTCATGAATAAATTATTTTTAAAGAATAAAAATTTCAGGATACACTTTGTGAAAACAAAATATTTTTTATTCAGAAATGAAAGATGTCTCTCAAAACTTTATAATTAATAAAATATTAACAGAAATCAAACAGGATGTACAAGATCAGCGATAGGGTTTTGCCCAAAAAGTTGCCTCCTAATTGGACTGCCAAAGGAAAAACTCCTCAGGAAGAGGCACATAGTGGGCACAGAGCAGGTACCTCAAGGATCCTTCTTGGGAGGAGTGGGTTTGAGTTTCACAGGTGTCAAGGACAGGTAAGAAGTGAAATCATGTGACATGAATGAATAATAGTTTGCCTATGGAATCTGATATTTATGATTATATCTCATTCTTACATGGTGTCAAGGTCTGGAACTGTAAATATAAAAATGACAAAGACTATTTTGGTTATGTCTGGGTTCTATTTTTTTTAATTTGACAAACAATTCTTACTTACTGTGAGAAACTGGGGCTGATTGCAGAGGCCCCCTAACTTTTTGCCCCCATTTTCCACTTTATGCTGGTGTTTTCCTGACTCTGATGGTGCCCTGGGTACTGCTAACCAGTCCCATGGCCTGTGCTCTGTGTAAAATGGATATGCAAATTAGGCTAATTATAATTGGCTAAGTTAACCTACCTATAAGTCCCTAGTATATGGTAGGGCATGTAGGTTTAGGGACCACAGCATAGGTGGTGCACACCTAGGTGCATTGCTGAGGTGCCCAGTGTCATTTTAAAAGCAAGCCTGCCTTGCTGGCTGCTTTTAAATTAAAGTTATATGCAAATTCGACTTTGGAATTAAAGGTACTTCCAAAGTCTTAAACTACCTTATTTTTACATATAAGTCACCCCTAAGGTGTGCCCTATGTGCCCCTAGGGCTGGGTGCCATGTAACTATAAGCAGGGACTTTATAAAAATAGATTTATAAGCCCTGGTGAGGTAAAAACAGCCAAATTCGTTTTTCCCTCATTGAAGTAAATGGCCTTCATAGGCTAGAATGGGCAGACTTTATTTAAAATTTTAAAGTCTCCTTAAATGTTACATACCAAGAATTTGGTATCAAATTGATTGTTATAATAAATCCCACAACTTCCAGTTGTTGGATTTAATATAACTAGTGCAGGTAAAAAGTTTAGACTTTACCTAAAAAGTTGCCAATTTCAGCTCTGCATTGTTTTTGCTGCTGTGCTCTGATTGGCCAGCCTGCAGCAGCTTCTGCCAGGCTTCTTTAATGAGGTGTGAAGTGGCCTGACTTCACACAAAGGAATGTGCTTGGGGGAGAGAATCTCCCCTCAGCAGATGGGGAAGCAGGAAGGGGGAGGGCTGCCAAACTGGTCTTCAAAGGCAGAGCAGGACATCTGGAGCACCCAGCAACACCCCCACATCCTGCAACCCCAGACAGCTAGGTGCCCCCTTGATTAGATTAGGAGAGGGCAGGAGAGGGGTGTGTTTATGATTTTTAGCCACACCAGTGGGTGGGCTCAGCCAGATCTCTCCTCTAAAAATCAGATTCATCCATTTTGGATTTTTAGAGACTATTGCCTTCTGGGATAGATTTTTGCCACACTTCCCAGGAAGTGGTCATCACAGGGGGACGACCCTGTCCCTGATTGGAGGACCAGGGCCCCCCTGCTTTTCACCCAGGAGCAAGGATAAAACTGGCAGACCTGCACCCACGCCTCAGATCCCCACCAAATTTCAAGAAGAAAGAACTACAAGGAGAAGAAGGACTGCCCTGCTGGACCCCTGGCCTGCACCTGGACCCTGCACTCAGAAAGACTGCACCAGCTGCACACTTGGGCTTCACCACAAGAAGGACTTTGCCTGGCTTCCACTGGTTCAAGGAGGGACTCCCTGTTTGCTACAGGTGAAAAATTGCTAACCAGAGTCCCCTGCACCAACTCCTGAAAAAGTGACCAGCTGACCACTGCCCAGTGGCCAAAAAGGAGTTTGCGCCAGGTGCACTCTGGGAGTTGAAGTCCGCACTTCCCAAGGACCATCACAGAACTTCTGGACCCTTGGGGTGAGCTGTGGACCCCAAAAGAACCTTAAAAGAACATCTGGGTGAAGCCCCAGAAGTTTGGAAAAGATTGGAGAAATTTTAGAAAAAAGCTCCATAAAGTGACCGACTCGACGCGGAAATTCTAGCCGGCTTGCCTCAACCGCGACCCGGCCTGACTTCGTGGTTCGTCCCGGTCAAGAAAAACATCCGAAAAAAAGACTAAGTCCGAACGTAAAAAGTTGACCGGGACCTTCCAGCCATCGTATCCTAGAAGGGCTCCACGGACGTCGGATCAAGATCCAGGTTTACCCCGGTCGAAGGATTTTCATCTCGAAAAAACGACTAAGTCCGAAGGTAAAAATCACCACCGAGGAAACCGACTTCGCGTATCCGGACAAGGGCTCCAGGAGGTCGGATCCAACTGGCAGGTTCGTCCCGGTGAAGAAAAACTTCAAAATAAAGACTAAGTCAGAAGGTAACTTTTTAACCGAGGCTTCCCGCGACCTGTATCCGAGCAGGGCTCCATCGCGGTCGGCCTGAAAGTTTGACTTTGTCCCGGTCCTGGTGCAACCAGATGACCCGATTGGCGCTTTTCGTTTCTGAGCGCTAGAAAATAATAATACTTTAAAAATTCATATCTCCGGTTCCCCTGAACCGATTTTAATCGTTTTTGTGTCATTTTAAAGATAAAAATATAAGCTATTTTTATAAATTGGTTTTGGATTTTTAAACTGTTTCCTGTGTTTTATTTAATTACTGTTTTGTGATATTTGAATGCTTTACACTTTGTCTCCTAAGTTAAGCCTTGACGCTCGATGCTAAGCTACCAAGGGTAGAGCTGGGATTAATTTACTGAGACCTAACTGTACTTTTGTGGAGGTTTGTGGCTTGTTGCTAGGTGTAGGTACCTACCTGCCCTATCAATAACCCATTTTCCAACATAATTGGAAGCAGCGACGGGATCCTGTACTTGTGTTCAATATCACGTTACAGTTTTAGATAAAACAAATTAAAAATCCTTTAAATTGTCCTAGTGCAAAAATTGTTTTTAATTTTTAATTTTAATATTTTTTTTAAAATTAATTTGGATTAATTTCAATTATTGAATTTTTGTAATTTTTCTAAATTCTTGTTTCCAATTTTTGCAAAAAGTTTTTGTTGACACAAAACTAGGGAACCATGGAGCTTGATCTGGCTAGCCTACCCACACTGACAGTAGTCCAGCTTAGGGGGTTGTGTATTGAGAGGGCACTCCAAATGAGAAGGGTTAGGCCTCAATACTGGGGTTCCCTTTTGTGGGAGTTGGTCCCCAACTCAGGGAGGGATAGGCTTCTGACCTTAAGGGGGGAGGAGGCAGATTCATACCCTAGTATGAAGAGGTGCTTAGTCAAGAAGTTTGGTCTGACCCCAGAGCAATATAGAATGAAGTTCAGGGACACCCAGAAGGTCAGTACCCAGTCTTGGGTTGACTTTGTGGACACCTCACTAAAGGCACTAGAGGGCTGGATTATTGGCAACAAAGTTAATACTTATGAGGGGTTATACAATCTGATCATGAGAGAGCACATCTTGACCAATTGTATCCAAGAAAGGTTACGCCAGCATCTAGTGGACTCTAAGCTGACCAACCCTAGAGAGCTAGGGGAGGCAGCTGATGAGTGGTTGAGAACCAGGGTGGTTGTCAAGTCCCAGGGGGGAGACTCCAAGAAGGGGGGGACAGGTCCCCAAAAACCTAAGGAGGGAGGTGGTAAGCCCACCACAGAGACTCCCTCTGTACCCCAGAACCCTAAGAAGGAGGAGAGTAAATCCCACTCCCAATCTGACATGCAGAGACAGGGAGACCCAGGGTTAAAAAAGCTCTTGGACAGTAGGGCTTGCTTTGACTGTCAGCAGACAGGTCACTTCAGAGGAGATGCAGCCTGTCCAAAGAAAGTGGTTAGCACTGGGCTGTCCAGTGTAGCCATAGAGGAGGATTCCTCAGATGATGAAGTCCTCCTAGCATTGTGCTGGGAGACAGGACCAGATGGTAAGCTGGTGATCCCTGAGGGTGGGAGTAGGCACTTCCACCACATTCAAGTGAATGGGATCCCTACCACTGGCCTGAGAGACACCTGTGCCAGTCACACTGTAGTGAGTGACCGGTTAGTGACCCCAGACATGTATGTCCCAGGAAAGACAAAGAAAGTCAGGATAGCCACAGGGGAGGTCACCTCCAAACCTGTAGCCATAGTGCCCCTAGAGAGGGAGGGTATCCTTGACTGGATTAGGGTGGTAGTCAGTGCTGACCTTCCCCTAGATTGTATCCTGGGCAATGACCTCCCAGAGGTGAGTCTGGTCACAGATGGGGTGGTCGCCCAGGGCGCCCCCCCAACCCAAAGTCCTGGGGAGTCAGTCCCTACAGTTAGGAGACAGGGGTCCCCAAGAAAAGGAAAGAAGAAAAGGAAGGGTAGGCCACTCTTAAAGAGAGTTCCAGGGAGCCAAAGGCCTTCTGCCCCAGTAGGGGGGGAGCCCAGAGTTGGCACTGGTGAGGCCTCACCTGACCCCAAGGAAGTCCTGAGTAGTCAGGCAGCTGTCCAGATGCAAGGTGTTGCCCCTGCACTGACAGAAGGGAGAGTGGAAGGAGGGTGTCTGCCACAGGAGGTGGTAACCCCCCACTCTAGACAGCAAGAGGGGTGCCAGGACCCCAAAGATGCCCCTAAAGCAGCTCAGCCACCTGTCAGTGGAGAGCTTAGGGTGTGGTTCTGGGTACTGACAGCTGTCAGTAGCCTCTGCTGGGTGCTAGCCTTCCTGGCAGCACTGTACTTGGCCTGGGAGGCAGACCCTAAGGCCAATAGCAAAGTAGGCCCCCTGACCCTGTTGGTCATGGTGGGGTTGCTCAAGTGTTGGGTGACCTCTTTGGGTAAGCTAGGTCTTGCCCTAGCAAAGTTAGGAGTAGGGGAGGTGGGCACCTCACTACCCAAGTTGGCAGAGAGAGAGGAGGAAGACCCCCCTAGAGGGAAGTTTCAGTTTGGGTTGGGTCCTTTTACTGTTGGGATGGCTTCACTACCCAGAGGGAGTGACCCTGACAGGACGATATAAGGCAGAGTAGGCCCTGCAAAGGGACAGCCAGTTTTCTTCACTGTCTTCCTCGCCTAACAAGCCAGGAAGACTCTCCCAGGGTTGGGCTGAGTCTCCTGGGCGTGTGGGCTGGGGGGGGGGTTGTGTGAGAAACTAGGGCTGATTGCAGAGGCCCCATAACTTTTTGCCCCCATTTTCCACTTTATGCTGGTGTTTTCCTGACTCTGATGGTGCCCTGGGTACTGCTAACCAGTCCCAGGGCCTGTGCTCTGTGTAAAATGGATATGCAAATTAGGCTAATTATAATTGGCTAAGTTAACCTACCTATAAGTCCCTAGTATATGGTAGGGCATGTAGGTTTAGGGACCACAGCATAGGTGGTGCACACCTAGGTGCATTGCTGAGGTGCCCAGTGTCATTTTAAAAGCAAGCCTGCCTTGCTGGCTGCTTTTAAATTAAAGTTATATGCAAATTCGACTTTGGAATTAAAGGTACTTCCAAAGTCTTAAACTACCTTATTTTTACATATAAGTCACCCCTAAGGTGTGCCCTATGTGCCCCTAGGGCTGGGTGCCATGTAACTATAAGCAGGGACTTTATAAAAATAGATTTATAAGCCCTGGTGAGGTAAAAACAGCCAAATTCGTTTTTCCCTCATTGAAGTAAATGGCCTTCATAGGCTAGAATGGGCAGACTTTATTTAAAATTTTAAAGTCTCCTTAAATGTTACATACCAAGAATTTGGTATCAAATTGATTGTTATAATAAATCCCACAACTTCCAGTTGTTGGATTTAATATAACTAGTGCAGGTAAAAAGTTTAGACTTTACCTAAAAAGTTGCCAATTTCAGCTCTGCATTGTTTTTGCTGCTGTGCTCTGATTGGCCAGCCTGCAGCAGCTTCTGCCAGGCTACTTTAATGAGGTGTGAAGTGGCCTGACTTCACACAAAGGAATGTGCTTGGGGGAGAGAATCTCCCCTCAGCAGATGGGGAAGCAGGAAGGGGGAGGGCTGCCAAACTGGTCTTCAAAGGCAGAGCAGGACATCTGGAGCACCCAGCAACACCCCCACATCCTGCAACCCCAGACAGCTAGGTGCCCCCTTGATTAGATTAGGAGAGGGCAGGAGAGGGGTGTGTTTATGATTTTTAGCCACACCAGTGGGTGGGCTCAGCCAGATCTCTCCTCTAAAAATCAGATTCATCCATTTTGGATTTTTAGAGACTATTGCCTTCTGGGATGGATTTTTGCCACACTTCCCAGGAAGTGGTCATCACAGGGGGACGACCCTGTCCCTGATTGGAGGACCAGGGCCCCCCTGCTTTTCACCCAGGAGCAAGGATAAAACTGGCAGACCTGCACCCACGCCTCAGATCCCCACCAAATTTCAATAAGAAAGAACTACAAGGAGAAGAAGGACTGCCCTGCTGGACCCCTGGCCTGCACCTGGACCCTGCACTCAGAAAGACTGCACCAGCTGCACACTTGGGCTTCACCACAAGAAGGACTTTGCCTGGCTTCCACTGGTTCAAGGAGGGACTCCCTGTTTGCTACAGGTGAAAAATTGCTAACCAGAGTCCCCTGCACCAACTCCTGAAAAAGTGACCAGCTGACCACTGCCCAGTGGCCAAAAAGGAGTTTGCGCCAGGTGCACTCTGGGAGTTGAAGTCCGCACTTCCCAAGGACCATCACAGAACTTCTGGACCCTTGGGGTGAGCTGTGGACCCCAAAAGAACCTTAAAAGAACATCTGGGTGAAGCCCCAGAAGTTTGGAAAAGATTGGAGAAATTTTAGAAAAAAGCTCCATAAAGTGACCGACTCGACGCGGAAATTCTAGCCGGCTTGCCTCAACCGCGACCCGGCCTGACTTCGTGGTTCGTCCCGGTCAAGAAAAACATCCGAAAAAAAGACTAAGTCCGAACGTAAAAAGTTGACCGGGACCTTCCAGCCATCGTATCCGAGAAGGGCTCCACGGACGTCGGATCAAGATCCAGGTTTACCCCGGTCGAAGGATTTTCATCTCGAAAAAACGACTAAGTCCGAAGGTAAAAATCACCACCGAGGAAACCGACTTCGCGTATCCGGACAAGGGCTCCAGGAGGTCGGATCCAACTGGCAGGTTCGTCCCGGTGAAGAAAAACTTCAAAATAAAGACTAAGTCAGAAGGTAACTTTTTAACCGAGGCTTCCCGCGACCTGTATCCGAGCAGGGCTCCATCGCGGTCGGCCTGAAAGTTTGACTTTGTCCCGGTCCTGGTGCAACCAGATGACCCGATTGGCGCTTTTCGTTTCTGAGCGCTAGAAAATAATAATACTTTAAAAATTCATATCTCCGGTTCCCCTGAACCGATTTTAATCGTTTTTGTGTCATTTTAAAGATAAAAATATAAGCTATTTTTATAAATTGGTTTTGGATTTTTAAACTGTTTCCTGTGTTTTATTTAATTACTGTTTTGTGATATTTGAATGCTTTACACTTTGTCTCCTAAGTTAAGCCTTGACGCTCGATGCTAAGCTACCAAGGGTAGAGCTGGGATTAATTTACTGAGACCTAACTGTACTTTTGTGGAGGTTTGTGGCTTGTTGCTAGGTGTAGGTACCTACCTGCCCTATCAATAACCCATTTTCCAACACTTACTAATGTATGAAATTAATAAATTAAGATTTCTGGTGTTTGTTATAATTCACTTTTCTGCAAATGGGAGAAACATTACGTAAATGTAACCTTTTTGGGGGTAAGTGTGTGTGCCAAGTGGGAGTCACTGGAGCTATCTGCCCAGACAGACCAAATGGACCAGCCAGATCCTCATCATCTGGACTTGCAGGAGTAGAGTCCTCAGTTAAGGCTTGATCCTGGTCTGAATTGGAGGTATCCTCAGAGGCAGATAGTTGACCTCATACTCTGGGTGTTGGACCCAATAAGTGGATTACATGAAAACCAAAATGTAGAAGTCATAATTATGCATCAAATGTGTTTTGAGCTACAAATAAAGAAAATATCAAATTTAAGAAGATATAATTAATTGTATGTTTTGACCTTTCAGTGTTTTTTGCTGATTAGCCAAGCATAGTAAATTATACATGGGAACTTCAAAAAAGGCATGTGAAAAGATGTCCTGAAAGAAAAAGATTACTTAGGAAGTACACATAAAATATACCACACAATCAACCCAACTCAATATAGATGAGAAATGAGAAGTGAAACATTCCAAGGACTAGCAGGCTAAAACTCTGACTATTATACAACTTAGTAGGATTAATGGCATTCATCATAATATGAACTTTGCTAAGTAAATTTATTATCGTTACAAATTATACTCTACATACAACATAACGTAAGAAATTCTTTGTCAACATACTTTGATTTGTGAAAGCAATTACATCACTTCAATTAAATGACCAGAAAGTGACAACATACTAAATTAAATAAAATAATCCATTTTTTATTTATTGCATAAAATAGGGTTTAAGAAATGCCTGACATTTTGACATATGTGCATGTATGTAGGAAAAAAGAGAGAATGAACTGCAAACACATTTTGAATATACAAAAACAAGGCATTATGGTAGTTGTAGTCCATTCACTTTGACACTGGCCATACTTGGAAAATTGTAGGTTGAGCGTTCTTAGTAAAATATATGTGGTGAAGCTGTACACACATTTGCTAAATTATGACATATGTGAAATATGTTAAAAGGTGAAAAAAGACTTACAAGCACCATACCTCCATGGTATAATAAATGGAGTTTTGAATCTGTTATCTTAACTACAACAAAATATATTCAAACAAACAAGCAAATCCAAGAAATGATCAATGAAGAACAACACACTTATTGACCACACATATTGCCCAGTAGTAAAAGGAGTGATGGTACCATAATGCTACTACATTGATGATGACAATAGATTTGTGATTTTTCAAATTGTGTTTACATGTTGTACATAGGTGGAAAGCACATTATCAATAGTTAACCTAAGAGCAAAAACGACATGTATGTTGAGTGAAACGTGCAAGCCTAACTCACCAGACTCCACTCCACCAGGGATTCCTGTCAAGCCTTCAAGATGTAAGATCTGCAAGACCTTCTTCTAGGGAAAGAGTTGTAATGGGGTCTGGGAGAACCACCACCAGTCCTCTGGTCCTCCAGGTGACATTTGGAGGTCAGGGAATGCACTCTTCTCCGCAGGTCATTCCACCTTTTCCTAATTTCCTCCTGTGTGCGCTGGTTGTTGGCTACAGCTTTCACTCTGTCAACTATTATGCATATTTGTCTTTTCTGAGATATGGTGGTATTTTGTACTTGGGCTCCAAACGATTGTGGCTCTGCTCTAATGATTTCATCAGTTGTGACTGACAATTCTCCCTGTGTAAAACAGGTATTTCTCCTCTCTACGATTATGAGTCAATGATGTTGAATGTAATAGAGGACCCACAAGTAAAGGAAAACAAAACAAGTGAAAAATGAACGGAGGGAGAAAAAAAGGAAATAAACTGACTTCTGTGTGCCAAATTCAGTTCCCCGCTCCGCCGCCCGCGCCACCTCCTCACCGTCTTTCTCTTTGTCTTTTTCCCCCTGCCGCTGCCTTTCCCTGCAGCCCCTCCCACCTCCCCCCTCCTCCTCACCGTCTTTCTCTTAGTCTTTTTTCCCCTGCCGCTGCCTTCCCCTGTGGCACCTCCCGCCTCCCCCCTCAACCTCCACTCTCTCAACCCAGGCCCCCGCCCCACATGCACCACATCTAGCCCCACACACACTCATGGCCCCTTCACCTGCCACACCTGCCACTTCTCCTGCTCGACATCCCTCACACCACACACCAACCATAGCGACCCCACCTTCAACAAACACAACACCCCAACACAAGACTCACCCACCCTGCCCCCACCAACCAACCCCGCAGCACTCCAGCCCACAACCAGATCACACCCTGCAAAAACACCCTCACGCACCACACCAACGCCACCCACCACAACCCCCTTAACTGCCTGCTCCTCAAAATCCGCTCCCTTCACAAACATGCCAAAAAAAAAGGAAATAAACTGACTTCTGTGTGCCAAATTCAGTTCCCGCTCCGCCGCCCGCGCCACCTCCTCACCGTCTTTCTCTTTGTCTTTTTCCCCCTGCCGCTGCCTTTCCCTGCAGCCCCTCCCACCTCCCCCCTCCTCCTCACCGTCTTTCTCTTAGTCTTTTTTCCCCTGCCGCTGCCTTCCCCTGTGGCACCTCCCGCCTCCCCCCTCCTCCTCACCGTCTTTCTCTTAGTCGTTTTCCCCCTGCCGCTGCCTTCCCCTGCGGCCCCTCCCGCCTCCCCCCTCCTCTTCACCGTCTTTCTCTTAGTCTTTTTTCCCCTGCCGCTGCCTTCCCCTGTGGCCCTCCCGCCTCCTCCTCATCGTCTTTCTCTTAGTCTTTTTTCCCCTGCCGCTGCCTTCCCCTGCGGTCCCTTCCACCTCCTCCTCACCGTCTTTCTCTTAGTCGTTTTCCCCCTGCCGCTGCCTTCCCCTGCGGCCCCTCGTGCCTCCCCCCTCCTCCTCACCGTCTTTCTCTTAGTCTTTTTTCCCCTGCCGCTGCCTTCCCCTGCGGCCCTCCCGCCTCCCCCTCCTCCTCACCGTCTTTCTCTTAGTCTTTTTTCCCCTGCCGCTGCCTTCCCCTGCGGTCCCTTCCGCCTCCCCCCTCCTCCTCACCGTCTTTCTCTTAGTCTTTTTTCCCCTGCCGCTGCCTTCCCCTGCGACCCCTCCCACCTCCTCCTCCCCCCTCCTCCTCACCATCTTTCTCTTAGTCTTTTTTCCCCTGCCACTGCCTTCCCCTGCGGTCCCTCCCGCCTCCCCCCTCCTCCTCACCGTCTTTCTCTTAGTCTTTTTTCCCCTGCCGCTGCCTTCTCCTGCGACCCCTCCCGCATCCCCCCTCCTCCTCACCGTCTTTCTCTTAGTCTTTTTCCCCCTGCCGCTGCCTTCCCCTGCGGCCCCTCCCACCTCCCCCCTCCTCCTCACTGTCTTTCTCTAAGTCTTTTTCCCCCTGCCGCTGCCTTCCCCTGCGGTCCCTTCCGCCTCCCCCCTCCTCCTCACCGTCTTTCTTTTAGTCTTTTTTCCCCTGCCGCTGCCTTCCCCTGCAACCACTCCCGCCTCCTCCTCACCGTCTTTCTCTTAGTCTTTTTTCCCCTGCCACTGCCTTCCCCTGCGGTCCCTCCCGCCTCCCCCCTCCTCCTCACCGTCTTTCTCTTAGTCTTTTTTCCCCTGCCGCTGCCTTCCCCTGCGACCCCTCCCGCATCCCCCCTCCCCCCTCCTCCTCACCGTCTTTCTCTTAGTCTTTTTCCCCCTGCCGCTGCCTTCCCCTGCGGTCCCTTCCACCTCCCCCCTCCTCCTCACCGTCTTTCTCTTAGTCGTTTTCCCCCTGCCGCTGCCTTCCCCTGCGGCCCCTCCCGCCTCCCCCCTCCTCCTCACCGTCTTTCTCTTAGTCTTTTTTCCCCTGCCGCTGCCTTCCCCTGCGGCCCTCCCGCCTCCCCCTCCTCCTCACCGTCTTTCTCTTAGTCTTTTTTCCCCTGCCGCTGCCTTCCCCTGCGACCCCTCCCACCTCCTCCTCCCCCCTCCTCCTCACCATCTTTCTCTTAGTCTTTTTTCCCCTGCCACTGCCTTCCCCTGCGGTCCCTCCCGCCTCCCCCCTCCTCCTCACCGTCTTTCTCTTAGTCTTTTTTCCCCTGCCGCTGCCTTCCCCTGCAACCACTCCCGCCTCCTCCTCACCGTCTTTCTCTTAGTCTTTTTTCCCCTGCCACTGCCTTCCCCTGCGGTCCCTCCCGCCTCCCCCCTCCTCCTCACCGTCTTTCTCTTAGTCTTTTTTCCCCTGCCGCTGCCTTCCCCTGCGACCCCTCCCGCATCCCCCTCCCCCCTCCTCCTCACCGTCTTTCTCTTAGTCTTTTTCCCCCTGCCGCTGCCTTCCCCTGCGGTCCCTTCCACCTCCCCCCTCCTCCTCACCGTCTTTCTCTTAGTCGTTTTCCCCCTGCCGCTGCCTTCCCCTGCGGCCCCTCCCGCCTCCCCCCTCCTCCTCACCGTCTTTCTCTTAGTCTTTTTTCCCCTGCCGCTGCCTTCCCCTGCGGCCCTCCCGCCTCCCCCTCCTCCTCACCGTCTTTCTCTTAGTCTTTTTTCCCCTGCCGCTGCCTTCCCCTGCGGTCCCTTCCGCCTCCCCCCTCCTCCTCACCGTCTTTCTCTTAGTCTTTTTTCCCCTGCCGCTGCCTTCCCCTGCGACCCCTCCCACCTCCTCCTCCCCCCTCCTCCTCACCATCTTTCTCTGAGTCTTTTTCCCCCTGCCGCTGCCTTCCCCTGCGGTCCCTTCCGCCTCCCCCCTCCTCCTCACCGTCTTTCTTTTAGTCTTTTTTCCCCTGCCGCTGCCTTCCCCTGCGACCACTCCCGCCTCCCCCCTCCTCCTCACCGTCTTTCTCTTAGTCTTTTTTCCCCTGCCACTGCCTTCCCCTGCGGTCCCTCCCGCCTCCCCCCTCCTCCTCACCATCTTTCTCTTAGTCTTTTTTCCCCTGCCGCTGCCTTCCCCTGCGACCCCTCCCGCCTCCCCCCTCCCCCCTCCTCCTCACCGTCTTTCTCTTAGTCTTTTTCCCCCTGCCGCTGCCTTCCCATGCGGCCCCTCCCGCCTCCCCCCTCCTCCTCACCGTCTTTCTCTTATTCTTTTTCCCCCTGCCGCTGCCTTCCCCTGCGGCCCCTCCCGACTCCCCCTCCTCCTCACCATTCCTTTCTGATCCACCTTTCCCGCTGCTGCGTCTCCTGCGGCCCCACCACCCAGCCCTCTCTTTCGACAGGCCCTCCCGCCTCCCAGCTGCCACTCCCACCCCCACCCTCCCCTTCTCTTATGGCAGCCGCAGTGTGGCCGCGCGCAGCGGGTGCACCGCTGGCGTGCCAAAGGCAAGCCCGTCTGCGCCCGTCCGCGCCTGGACCGCACCCAGCGCCAGAACCCCTGGCCCTCTCAGACACACCTACTCCCCCCTCAACCTCCACTCTCTCAACCCAGGCCCCCGCCCCACATGCACCACATCTAGCCCCACACACACTCATGGCCCCTTCACCTGCCACACCTGCCACTTCTCCTGCTCGACATCCCTCACACCACACACCAACCATAGCGACCCCACCTTCAACAAACCCAACACCCCAACACAAGACTCACCCACCCTGCCCCCACCAACCAACCCCGCAGCACTCCAGCCCACAGCCAGAACACACCCTGCAAAAACACCCTCACGCACCACACCAACGCCACCCACCACAACCCCCTTAACTGCCTGCTCCTCAAAATCCGCTCCCTTCACAAACATGCCATAGAACTCTGGGATCTCATCACATCACACTCACCTGACATCGCCTTCCTCACGGAAACCTTGACCAACCCCTCCTCAGAACCCGACATAGCCATAGCCATCCCCAAGGGATACAAACTCCAACACAAAGACTGCCTCAACAGGCCAGGCAGTGGCATCGCCATCCAACAAAGAGACACCATCAAAGTCACCACCAGCTCCCAAGACACTATCGACAACACTGAACACATACACTTCCTTATCCACATTAACAACAACTCCACCCTCAGAGGTACACTAATCTACAGACCACCCGGACCACGCCCCGCCTTCTGTGACACCATCGCCGACAGCATCAGCTCGCACGCCCTCACCTCCACAGACTACATCATCCTCGGTGATTTAAACTTTCATTTAGAAACCCCACAAGACCACAACACTACCTCCCTCATAGACAACCTCACCAACCTCAGACTCAAACAACTGGTCACCGCACCCACCCACTCAGCAGGACACACGATCAACGCAATTTTCACCTCAAGCCAACACATAGCCTACACCCACACCACCGAACTCCTTTGGACTGGCCACCGCTGCGTCCACTTCTCCTTCACCAAACCCCCCACACACTACCATCAACACACCACACCACACCCTACCGCATGTGGGACAAGATCCCCACAGAACGACTAAACTCCCAACTGGCTCATAACCCCCCCCACACCAATGACCCCAACACAGGAGCACACAACCTCTCCAAATGGATCAGTACCTGCGCAGTCACACTAGCCCCCCTCAGAAAACACATCGCCACCCGAAACATCAAGAACGCCCCAAGGTTCAGCCCTGAACTCCAAGACTCCAAGCGCTAATGCCGCCAAGCTGAGAAAATATGGAGACTAGAAACTTCTACAACCAACTTCTCCACCCTCAAAACCACCATTCGCACCCATCACCAACTCATACGCACCACCAAAAGAGATCACTACAAGACACACCTTGACAACAACTCCTAAAACAGCTAAGAACTCTTCACCATAATCAATGAACTTGCCAAACCCAAAGCCAGCAACATAAACCCCCCACACACACAGCCCCTATGTGACACCCTTTCCAACCACTTCCTCCACAAAATCCTGGACATCCACAACAGCTTCATACTACACACACCCACCGCACACACCCCTCACTCACCCAACCCAAACCCCACTCAGGAGCCCCCACCACACCCTCCACATAGACCCCCAACACACACGAAGAAACCGAAAAAACCATGAACTCCATCCACTCCGGTTCCCCCTCCGACCCCTGTCCACAACGCATCTACAACAAAGCTAGCCCTACCATCGCCCCCATACTCTACAACATAATCAACTCCTCTTTCGACTCCGCCACCTACCCAGACCCCTGGAAGCACGCGGATATCACCGCTCTCCTACAAAAAAAACAAGCCGACCCAGAGATCCTCTCCAACTTCGGCCCATCTCCCTCCTCCCTTTCCCCGCTAAGGTTGCAGAGAAATTAGTCAACACCCGCCTATCCCACTTCCTCGAAGCAAACAACACTCTTGACCCCTCACAATCTGGGTTCCGCAAGAACCACAGCACAGAAACCGCCCTCATCGCATGCACTGACGATATCAGGACCAAAGTTGGCAAAGGCGAGACCGTCGCACTCATCCTCCTAGACCTCTCCGCAGCCTTTGACACCGTCTGCCACCACACACTCCGCACACGCCTCCACAACATAGGAATTCGCCACAAAGCCTTAGACTGGCTCACCTACTTCCTCACCGACCGGACCCAGAGAGTCCGCCTTCCGCCCTTCCACTCCAACACTACCAAGATCACCTGTGGAGTCCCCCAAGGGTCCTCCCTCAGCCCCACACTCTTCAACATCTACATGATCCCCCTAGCCAACATCCTCCGAGCACACGGAATCACTATCCTCTCCTATGCAGATGACACCCAACTCATCCTCTCCCTCACCCGCAACCCCACCACCGCCAAAACCAACCTACACGCCGCTCTCCTCGACACCGCCAACTGGATGACCACTAACCACCTCAAGCTCAACTCAAACAAAACCGAGATCATCATCTTCGGCCCCAACAAAACCACATGGGACAACTCCTAGTGGCCCACCGCCCTAGGCCCCACCCCCGCAACCCACGCACGCAACCTCTGCATCATCCTCGACCCCTCCCTCACCATGACAAAGCAAATCAATGCTCTAACCTCCTCCTGCTTCCACACACTCCGCACTCTAAAAAAATCCTTCAAATGGATTCTCCCAGAAACCAGAAAGACAGTCACCCACGCACTCATCAGCAGCAGACTGGACTACGGTAACGCCCTCTATGCCGGCACCACACTCAAACTCAAACGCAAACTCCAGAGAATCCAGAACACGCCTCGCCCACGAACGAATCTCACCACACCTTAAATCCCTTCACTGGCTCCCCATAGACAAGAGAATCACATTCAAGATCCTCATCCATGCACACAAATCCCTCCACAACACCTGCCCAACCTACCTCAATGAAAGAGTTAACTTCCACACCCCCACACTCAACCTCCGATAAGCCGACCTCGCCCTAGCCACAGTCCCCCTCATCCAACGCACCACCACAGGAGGCAGGTCTTTCTCCTACCTCGCCCCCAAAACCTGAAACTCCCTCCCCTCCGACCTTCGCACAACCAAAGACCTACTGGTCTTCAGAAAGAACCTCAAGACATGGTTGTTCGATCAGTGACCATCCCTGCCCCCCCCTTTTTCCCCTCCCCCAGCACCTTGAGACACTCACAGGTGAGTAGCGCGCTCTACACATTTTTTGATTGATTGATTGATTGAAAATGGTGTTGTCCAGAGGAATGGCAAAGGATCATGATCTGAAACAGAATGTGTTTTATAGTGTGGCATGCAGGTGTTCACATTTAGCCAACAGACATCAGGTGTGTGCTGCTAGTGTCCATGCAATAACCACAGACATAGTAAAAAGTTGAGCGGGTCCCATGAAGGATTCCTGCTGTCACCAACCTGACAGCGCAATTCTGCCATCCTGACGGTGATGGAGTAATGTTAGCCAGCATAGGAGTCTGCCGCGTCTGCAGCAAGAAACTGCTGATATGATGGACTACTCTCTATTGACACGAACAATGGTTAAGCCACCATGCTTCTAAATACGGTGACGGAACTCCGCCAGCTTGATGGAGTACTTAGAATCACTGCCATGGAGGGTCTGCAACACCTGCTCAGGGGGTCTGTGACTGTGTAACAAAATGAATAAAGTATATGCAATGAAAGAAGCAAACTAGAAAAAAAGTTAAACCTTTTTAATATTTTAATTGTGAAAAAACAAAGTATTTCAATATTTGAGCATTTGTTCAGAGTATATTTTTGTATTTTGTTTTGCAATGTTTTGAGGTTCAAATCATAGAAATTGCTTAGGCCGGGGGTCCCTGGCTTCCTAAAATGACTCTGTGGGGTCCTCTGGATTCAAATAACGATTCGGTGGTAGTCCACAGAAGTCAAAAGGTTAAGGACCCCTGCCCTAGGGCATTATGGGGTGCTCCTTAACAGGAGTAGTTAATAATAAATGAGCAGCATCACATATGACCCCACCCCTTAACATTTATATTTGGCCGTGGAGTAGCCACTGGATGAAGTCGCAGTAAATATTTTTACGTTCGAACCTAGTCACTTTTTTGGAAGTTGAAAATCTCCTAGATGACTTAGGTGCAGGCTATACATAATGAAGCCCTGTTAGAAACTGGGTCTCGAGATTGGCAGATGTATGCACCCTGTCCAAGTAGGGACCACAATCCTACTCAGGGTAAGTCAGGTACACACTTTAAATTAACCTGTGCTCACCCTCTGGTAGCTTGGCACAGAGCAGGCAGGCTTAATTTAAAAGGCAATTTGCAAAGGATTTGTGCAACACACACACCCACACCTACACACACACACACACACACAGAGACACACAGAGTAATACAATGAAAACACCACAAAAAGACTCCACATAGTGCTTAGAAGTCAGTAGTGGTCAAAAGATTAGTTGAGGTCACTCACAGATCAGTGCAAGGCCAAAGTTCAGGCCGACCGCGATGGAGGGTAAGCTGGCTGCAGAACCTAGGCAGGGTCTGCTGAAGAAATGTGTTGTGTGGAGCAAGTGTTGACGTTGAAGAGCAAATGCAACAGCAATGCAGCAATATGTTCAGTGCAGTCGGGTCCCGGGTCAGCGTCAAGCCTATGGCATGGGCACTGCAGGGGCCCCCGTAAGAGGGCCCCACTTAGTATTTCAGTGTCTGCTTTGCAGACACTAAAATACGCGACGGGTGCAACTGCACCCGTCGCACCTTCCCACTCCGCCGGCTCAATTCTGAGCCGGCGTCCTAGTGGGAAGGTTGATTTGCCCTGGGCTGGCGGGCGGCCTTTTGGCGGCCGCCCGCCAGCCCAGGGCAAATCCCAAAATACCCTCAGCGGTCTTGCGACCGCGGAGCAGTATTTTGGAAGGGGAACATTGGCGGGCGGCCTCCGCCGCCCGCCAATGTTAGAATGACCCCCAGAGTGTCATCATCGGCCCGTGCAGATTGTGAATCTGCTGGTGTCGAACAACCTCTGCGTTGGCATTGAGGGGGTGATCCATCAGTTTCAACAGGCGCCTTGGTGACTATGCATCAGTTTTTAGTAGAAAACAGGTGCAAATACCACCTTTGAGGCCCAGGACCTGAGGGGGAACCTCGGGCAATGGTAGGACTCACAAATGGCAGGGTCTATCAGCACCAGAAGAATTGCAGGCAGTTTTTGATGTCCTTGAGACCGCAAAAGAACAGGGGGCAAGCCAGCAAGCCCTTGGAGTCACTCTGGGTTCAAGTGAGATGGGTGCAGTCCTTGTCCTCAGTGGGGCAGAAATCAGCAGACATCAGGATACCTCAGAAAAGAGTGGAAGAAGTTCATTAGAACAGTCAGTCCAGGAAGAGTAACAATCCTTACAGCACAGCAGTCTTTACTCCAGCAGAGTTCTTCCCAGGTCCAGTAGTGTACTGATTTGGTAGGGTCAGAGCCCAGAACATATACCCAAATGTGCCTTTGGAGTGGGGGATACTTCAAAGCAGCTCCTTAAAGTGCACAGGTCCTCCTTTCATCTCAGCCCTAGCTCCAGACTATAAGCAGGGGTTACTCAGCCCTTTAAGTGGGGACAGTCACTTCCCTATTGAAGTGTAAGTGTCAGCTCCCCTCCACCCTTCTGGCCCAGGAAGACCCATCAGAATGCAGATGAATGCAGATGAGTCCTTTGTGACACCCATCCTTCCTTTGTTTATGGGTGTCTAGAGGGAATGCACAAAGTGTAGCTGTCACCTAACCCTACATTGGAGACAGGCTGTAAGCCACACAGAGCAGTAAGAGCTCTGTGGTGCCTTTCTGTAGGCTAACGACAGGCATGACAAGATGACATCCCACTTTTTCCTCAAGGCCACAGTAAGGCCTCTGATTGTGCCTTTAAGAATCTTGTTGAATATCTCAATAAGCCCAGTGGTTTGTGGGTGGTAAAGAGTGGAGAACTTGTAGGTTACCCCACACTCCTTCCACATTGGCTGCTTGTAAGCAGTTGAAGTTTGTGCCCCTGTCAGACACAACTTCCTTGGGGAAACCCACTAGGGTAAAAATCCCCATCAGGGACTTTGCCACTGCAAGTGCAGTTGTGGTCCTCAGAGGGATTGCCTCTTGGTACCTAGTGGCATGAGCCACCAAGGCCAGGATAAACCTGTGGCCTGAGGTAGTCTGGGAATCAATAGGCCCAACAATGCAGATGCCTTCCCTTTCAAAGGATGTGCCAATGACAGGCAAAGGAGTAAGAGGGGCCCTTTAGCCTCTGCCCTGTTTTCCCACTGACTTGGCAGATAACACCTCCCACAGAAGGTGTCTGAGGAAGTTCTGATCTCGGTCCTGTAAAAATAGGAGCAAGCCTTGCAAAGGCCCTGTCCTGACCCAAGTGTCCTGCCAGGGGAATCTCGTGAGACAACTCCAGTAGAAAGGCCCTGTAGCATTGGGGGACCACCATGGCCCTTGCTGTCTCATGCACAGGAGCCTTAGGCTCACTGTAAAAGAGATTATCTTCCCAGTAAATGTGGTAATTCCCAGACATTACCTGCTGCTTGAGCTTCAGCCTCATGCCCTCAAAGGTTGGAGACTCCCTTTGTGCCCTACAGAACTTCTCCTTGGTGGGGCCTCCTTCTCCATGCCATCCAGCAAGTGTAGGCAAGTCACCAAGGGAAGCAGTGGCCTCCTCAGTGGACTCTGGGGAGGCCAACACAGGCACCCCAGCCACCTCACTGGGGGTACACTCATAGGCTGGTTTCCGATGCTCTCTGCCTCTCCCCTTTTTAGCAACAGGGCCATTGCTCCAGGCCCCATCACTTCCTGACTCCCTTCCTGGGCAGCCATGGATCTTGTTGTAGCACAGATCCACTCAGGTAACCCCAACATCACCACAAGAGTCTTGATCTCCACTTCTTTCCACATTGTGGACTTAATGTCATTATACAACAAACAGTCCACAGGCATGGCAGGGTTCAGGGCAACATTCAGAAGTCCTGCACTTCCCCCTCAAATGGAACAAGGGCCATGGGATAGTGAAATCCTCTCTGTTGTCAGTCATGGCAAATTGGTGCCATGCATGGGGAATCACCTTCTCTGGTGACACTAGCTGGCTCCTTACCATAGTCATGCTGACACCTTTGTCCCTCAGTGCCTCAGCACCTTGCTTATTGATGGTGACCCTATACTTTGTAGTATTTGAGGGCATAGGATCTTAGGAAGCATCTCATTGTTACCCAGAGACACAAGGGTAGCCCTACTAAACTCCTTCATTAACTGGGACAAACTCGTCCTCCCATGTCTATAATAACTACCCCTGGGGTTCTCCCTCCAGTGGGAGGCGGTGCCCTTTTTGGACACATTGAGATCCCTTATGACCCTTTCCCCTGTGAGTTGTTTTGTGGGCCTTTAGAAAACTCTGTCTTTTTACCTTTCCCTCTCCTTCTGGTGGGAACCCTGACCTCTCTTTTGGGAGTTTCCCCCAGATGCCTTTTGGAACACTCTGGTGCTGTTTCAGATATCCACCTCCTTAGCAAGCTTCCTGTGGTAAGTAAGTTTGCCATCAACCAGGTGTTGGTGCAGCTCTGGAAAACAAGTATCAAGCATGTACTCCTAATTAAAGTAGCCCTTAATAGTCATCAAACTTGCTGCCCCTCACCCAGCCCTTCAGTGCTTTGCTGGCATAGTCCAAGAAATCCACCCATGTTTGTGATGGGCTCTTGTGGATGCCCCTGAATCTGAACTTATACCTCTCAAAAGTTGATCCAAATTGACTGACTAGGATGGCCTTCCTTGCGGTGTAGCATGTCTGGTCCTCTACCTCTACCTCTAGTGTAAGGAGCGTGTCCCTTTCCACCTTGGACATATGCCGCCACAGACTACCACCCAATAACTCCTGTGGGACCTTGTGCACTCCAGGAGGCACTTCAATGGCTACAAACCATTTGTTTACGTCATCCCCACCAGATAACTAGGCACCAAAGCCTTGGGTATCCTGACTCTGGACCCAACAGTGGACACTGCAAGTTTGCTTCACCACTGCTCTTGCTGGACCGCTCTCTAAGGGCTCTGATGTCCAGCTCTCTCAAACTGAGCTCATGAGCCATTTTTCTCTTCTCCATGACTTTCTTTTTCTCCTGAAAAGCTTGCTCTTTCTCCATTTTAGCAAGGAACTGCTCCTTTTCTAACTTGGCAAGCTCTACCTTCAGCTTTCTCTCCCCATTCCTGTACTCTAGCTCCTCTGGGGACAGTTTCCTTGAAGGCACACTGCTGCCTGGTCTGCTGCCGGCTTCTAGTTCTAGGAGGATATTACTCCCCACATCAGTAGGCTTCATGACAAAACCCTCTGTCAGGTCACCCTCTAATACAACCTCAGACACAGATCCCTTCTCCTCATCCAGTTCTCCTTCTGGGTGGGCTGCTTCCCATGCTCTTAAGTCTTTTTGAAGCTCTGCCTTCTTGGCTCTTCCCCTATGGTACACCCTTCTCGCCTGACAGAACCATTTAAGCTGGGCTGTGTAGGTTTCCAGACTGGCCAGCCCAAATTCCATACTGTCAGGTAGGACCACAGACACATCAGAAAAAATAGGACTTGGGCAAAAGTGAAATAAAAAAGGTTTGAATTGGTCTTAAGTATAGAGGTGTAGTGCACACTGAATTACTATATGCTGTTCACCAGTGTTAGAAATTGGGTCTCTAGTTTAGTAGAGGTATGCACAATCCTAGTCAGGGTAAGTCAGATACACACTTTAAATTAACCTGTGCTCACCCTCTGGTACCTTGGTACAGAGCAGTCAGGCTTAAATTAAGAGGTAATGTGTAAAATATTTGCGCAAACACACACTCAGTAATACAATGAAAACACCACAAAAAGACTCCACACAGGATTAGGAAAATGGAGAATATTTATCAGAGTAAAACAAGACCAAACAACAAAAATATGATCAGTTGAAGTCGAGATATGATTTTTAAAAGATTAAACTAAAAATAGTGCTTAGAAGTCACTAGTGGTCAAAAGGTTACTTGAGGTCTCGAGAGACCAGTGCAAACCCAAAGTTCAGGCTGATCGCAATGGAGGGTAGGCCGGCTACAGAACCCACGCTGGGTCCTCTGTAGAAGTACCTTGTCTGAAGCAACCATCAACGTCGAGGAGCAAATGCAACAGGGATATGGTGATATTTTCCACGTAGTTGGGTTTCACATAGTCTTGAGCTCTCTCTCTGCCCTGTGGGCTCTTTAGGGCTACCTTAGGGGTGACTTTTATAGTAACAAGCATTTGCAATGCAGTGGGTCTCACGTTTGCTCGATTTAGAGCTATTGGCCTTGTAAATTCCTAACTGGACTTTTCTTGCCACATAATTTGAAAATGAAAAGTAAAACAGTTGACATAAGCGAGCCGATTCAAAGTGCCACGCCTGTCGTGAGCACAAAGGACAGAGACAGAAGAAGTTCACTCCCAGTCAAACATATTGGCAAATGTGCAACTATCCATGGAACAGAGTAGATGACCAAGGCAGTAACAAAACTGTCCCAAGGAGGGACAAATGTAAAGCATTTACGAATGAAACAAAGAATTTTTTAAAAGAAAGCCCACGAATGAGTGAAAGTGATGGGGTGAAGTGGGTGTGGTTAAAAGCCCACATAGATACGAACATGTCGGAAAAGCTGCGCTTGGGCCTCCCACGCTCAACCTACAAAGAATATCTGTAGCTTAGAGTATCAGCCAAGGTTTCACTGAGGAAACACTTTCACACATGTTAGGAATTGATGACGCAGAAAAAGAAGGACCAACATATATTCATATATCATGTAACCAAAATCGTATAATGTAGTGTGATTTTAGTAAAGAAAATAATGTACGTGGGAAATTGTGCCCTCGGAGTAGTTCGCCAATATTATAAACGAGCTTTATTAATCATGAAGAATTGAAAATTGTAGTAATCCGTCATAATTGCAAATGTGTGCCATGATTTCTTATTGAAACTGTGTGCTTAGCTTAAATTTAGTAGAGGCTTTGGCCTAGTTGCCTGGTCTCAAATTCTAAGGCGTGGCTTTTCCTTGAACTAATAAAATGAATATTTTACTTTAAAGTTGTA
This sequence comes from Pleurodeles waltl, assembly GCF_031143425.1. Taxonomy (NCBI): domain Eukaryota; kingdom Metazoa; phylum Chordata; class Amphibia; order Caudata; family Salamandridae; genus Pleurodeles; species Pleurodeles waltl. The sequence goes on along the minus strand of NC_090447.1, from coordinate 1,399,548,654 downwards.
TTTTTCCAGTAGGGATGACTAACATACTTATCTCCAAGGTTTCGTCCTAGGCAAGTTTCATCCCCTTTGAAGCAAGGTCAGTCTCTGCAGGTGCGGACAATAAGAGTACTGATATCGAAATATTTGGCAAACTGTGTTGCAACTTGTGTTCCAAGGCTCCAAGGACAATGTATGCATAAATGAGTACTAGGAGAAAGACACTTTCCATTGGTCAAATTGAAGCCACCCTATGAACCCTCCAATGGAAAACCCTGCAGAATTTAGAATGTTTCTTACTTAAACCCACCGGACAAAGAGAAGTCAGCCATTTTTCCTTGATGCCATCTTTGAAGCCAAATGCCAGACGCCATCTTAGACGACATCTTGATGCCCTTTTCTCTATCCCAGAGAAAGAGACTTTGAGAATTCTCACCCTAGAGACTTTAACTTTAAATTGCCCCGTCTTGCCCATGCAGTAACTTTGCCCCATTCTCCTTGCTGCTGCAAGTAAACTTACCCTTAACTTTGCCCCTTTGAAATCTGCCCCATGCTGATCGAACCGATACCTGAAGGACGAAGACTTTCTTGAATGTTGATTGTAATTGGTAATTATGAAAGGATAATTGTATTATGCATTGTGTTTTTCCTTTTAGGTACCAACTGCTAATTTTATAGGGCCCAGGCTAGAAGTTTTCTAAATTTGTGTTGACTAAATTCGTTTTCCATGAAGCCCCACATGCCAATGCTAATTAGAGGTTAGTTGAGGGTTTTATCTGGTGCACCATGCTAAATTGAAATCTTGTTATGCTGACCGATGTATGAAATTAGTCAAATTCAGTTACTTATATTAGTGATTTGCATTGCTATAACTGAATGAATTATAATACAGATTTTGCGTAGATTGCGTTTCTTCCGCCGTTATGGACAGCTAGTAATGTTCGTACACATATATCATTTGGTTTTGAGACTTATATACATTGTGCTAGCTTTGTTAATATAGGGAAATAAACTCATTAACTTTTAATAAACTGGTGTGGTTATTCATGACTGAAAGGTCATGGTGCGTCGAAATACCAACTGTTATTGATTCCTAATGTGTTATTTCGATCTATTAATTGTGTATTGGCTATCGATTACAATAGTTATTGATTATTGATTTAAGTGACCTGACTATTCGAGGATGAGGAGAGCCCAACTCGGCTAAAAGGTTCACCGACCTCCAGCGTGTCCAGGTACAGGTAATTTATAAGGGCTGGACGCGTTATCAGAATCTCTGCAGAGAGGTTGAGTATTGAATGAGCAAATAGTCTGACTTACCCTGAGCTACCTCTCTCATTCCCCTTCTTTTAAGCGATAGACAAGTGGCAATGCACAAAGTGCACTGTACACACACACAGACAGCCTATGCTCCTCCAACTATGCCGCCGCCAACATTTCCAATTTTTTAGAGAGGCGTAAAGCATGGGGCTGTTCCTCACAGGAAGTCTCTATGCATGTTGAAAAACAGTTTTACTTGCAAGAAAACCAGGCTAGGCACATTTAAATATCTATTCGACGCCTTGTCAGGGGAAGTAAGTGCTATATAAAATAAAAATAAAAATACAATAAGCATCTAAATACAAGGTGTAATGTAGTCAAGTCAAAGCTACCCATCACAGGCACCTCAGAGGGATGACAGTCAGACTGCCTTGCAAGGGTTCAGACACCGGTGCTCAACCAACGGAACTAGTTCACCGATGCATAAAATAAATTAGAGATTGCCTAAAAATAAAATCAGATTTACACACCAGTTTCTGCACGAACAAGTTAAAAAAATGGCAATAAATAATACGACTTCTCGAAAACATGAACCTAACACTTTGCTTTTCTAGAAGTCGTATCAATTCCTCGGCGTATCGCACATCCCCCACATAGTGCTATAAAAATAGTAAAACATCACAAAGACTAAAGTAAAGTCTTTAGAGATGCAGGTGTTTTATTCCTGGCGTCATTGGCTGTACCTGGAGAGGAACTAGAAAATTTGTGAAAGAAAAAAGCTATTGAGGGGCTGCTTCACTGACGAGAAACCAAGGCAATGGAGTCATAATCCCAGCCTCTCAATTTAATGGAAATGTGTGATCCTTGGTGATCACATTCATCTGCCCATACTTAAGTTATTTACCCATTTATATGTGAGTGCTTAGAAACTGCCTTCGAACAGCTTTAAGCACAACCCAGAATAGCTGGACTTAAAGTAGACCCCAGTATAACATCTTAACAAAGAAAAGTAGGAAGACCGTCTGGCATTCCCATAAATATTAGTGAAATGCCGAATATCTGTTTTAAAGAGTTGTTGTGCTGCATAGGCAGGAAAGTAGCTCAGTACATCATCTACAGTGGGCTTCGTGCCACAAAGTTCAAACTGCAAAAACAACGAATTATTTAACCATTCATCCTCCAAAAGAGTCCGACATTGTGTTCATTAAGCCACTCAGTACAGTGAAAGTACTTTTAATAGCATTGCTAGGCTCTATATAAAAACATTCTTGCCACTCCCTCGATGATTTATCATTATATTTCTGCAATCAGACTGCGTTTGCAATGAAATGCACAAAACTCACCAACTGAAATTGAAAATAAAATGAATCCTCACTTTATTTAGCTCGAAAAATACAAAGGAAAGTAGCAAACAAAACCAAATTGCTGACTTCTTTTCCGATCTAAGCATCCGTGTACAATAAAAAGGGGCACGTTCCATTCTTCACAGTGACTGGTTTTCAGACGCTGAGGACAAGCCCACTTGAGACTCTCATGCTGTGCGATAAATTTTGCTTCCAGGTCAGTTTTGTAAAACTATCAAAGAGCAGATAAATACAGGCGAGTATGAAGTTGCCTTGGAAGAAACCATTTACCAGCAGGCTCTTTGAGAAATATCAAATGCCAACTTTCTAAGCATGATTACAAAAAAAACAAGTTAGAGCTATTAACATCGTAAACTAGAGGAGAGGACGTGTGGCAACGCATATGTGCAGCCACGGGCCGCAAATCTCGAGGGCTGGCAGAGGTGTCGATAGGGACAGGGGAAATTTGCAAAACAATATTTTTTTTAAACTAGCGTGATCGCACACTGTGTAGGAAAGAAAAAGTAGTCCAGAAACCCCACAGAAAACATAGAGCCTCATATGTTTTCAGTAGTTGGCCAGTGCGCTGGAGGAGGGCTAGACACCGGAAAAGGCACAAACGAAATCAAGCAAATTTTTAAAGGCAAGCCCATGAACCAATGAAAGTTATGGGTGTGACATGGGCATGGTTAACAGCCCACAGAGAGATTACAACTGGCTAGAGTGCTTAAACACGCTCGTCCCTAAAAAGAAGGATTAGGCCTGGTAAAAGGTTTATCTTGCCAGGTCAAAATGGCAATTCAAAACTGCACACTGGCTGAAATGGCAGGTGTTAGAGCGGAAACGTGGTACCAATTTACCTGCGTTCGGACGCTCTTTAGGTCGATGAATCTTTTGACTAAGTGGGAACTCTCTGTACTCCTAATCGATCAATCACATCAAATCGATAATCAATAACGAACATAAGCAACACCTTGAACAACATAACACTTAACAATTAATCCAGAATACATTTCGGCGAACCCTGACCTTTCAGCCAGGAATAACCACACCAGTTTATTGCAAAGTTAGTGAATTTATTTCCCTATATTAACAAAGCTAGCACAATATAAATGTGTCTCAACACCAAATGATAAACATAAATGAACATTAATAGCTGTCCATAACGTCGAAACAAGTGTAATCTATGCAGCATTTGAATCACAAGGCATTCGATAGTGGCAATGCAAAGCACTAATACGATAATCTGTAATGGGCTAATTGCGTACATTTAGTCAGCATAACAAGATCTCCAATTGCATCGTGTGACATATGGAATCCTCGTCTAACCTCAAATTAGCATCAGCATGTGGGACTTCATGCAAAAACGATTTGGCAACATCAATTTAGAAAACTCCTAGCTAGGGTCCTTATCAAAATCAGCAGTTGGTTACCTAAAAGAAACACAATGCAATTTTACAGTTTCCTTTCATATTTACCAATTCCAATCAGCAATCAATGAAGTCTTCGTCTCACAGGTACCGTTTCTCGATCAGCATGGGACGGGACAAAGGGGCAGGGGTGAACGGGGCAATTGCCTCACGGCGGCAAGATAAGATTACTACTTCATGCAAAGGGGCAAATCAAAGTTAAAGTCTCTAGGGCAAGAATCATTAAAGTCTCTTTCTCTCGACTAGAGAAAGCATCAAAGTCTCTCAAAATGGCGTCGCAGCAAAATGGGTCATAGTAGCTACGAAGTCAAAATGGCGGGATGTCCGAAGATAGAGAGCTTCCCTCTCATGCACCTGGGTTTTATAGACAACAGTTCAAGTCCAGTAGGGTCTCCATTGGAGGGTTCATAGGTTAGCTTCAAATTGACCAATCAAAAACGACAGTTCTCAAGCTTTTACTTAAGCATACATTATCCTTGGAGATGGGTACGCAATTTGCAACATTGTTTCTCGATTAGCTTACTCTCAGAGGCTCCATTGTCCGCACCTGCAAGCCGACCTTGAATTTAAGAGAAAATATGCCATGCTGGCACCAACTTTAAGATAAGCATGCGAGCAGTCTCTGTGGAAAAGTACAGCTTCAAGCAGAAATACACGTTTAATAGCACAGTGGAAAAATACGAACGTTTAAACCGTGAGACCAGGCAACTAGGCCAAAGCCTCCGCTAAAGTAATGCTAAGCTAAGGCATTTCAAATAAGCAAATCGTAGCACACGTTTATGATTATGTCGGATTAGTGCATTTCTAATACACCACGTTATATAAAGCACGCGTATAAATGATGGCAAACTACTCTGAGGGCACATTTTGTCCCCGTACAATCTTTATTAATTCGGTTAATGTCACACATGATTATTTCAGCACTACGTTTATGCGTTAATAAATCAAAACCTTCATTTTCTGCTTCATCAATCCCTCCTCTGATGACTACTTGTCATCACACAAATTTAGCCCACAAATTTTATCCCATTAAAATTCTGTCAGCTCCCTTTTCCTTTTAGTCCCCCTAGTTTGCGCTTTGTATTCTTCTGCCATTCTTTTCATAATTTTCTCCTCCTTTCTCCTTTTAATTCTTTCCATAATCATTATTATTCCCCTTTTTATTCCCCAAATTCCAAATACACAAATTATTATTATTAATATTCCTTCTATTATTTTCAATAATATTCCATTCCAAATTCCCCCAATCCAATGTCCCACTGAAGCAAGTCCCTTTCCAACCTTCTCCCACACTCCTGGTTCTTTCAGTTCCTTCAAATCTGCACTTTCTTTTGTTAGATTAGCAAGCATAGTTTTAATTTTCACACTATTATCAGGTATATAGGTGCAGCAGTGACGTGCACCAATCATTTTGCAAACGCCTCCATCCTTTGCTAAAAGAATGTCTAAAGCAAGCCTATTTTGAAGAGTCATAGCTCTTTCCGCTGCAAGTTCAGCATCCATCAGGATTATAGCACCTGAAAACTTTGTCAGCATGTTATCCACTATAGTAGACAACTTTCTTATTTTGATGGAATTCAGCACAACTCCTAATGAAGGAATCATGGCTCCAAATATATCACCTACCACAGCAGCTGCGGTCTCTCTTTTCTGGATACGGTGGGATCCAGGTGTCTTTTTAATCATCGATATGTCATCCAGCTGATAAACCTTTGGAAACACTATACCCAAATAACATCTTCCCCACCATCCCTTTGGAAGACGATAATAGGCATTATGCCCACAAATGTAATACACCCCTGGAATGACAGGGTCAAGTCCGTCCATCATGAATGTCCATTTGGCCTTAAAGATAAACGTATGTTTGCATTCACTCGCTCCTACAAAAATATTGTCATAGTAAGATTCACCTCGATATATACAAAATTTCCCTACATGCCAAGCATCTAAAGCTATTTTCCCTTGTGTCTTTATAGCAGCAAAATCATAATTATCTACTGAAGTCCTCTTATGCAGTTCTTTTTCTAATTTCGCCTTCATTTGAGCCCTTCTATCATCTGTGCGATCTAAAAAGCTTATTTCAACAGCAGAGACGGAGCAAGTAAGGTTCTCCCTATGAGCATGAGCCGTTTCAAAAGGTTGCATTGGCTCGAAAAAGTCCCTCATAATTTTGTAATCCCAATATTTTGCAGTCTCACTCAGCTGCGCTATTATAGGAACATAAGTAAAGGTAACATCATAATTTGAGAAAAAATACTGTATGTTAGATTGACCATAAAACCTAGACATTACTATACTACATGTAATCCCATACGTAAGAGGCATGTGGTGATAAGTCACCCCTTCCTTTACTGATGTCGGTATCTGGGTACACACATAACAATCTTTCGCATCCATAGTCTCAACATACTCTGTTAGTAAGCGATAGAAAACGTTATACGAAAGCTCTTTCTTATCATGCAAGAGCCTCTCATCCATTGCTAGTCTTTTCAATGGTGTTAGTTCAGTGACAGTAACAGGAACAATAGTAGAAGCAGCAATAGTCTCATTCTCACCCTTTCCATGCATTCCAAACACAATTGCCATTATTATTAGTACACATGTTAGTACTAAGCCTATACACACGTATTTACAATACTTCTTTCTATTGTTTTGCATAGCGTACCCAGGCATGATCTGTATAGAATCAGAGAGCTAGAAGCACCTATAAATGAAACTACTTAGCAATTCAGTTACAAAGCTTGAATGAGCACAATGTTCACACCGTTTTCTTCAAAAGGCCAGTCACTTATCGGTTAGCAGCATTTGTCTCAATTCGGTTTAGCAATGTCTCAACTGGTTTTTTGTCTCACGTTAGATTGCAGCAAGCAATGCCATTCACTACCTTTTCAGTCAACAGAGTCTATGAAACTTTTCTTTTCTATTGGTATCTCTTCTTCTTCTTCGTTCTCGATGCTTAGAGATACAAACTCATCAGTCCAATCATCATTCACCGCATATGCCCATTCAGGACCGGAATACCTCTTGTTTGGTATCCTTTTCCTCTTCAATTTTGCTTCTCTCTTTGATTCTGCTTCGCTGGCACTCTCCTCCTTTGCCAAGTCCTTTTCTTCACTTGACAATTGTTCCACGACGGTCACTTCCTTTCTTTTCTCTTTCACTTTCGGCCTTCCTCCTGCGTTCAAACCTTCTTTACCCTTTTCTTTTATCGGTGAGATACTTAGTCTTCTTTTTGCACCGTGTCCGTTTGATGGACCTGCGATCTTTTCTGTAGAGGTTTGAACTCTTTCGTTCTGCTCTTCTTTGTCCCCACCTTCAGGGGAATCAGTCACGTTTTCCTTTTCTTTTTCTGTATCGTCTGTTTCTGGGAAAGCCCCCTTCTGCTCAGGCTCTCCTGCCTTCTCACTCTCCTCGAGCCCTTCGTCACCGTTACTTTCTTCAGGCTCTGTATCACTTTCAGCTGCTTCAGGTTCCTTGTCACCTTCAGCTGCTTCAGGCTCTTTGCTACCCTCAGCTGCTTCAGGTTCTTTGTCACCTGCAGCTTCGTCGTCGCTGTCTGAACTTTCTCCTTGGTCTTCCCCAAGTGAGTCGGACTCTTCGTTCTCCAATAATATCTCTTTTTCTCCTGCTGTTGCTTGTTCGCTTTCAGTTCGCTTTTGTTCTGTCTCAGCACTCGGCACCGTTTTATCAGGCACTGGTAGTTTCAGCGCTTCAACTTCCTCATCTGTGGGACACAGCACCTTCTTTGTATGACTGGCGTGAATCCAGTTGGGAACCCCCGCACACTTCACAGCGGTAGTTGTCGTCAGGATCACTTGGAAAGGGCCTTTCCAACGGGGTTCCAGGCACGACTTCCTCACGTGCTTCTTTATCACGATCCAGTCACCTGCTTTCAGTGCGTGTCCTGGACCTTGGATCGGTGGCAAGGTGGTCGCCTCCACCTGGTGAGAGAAAGAGCGAACCACGTCAGCCAGACCTTTGCAGTAGTCTAACACCATATCATCTGTAATATTCAAAAGCATATTTGCGGGAACTGCAGGAAGTCTCATAGCCCTGCCCATGAGAATTTCGTGCGGAGACAATCCAGTTTTTCTATCAGGAGTGTTTCTCATTGACATTAGCACTAAGGGCAATGCGTCAGGCCATTTCAAATTTGTTGATGCACATATTTTTGCCATTCTCGATTTCAGCGTACCATTCATCTGCTCCACCAGTCCTGATGCCTCAGGGCGATAGCTACAGTGCAGCTTTTGCTCAATGTTCAGTGCTTCACAGAGTAACTTCATCACCTCGTTGTTGAAGTGACTTCCCCTATCTGATTCTAAAGAGATCGGGAATCCGAAACGTGGTATTAACTCCCTCAATAATAGCTTGGCAACTGTAAGACTGTCATTTCTACGTGTGGGGTATGCCTCAATCCAATGACTAAAAATGCACACAATCACCAACACATATCTTAAACCTCCATGCACAGGCATCTCAATGAAGTCCATCTGCATTCGGCTAAAAGGACCGCTTGCCCTACCAATGTGGCTCGCGTTCACAACTGTTCCCTTTCCTGGGTTCATCTGTTGGCAAGTGACACATCGATGGCAAACTGCTTCCGCAGCTTGGCGAAATCTGGGGTTAAACCAATCAGTTTTGAACAATCTTATCATGGCATCTCTCCCTAGGTGAGCTTGCCCATGATAGAACCGCGCAAGCTGTGATAAGAGACTATTTGGCAAAACAAATTTTCCCTCATGTGAAACCCATAGCTCGTCTTGTCTTTTTATGCATTGTGATTTAATCCAGGAATCTCTTTCATCCTCCCTGACATTACTTTGTAGTGCTTTTAGTTCTTCTATTGTATCTACGACCTTCAAGGCAAATGCTTCAGCTGGTTCGAGTTCTGGTTCACTTATTGTATTCAAATCATCCCTTAACAATATACAGTTCAAGGCACAAAATCTTGCGACTTGATCTGCATAGGCGTTTCCCAGAGACACATAGTCCTGTCCTTTCGTGTGAGCACTGCACTTTACCACTGCAACTTCAGCTGGCACTTGAATGGCATGTAACAACTCCCTTATTCTCTCCCCATTTTTCACTGGGGATCCTGAAGAAGTTAGGAAACCTCTCTGTGACCACAGTTGTCCAAAGTCATGCACAATCCCAAACCCGTATTGGCTATCAGTGTAAATTGTGACTTTCATCAATGCAGACAATTGACATGCTCTAGTAAGGGCTACAAGTTCTGCTACTTGTGCAGAATAGACTCCTTGGAGCCATCCCGCTTCCAAGACCCCTGTCACAGTACATACAGCATATCCTGCTTTCAAAATTCCCACCCCATCTCTTAGACATGAACCATCAACAAAAAGAATTTGGTCATTTTCATCAAGTTTTGTATCCTTGATGTCCGGTCGGGGTTTTGTGCAAAATTCAGTCACCTGAAGGCAGTCATGCTCGACGGCTTCAGCGTTCTCAATTTCAGCATTTTCTCCAGGAAGCAAGGTAGCTGGATTCAACGTAGTGCACCTTTTCAGCTGCACATTCGGTGAGCCCAGAATAGTCGTTTCATACCTTGTGAGTCTTGCTCCAGTCATGTGCTGCGTTCGGGAGCGGGTCAAAAGTATCTCAACTGAGTGAGGGACCATGACTGTTACTGGGTGTCCCATCACTATTCCTTCACTCTGAGTGAGGCTGATACCAACTGCTGCTACGGCGCGCAAACACCCTGGGAGTGCTGCTGCAACCGGATCCAGAGTAGCTGAAAAATACGCCACTGGTCTGTCTACGCCACCATGGGCTTGAGTCAAGACAGACAAAGAACATGCATCACGTTCATGACAAAACAATGTGAAAGGCTTCGTGTAATCAGGCATACCTAAAGCTGGAGCCCTACACATGCACTCCTTTAATTCAACAAAAGCATCCATCTCATCCCCTTTCAGTTCGATCTGGTCCAAGGCATCCTTCTGGGTCAATTTCAGTAAAGGCTTTGCTAGAGACGAGAAGTTGGGAATCCACTGGCGACAGTATCCCACCATTCCCAAAAACTTCCTCACCTCCTTCCTTGTTTTTGGTGGATTCATTTGAAGTACACTTGTAATTCTTTCCTTCATTATTTTCCGTGACCCTTTCTCTATCTGGTGACCCAAGTATTTCACCTTCTTCTGACAGAACTGCAGTTTGGAAGGAGACACCTTGTGTCCATTCCCTCCCAAATGGTTCAACAGAGCAATGGTATCGGCTGTGCCGCCACTTTCTGTCTTTGATGCAACCAGTAAGTCATCAATGTACTGTACTAGGGTTGACTCGAATGGCAACTCTAACTCTTCCAAGTCTTTCTTTAGAACCTGGTTGAATATCGACGGTGACTCAGAAAACCCCTGAGGAATTCGGCACCAACTGTACACTCTGTCTAGGAATTTGAAACAAAAGAGGAATTGGCTGTCCTCATGAAGAGGCACAGAAAAGAATGCTTGTGACAAATCGATGACTGAGAACCACTCAGCTTCGCAAGGGATCTGAAACATTATCACAGCTGGATTCGGTACGACAGGGCAGCACTTTATTATGATGTCATTTATTTTCCTCAAATCCTGTACAAGTCGGACTTTCCCACTTGGCTTTATTAGTCCCATTATCGGTGAATTACATGGGCTGCTTAATACTTCTTTCAGTACTCCCTGCTTCACGAATTCGTCAATAAGTTGGGCAACTTTCATGAGGGTATCTTGTGGCATGTGGTATTGTGGGGTCTGGGGAAAGATCGCATTGGGCTTTACCATCACTTTTACTGGTTCTACTCCTTTCATCAATCCCACCTCTTTCCCTGTCATGTCCCACACTTTCTCTCCGACTGTTTCCCGTAGTTCTGCTGGAATATCTTCTTCAGTTATCATTGGTAAAAGACAAATCAGAGGATACTCTTCGTCAACTGTTTCTATTTCATCGCCCTCTATACTGTCCTCTTCTTCCCCATCACTGCTCGTCTGTATTGTTATTCCCTCGTTCGAGCACATTATCGAACAACCCAATTTGCACAATAGGTCTCTTCCTAACAGTGCTATCGGGCTTGAGTCACATACTACAAACTGATGTACCCCTTGATAGTTACCAATGTTGACTGGTATCGGATCTGTTATTGGGTTCGTCAGATGCCTGTTTGCTACTCCCACCACTTGAACTGTCCTCCCTGAGAGTGGCAAATTTGGTACTTCACTGCTCTTAACAGTTGAACGTGTGGCTCCCGTGTCAACCAGGAATGAGACACGATGACCCATCACTCTTCCTTCCACGTACGGACCCCTTTGATCAACTTCTAGAGATGCCGCAAGCACACAATCTCCTTCCTCTTCTGAGCTTTCACTCTCCCATACATTGTTTATTCCACTCTCACTGTGTAATGGGAACTGTTGTACTGTGCCGTTTGTGCTCATTACCTGACCCGTTACCTGTGGAGGAACCATCATTTGCTGCTGACTCATTGGTGCCAAAGGTATTTGCATTTGCTGATTAGGTACCATAGGTAACTGCTGTTGCATCGGCTGCATTTGCGTCATCTGCACACGGGGCATCTGCTGCGGCTGCATAGGTTGTAATCCCTGCAATTGATTCATGGTCTGAAAATTTGGGTTTGGACCCCTCATTTTCGGTCCTCTCGTTGTCTGAAATGCATTGACATCATTGTTTTGCTGACCAACACCTACACCTGCACCTGCACCTTCCTGCACCACCATCGGACACTCGCGTTTCCAATGACCTACGTTTCCGCACGCGTGACACGGCATCACTTTCTTCATTGCCTGCACACCTGTCACAACAGTGTTCAAATCCGGACCATTATTCACAAAACCTCCTCTACCTCTGCCTCTGCCCTGTGGCTGAAACGCCATGTTTCCTTGCAACTGCGGCTGCTGTTGCTGAAACACCATGCCTCCCTGCAACTGCGGCTGCTGTTGCGGTACCTGCTGTTGGAACCCTTGCATCCCTGGCAACCCTTGCAAGCCTGTCTGAGCCGCCTTAAGCTGCATCATCATCACCTTCTCTTTCAGTCTTTTCTGTTTCACCTCAATTTCGTCGCTACAGTATTTCGCATAAGTCAAGACTTCATCAATCGGTTTCGACTGCCAGCAGATCAAATGCGATTTTATCATCTGACTTATCTCTGGTCTCAGCCCTTCCACAAATCTGAACACAAAATGAAGCATATCTTTCGCCTCGATTGCTTCTGTGCCACTGTAATTCTTGAACGCCTTCAACAACCTCTCATAGTAACTATGAATCGATTCTTTAGCCTCTTGGGCAGTTCGATCAATTTTCTGCCAATCCACATTTTTGGCGGCAACCTTCGTCTTCAAATGTTCAATCACCTTATAGTACAGACACATCACCATAGGTGATGGCGCACCCGTCTCTCTGTCTCTCTCTGGTTCACTTGTCGGCCAACCTACAGCTCTTTTGCAATCCTCCCACAAATCTGCCGGAACCACAATCTCGAATAAAGTGTTCAGGTCTTCCCAGAGACATTTGGCAAGCTTCACAAACCTATCAGTCTGTTGATACCATTCGATCGGCTTCTCCCTCAGTTTGGGAAAATCATTCGTAAAAGACTGAATATCACTCCTGTGCCATGGTACATGTACTAACTTTCCTCCTGCTGTCTCCCTCATTGGTAACATGGTTACGGTCTCGCTGCTCTGTGGTCTTTTCTCATTGTGTTCTGTAACACTGTCCCTCCTCTTATCCTTCCTCTTTACCCATCTGCTTTCCCACTTGTCTAAGCACCTCCACACTTGGGCACTCTGCAACAATTCTCTAAGGTGTGCCTTCATGCCTGCTGATCTCATGTGTTCAAAATCTGTGGTCCCAAAATCCAACCTATAGCTCCTGCTCAAGTGTTTCGTCTTGCCTATGTCAATCCCGTTCCTGTCTGCTACTTCCTGCAAACTTTTATGTACCTTGTTTACCTCTTTCGTGATCTTTGGACATAGATACCTCAACTCCTCTTCCGTGTAGGATTCTAACCTGTTCACACCCATATTCCCTTCCACCAATTCTTGTGCTTCCATGTTCAGCCTCATCCTGCTCAAGTAATCGTCTCCTTTCCCACTGTCTGAGCTTTGTGTGGAATTTAAACTGTTGAACCACTGTGTCAGCTGTTGCGCATTTACCCCCATCAGTGTAGCATTCACATCGACTGCCATCGATGGTTGTGGCAACTTTTCAGTGTTCAATGTTAATGGTATTATCAGTGGGGGGCTCGACCTCACCAGTGTTGATTGAGCGCATACGGGACTAAACTCCATCAAGGACCCAGACCCAGTTGGCTGAGCCACTATCGGGGTTATCCCTGGAGTGTTTTCTATGCACCTTCTTTCTGTCCCATTCTGCAGTATTTGTCCCTTACTGCTCATACCTAAGTTAGGCTGACTATACAAAGGTACCACTGGACCTACAGTAATGGGCAGTGATATCGCATCTGGATTTTGTCCATTTCCCATATTCTGAGGCATGTTCATCCCCATATTATGGGCCATCATTGCCGGCATGCCCATCTGACTCCCCGTCATTTGAGCATGAACATTTCCTCCCTGCATCTGCTTTTGAGGCATCATAAACTGAGTTGATTCAGCTTGTGCCATTGTTGGGTTGTAACCATTCTGTACGCCCCTTACGGTTGGATCTAGAATCATTCCTCCACTGTTATCACTACTGTAGTACCCTGGCATCTGCGGCTGATAGTGTTCTGCTGGTTTCAACACGGGCACGTCTGGATACATTCTCCTGATCTGCGGTATCTGTGGGGTGAGCAGTAAGCTCGGATCCTTAGATCCCGATGGTACTCCTGTATTCTGCGTTTCCCTGTTCTGTACCGATGCCGGAGGGGCAGAACTGGTACTTGGACCTTGTCCATTCTCTGCATAAGGTGGTGGACGGTCGTTCAGCAACTCCATTATCAATTCCTCATCCTCTAGCTCCTCTTCTTTTCTCAACTTTTCCTCGTCCTCTCTGTCCTTGGAACACTTCCTGTCTGTCTTACAGGTAGCTTTCTTACCTGTCTCCTCTTCATCTTTAGTAATTGCGGGGAACAATTTTATTCCCTGCAATACATCTGACCTCCACACCTTCTGCGCATTATCCCACCTAGCATCCGCTAGTGTCTTTTCTACCTTCCTCATCCTTGTTTCAAACTTGTTTTTCTGTTGCTGCCTAGTCATGAGTTCCCATATTGCTAGGGCCTCAAACTGTGCTGGCCTTGGAGGTACTTTCATGTCATACATCGTAAATCTCAAATTCTCTAGGACCCTTATATTGAATGTCCCATGTATCGGGAATGCTACGCTCCCATGTTTCTCTGTCCACTTGTGCCATTGTTTTAGCCAAAGGCACGGAGCAACCCCTTTTTCCTCCATTACAATGTAAGCTGGTGTACCCTCGGGCGGCGTTTCCTCTCCTACGCTCGCTTTAATGTAAGTCTCCCCCTTCATCGCACTCCTAAATGCTTTAAGGAATTTCATTTTCTCGTCTTTTAATTCACAAAGTTTATAATCAATAGATCACTGTTATTCCACAAGATTTGTAATCAATAGGTGACTTTAATTCCCGGAATACTCTTCACCTGCCTTTCCCCTTCCAATCGAGTGCCACGGACTGCGTCCAATCCGTGCGCGACCCTTCTTCCCAACCAACCTATCCCAGCGCGGCTCTTAGTGACGTCACACTCACACACACTGCGGCTGACAAAGCCTCGCGGCTAATCCTCCTTCACTCAGTTCCTCCCGTAACAACTTTTGCATGTATCGCGAGCTACCAAAAACTAAAACAGATCTGTCGGTTTACTACAGGAAGGGTAACATAATCGCTTCAGGACCTTAGGGACTTTTCACTAACCTCGACCACTATTCGATCTCTTTCACCAGCCTCGGCCGCTATTCCGTCTTTCTCAATCCCCACATTCGCAAGCAAATCTGACCCGCAGACCTACTCTCAACTTGTCAATGATCTGTTCTAGTGCACTTAGAATCTCGTCAAAGCCCGAAGTCGAAGTTCCTATCACTCCCTAACACACGTACCCACTCGTTGACCACGCCCGATCAACCTACTAAACCGCCCAGACCACAACATGGATCAACATACTCCGGAGTCTCTTGACCTCGCAGGGCCCGCCTCAACAACAACAACCACGTGGACCTTTTTATGCACAAAGCGCCAGACGCACATGAAGTTCGACGACTTCCCTACTCTCACACTCGGAGCCGCACCTCCGCTAACTCTATGAAGTTCGACGACCTCTCTACTTCTACACTCGGAGTCGCACCTCCGCTATCCTTAAAAAGAAAATCCTCGCAACGTTTTCACACACCCTGCGGCAATAAGCTGTGCAAGCGCAAAACCCTAACTTCACTCATACCATCACTAGTACCGCCAACGCTGTTTCCACATCTCCTTTCTGTCCATTCGCAAGTTCCGAGATCCCGGGAAAGTCGCGGTGGACCTAGCCCATCATCATCTTGTCAATCAGTTTCATCCAGGAAAATCTAATTCAACTTTTCGAATGGGGTCAAAAATGCGTAACCGTTAATTCGACACCATGTACTCTAATGGTACAGGGTCCCAAAAGACGAAACCGTCCTCTGCTACCATCTACTGTTAGAGCGGAAACGTGGTACCAATTTACCTGCGTTCGGACGCTCTTTAGGTCGATGAATCTTTTGACTAAGTGGGAACTCTCTGTACTCCTAATCGATCAATCACATCAAATCGATAATCAATAACGAACATAAGCAACACCTTGAACAACATAACACATAACAATTAATCCAGAATACATTTCGGCGAACCCTGACCTTTCAGCCAGGAATAACCACACCAGTTTATTGCAAAGTTAGTGAATTTATTTCCCTATATTAACAAAGCTAGCACAATATAAATGTGTCTCAACACCAAATGATAAACATAAATGAACATTAATAGCTGTCCATAACGTCGAAACAAGTGTAATCTATGCAGCATTTGAATCACAAGGCATTCGATAGTGGCAATGCAAAGCACTAATACGATAATCTGTAATGGGCTAATTGCGTACATTTAGTCAGCATAACAAGATCTCCAATTGCATCGTGTGACATATGGAATCCTCGTCTAACCTCAAATTAGCATCAGCATGTGGGACTTCATGCAAAAACGATTTGGCAACATCAATTTAGAAAACTCCTAGCTAGGGTCCTTATCAAAATCAGCAGTTGGTTACCTAAAAGAAACACAATGCAATTTTACAGTTTCCTTTCATATTTACCAATTCCAATCAGCAATCAATGAAGTCTTCGTCTCACAGGTACAGTTTCTCGATCAGCATGGGACGGGACAAAGGGGCAGGGGTGAACGGGGCAATTGCCTCACGGCGGCAAGATAAGATTACTACTTCATGCAAAGGGGCAAATCAAAGTTAAAGTCTCTAGGGCAAGAATCATTAAAGTCTCTTTCTCTCGACTAGAGAAAGCATCAAAGTCTCTCAAAATGGTGTCGCAGCAAAATGGGTCATAGTAGCTACGAAGTCAAAATGGCGGGATGTCCGAAGATAGAGAGCTTCCCTCTCATGCACCTGGGTTTTATAGACAACAGTTCAAGTCCAGTAGGGTCTCCATTGGAGGGTTCATAGGTTAGCTTCAAATTGACCAATCAAAAACGACAGTTCTCAAGCTTTTACTTAAGCATACATTATCCTTGGAGATGGGTACGCAATTTGCAACATTGTTTCTCGATTAGCTTACTCTCAGAGGCTCCATTGTCCGCACCTGCAAGCCGACCTTGAATTTAAGAGAAAATATGCCATGCTGGCACCAACTTTAAGATAAGCATGCGAGCAGTCTCTGTGGAAAAGTACAGCTTCAAGCAGAAATACACGTTTAATAGCACAGTGGAAAAATACGAACGTTTAAACCGTGAGACCAGGCAACTAGGCCAAAGCCTCCGCTAAAGTAATGCTAAGCTAAGGCATTTCAAATAAGCAAATCGTAGCACACGTTTATGATTATGTCGGATTAGTGCATTTCTAATACACCACGTTATATAAAGCACGCGTATAAATGATGGCAAACTACTCTGAGGGCACATTTTGTCCCCGTACAATCTTTATTAATTCGGTTAATGTCACACATGATTATTTCAGCACTACGTTTATGCGTTAATAAATCAAAACCTTCATTTTCTGCTTCATCACAGGCCTCAGACAAGGCTTGATCAACTGATCACTAGTAGTCTCTGGCTCCGATTGGCAGATGTATTTCTTAAAGATAACAATCATGTGGAGGGTTGGACAGAGTTATGGCTTTAGAGGCTTGTCTGATATTTGAATCATGAGGTTTATGGTTTATTAGTGACAGAAAAAGTGAAAAAAAACATTACTGGCAAACCATATCTTACCTACTGGGGTGGTTGCCAGTAGATAGTTATAGTTAGGACCTAGTTTCCATAGGAAGAATGCTTTTTTGTTTTGCCAGTAACTTTGGCGCCACTTGACAAATCTTCACAAAATATTCAAAACGTATATTTCAGTGGGTTCAGTTGCTGTCTTGAAAGTTTCAGGGTGAATTGTCAAGCAGAGGTCGAGAAAAAGGGGGGCGTTGCAAAATACATTTTCCACATTCATTTTTCCATAGGGTCTTCAGACACTTCTAAAGCCCAAACAGCGGAACAGAATTACACCAAATTTACCAGGAAGCTAGATCGTGTTGCACAGATTGTTTGTTTTGTGATTTGGTATAATTCCATTCAGTAGTTTTGGAGATTTTAAAGGGCAAAAAAAAAAATATATATATATAGGGACGAAAATCTTCCGCAGATCCAACTGTCCCCGTGCTGATATCGGATTGGCTGCCAACACCATGACAAAGAAGTGTTGGCAGCCATCTTGGGACTCGGCTTCAGCTGAGATCCACAAAAAAGTTGTGAAAAAAGAAAATGGGCCAGGGAAGGGTCACCCTGAGCCCCTACCCGTGGTCTAGGGGTCCCTTATAGACCCCACCAGGGTTAAAAATAATTTTTCCACTGATTTGTCTGAGAATGGGTCTCCTGCCCTTTTCTTTCCTTTGGCCCCCAGGTGGGCCTGGTCCTGGGGGTATTGGGAGATCGAAAAAGGAGGGGGTGCATGGGACCACCTTCCTAGGGCTTATATTAGCCCCAGGGACCACCACTTCCCTGGGGCGAGTATGCAGATATGTTTGGGGGGGCTGCACACTCCCACGCCCCGGGGACACCACCTCCCCGGGGCAATATCTTTATTTAAAATAACCCCAGCACAGCCCTAGGGACTAGCACCTCTCTGGGGCTAAATATAAAATTTGTGAAGGGGGGCCCGCATGCCCCCCCCCCCCACGCTTGTCTAGGGACCGCCACCTCCCTGGGGCAATTTGCTCTAATGAAGGAGGGGCTGTGTGTACCCCCACAGCCCCGGGGACCGCTACCCCCCTAGGGCTGAAAAAAGATAATGAGCTTCCCCTCGTGGAGACCCCCGGGACATAGGTGTTTGCTCTGCAAGTCAGAGCAAACATTCTGCTTCCACTTGTCAAAGTGCTCTTACCCTGTGGAAGTAGAGGTTTCATCTCTTTCCCTTCCCAACAGAGATGCAGGCGGGTAAAGAGATGATTGCTCTTGCACGCATGTTTAGCAGTTCCCCGTGAGCAAGAACAATGCTGCTGCCAGAGGGCGATGGGATACCCTGGGCCGAAATCACCCCGGGGAGGGGGGCTGTGAGGCCCCTTTTCCCCATTTAATAATAGTGGGCCCCAGGGGGTTGGGGTCCCTGGGGCCTAAATTGGCCAGGGGAGGGGGGCACGTGGTCCCATTACCCCATTGAATGGTGGTGGGCCCTCTGGGGATGGGGTCCCCAGGGTCAAAATCAGCCAAAAGAGGGGGGCCACATGGCCCCCCACCCCTACAGTACATGGTTCTCCCTTTTAATTGCTATGACGATACAAATGTGCAAATCACCGAGAAGCTGCACCCACTGGGCCCCACATTATTTACCTTAGTTGTACGCAAAGATTTCCGAAAGAGCTGCCCAGTGTGTTTCCCACCGGTTTTGATGGTGCGTTCTTGATGCTGAGGAATATCAGGACATCTCCACAAAACAAAGAAGCACTTACTTCATATAGATAAGACGAAGGACCCTGGTTTGATGGAGATTTACGTCTTTATAGTCTTGAAAAGGAGACCCAGCACATCGAAGTGTCAATTGATATGCACAAAATTATCACATTTCTTCAAAAATCACATAATTCAATAGAGTTCTTATGAAAACTTTTTGTTCTTTATTTATCCACAATGACAATATCTAATCCATCATATCCAACGCGTTTCGTCCTCACGGACTTCTTCAGGGCTATAAAAAATATACAAATACATAAAATATCAATCAATATAATATTCTATATACATCCTCCACCCATATTAAATATAAAATGCAGTGAAAAATTTAAAATCATCAATAATCACCATCATGGTAATTTTTTATTTTATTAAAGAAATTAAACTAATGACTTAACTTATAGAAAAATATAAATAGAGGGAAAAAGGCTAAAATATTTATTTTAATTAAAGTTTTGTTAATTAATTGCAATAATTTCCAACATTGTCAGTTTTGTATTTATTTCTTCATTTCCTTCACTTCCTCCAAAACTACCTATGTCATCTTATTACATATTTTATTTTATTTTAAACTCTTCATTTTTATATATATATTTTTTATATAAAAAAAAAAAAAATATATCAAATGTTATAAAAAATGTGTTTCTTAATATAGTAATTGCATATATGTTACTTCCTACCAAGTGTCAAACTTTATCCTCCACAGTTAACATAATTTTGGTTATCAATTAGTTTTAATTACAAACAACTCCAAATTTCAAAGATTTATTTTGGATCCTTCTGATTCTCATCTTTCAATCTTTCCAACACTATTCCATTTCCATTAGTAATGCTACATATCATTTTTTTTATTGTCAATTGATCATCTACTAGGACAAAATAAAGATGGCACACACTATTACAGAAGAAACATCAACCCATACCTCATAATTGCAGTATGTAATGCGCTCCATGGCAGAACGCCATCCGATCTCCTGACAATGAAACCAATTGTGTTCTCACACATGGTTTTTATACTTGCACTAACCATTTCCACATGAAGCAAACTGAAACACTTCCTTTTGAGATATGTAACGGTGGCGGCCATTTTGAAATGGCACTTGGACCACACTTTAATATGAGCTTTGCACTGACGGTTTCATATATATTATTATTTGGTCGCCCACTAAAAAAAAATAGACTGTGCCTACAATAACATATGGCAAAAATGACAATTATTACACCAGAAACACTGATCCATACCTCACACTTGCAGCATATAATACACTCAACATGCCAATAAAATCTCATTTTTTTAGCATGTGATGATGGCAGCCATTTTGAAGAGGCACCTTTTGCCATATATTGATATATGAACTCTACAAAAACGGGTGAAATATATGTTGCTATTTTATCATCTTATTACAAAAAAGTGTGCATTTTTATACTTGTGCAATCACTAACATCTAGGCAAACTAAAAAACCTTAGAAAACCTCATTTTTTAAACCATGTGAAAGTGGCGGCCATTTTGAAATGGCACCTTTTATGTATAATGCACTCGGCATGCCAGTAAAATCTCATGCACTGGTGGCGGCCATTTTAGAGAGGCACCTTTTACCTTATATTTGTACAGAATCTACATAAGCAAATTTGATGTAAGTTGTTATTTTCATCGTCTACTAAGACAAGATAGACGTTTTAATACTTGTGTGATCGCTTCCACCTTAAACAAGCAAAATGACCTCATTTTAAGACATATAACAATAACGACGTTTTAAACCTTGTTTTAAAATATGTAACAGTGGCGGCCATTTTAGAATCACACTTTTTATTTTCCCCACATTTATATTGATCATGTACAAAGAATTCTAAAAGATATATTATTGTTTTGACTTCTACTAAAACAGGATACAATATACCTGCTACAACATATAACAATAATGCAAATTATTAAAGTGGAAACACCAGTCCATACCTCACGGTTAATACCTATCACCTGCTCCACTGCCAAAAGCCATCAGGCCACATATCACTAAGACGTCGATTGTATTTTTATACATCATTTTAATACTCATACTAGACACTTCTACCTAACGCAGTTATAGAAAACCTCAGTTTAAATCATGTAACAGTGATACCCATTGAAAAGTGGCACTTTTAACCACACATTTCATTAAGTTCCCAAAAAATAATGAAATTCGCTATTAATATTTAATCCTTCTTGCACTGTTTGTAATCTATTTATCCATTTTGCCTCAGCTTTTCTTAATGTCAATTCCCTGTCGTCTCCCCTTTCATCATGAGGTACATGTTCTAAACCATTAAACCAAATCTGAGTGTTGGTGGGATGGGAAAACTGTATGTGTGTAGCCACAGGATATTTGATATCTCTGTTTTTTATAGCTCTTATATGTTCCATCACTCTTGTGTTTAGACTCCGTATACTACTGCCGATATACAATTTGCCATACGAACATCCCAAGACGTAAACCACAAATGTTGTGTTACAATTAATAAACAAATTGATGGTGTATTCCTTCGGGGTATTGTATTTTTTATTTTGTTAACTCCGATTTTACATACGGAGCAACCCCCACACACATAAAAACCTTCTGGTTTCACATCCAACCATGTTCCTACCTCAGAATTATTGTGATCATCCTTTACGTAACTGGGACATAGTATATTTTTTAGAGTATTGCCTCTTCGATAGACCATTTTCGGTCTCTTAGATATGGTACCTTCTGGCAGTGTGACAGAATCCAATATATGCCAATTTTTTCTTAGTGCATTATAGACATGACTACTGTACAGATCATATTTGGTAACAAAACTGACTTCCCGTTTTTTATCCTTCACTTCAGTGTTTTCTTTTTCTTTACGATTTTCCTGTAATGTATCCTTCCTATTTAATTTTTTGATTTTCATTTTTGCCTTTCTCAGGACATCCTCATTGTATCCTCTTTTACGAAAGTCACATTCTATTGCCAACAACCTTTTCTCAAAGTCTTTTTGTTGGCTGCAATTGCGTCTAACTCTCACCATCTCACCATATGGAATTGATTCAATGTTTTTTTTCGGGTGAGCACTGGAGGCATGGAAGACGCTATTACAAGAAGTGGGGCTTTTTAAAAATGTCACTATGTATGGCATTGTTCTGTACATACAATTGCAGATCTAAAAAATCAATTCTATTTTATAGTCTTGTTCCCCTCATTATAGGAGGAATAATATTATCACAGAACTCTAGAGAAACAGACAACATGAACAATCATGTTACCAAAAGGCACACACGGTCACTGGTGACATCTCCTTATGCTACAGTACACAGCTCTAGTGTATAATACATGCTGGATATTAATCCAAGGAGGTAGAAAGAACTCCACTTGGGTAGATATTTCATGCAAAGCTGTGAACTCTTGTTGGTTATAATGGCAGGTGAGGTTAATTTGTGGCAGTGTCACTCACACAGCTACTGACATACCCACACAGACACTCACAGACCCACTCAGACACTCATGCACCCACTCACAGACCCACCTAGACACACACGCCCCAACTCACAGACCCACTCAAAGGCTTACAGACACCCCCTCACAGACGGACTCCAGATTCACGCACCCACTCACAGACCTACTCAGACACTCGTGCACCAACTCACAGACCCCCTAGACACACGAGCCCACTCACCTGACCCACTCAGAGACTCACTCACAGACCCACTTAGAAACTCATTCAACTACTCACAGACCCACTCGGACATTCACGCACCCACTGATAGACCCACTCAGACACTCACATACCAACTCACAGAGACACTCTCACACCCACTGTCACACCCAGAGACACCCTCTCACACCTACTCTCACACCCAGACAGAAACTCTCACTCCCACATACACCCTCTCACAATCAGACAGACACTCCCACACCCAGAGACACCCTCTCACACCTATTGTCACACCTAGAGAGACAGGCCCTGTGGCCAACGCCTACCACACTAGGCCATAGGCCGTTCGCAGCATGGGGTTGGGTGGTCCAGGGAAGGGTTCGGTGGTCTGTTACAGATCACTATCGGTGTTCTCCCCTAAGCTGAATGAATAAACATGCTTCAATAAGGGCAAACTCAGTGGGGTATAATCTATCAATGAGACTCCATTCTCTGAACGATACAAGAATCTGGGCGGGATGGCAAAACTGTATTGGTTATTTATAACTTGATGGCCCAGGTGCTCTAAATTTCCCAACTGAAAGTTGCTGTGCTTGTCATTTTTTGCCAGGGCATTTTACCCTGCAGAAGTATATTATAGGATCGCTCGTGTGCTTCCAAATTTTCATATTGTTATAATGAGCCCTTGTGCCACATGTTAAAGTCTTCGAAGACTATTGGCCTCATTACGAGTGTGGCGGTCTTCAGACCACCACACTCATGGTGGCGGTCAGGACCGCTGGTGTTGCAGCAGTCGAACCGCCACAATAAAACCCTGGTGCTCAGACTGCCAGGGAACTGCCAGCACCACCAGGATCCATGATCCCGGTGGCCTAGTTGTGGCAGAAATCATAATCAGCCAGGGCAGCAATGCATGCAGCCCTGGCCTGCGAATTACGACCTTGTTCTCCGTCAGCCATTTCATGGTGGTAACAACGCCCTGAAAAGACTGACGGAGAACAGGAGCAGGGGGCCACAGGGGATCCCTGCTCTGCCCATGCACTTGGCATGGGCAGAGCAGGGGCCCCCCGGCCCAGCAGGGTTGCAATGTTCACTATCTACTTTGCAGACAATGAACATTGTGAGGGTGATGTTGTACCCTGAAGGCTACAGAGTTGCTGCCGGCTCAATTACGAGCCGGAGATAATGCTATAGCCTGTTTCCCACTAGGCCGGGGGGGCAGAAACTGATGTTTCTGCCCACCGACCTAGCGGGAAACTCTTAATAACTCAGGCGGAGTGGTCACCACAAAGGTGGTGGCCACCCTCTTGGGAGTTTGGCGGACAGGCTTTCCCATCCTCCAAACTCTAAATGAGGCCCTACGAATTCTGACCTGGCATTTTCATTCTGCAGGTTCATGATCTCACTCGCCAGGTTGTCAGATACCTCAATTCTTGTTTTTTTGTGTGGATGGATTCAGCTCTTTATTATGATGATTGTAAAAGGGCCTACTCAAGATTCCATGATACGTTGTACAGCTTGAAGGCCTTCTTTCATGCCTTCAGTTTCTTTGCTTTCTACTGCAAGGTTGTTTGATATATAGATTGCAAGGCCCCCGTGCGATTAATGTGTTTGAGGACCTTGTTTGCAAGAACAGAGTAATTTGTAAAGTCCTTTATTGGCCCTGAGTCAGGGGTCCATATCTCCTGCAGATACTTTAGGAACTTATGATCGCCCGTTTTACCTGGCAGACTATTAATGTTCCAAGAACACACCTAGAGCGTTTCTGTCACTGTAGGACCCTTGGTCTGTTGATCACTGTTGGTTCATCTGGGCTTGCTTGTTGAATTCAAGGTGACTGATAGCCAGCCCTAGTCTTCTATGCAGCTATTCGAGTTGCTAAGTTTAACACCTTCCTCTCCAGCCATTCTGTTTATACTTCTTGGGGACGTGCTCTGAACTTTTCTCAAACTGGAGTAGACTCTCGTTGCCCAACTGGCCATCTGCCCTGCGTGCTCAAAGTGGGCATGGATAAACTATATCTTTGTGGGCAATTAGTGTTATGCCCCATCACTTAAAAGTGTCCACCTAGCTTAATACTTTGTGAGCTAAGTCAATAGAGCTCCAGGTAACTTTGGTGGTTTTGTTTCAGTACCCTGGGCTGGGATCAAGGAACTTGACCAAGGCTATGTCCTTAGTTGTGATTCCAGCTAAAGTATGAATCAGCCAAGTAAGTTTCAAAATATTGCCTCAATGCAAGACATCAAAAGGTCCCCTGGCTGTATAGTCTGAGTGAAATAAAGTGCACCTCCATCCATTGATAGGTTTTACTTCTGTGTCAGCATCCAAAGAAGTAGAATTTTCTAGATAAAGAGAGAGCAGGGTTTGTCTTCCCGAGTTTCCTGATTTGTAGTAACCTGTTTTACTCCGGGTTGTGTATTTTGAGGTTTAGTTGATTTTGGAGGATCCATTTGTCCAATTACGTTCACACTCCTTGTTCCTCTTGTTGCTGCATTCACTATAAGATCTCCTCTTAGTCCTGTTGGGGAGGCATTGACATTGGTTGGGTAGAAGATTTTTTGTTAAGTGAAGGAGCTGGCTGCATTAATAAACTTGCCTCTTGCCCCTCACTGATTTCCACGTGGTTTGCCATGCACTCTCTATTTGTATTCAGGACCTCCTTTATGATGATGCCTGAAAGTCCCAGTTCAATTTGTATCAGTTTCAGATTCCAACTCTGGAGGTCGAGCTGGAGGATTATTTCTTGACATATTAAAAATTGGGTACTCAGCTATCCAGTTAGTGCTCTTTTTTTTATAGCATGCTTTTCTTTTCTTCTTTTTGCTTTTGAGTTTGCCCCTGCAATCAAATGGTCCAGCTTAGTTGTTTCTGGCTTGTTCATCATAGCAAATTCCAAGAATGTTGCTCTCCTTTGTTCTGGTCTGTTGCTCTTGTGTGTATTGCTGTTGATTCTCACCCTGGACAGCTTCTACAATGGTTCTGTCGAGCATTGGCTCCCTTGACTTAACCGGTGGCCCAGTAGTAACAGTACAAGTAGCCATTGAAGCGACTAGGTTTTCCCCCTGGCTGTTTGATGTGTTTTATAGCGAGAATTCCTCTAGCTCAGTAATAAGTGAATTTACAGTCACAAGTTTAATCAAGACAGGCGAGCAGATGCAGGTTGGCCTGAGGTCAGGAGCCTCTGCGTGCATCTTATCAGACAGTTCAAATTGGCTATTTTCTTGTCGCTCCCCAAAATGTAGACAGCCAGGGTGTTTAAAAGACTAATTTGAATGTCCATTTTATTGGCTTGATAATTCATCACTTTCACTGATCATTGAAGAATTTTGAGCAAGGACAGCCATATTCCTCCTCCCAGGTCCCTCTGAGTGCTATTTCCGGTAATGTTAGCCTTGCTATGTGAAGGGGCATCAGTACCGCAATGTTCTTCCACTCTTCAGTGCTTAATTATGAGATATCTTTTTCTGGCTCAAGCATGTAGTTGGCAAGCTCTGAAGGCTCTTCATCTGTGACTTGCGTGGCTAGGCACTCTCTCACGTCACTGGTGATATCAGCTTTCATAGCAAAATTGTTGATTCCAGGTCTTTATTGGGATACTCCAGACCTCCCAGCTTCCATGTTCACCTGATGTTTGCTGGGTGGCCTCCTCTTCCTCTAGTCAACATATCAAGTGGGACAGATTGTCATTTCCCAACGAGGAGTCTAAGGACTCTGGGCCTGATTTAGATATTGGCGGATGGGTTACTCCATCACAATGATGACAGATATCTTCTTCACCGAAATCTAAATCCCATAGCAAATAATGGGAAATAGATTTCGGCAAACGGGAGATCCATCCCTGCTGTGACGGAGTAACCCATCCACCAATAACTAAATCAGGACCTCTGTTTTGCCAGTTCTATTCAGTTCCTTTTGAGTGGGTTCAGCTTTAGTTTGGGACTCCATGCTCAGTGCTTTCTTTTAGGTTGCAATGCTTGAATTTGATGTGATACTGGTTTCAGCAAGTTTCTGCTGCCCTCACAGGCCTCGCTTATTGCTTTTTCTGACACCACCCCCTTTGGCTTTGAATTTCGCTGAACTGGAAATCTCTACAATGTCTGCAGTGGCAGGCAGGTCACCCTTAACCCCCCCAACATGTGGGTGATGATTATGATGGGGTCAAGTGGGAAGGGAAGGCCTGTGATGTCTTTATTACTTGAATATATTACTGCCCCAGTATTCCTCAAATATTTGAACTTCCCTGTACATTTGGGCTGTGAAGAACTAGATTCCAGGTTGAGCAGCATTACTGGCAAGTCAGTTATACTTTACTGGTGGGGGCGTTTATTGTGGTTTGTGAGGTCTGTGCTTTGTTCTCAGTTCCATTTACCATCTGTGCTGTTTTCCTCCTTTGGTTCTGACTCAGCACATGGCCCCTAGTTTTACCGGATCTCATTTTGAAGAGGACAGACTTTAACTTGCTCTGGTTCATTTTCAGAGCTTTGATTTATTACATATAATGCTGATAATTCTTGGGATTTCCTTCGGCAGCCACCTACTCAGGTTAATGCAGATTGACCAAATTGATCTCAATGAGCATACTGAATTAACATTGAACTTAATGTTATGATCCTGAGATCCATGTGTACCTTAGTTGTGCACTTGTCACCTTCAGAGACACGGTCTTTAAGGAGGACAGTGGAGGCATGAGGAGCAGAGAAGTATCCTGAAAACTGCAGTGTTCGCCATTTCCGGGCAAACCCATAATTATGCTCCTGGACAGGGGTGATTCAGGTCACACCCCTCACCATGTCAAACAAATGGTGGGGGCAGGGTGACGTTCTGGGAGAGGTTTTAAAAAGGTCAGAAAACAGCGGGAGCAGATTAGTAGCAGTGTATTCTGAGACTGAGTGCGCATACTAATAAATCACATAGTTTAACTTTACCTCAGTCTTAGCGTCTCTTTTCAGTGCATCGCCGATGCTACATTGGTGACGAGGGGTCCCCTTCCCACTTCACTGCTGAGTGCGTGCTTCTGTCCCCATGGCTCTGCCTATGTGCACGGCCCCAGAGACGCCTGAGGCCGTAGTGGTGCCCGTAAATGCCTCCCCGCCCGCCGCCACGAGAAGACAGGACGCAGCCACCTGACGCCTCCCTGCACACTGCAGGTCCGCCTCGCTCTGAGGCACACACAAGCATGTGGTTTCCTGGGGCCGTGCAAAGGAAGATCGCGGAAGGCCTGAGTTCCGCCGGCACAACACGTGTTCTGCTTGCTGCTCAGTGTACATGTGTTTCCCTCAAGCGCTGCAGTTAAGCGCTCAACACCACGTGCTCCCACCTGCCACTGTGCTCCGCTGCCAGCATCAACTTGCCCACCGCCGTACCAGCTGTCAGGGCTCCTCATTTTGAGGTACTGTGGGCCCCTCTACTCCTCTGAAGCTCTGGCCCCTCCCACCCTGGGAGGGTTTCCACCCCTAGTCATCTGATTTCTTAAGCTGCTCCTGCATCCTGCCTCCTAGAACTGACTCACCCTCTAGGGCCATGAGCCTACGTTTGCCACCAGGCTCTAGGCAGGGAAATAGGCCACCGCTCTGCTGGAGAGCTCTCCAATCATGGAAGGCCGAGCCACAGCCGGCGACACACTGCCCCCCGGGGACCATCAGCCTGCACTCATCAACCCCAATATGACCAGCATACCTGCACTTGAGCCATTCACAGTAACAGGGAACCCTCCCACACAGGCCACCCGCTGGAAGGCATGGGTAGAGCACCTCGAAACCTACTTCGAGGCCCTGGAAGTTAAGGAGGAGAGGAAACGTCTTCTGCTACTTCATCTCGGAGGGGCAGACATTCACAAAATCTCCAAGTCGGTGGCAGATGTAGCCCCACACTCACACAACACACTGAAGAATGCGATCATGGCGCACTTTGAGCCCTACGCGAACACAGACTATGCGCGGCTCCTTTTGCTGCAAGTGCACCAGAAGTCGGACGAATCGGTGGATGTGTTCCATGTACATCTAAGGGACTTATCCAGCACCCTCACCTTACCGGATGAAGATGACGAATAAGAAGCTCAATTCATCCAAGGATGTGTGTCGTCCAAACTCGGCGAATGCATCTTACAAGAGCCCAACATGCACATGGGGGACATCCCCAACCTCAGACACTCAAAAGAACTCTTAAAGGCTCTGGCTGTGCATATGGAGCTGCTGCCAACTGCCCAGATAAAGTCGGAGCCCGTCAACGCGATACTGGCAGACACTGCTAAGACCAAGACCGGGATCCCACAGTCGAAACTGAGAGACAAAGCCTGCCTATGCTGTAGGGGCACCTTACCACACCCTTGTGGCTGCCCAGCCAGAGGAAAGACTTGCAGTTCGTGCGGCAAGCTAAATCATGTCGCTAAAGTCTGCCGCTCCTCAGCCAAAGTCGCCTTAGCTGCGCCCAAAAAGGCAATCAAGTCAATAGCGGCACCACCCACCACCTCGTCGGAGAGAGCGACATGGATGGCGATGCAGGGACAGTCCATGTGGTAAGGGCTGTGGGCAAAGAGTCAGACAAAGGCTGTTGATTGCCCACGTCAAGTGGTTGTAGCAGAACACCTCACACCAGCATTGATAGACACCATAGCCTCTATCAACCTCATGGCCACCGAGGCTTACCATGACCTCACAAACCCCCCGCCCCTCACATCCATGAAGATACAGGTGTATGCCTTTTGGAACGTTAACCCCCTACAGATGGCATGAGTATTCACAACAGAGCTCGCCCACGAAGGCACGAGGGTCAAGGCCAAGGTCTACGTGTCACAAGAAGGGTCAGGATTCTTGCTTAGTTGCCAAACAGCACAAGGCCTAGAACTGGTGCATTTCGCTTTCAGCATTCACTATGGCTGCCTGGGAGATCTCACCAGGGAGTTCGAGGTGCTTTTCAATGGCATTGGCTGCCTCAAAGGACCTCCCTCAAACTGCACATTGATGAGTCAGACACAGGTGAGTAGAGTTCTACCTACAACCAAAAGTGGAACGGGAACTGATGCTCCTAGAAAAGGCAGGAATCATCGAAAGAGTGTCTGGGCCCACCCCCTGGGTGTCCCCGATTGTCATTGCGAAGAAGCCCAAACAGCCCGAGGCCATCCGCATTTGTTTGGACATGCGACTGCTCAATCAGGCCATCAAGCAGGAGAGGCATCTGACCCCGACAATAGATGACATCATTGGGGAGCTATCCAGGTCGAAGTGGTTCTCCAAGATGGACCTCCGATCGGGCTATCACCAGCTAGTACTACATCCCGACTCCCGGCCCACCACTACTTTCTCAACCCACACCGGCCTTTGGAGGTACACCTGCCTGAACTTCAGCATCTCCAGCATCGCTGAGGTGTTCCAGCACACCATCAAAGGGGAAGTCCTGAATGTAAGTGAGGACATTTTGGTGCACACCCCCACGCTGGAGAGTCACATGGCATGCCTGCGAGCTGTGTTTGGGAGACTAGTAGAACATGGACTGACTCTGCAACGTGACAAGTATGAGTTCCTAAAAAGTGACATGTCTTTCTTTGGGTACAGATGCTCAGAGCAAGGCATTGGCCCAGATCCCGCAAAGGTAAGAGACATCCAAGAAGCTTCTGCTCCGACCTCTGTTTCGGGGGTTAGAGGCTTCCTAGGAATGGTCACGTACTGCGGGCGATTTGTGAAAAACCTACCAGATCGAACTGGCCCCCTATGGAACCTAACGAAGACTGACCATCCCTGGGTGAGGGGCAGTGAACAAGAGACCGCGTTCCAAGACACCAAAAACGCGCTCTCTGCAGACACCACCCTGATGTATTTTGACCCTCAGCGGGACTCTCAGTTGGCCATCGATGCCAGCCCCACTGGTCTGGGTGCAGTCCTTACCCACAAACAGGATTGCAGTGAGTGGGCCCTAATCGCGTTTGCCAGCCACACGCTAACACCTACAGAGCAATGCTGCCCCCAGATCTAGCGGGAAGCTATCACTATCCACAGGGGGTGTCTGCACTTTCACCTGTACCTTTATGGCAAGGCGTTCACAATAGTAACAGATCACAAACCACTTCTCCCTTTATTTAAGGGGTCATCATCCAAGCCTCCACCACGAATCGAGAAGTGGATAGTGCAGCTTCAAGAATTCAACTTCACCATGGAGTACCAACCAGGCACCCGCAATCCTGCAGATTTCCTCTCTCATCATGCACGGCCTTCTACCCCCCAGGAGGCCGAGGAAGCCGTGGAGACAGAGGAGTACGTCAGGCTGGTCATGGACCGGGCTCGGGCGATACCCATACCACTCTATGAAGTGGTGGAAGCCACTACCCAGGATGAGTGTCTGCAAATGGCCATGGAGGTGGCTCAATCTGGAGACTGGCGCCAACTGCAACATCCGACAACTTTCCAGACTATCAAGGCCAAGACCACCCTGCAGGTCCTGTTCCACATCTGCCAGAAACTGTCAGTAAGTGCAGAACGGTGCCTGATGCGAGGGCTCCAGCTAGTAATCCCCGCCTGCCTGAGGACTGGTGCCGTCCTGCTGGCTCATGGTGGCCACCAAGGCATTGTAAAGTCCAAAAACAGGCTCTGAAGTAAAGTCTGGTTGCCTGGACCAACTAGTAGAGGAGGTTGTGAAAGGGTGCATCGCCTGTCAGGCGAGCGGGGTACTGGACCCTCCAGCGTCAGTTATAACCGAAGATGGCCCTACTGCCCCATGGCAGAGGATCAGCTCCGACTTCGGGAGCCTTTCCGATTGATCATACATGGTGATAATGTTGAACGATTACTCCTGATATCCCGAGGTGGGGATCGTACTGACTCCCTCAGCAGCTGGGGTCATCCCCAGAGTTGAGAAGATGATGGCCAGACACCCATGGCCTCTTCGGTGAGGTCCGCATAGACAACAGGCCCCGTTCAAAAGCCATGAGTGGTCTGACTTTTTGGCATCACAAACACCAAACACTGCCGGATTACTCCCTGCTGGCCCCAAGGGAACGGAGAGGTGGAAAGGTTCGTAAAGACACTGACACTGACGAAAACCATCCGCAATGCCACAGCAGAATCACAGAACATTGAAAGTGCCCTGTACATGTTCCTTTATGAATACGGAGTTACACCCCATGCATCCACATGGGTCGCCCGAACCAGTTTTGTTTTGGAAGAGTGGTGACTGATGCCATCCCTCACCACCCTCATTGGGCCGCCCAGCAAAATCCACCGAACCTATACATGGAGAGGAGATCCCGCAACAACAGCTACGCGTCACAGAGACAGAAAGCCCGGAGCAGCTCGATCCAGGTGGGGAATACTGCGCTTATCCGGACTGCCACCCGGGAGGGAAGTTTAGGCTGCCATTTGAAGTTGCCCCATGGACAGTGACCGTCATAAAAGGGACCATGATCACGGCAGTGAGGGGTGAGGAGCGAGTTACGAGGAACGTGTCCCATTTTAAGAAGTTTACCCCTATCTTCACCAGCGGCTGCAGAGAAGACAACCCTCTGAGCAGGAGTGTCCAGAGTGGCCCAGAAGACGTCAGTCTTTCATGGAGTCCTTGATCCAAGGTCGACACTCACAGGGAGACAGCGAGATGGCACGACAGTCAGCGCCATCAGAGCCCAGGTTGTCAACCGCCAGGGGAATACTTACGCCGCGAGTGGGGGTTCCATCGAGAGTGGTGACTCCCTACCACTGCCTGGACGTGCAGGGGCCGGGCGTTATCACTTAAGGTCCAATCCGGGCCCATCCAGGAGGTATGATGATTTTGTGACACACTAAGTTAAGTCTCTCATTCCCCCGCTGCAGCTCCCCTGCCGTTCAGTTCCCAGGATGTCTACTTCTCACTAGGAAAAGTGATTTTTGAGTGTTTCTTTTTGTTTGTTTTGTTTTAAGGAGGAAAGTAGTGTTCGCCATTTCCGGGGAAACCCATAATTATGCTCCTGGACAGGGGTGATTAAGGTCACACACCTCAACATGTCAAACAAATGGTGGGGGCAGGGTGACCTACTGAGAGAGGGTTTAAAAAGGTCAGAAAACGGCGGGAGCGGGGTTAGTAGCAGAGACTGTGTGCATATTCATAAATCACATAGTTTAACTTTACCTCTGTCTCAGTGTCACTTTTCAGCGCATCACCAATGCTACAAAAATAAGGTGCTTCAGACTTTTCAGAGCACTTCTGGGCAATTCCTGGCAGGCAATGATGGCTGTCATTATACTGTGTGTGCAGAAACAACGCCAATACCTGGCATTGCCCAGCAGTCTGCTCTGCGTGTTAGGGGTCTGCTGAGAAGTATAGTGCCTAACATGTCCAGATGGAGCCTTTAAGCGCCTTGTGGATAGTAGGCGATGCAGGCGGTACTAGCAGTACAGCCAAAAGGTATCCGAGGCAACAGAGGGCAAAGTAACAGAGCAGCAGGCAATGGTCTGTTCGGCAGTATGGAAGCAGTGACGGCAGGCAGTAGCAATAGGCGATTAACCAACGTAGCAGCCGAATAGTGGATGAAGAGCAAGCAGGCATGCATGCATAGGGCAAGCTCCTCAGGAGGCAGAAGCTGCACAGAGCTAACGCCGGCTGCGTCTATGCTGTGTGTGGGCCTAGAGCCCTTTCCGAAACCCGGTGGGTGGCTGGTGACACTGCAGCTATAACATGGTTCAACACCGGGCTCTCAGCTTGGGGCACATGGCGCTTGCCACCATGGAGGTCAATTCACCAAAATTCCAGGGGTAGCGGAAGCGACATCACGCACCATTTCATCTTTACTTTCGCTCACACACACTCTCTTTTACAAAAGCTCAGTCTCACACACAAGCATGTACACAACATAGGGTCATGTTCCTGCTAACCGTATTCCATTTTTTACTACACTAATAGTGAATAATATATTATTCACTATTTGTTCAATTAAAAAAACTGATTTAAAAGAAGGAAGTGGAGCCCCAAGCAACGTCTATAAGGATGAGCTTTGCCTGTGTTTCCTGCACTGATTTTGCCATCTCTGAGGCCAAGGGTTGCAAGGGGCAAGCTGGGGGTCACAGCTACGACCCCTGGCAACCCCTAAATGACGTCCATGCATCGTCACTCATAAAGGTGTAGCAGGACTGGGTGGGTGGGGGGGGCTCACTGTTTTGCCACACTCACCTGGCTCCCGCTGCCTCCTGCTGCCTCCACTGTATCATAGCGCTGTATCTCTGTGACTCCGCTACAGCCTCTCCCTCAGCCTCAGCCATGCCCACTCTACTTCCACTGAACAGGAATTCATTCTGTCGAACAGGAACTCCTCCTTCCTACTGGGGCCTTGTACAAGGAACAAGGAAGCACATAAAAAAGTGTTGAAAACAAGTTGATATAACTTTTTAGCCATGTCCCCGGACTCAGATGATGGGTTTGAAGGTAGGAGGTAGGACTTGCGGGCTAGGCCTTGCTGGGACAGAGCCCTAGTTTCCTTTAAGCCTTACTGATATTGGGACCAGATTTTGGACAAACAACAACGCGACTAGCTGCAGACCTAGGGTGACCACATTGTAAGAAAGCAAATTCTGGACAGTGGCAGTAAAAATTCAGGACAAAGGGTCAAAATTCCGGACAGAAATTCAGGACAAATGGTCATTTTTACGGACACATCTGAGGATGCTGTAAGATTATAAAATAGACAGCTGACAAACGTAGAGGCCAAAATATGGTTATGTTGTTTAGTTTACATTACACATTGGAGTATTAAGGGAACATTCACACATAGCTGGACATCTTTCAAGAAGAAAAAACTAGCAAACATAAGCACTCCGTGCAGAATTTGACGGCCAACAATGACTTGGTACAGCATTCAAATCGTTAAAAAAGTGCACTTGGTCTATACAAGGACAAAGGCAGCCATCTTACGAAAGCACATTTCAACATCAAACCTTCAATGCAAAAAAAACGTATCAAGCTCTCTGATTCCAGCTAGAAATGAACCTTATCTCTGAAACTGTGACTAGGCACATAGCCTATCTTAGCTTATTGCAGCAAATGGTTAAAAACGTATCAGACACACGTCAGTGTATGTGCAAGCTGGGAAGCAAGGAGACGGTGCTCCATGCTTTTATGCACCCACATGCTGGAATTAAGAAGTTAGATCCTTTAACTTTTGTTCTTGACTTACAACACAAGGAAGTGCAGTGAAGCTTTGTCACTCTGTTTTGGAACCAATATCAATCTTTTACCTAGTACATCTCCCGTGCATGGGTACTGACTAGATCCAACCCGCCCTTTTATGACCACTCCCTGTTGAATCTTGTCGAAGAAGTCCTATAGAATATTGCAATATACAAGCTAGTGCGGAGTAGATCGGTCTGAAGTGCTGGTGAAATGAGATGCAATTGTTCAGGTTGTTGGGTTCTTGAAAGTGTGTATGAGGAGTTTGAACTGTGTGTTGGGAGACAATGGAGCTCCCTGAGGTGTGATGTGCGTTCTATGTGGGAGTTTGAGGGTTAGTCTAGCAGCATCATTTGGGATGGTTTATAATATTCTTTAGGTGAGTTGCTGTCTGATTCCGGCAGTTTCAGTAGTCAAGATTGCAGGTGATGAGGGTGTCTCTGATGGTCTTATGGGTGTTATTTGGGAGCCATTTGAATATTTACCTGAGCATCCTTATGTGTGTAATCAGGATGCTGTGATGGCATTCACTAGAGCGCTCATTTCCAGATCGTTGTCAATGATGATCCAGAGGTTCCAGGCATGGGTGCTTGGTGTGTGTGTGAGTCTGAGGCCAGCCAGCTAACAGGTGGATTCCAAGGGAGGTGTTCTTGCTGGAAATCACTACTTCTGCTTTGTCTGTGTTGCACTTAAAGCTGTTGGACTTCATACAACTGGCAACTTTAGTCATGCAGGCAGTTCATTATTACTAGTTTTGAGAGTTTTATCCAATAGGAAAAGAATGAGCTGTGTGTTATTGGAACAGAAGAAGATGTTGATGTTGTATGCACAGATGACATTGGCCAGAAGGGTCATGTCGACATTGAAGAGAGTTAAGCTGAGGAGTGAGCCTTGAGACACTCCACAGCTGAGTTTTCTGTCTGCCGAGAAGTGTTGCCCCAGGATGATAGCTTGAGTTCTAGCCATGAAGAAGGAGCAGATGCAGCAGAGAGAGGGTCCTTGGAAGCCTATGTTGAAAAGGCATTGGATAAGACAGGGGTGGGAGACCGTACCAAATGCTGTGTAGAGGTCTAAAAGGATGAGGTCTGCTGTTTTACTTCTGTCCAGGATTATGCAGATGTCATCTGTTGCAGTGATAAGTGCTTCTTCTATGCTGTGTTCGGGCCCAAAGCTAGACTTCATGGCATCGAGGAGTTAGTGGCCGCTGGGGTGGTTGGTGAGACATCTATTGATGTTTTTCTCAAGTACTTTGGCTGGGTGTAGTAGAAGAGAGATAGGTCTGTAGTTGGATGAGAATGGATGGGCCTGCTGTGTGCTCCTTCAGCAGTGGGAGGACTGTTGCATGTTTCTAATCAACTGGGAAGATGGCTGAATTGACAAAGGTGTTGAGGATAGGTGCAAGAGCTTGACTGATGGTTTGGAGTCCTTTGATGAACGTGTGGTGAGGACAAGGGTTGGATAAGACCCCGGAGTGGATGGGCTTCATGTTATCGGTGGCATCATCAAAGGTGATAGCATCCACGAGGTCGGGGTCCTTTCTCTAGCTGAGATGGGAAGTTGAGTTGTGAGGGTTGGGGTTGGTCTGGTTTGCGTGTGAAGTTGCTGTATGTGGAGGTGATCTTGTTGCAGAAGAACTCTAAGAACTTGCCGCAGAAGTCCTGTTAGAGGTTAGAGATGAACATTCTACAGCATGTTATTCACATGGAGACTTTCTGACAAAGATATGCCTACAAGATGCCTACCTACACATGCAGATTGCAGAGTCTCACCACCAGTGCCTCAGATTTTCTGAGAGTTGGGGGATACAAGTGGCAATTCCAAGTCCTCCGTTTTTGTATACAACCTGTCCCAAGAATAATCACAAAAGTGTGGCTCCATTGATGGCTTTGATTCTGAAGCAGAGGATAAAGATTCATCCCTTTCTTGATAACCTTTTAATCCAGACTCAGTCCCAGTCACAAGCCTTAATGGACACCCAAGCAGCGACTCATATTCTCATGAGGTTTGATTTTCTAATCAATCTGAAAAGTCCCACATATCTCCTTCTTAGACTTTAGTGTATATCAGTGCATGGATCAGCACAGCTTTAGATATAGTATTCATCCGCCAGCAAGGAGGCTGAATTTATGCATCATTGGTGCTGCTCTTACATAGGAAAGAGGCTGTGGAGTTGGTGTAAATTCTGGTCTACTTCATCAGATTGGCAGGTAATCTTGAGATTGGCATGTAATCTTGAGATTTTAACCAGCTTAGCAAATAACCCTCTTGATATATCCACAAGGATAGAGGAATCGTATTTCCCAAAGGCAGTTGTATTTCTGACAGGCAGGTTAAGTCAGGTTTTTCAAAGTTCACAGACCTTTACAGGGAATCACTTACTTAGGAAGTAACATTTTTTATACCACCAACTGTCATGAGTTAATGGTTTCACTACTGTCTCCAAACATATACTGTAGTGGTAGATTACCGGATGACAAACACAAATATTTAAAAAGAAACAGCTGTGTTGTCTACCTATATTTCTCCATGAAGACCATATATTGAATGTGAACTATGTTATACACATGCATTATAGCTTATTATTGCTAATACATTTTGATTAGTATCACTTTGAAGGCATTATCATTCGCTAAAGCACAGAAGTGATGTTTATATTCATACTTTTCATTTTCCATGTTTTAAAAATAATGTATATCAGCAATATATATATATGTTTCATAAATAGGCAGTTTTTATTTCATTTCTTTTATTCAGGAGAGCACACGTTGCACTGCTGTATTTGTTTTACAGAACAGAGTTTAATGCTTCTGGTCTCAGTCGGAGATGCAGACAGGGACGGCTCCTCCACAATAGCAGAGGAGCATCGCCCTCTTGGCCAAGAGCCAGGAAATGAAATGATAGTTCACTATTGTTTGTTTTTCATCTGCTGGCTCAGCCAGCAGTACAGTGAAGGGCGGAGCTGTGCCACGGGAAATAGGAGGGAGGAGGAGGAGAGAGCTCACTAAGTGTGCATGTGTACTTGGGTGGCCGTCTGCATAGACCCTAGGGCTGGGTCTGAGCGGCAGTCTGAGCTGCTTCGACCAATCCTAGTGCTGCTTTCATGCTAGCTGTAGCATAAAAGCAGTGCCAGGATTGCTGGTGTATCAGAGAATGCTGGGACACAGGAAGAGGAGCGATGAGCGAGGCATCAGGAGGCAGCGGCGGGAACGGAAAGATGTGTGTTTTTTTGACATTTTATTTCCTTCTTTCCCTGATACCTGTCCCCCACATTGAGATTTGCCGTGGCAGCGACTGGATGCAGAAAGTAAACGGTGCACATCACAGCACCTTTACATCAGAAATTTGCATTTCTTCTCCACCTATGATGCCAGGGGTCACAAAGGCAGTACCAGGAGTCGCACCTCGACGCTTGAAGACCCCTAAATAAAGTCCATGCCTGTGAGCCTGCTTTTTGATTCTGATAACAGGCTTTTAAAGTAGTTCCAGGAAGTGGGTTACAAGGGATTGTGGCTTCTTGGAGGCTGTCCTAGGCTGGATTTATGGAAGTAGTACAAGGTTTGGAAGGTGGTGGCTAAAGTGTAGCCCAAGGATAATCTCATTATTAAGGAACGGGGTGCGGGAGGATATGAGAAGATAATAATACTTTCCACTGCGCAAGGTATTCCCTGTACCTGTACAGGGTAAGGTCAGATCAGAAAGCATCTACAGACAGATGTTCAAAACAATATGTTGTCAGATTGAATGCACACACATTATCTCATTAGGTGAGTAGTGGGATGAGGGAGATAAAATTGCAGTAATGAAGACTGCTGATAAGTAATGAAGACATTTCAAGACAAGTCAAAACAAAACGTAATATGTTTTTCTGAAAGGCTCCTGGACTGCTGCAAAAGGCAAACTCATTTCTAGTGATTCAAAGAGTGAGACTTATGAAAGAGCTGGAGTTAGCAGATGATTAACTCTTTCGCTGCTAGGCCTCCCCTCCTACCTCCAGTGCTCAGCCATTTTCTTTTTTCTTTTTCTTTTTGGTATTTGTGGTAGTTCGCGCTTAGGCCTCCATAACTTTTTGTCCACACATCCTAGGGACTCTAGGGGTTGCCATGGTTTGTGGATTTCCCTGCAGTGGATTGAGAAAAGACAAAATATAGCAAATTTGTGATTATTTTTGTAGAAAAATAGAGATAAAGTGCTCCAGATAAAAGGGTCTGCTTTTCCCCCTAAAAATGGCATCCACAAACAGTTCACTGTACTAAGTTCACCATTTCCCCAGCTTTCAGGAACATGCAGAGCTGAATCAAAAAACTCTAAGATGTAGCTTATTTTCTCCTATTTTTGTGCTCTCAACCAAATTCTGTTTGTGGTGGAAGCCAGGGTGAAACCCTTGGGTGATCCAGAAAAGCTATACATTTCGGAAAAGTAGATACAATTCTGAATTCAGCAAAGGGTCATATGTGTAGATCCCTCAAGGTTTTCCCAAGGAAAATAACTGTTGAAATAAGAAATATTGAAAATGAGTAGGGAAAAACAGGCATTTGTGGCAACATTTTCATCTTCAACTTTTGGTCATGATAGCCAATTGACAAAAGAAGCATACCATTATGTCAGCTAGATCCTTCCGATTGTACAGGTATGTAGGGTTTGTAGTTTCTCCAAGAACCCAAGGTACCCAGAGCAAACAACTGAGCTGCACCGTACAATGGTTTTTCATTGAGTACCAAGTATAGACAAATTCTTATAGCAAAATAGGCAGAGTGAAAAATGGGTATCAAGGAAACCTATGTATTTCTGAAATGG
Organism: Pleurodeles waltl; assembly: GCF_031143425.1. Classification (NCBI taxonomy): domain Eukaryota; kingdom Metazoa; phylum Chordata; class Amphibia; order Caudata; family Salamandridae; genus Pleurodeles; species Pleurodeles waltl. The sequence continues at coordinate 1,399,508,947 of NC_090447.1, read as the reverse complement.
GCACAAGCTATAGAGTTTAGGAGCAGTGGTTATTTCCACATCTCAGAATTTGTGGGTACCTTACTAGTTCATGCTTTGGAGGGTATTTTTTGAAATGTCATCTTTCTTATACGCTGGCTTACATTTCAAAGGCACAGCTGCAGCAAAATCAAATTGGTAATAACAAATGTTCTACTATTCTATGAGCCCACAAGTCTCTCAATAGAAATGGTACCTCACTTGTGTGGGTAGGCCTAGTTCCTGCAATAAGGAGGGGGCCTAAAACACAACATGGATGGATTGCATTTTTCCACTGAAAACTGACCCTCTTATTCCAATGTGGGTAGCTCTAGAGTTTAGACCCTAGCTCAGCCGGACACCTAACCAACCTATACATTTTTTTAAAAGTAGACATCTAGGGATAGCTAAGATAGGCTATCATGTGTGGCTCTCACCACATTTTTTTTTTACCCAGAATCACTTGTAAACCTCAAACTTTGACTAAAAAACAAAATGTTCTCACATTTCTGTGATGGAAAGTTCTGGAAATTGCGGGGAGCCACAAACTTCCTTCCACTCGACATCTCCTGATAGAAACGGTACCTCACTTGTGTGGGTAGACCTAGTGCGGACGACAAGACACAGCTCAAAATGCAACATGGATGCTGCACATTTTTCCACTGAAAGCCGACCCTCTTTTTCCAAAATGGATAGGTCTAGATTTTGGACCCTAGCTCAACTGACACCTAGGGAAACCTAGCCAATCTGTACGTTTTTTAAAAGTAGACACCGAGGGGTTTTCAGGTGGGCTGAATTTCTGTAATTGAAAGTTCTGGAATCTGCGCGGAGCCACAAACTTCCTTCCACCCAGCATTTCCCAAGTCCCCAAGTCTTCCGATAAAAATGGTCCCTCACTTGTGTGGGTAGACCTAGTGCCTGCGTCAAGAAACAGCCAAAAATGCCACACGGATGCAGCACAATTTTTCCACAGAAAACTTACCCTCTTTTTGCGATGCGGTTAGCTCTAGATATTGGACCCCAGTTCACCCAGAACCTAGAGAAACCTAGCCAACCATACCATTTTTTAAAATATACATCTAGGGGAATCGAGGGTGGTGTTATTTGCATGGATCCCATTAGGTTTTTCTACCCACAATGCCCTGCAAACCTCAAACTTTTCCTGAAATCACACATTTTTCTTACCTTTCTGTGATGGAAACATTTTGAATCTGCAGGTATCCACAAAATTACTGCCACCCAGCATTGCCCCACCTATGCCAATAAAAACGCTGACCCACTTGTGTGGCTGAGCCTAGTGCCATGACCTTCGATATGATGCTGAACCATTAGGCCAAGTGCCATGGAGTTTTTGTAATGCTGGGGCTAGTTCCCTTTCTGATTTTCCATTGGAAGGTAAAACATTTTCCTGGGTGATGTAGGGATGGTAAAGAGAGAACCTTGACATCTGCAGACAAAACGGTTTGTTGGTGGAACCTCCATGCTTAAGCATAGGTGTTCTGGTCATGGGTTAATCAGTAACACAATGATTTTTTTGTTTGTTTACTCTCCACTGCTCTGTTTGGTAATGGTAGCACAGAGCCTTAGCCCTCATTATGAATGAACAGTTGCTAATTATTTGAGTCAAGAGAGAGGATGTGTGACATACTGTAGAGTGGTATGCGTCATCTTGCAAATTTGGGTTTCTAAATCTTCACATATCTGTCAGCCCATGACGCAATATAAGCCTAGACAGTGTTTTAATTTCAAATATGTGTGCAAGCAGCAGGTTTGGACTTGTCCATTTAGGGTTCAATCACTGCATTAAAATCTTGCTAAACGACTGTGGCCCTCATTACAACCCTGGCGGTAAATGCCACTAACCACCGTGCTGACGGCCGTGACCGCGGCGGTATTCCGCTACGGGTATTATGACCCACACTGAGAAAAACGCCACTATACAGACACCCACACAAGTCCGCCACACCAAAGGTCAGTGATAAACTGGCGATAGCAAAACCCACACCGTTACACCAACAGCAACACGCCCACATGAGCCATGAATCACCGCTGCGGTCTTTCAACCGTGGTAAACCATTGGCGGTACACACCGCTGCGCTCAAAATACACTCACATTCACAAAACACCACCACATTAGACAATTCAGACTACACACACCTGACACACATACACACACCACACCTACACACCTACACACCCACACCACTATATAACACACACTCACATGATCCACAACCCTCTCAACGAAAAAAAAGATTGCCAAACAGAGAGAGACACAAGCCAGGAGCACCCACTCAATCTGAGCCATAGAACACCATCACCCATACACCATCCACTCACCTCACAGCACACACCCCAACACATCACCCCACACACCCTCACACATACCACTCACACTACACTCATGGCACCACAAAGACACCCCAGGTTTTCAGAGGAGGAGCTAAGGGTCATGGTGGAGGAAATCATCCGGGTAGAGCCACAGCTATTCGGATCACAGGTGCAGCAGACGTCCATTGCAAGGAAGATGGAGCTATGGTGGAGGATCGTGGACAGGGTCAACGCCGTAGGACAGCATCCAAGAACAAGGCATGACATCAGGAAAAGGTGGAACGACCTACGGGGGAAGGTGCGTTCCGTGGTTGCAAGACACCAGGTAGCCGTACAGAGGACTGGCGGTGGACCCCTACCTCCTCCCCCACAACTAATGGGAGGAGCAAGTCTTGGCAATAATACATCCTGAGGGCCTCGCAGGAGTAGCAGGAGGACTGGACTCTGGTAAGTCAAATCTTTACTACTTTATCCCCCCACCCTACCTGCATGCCATTGCAAACGTCTACCCCTACCCTCACCCCATCACTCTACCACCTCACACATACCCCACCATCACAACCCACCCATCCCAATACCAAGCCCTGCATGTAACACCAATGCATGGACCCCCAACACAGACCTCCATGGACACCCATTACCACAGCATGCCCAGTAGAGAGACTCATCCAGCCCACAAAATCAACACTCACACAAGGCCAAGCAGACAGGGAAATCACAGTCATACAGGGAAACACACCCATGCACAAGATGGCACACGCAGATACACTAACACTGCATTTGCATCCCCACAGGACCCATACTTAACGTCACGGGACAGGAGGTGCCAGCTACATCCAGTCCCCCCCCCGAAGAGGCCCACAGTGACGACAGCAGCTCTGCACGCCTGTTCGCCGTTGGTCGGTTCCCCTGCCACAGTCCCAACCCACCACAGAGCCTCCCCCCTCAAGAAACACCAGCACAGAACCCACCCAGCGGGCACATGCCACTGTCCCCAGGACACATCAATCAGCAGTGTGTCCACTGCTACAGGGACCCCAGACAACCCCACAAACACAGGACGATCAGGGACCTGGGGTCAGTAGCAGTGGGCACACGGTTCAGGGGACAGTGGCACAGGACAACAGGGAAGCTGGGAGGACTGCTGTGCGACAGGGGGAGGACAGGCCCAGGGAACCCACTTCCAGGAGGCACTCTCCAACATCCTGGAAGCATACCACCATTCCCAAGAGACCATGGGCCAGATACTCTCCAAGGTGCAGGAGACCCAGCAGCTGCAGGAGGGACAGTACCTGGGGATCAGAGAGGACCTCAAACACATCTACACCATCTTGGTCACCATTGCAGGGGTGCTGGCTGACATGGGCAACACCATGAGGGAGGCAGTGGCACACCAATGGGCCACTGGCACTAGCCAAACCGATGAACAGCCTTCCACCTCTGCTGCCGCTAGTGGACAGGAGGCTCCGCCACAGGAACAACAGGCCACCAGCACCCCACCCCCTGCAGAAGGAGAACCACCCCGCAAACAGTCCCTGCGATCCATGCAGAAGCCAGAGAACATTGCCAAGATCCCGCAGGAAATAAGACTCTCTTGATTGTCACCCTTCTGTCCCACTTCGTCACCCTGTCCACCTTGAACTGCCATTACTCCCCTTCCAATGCCCCATTGGACAATGCACCTGTGATACCAAGAGACTGGACTCTACCTTGGACTTTCCTCCACCATCAGCCCAGCCCATTGCACATCCCCTCTACTTATGAGTACATCAATAAACACCCTTGGAACAAATGCTAATCTGGAGTCTGTCAAATGATTCAAATATGAATTAGTTCAACATTATCAAAGCATTGCAAGTCAAATGTACAGTTAAATATACTTTGGAATGACCTTTGGTGGGCAGCAGTACACATAGCAGGAGCTAGAGTGGGGCACAGAAATCTGAAAATAGAGATGCCAAGGGTACACTCAGTGGCCATAGACATAGGGAAACAGGCTGCCATGTACAATGTCCAACAGAAAACTGAAAAGTAAAGTAAAGTTACAGTATCTTACCTGTGTGTCACTGAAAGTACTGCTGAATGACATTGCTTCTGTTGTCAACATCTTCTTCCTCTGCTCCCTCTTCCTCACTGTCCACAGGCTCCACTGCTGCCACAAGACCATCTCCAGGCACATCCTCCTGCAGAAAAGACACCTGGCGTCCCAAGGCCAGGTTGTGCAACATGCAACATGCAACAATGATCTGGCACACCTTCTTGGGTGAGTAGTACAGGGATCCACCTGTCAGATTGAGGCACTGGAACCTGGCCTTCCGGAGGCCGAAGGTCCTTTCAATAATCCTCCTTGTACGCCCATGTGCCTCATTGTAACATTCATCTGCCCTGGTCCTGGCAATTCTTTACTGGGGTCAGTAGCCATGAGAGATTGGGGTAACCAAAGTCACCTGCAAATATCGAGGGACAAGTGTTAGACACACACTAACCCTTAGGGACAACCCCATACCCAGGCACCTACTTATACTGTGTGGGGACCTTGGGCTCACCTATTAGCCACACCCGATGCCTCTGGAGTTGGCCCATCACATATGGGATGCTGTTATTCCTCAAGATAAAGGCGTCATGCACAGAGCCAGGATATTTGGCATTCGCATGGGAGATGTAATGGTCCGCCAAACACACCATCTGCACATTCATAGAGTGATAGCTTTTTCTATTCCTGTAAACTTGTTCATTTCTCCGGGGGGGGGGACGACGACGACAAATGCCACATGTGTACCATCAATGGCACCAGTGTTTTTGTGGATATGTCCCAGGGCATAAAAGTCAGCTTTCACTGTGGCCAAATTCTCCACCTGGGGGAATTACGATGTAGCTGCGCATGTGTTTCAGCAGGGCTGAGAACACTCTGGTCAACATGTTGGAAAACATTGGCTGAGACATCCTTGATGCCATGGCCACTGTTGTCTGGAAGGAACCACTTGCCAGGAAATGGAGCACTGACAGAACCTGCATGAGAGGGGGGATACCTGTGGGCTGGCGGATAGCTGACATTAGGTCTGTCTCCAATTGAGCGCACAGTTCTTGGATTGTGGTCCTATCAAGTCTGTAGGTTATGATAATGTGTCTGTCCTCCATTGTCACAAGGTCCACCAGGGTTCTGTACACTGGAGGAAGCCGCCATCTCATATTCAGCCTCAGCGGTTGAAGCTTATGGAAGGCAACGGTGAGCAGAGGGTCATATTCACACACTATTGCACTAATGATGATTATTTTGCTTTACAGAACCAGTCTGTGAATACGACAATCTGTTGCTGCGCCAATGTCTGCTGTGATGCAGTTAGGTGCCTGAAATGGCGGCTGCCTGACCTGTGAGGAGAGACAAGTGGAAATTAGGTAATTCCGCTGGCGTTGTGCGCCGTCGCAGTAGGCGGTCAAAGATCGCAGCGCAACTTCCCATTGGTGATCATTGGGCCCTGTGGGTTCCGGGAGCCAATGGCGATGTACGCCGGCAGTGACGGTACGCACCACTGTGGACGTGACCGCCATTTTCTATCTGTTCACTCACTTGCTACCTGACCTTCAACAGGAGAGGACCTATACTGCAAGTGCTGCTGTGACCTGCGTCTGGAAGCGACAATGGCTCTTGTGTCTGGGGAGAGGGCCCCTGCCTTCACTGCGGAGGAGTTGGAGAAACTGGAGGATGGGGTCCTACCCTAGTACACGTTACTCTACGGTCCGCCAGACAAACAGGTGAGTACACTGTGAGCATGATGCGTAGGCCATGAATATATGGAGTGCTGTGTGTGTAAGCCACATGTAGGGGGGGCAGAAGCGTCCTGGCCAGAGTGCTGCATCTAAGGTGGTCAGTGTGTGTGCGTCAGGGGATGGGAGGGATCTGGTGGGCCATGAGTATGACGGTCCGGACGGTTGACTAATTCACTTTTCTGCTGTCTTTTCCATGCAGGTCAGCACCCACCAGAAAAAGGGTGTTTGGCGTGCCATCGCCAAGGAGGTGCGGACCCTGGGGTCTTTGACAGGCAGAGCACCCACTGCAGCAAAAGGTGGGAGATTCTGTGCTGCTGGGCAAAGAAGACGGCGGAGGCCCAGCTGAGGCTGGCCTCCCAACGAGGAAGGGGTGCCCGTCGCACCATGACCCCTCTGATTTTCCGCATTCTGGCCGGTGGCCTATCCGGAGTTGGATGGGTGCTTAAAGGCATCACAGCAGCCACAAGGGCGTGAGTACTGATTCAGAATCCTGACTTTGCGCGCGTTAAAAGTTACCTGGGCGGGGGATGTGGGCTATGGGTGCCCCTAGGCCAAAGCAAAGATGGCAGGGTATATCCATTGTTGGGCAGGCTCTGAAGCACTCCTACCCCAATACTGTTAGTGGGCATCTACTACTGGGCAGGGTCCTGTGGGTTTCAGGTGTGAAGATAATGGCGGTAGGCATTGTCCCCCATCGGCTGGTGACTATCTTAGTAAATGGTTGGGCATGGCCTAGGGCATAGGGCTTATCCCTGTGTGTTGTGTATGCCAACTGTAGTTTTGTTGCTGGCATTGACCAAGTGTATCCTCTGTCTCTCCCCACCTTTTTGTTTTGTCACCCTGTCCTTTTGTGGATTAGCATCATCTGGCAGAGGAGCAGAGGCACCGGCGACGGAGGGAGCTGCATCCCACATGGGCCTGGAGGCCGAATCCACCGACGGTGAGGGCACCAGTGGGAAGGAGGGCGAGGGGAGCACCACGACGGGCACAGGAGGGGAGACCACAGACAGCGACTCCTCCTCCGATGGAAGCTCCCTGGAACCTCTGTGCCCACCCCAACAACATGTACTGCCGCCATCCCCCCTACCAGCACCGCCCTCCCAGCAGCACCTCAGTGTGTTTCCCATGTCCGCTCACCCAGGAGGGTGGGCATCTCCTTCGCCCCAGGCATCTCAGGGCCTACCCCAGTCAACCCTGCTACCCTCAGTGAGGAGGCTATTGACCTCCTGAGAACCCTCACTGTTGGGCAGTCAACCATACTGAATGCCATCCAGGGTGTTGAGAGGCATTTGCAACAAACAAATGCATACCTGGATGACATTCACTCTCGCCCAACAGAGAGCATTTCAGGCTCTGGCCTCAACACTGATGGCAGCCCTTGTACCTGTCTCTAGCCTCCCCCCTCCAACTTCCTCTACCGAGCCCCAATCCCCTCAACCCCAGCCTATCTCAAGCACACCTTTAGACCTGCATTAACCCAAATCAACACCCAAAAGTGGCTCAGGCAAACACAAGCACCACACTTCATCTCACAGGCACTCACACAAGCACCATCCCCAAGCAGACACACCAACATCCACTGCCTCCACTGTGTCCCCCTTCTCCGCCTCGTCCACCTCCCTCCCAGTAGCCTCTCCACTCACACCTGCATGCACTACTTCCTCATCCACTACCTCCATCACCAGCACGCCCATCACAACACACCCCTCACAAGCAGTCACCACCCTCACATCCATTCACACGTCCCCTGTGTCCTCTCCCAATGTGTCTGTGACCCCTCCTCCCAAAGTACACAAACGCAAGCACCCACCCACCCAACAGCCATCCACCTCACAACAGCATCCAGCTCATGCACCTGCACCCAAAGTCAGCAGACAGTCACCTCCTACAACCACTCCCTCTTCCTCCACTCCCAAACCCTCTCCTTCTTCCCACCCCAGTGTGTCTAAGAACCTTTCACTGGCAAACATTGACTTATTCCTTACCCCTCCCCGTCCTTCCCCTCGGGCCAGGGTGTCCAGAACCCAGGCCAGCACCTCAGCCACCAAGTCGACTTCCGCTGTGCTACCTCCAACTCACAGAGGCTCAAAGGGGGCAGCCGTCAGGCCAGCCAGTGTGCCAGCAACCCCTGCAAAGGAAAAAAACATTTCGCCGCCTGCCACGGTGAAGAAGGGGACAGCATGCAGCAAGGCCAAGGAGCACGAACCACCCAGCAAGGCCCCCTCAAAAACTCCAGCAGCCAGACCCAAGGTCACACCACCATCTGCCAAGGTGAGGAAGTGGCAGAAAACACCAGGCAAGGCATTTCAGCTGTCAGAGGCTGCAGGTGAAGGCCTCGTGGCTACCAGCACAACCACCAGCACCGCCACCTGCATCACGGCCAGCACCGGCAGCAGCCCCGCCACAAGCACTGCCACCTGCACCGCTGCTAGCACCACTACTGTCAGCAGCAGCAGTCCCAGTGGACAGCTGTCCCAGGCTGCAGGAGAAGGGCTGGAGCCTCCCTCCACCACTGGCAGCACCGGCACCTGCACCACGGCCAGCACCGCCACATGCACTGCCGCAGGCCCAGCCGCAACCACCACCACCTGCACCGCTGACAGTAGGACCACTACCAGCAGCAGCAGCCCCAGTGGGCAGCCGTCCAAGGCTACAGGAGGAGGGCTGGAGCCTCCCACCACCACTGGCAGCACCCCACCAGCACTGGCACTACCACCAGTTTGCAGCCTTAGCCGCCGCAGGATGGAGTCCAGCCCTGCCTCCATGGACTATCATGCAACCTGTTCCCTGCAAATCTCGTGCCTCAGACCCCCAGGTGAGGGAATCTGAACTGCCATACCCCAATTGTTGCTTCACTGGGCACAAGGCCCCCTCCAGAACCAGTGGAGAAAGGCATCCACTCACCCTATTCTTGGCAGGATGAAGCTGACTGGGCACAAATCCCCCTCCAGAACCAGTGGAGAAAGGCATCCACTCATCCTATCCTTGGCAGCATGAAGCACACTGGGAACAAAGCCCCCTCCAGAACCAGTGGAGAAAGGCATCCACTCACCTTATCCTTGGCATAATGAAGCACACTGGGCACAAAGCCCCTCCAGAACCAATGAAGCAAGGCATCCACTCACCCTATCCTTGGCAGGATGAAGCTGACTGGGCACAAAGCCCCTCCAGAACCAGTGGAGAAAGGCATCCACTTACCCTATCCTTGGCAGGATGAAGCTGACTGGGCACAAAGCCCCCTCCAGAACCATTGGAGAAAGGCATCCACTCACCCTATCCTTGGCAGTATGAAGCACACTGGGCACAAAGCCCCCTCCAGAACCAGTGGAGAAAGGCATTCACTCACTCTATCTTTGGCAGGATGAAGGACACTGGGCACAAAGCCCCCTCCAGAACCAGTGGACAAAAAGGTATCCACTCTCCCTATCATTGGCAGGATGAATCACACTGGGCACAAAGCCCTCTCCAGAACCAGTGGAAGAAAACATCCACTTGAGAGACTGTGGCTTTGCACTTCCCAGGACCAAGCAGTGGGCAAACCACCCACTTGAGAGACTTGAGAGACTGTGGCTTTGCACTCCCCAGGACCAAGCAGTGGGCAAACCACCCACTTGAGAGACTTGAGAGACTGTGGCTTTGCACTCCCCAGGACCAAGCAGTAGGCAAACCACCCACTTGAGAGACTGTGGCTTTGCACTCCCCAGGACCAAGCAGTGGGCATGGACCCCCCTCAAGAAACAGTGGCGTTATTCCATCTTCCGGCTGAGGTGCCCCCCCTTCCCCGTCCCCCTGAGGTGCCTGTGTGTTTTCGACCTGATGCCCCTGCAGTGTTCTCTCCGTATTGAGGCAGGAGTCAAGTGTACGCTTGGCCCATGATTTTTGGCCCAGTGGCCCACGGACATTTGGAAGGGACAATGTACGGCCTTATGTACATATTGTATATTTTTTTAAATACTGTTTTTATATTCATTACATATATCTGCCTATTTCTAATATATCACTGATATAACTCAATTCCTTTTGTCCTTGCGTTCGTCCAGGGTGTTACGGGATGTAAATGTAATGTTGTTGCATGTGTTTGTATGTATGGTGTTGTGGGTGAGGGTGGGGGGGGTGTTGCGTGTTGCGTGTGTGTGTCACTCTCTTTTTCCTCCCCTCTCCCCTGTGTACTAGGTGCAGTACTCACTGTGGTCGTCGCCGCCACATTTCGTATTCCTGGTAGATGAGGCGGTAGACCAGCATGGGCAGGACCTGTAACTCGGGCTCCATGGCGTCCTGGTCTTCTTTGAGTGTCGAGAGGTGAGTTGTTTCCCTTCTGTGTTCTGTTTCTGCTGTGCTTTTGATGGTGTTGGTACTGCCCCGGAAAAGCTGGTGGATAGGCGGGTTGTGATGGGGTGGGCGGTACATTGTCTTCCGTCTGTCTGTTGGTGGTTACCGCTGCGGTGTTTGTTGCTACTGCCGTGGCGGTCAGAGTATTAAAGTGGCTGTCTGTGTTGACGGTTTCCGCTGTGGTCATTATCCCATTTTTTTTACCGCCGGCCTATTGGCGGTATTACTGCCGCTTTAACACCGACAGCCACGGTTGTAAAGAGGGCCTGTGGGCCTGATTATGACATTGGCAGAGGGGATTACTCCATCACAAATGTGATGGATATCCCGTCCTCCATATTACAAGTTCCATAGGATATACTGGAACTTGTAATATAGTGGGCGGGACATCCATCACATTTGTGTGGGATTAATCCCCTCCACCAAGGTCGTAATCAGGCCCTATGACCAGATTATGAGTGACTCATTATGTTCCAACCTATGCTTAGACCGATATGTAAGCACTGGTCAGATTTACAAGTTAAGTGGTATTTAATGCATCTGACAATTATTGGTTCAATCAATCAGTGAAACCGGATTTTTTAAGCACAGCTGATCACCCACAAGGGTATCAAGGCACTGAGGGTTGTGTAAAATAACTCAAGTTTTGTTAAATTTGGCAGGTCAACCAGAAATTTAACAGGAGAAATGAGAACAATATTTACTGTATCATGCAGATTTGGTATGTTAAACACCAAAATCTGCATTTTATTCCCCAATAACTCGTATTAGGTGTTATTTATCACACTCAGTAAATAATGTACACCATGGTATCATTATTTATCAGGAGTGATAAATAACACTTAAACTTGTAATCAGGGCTTATATGGGTATCCAATTTACCCTGCATAAAGAAGACCTCTTCAAAAAATTGGAGTCATCTGTGTTGGAGCCATACACATTCATGAATGTGACATGATTGTGAGCTTGTCTGCCATGTATTTCGGTATAGCTTCCTTTCCAATCTCTAAAAGTAGCAATGTGTTTGAATGGGACATCCCTGTGCATCAACAAGGCTGCTCCCCTTAGTGCATACTTTAAGAGGAAAAATATTTCAGATGACTCGATTTTTTGGCATTTAGCCCCTCATTTAGAGTTTAGCGGGTGGAAAAGGCCGCATGCCAATCTCCCACTGTCAGGTTGCCGCCAGTGCGGCTGCCTTCCCACGGGCCCTATTAGGAGTTACCTGCGAGTTGCAGTGTTTCTGCCTGCCGGCCCAGCAGGGAACAGCCCACAACATTGACTCAGGCTCATAATTGAGCCGGCGGCAATGTTGCGGTGCGTAGGGTGGCACCCTCACACTTTTCAAAGTCTGCAATGCAGACAGTGAAAAGCACAACAGGGCTGTCTATGGGGACTGCAGCTCCCATGGTGCCCCCGGCACCCCTACTCTGCCAGCTCTAACATGGCGGAGCAACCGCCGCGTAGAAGCTGGCGGAGAGGGGGCTTGGAATCCCCAGGGCAGAGCAGCATGCACCTCTGCCATGGTGGATTAAGACAGCCAGAACCGCCAGTCCCTCCTTTGGAGGGAAACTGGTGGTGCTGGAGGTTCGACCGTGGTCCAACCGCCATGGTCGTTATGTGGCGGTCTGATCGCCTTCAAATCGGCTGGACCCCAGCTTTGGCAGTGGTTAGACCACCACCACGGCCCTGGCACTATGAAGACCACCAGGGTCATAATGACCGCCATAGTGTTCTCTTTATTTTGTGCCAGGTGCATTCCTTGTAGGTTTGCCAATTTTTTGGTGTCTTTTTCAAATATGTTATGACACTTCTGGACTTTCTGGCATCATTGAATCACCTAACATTCAAAGTTTCAATACTGATTTTAAGCTCGTACAGTTGGTAACCAGCTAAAGCCTGCTCCATCATGTTCTGATGTGCATGTAATGATTTTGACAAACGTCTGTATTTTTGATCTTAGATTTAACCTATTACCAAATCTCAGGTCAAACAAAACCTGCAATGTAGGGCAACTGCAAACTACCTTCCACCAACACTGCCCTTCAACTGGATCATTTGTATCCAAAACATGTTTTCCACACTGCCCCCAGTAACAGGTAACATTTTGCGTATTGAGTGTGGGAATGCGCCAGGCACCGTAACCCTGCAGACTAAGCATCCAGCATTAGTAAATGCCCTGATAGGATGTCCTGAAGTACTGATTAGGTGTGGGTGAAATGTTTTATTCCGTCCACAGAATTGGTGGAATTTAGCGAGTCCGTGTTACAATTGCCATGTAGCAGAATTCTTTTCCAACGAGGCTCCAGAAATGTGAGCGTGAGTGAGATTAGGAGCCCTCTATCTCCATTTTCTAATGCAGACAATCCCAGGTTATCGCAAGTGGTTTCGGTCAAAGGGATGCTTCTTGAGTAGATTTGCTGCTGATCGGGTAGACTTTCTACTCAAGCTTTTTTTTTTTTTTTAGCTTACTCTGCCTGGTGTCTCCTCTGCCCATCTCCAGATATTAGTGCCAGCAGAGCTATGTCTATGGTCACCACATTGTGCAGCCAACTCAAACAGTATAGTGACTATCAATTGAGCACTGAATTCAGCCCTGCTGTCTGACCTTTTACTCTGTCTCTCCCCAGAACTGCAGTTGTTCCATACACCTCACTGATCCAATGTCTCCAGTTTAACATGCACACTCTTGTCCATTTCTTATGTCAGTCGTCTGTAGGAGAATCCTATTATTGTCAGTACACTCACACACTTTCCATCACCAACAATTAGATCTGCCCCCGCTGATATTAATGGCCCCCTCCTTATTTATAACTACTTGCGTCGGTCCACTTTCCCACCCAGTTTCCAATGATTTCTCATTATTCAATTGCCAGTTGTTGTCTGTTTTTCCAAGGCAGTCTGGGGATCTCCATCCTTATTATGCACTACTGTGAACCACAGGCCCCCAATGTATAATGGAAGGCCAATACGCTCAAATGCACCTATAATGACTCAGCTTATGTGTACATTGCTCACTTGCCACACACCATTGGCTAGCTACCATTCAACCTTCACAGTCTCAAAAATGGCACAAGGCTATCCACCTTAGGACAGTGTGGCCTTACAGGGCTTCTTATGGCTGTTCCCAGGCCCATGAAGGGCCTGCCTTGAATGCTCTCACTCTAATGGTTGTTGCAGCTTCTGAGCACTGGGGAAGGCACAGGCAAACCCTCAGTCTCACCAGCATTTGCTATCACACCTGGGTCTCCAAGGGATCTCACCACTTACCATGCCAACTTTCCAGTTATCTCCACCCACATGTAGTTCTCACTGGATTCAGGTAGGCACACCAGTCTTTTGGCTGCCACTACAGCTTGAACATTGCCCATTGGAGTGCAGGATGATTTTTGCCAGATTTAGCTGTATGGCGAAAAGCTACGCTCCTAGGTAGCCATACTGTGTGGCAGCTGGCCCGACCCTCATGTTACGTATTTAATTTGATGTATTTTAACTCAATTAAGGTTAAGGGCTAGGATTGAAATAAGGGTATATTAGGTTTTATTTAAAAAATGCTAAAATAAAAATATAATAGAGAAACGTTTGGCTAGTTTCAGGCTTTGATGAAAAATAATTTGATGATTTCAATTAATTTTAAATAATTACAGGCTAGAGTTATGGTTGGCTTAAAGCTTACATATGGATAGTCAATTAAAATTCACTTAATTTAGGGCCTTGGTTATGATTACGGTTAGTGTTAGATTAATAAAGAAATAAATAAAAAATATTAATTGCATCAATTTTACTTTATTGAAAATGGTCAGTGTAGCTGTACATCAAAGTAGCGGAGTTGAAGAAGTTCCAAATATATTAAAAATTACCTTAGAGATCTAAATACTGTTGGGGCTCCACCACCATGTAGTGTTACCACAAATAAATAGACCATGAGATAGTAACACATGGTTTTGATTAATTTTATTAAATACATTTAACTTAGTAACCAACAACCAAATTACTATGGGTATTTTACTTGGTATGCTACTCTAATCTAATATCACGTCAAAAATATCATCAATCTTTAACATTGTTCTACTATGATTGTGTTGTAATAAATATTGTGGGCTTTAATATCTCAGTTAAGAATATCGTTTGTTTATATTATGATTATTAATGAATTTTTAAATGTTGTATAAAATATCATATCATCTTTCCTAAGTTTATTATTATTTAAATGTTTTAATGCATATATTTTCAGTTCAATATATTTGATGTATTTTATGTTTTTAGTATTTTTTACTGGGTAAAATGGTTTTTGGGAGAACTGGGCGGAGAGTGCTTTGAATGTTTTTTGCAAATTTTATAAAAATAATTTTAAATGTGTTTAAAAAATGTGTTTTATTTTTTTTAAAAGTTTATGGGGCCAATTTACAAAGGTAAATTTACATGTGAATAAATGTACACATGTAAATTCACTCACACATTTTATTCTAATTTTGCTAATTTTGGCTATTGGCCATTTACGATTGTATATTTAGACTTGTGTGTCTCCACCCACTCAGGGTATGGAGTTTGCATAAAATTAAAATATGACTGTTAAGTTTAACTATCTCTAAAGTAGACCTTGCACAAAGTTACAGGGATCATAAATTATCATCCTTATTGATGGATTAGTCTCTTGGGGATTCGACTCTCAGATTCATTGGAACTCAAAGACTCTTAGAAGCTGGAAAGGTTTATTGACTAAATACAACCAGCATAGCAAGGAAGCTCTAGCTGCAGTTTAGGCAAGGTAATCTTCCTGTTCAATCATACACCCGTAAGTGTTGCACGGGACCAAGACTGTGGATAGGGTGTGTCCTTACTGTGGGCAAGCAGATGAAACGGAGGTTCATGTCCTCTTTTTCTGTCTTGCCTATAGGAAGATTAGATCTGGTCTAATAGTTCCAGCATGCCGTAATTTGGGTTTATCATGATGTGCTGAAGAGCCGAGGAGTCTGAAGACGGATACGTGACAGCCTACTGTTTTTGCTGTGTCTAGATTTTCCTTTAAGGTCTGGTGCTTAAGGAAGCAGGTATTGGGAAATTTGTCACTGGTATTATTGGTGGGTAGGATGGTTATGTTGGATCCGCTTATATAAATCCACACAAATACATGACCTACGTTTGTATATAGATTGTCGTTACAAATATGATTTTTTAAAGTTTTTATGAAGTTTGAGATATTAGAAATTGGGACATGGGATAACCCTCCTTTATAAAGCTGACTGTTTGTGATGAAAATAAATTATTTTTAACTTTGTTGTTTTTAAATAATTTTTGTTATAAAGCTTTTAGAGGATGATGATTGTAATTTTAATGTATTTAATTTTGCTGTTTTTAATTAACATTTGGTACATAGTACCTTGAAGGTCGTTTTAAAATTTTATTGTATAACAGAGTAAATTATGTGTTGCAGGTGTTTAAATTTGTTCTTTTATGGCCTGAGTGTCGCAATAAAGTTCTTGAATAAATGAATGAATGACTGCTAAGATACTAGGACTAACTTTATGATTCTTTTGGTGAAGGCCATCACAACTGTGGCAAAAATCTCCTTATGGTAAATTATAGGGAAAAATTAAATAGGTTACTAAACTTAAAAAAACAAACTGTGAATACTTTTTGTGTTAAATATTAATACACATCAATTTTTATATGTTTATTTTAAATGTTGGACTGCCAGCACACCGCTGCCACCACCAGGATCATGGATCCCGACAAGTTGGCGGTGGTGTAAATCGTGATCAACCATGGCGGTGCTGAGTTCAGTACCGCCATACTGATTACGACTTGCCTTTCTGCCGGAGTTTCCAATGCGGGGACCACGCCATAGAAAGGCCACGAAAAGGCAGGGACGGGGCCACAAGGGGGCCCTTTCACTGCTCAGGCCCATAGCATGGACAATGCAAGGGCCCCCATCCTGTCAGCACACTCGAAATGCGCACTGTATGAAAAGGCAAACAGTGCGCATTCCGAGTGTGTTGCCAGTGAACACAGTGCAGCGGCATTACCTTGGCTCTCACTGAGAGCCAAATCCAATGCTGCTGCACAGTGTCCACCGGCCGGCCTGGCAGGAAGTTCTTAATACAGCAGCCTCCTCCCCACCGTCGTATTGGCAGTTTGGCGGTCAGACCGATGAACTCATAATGAGGGCCTATGTCACACAAGATTAGTTGAAAATCAAAATATCTAGTTCAAAACTATTTTGGGTCTAAAATATTGTGGCAAACACATTAAGAACCAAAAAATTGAGAGGATACATCCTTATAGGTAAATATAGATTTACTATTATTAACTCCACATGTGTGTATTTTGATATGGTTTCAAACAATAATGCAAACAATGCTTTGTCAATGCTTAACGCCTCTAAATGGCTAATATAGAGCAAACAGCTGCAACACCCTGTCAGCAAAATAATATGATCACCAAGTCTCTCCAAATTGAGATATCACTCAAATATTTGCTTTAAATTTATAGTCAGCCATTTTTTTCTCTAAACATCAGTTTATGGGTTCTGAAAATACACACATTTTAGTATTCAATACATGCTTTTCAATTTTGGTGTACATATAGTAATTCAACAAACCAGAAAAGTTTGTTTTAGTAACCGGGGCGGCGCATGGAAGAGCTGCTTCCAGGTAGTCGTAGAACTACCAGTAGCTGAAGAGCTACTCATTGGAGAAGCCTGCATTAAAATTAGCTTTAGTCTATGTTAAGAACTATTTAAATCAATGTAATTAAAAAATATAGGGGCTCATTACAAGTCTGACGGTCTAAGTACCGCCAGACTTGCGGTGACTGTCGGACTGCTGTGTAATACAATGTTCCCTCCGTACAGCCCAGTGGTGAAATTGTAATTTGGCGGGGGGCTGCCTCCCGCATGACGGTATCGCCCCCCCACGGCTTCGGCGGTCCTGTGGTGGGACCGCCAACGTCATAATCAGACCCATAGTTACCTTTACTCTTAAATAAACCAAAGTTACTAAATATATTTATAATAAGATATTTGTGGCATTTATATATAATTGTTTTAACATTAAATTACATCTAAATATCTATTTTAAAAAGTGGCAATACAATAATTTATAATAATATTGCTTACATAATTTTACTTTAAGCTCCTGCCTCCATTATTCTCAATGAGAGGGTGTTGCGGTACCAGTAGCTGGCCAGGTGCAGTGCTGGGCCTAATCCAGGTCTGAGCTGGAATAAGTTTACTACTGTTTTGGCTCCTTCTTAGCTTTTGTAAATTTAGAAGTATGCTTTATAAATAGAAATGGTCCTCTTTTGTGGGTGGATGAATGTCCACTCCTTAACACTCCCTAAAACTCTCATTCCTCCCCCCGAAACCCCTCCCATTTTGTAGAGAGTATTCCCTATATTCCAGTCTCAACTCTCTCTTTCCCATATTTACTAATAAAACTTACAATACATGTGCAGAACTCTCCGTAGTTTCTGTGCATAGTATTACTATTTTAGTACTACTAAATGTACTTCTAGATGCAGCTTGTGACTAGAGCCCTAAGCTCTTAACTGGATTAAGTGTAAATCATTATAAAAAATGTTTTCTAATTTTACTATTTAGAAAAAATATTTTTCAAATATATTTTTGAAAAATGCTAAAGCAATTATTTAGTTTATTTATAATGTACATTTTTCTAGCGAATTTTTCATTGATCACAATTTAACTAAATGATATTTATATTGCAAAAACGGAAAATAGTTTTTGTTGTTGTATTGTTTTTAATATATATATGTATATATGTACCTATATATATATATATACCTCCTTTTGTTTTCTCCCCTAGAAAAAACATCTCCGTCACACGATGTCTTCATCCAAAGATCAGTTTATTCTGGCAAATCAACAAATCACCCAATGCGTTTCGGGAGTCCAAGCTCCCTTGATATTTTATCTCCACATCTGAATCACAAATTTATTCATCAAATTTATCAAACATATAACTGTGCCGTCTACATTCATAATCCGACTAGTTAGTTCTCATTGATTTTTCCCAAGTGGGCATTATATTTGATTGTGTTTTTAATATACTTTCATCCTTGCCTTATTTTGATAATTTCTAGTCTTAATCCATCAATATTTTCACTAGAAGTGGTTAGCCTGTTACATCAACATATAATCTCAATTCGATATAGTAGCTTCATTGCTTTTCGATGACCATTTACGTATATTTTTCTTCATATCTAAAAAGAGAAAAGAGAATATATTTTATATTAAAAACCCAAAAGTGAAAAAACACAAAAAATCTATTACAATATCTACTACATATATCCATACTACTCGTTTCCACTGCATCGTGCAAATATCAATATTGTCCCATATTTTTAATCAATATATTAAATGTACAGCTAGTTCTTCATCTTTATTCAATCCTTCAGGTACCATGGTATTACACTCAATAACTAAACAAGATTCCAATTTCCTCAATTCCAATATTCTATTTCCTCCTCGTATATTCATCATAATTCTATCAAATACCACATATTCAAGTTCTTTCACATTGTTTCCATGATATTCCTTAAAAAGTCTGGCCACCGGATACGATTTATCTTCATTTTTAATTGCTCTTATGTGCTCTAATACTCTTTTCTTTGCCATGTGTATAGTGCTCCCTATATAAAATTTATCACAGGGGCATTTCAGAACATAAACACAATGGTCAGACAAACATGTTACATGTTTCCTTGTTGAAATGGTCTTATATTCCCTGAGAACTTTACTTCTTTACAATTTCTGCTATGTTTGCAAGCTTTACATTTACCGCAAGCAAAAAAATCCTGGATAGGTTTTGTCTTTTCCATTGCTGGTATCAAGTATTGACTTAATGTATCGTTTAGGGACCTACTCCTTCTAAATGTAAATGTAGGATAATCTTTTATCACCTTCGCTAAGCTCTCATCTGTTTTTAATGCTGGCCAATATTTGTTAAACATCCTTCTTATTTCTCCTATTTTGTTGTGATACGTTGTAATAAATCTAATTTGGTCCTTATCTTGCTTATCAATCTTTGATTTGGTTACTAATAGGTCTTTCCTTTTCACTTGTTTAAGTTTCTTCAATGCATTTTCAATGCTCCTTTCCGAATGTCCTCTGTCTCTTGACCTTCAAAACCTGCGATATCTCTGACCACCCGTTCCTCCCACCAGCCCAGGTACAGACCTGCATAGCTGGGGGCAAAACAGGTGCCCATCGCAGTCCCTTGGCACTGTCTATACAGTGTATTCTCAAAAATAAAGAAATTGTTTGTCAAACACATGTAAACCATTTCCAGCAGCATCTCTGTATGTAAGAGATACAATAGTGATCTTGTTCTCAAAAAATACCTTAAGGCTTTTATACCATCTTCATGGGGTATACATGTATACAGACTGGTAACATTTAGACTCATGAGAAGATAATCCTCTTCCCACATAATTCCATCTATTATCCTCAAAAAGTCTCTAGTATCCTTGATATATGAAGGTAGTGTTTCTACAAAGGGACGTAAGAAAACGTCTACATATTTTGAAATATTTTCAAAGAGACTTCCTATGGATGACACTATATTTCTGCCAGGAGGGTCCTCAACATTTTTATGTACTTTTGGTAAAAAATAGATTGCCGCAGTTTTAGGAAATTCAACTTTGATTAATTGATACTCCGCCCATTCAATGAGTCCCTGATCTTTCAATTCATCTAATTTTTCAAACAAAATCCTCTTCACTTCCCTTAATTCTTCTTTACTCGCAATGTAGTAATATTATCAAGACAAAAGTATATTAAGGAAGGTTTGAGACAGTTGCAAGAGAAAGAGTACTATTCAATTGCGAGTAAAGAGAACTAGTACAGACTACATCCTAAGACTTAAGTCACAATGAAAGGGCTGGCATTTGTATCACTGAGAGGTTTCTCTCTGGGGATGTGTGTACATGTGGACTACCTAATGGAATATCATACTACAGGGAGATTACACTGTTCATCAGTTGTATTGCCACAGTAACTCTGCCCTAGCCTGGGCCATGGCCCATAGTTCTTGCTCTCTGCAGACTGAGCATACTGAACCCATATGAACATCACAATTCCATCCCTTCAATACATAACAGTACATCTTGTGGCCATCATATATGTGAGCTCAAGGTTGTGTGACACTCTGAGGGGGTCAGTGAGTTTTAACTAGCTCTCAGACAACAGTTTGCGAAGCCTGACCTGGGCTGAGTGATATGTGGGACTGTACACATAGATAACATCCTCCGCAACTGCTTCTAACAGTATACATACACAGCTCATGCTGTAATGCAAATACATTTTTATTTTCTCCTTTACCATTATCTGATCATCAAATATATCATTGGTACTCTGAAAGGTTTACTTGCATTGATATGTGAATGCAACACAAGGAGAATGTAGGGCTTATCACACATCATATAACACAATGGTGATTTGAAATACACAAAGTGAAGGGCTGCACAATCCATAACATTTTCATCCTATGTATGGACCACAAAATGTAACTACAGTAATCTAAAATATCTCTGGGACTCAGAGGCACATTGTAGTCTGTGAGAAAAGAAAGGATGGTTTGGAACAGAGCCAAATATGTATATGAAGTAGTTACCAGTTCCTCTGGTTAGCCATAGAGCTGACCATATAGGGGACGGACCTCTTCAACGTGTTTCTCCTGCTCCTCTGGAGAGAGAAGGCAGGGACCCTCTCACCTGCTTGGCCTGGCATGATTGCTCCCAGAGCTGGCAGACAATAGCTAAAGTGGAGGAGGTGTTGAAGGCAGCAGTGCCAGGAAGCAAGTGGGTGATTTTTCAAACCAGTGTGTATATATCTATGCCAAGTGCGTTGTCTTCAGCGTAGACGGGCACAGCCATTTGGCTGCAACCATCACAGTCAACAATGTTAGCCTATGGCTGTGTCTGCCATGGATGAAACCGCCCACCGCGCAGTTGACTTCCAAAAGTCTAATATAGTAGGTCAGGCATCCACCATTTTAGAAGTTGAAACGACCGTATTTGTGATTGGTAAATGCGTCACCACCACTACAATTATGTTCTGACGTGTTTACATATGTACTGCTCCATTGATCTGTAATTTCTTCTACACAATCAACAGTGTAGTGCATTACTGGGCATAAATGCCGTACAACGACGGTGCACTGTACACCGCCGGTGATGGTATTTTGAGAGAACAAAACAAACTTTAAAATATGAAGGTGCTCATGAGGAACATTTAGTTGCATATTGTGCACATTAATGTTACAGATACATGTGTAGACCACAATAAGGATTATAGCTGGATTTTGGGTAGTAGACAATTGTAATGTGAAATATGTGTAATGATGTTTGAGCCAGTGATGTTTTGTCACATGCCTTTTGGCATACTTATCATATATGTTACTCTGGACACTGTGGCCAATGCTCTCATTTATTTGACTCCACACATAGGTACCCTGGGAAAGGGAGGACATGACAGCCTCCAGTGTACCACCCATTTCCAGACCTTCAGACCATGGATGAATGGGATGTCTGAATAAGCAAATAATACAAGATTTATGTTGTCAGTTGGAGCCCCATCTCATGCCTCAAAACACTAATCCAACATGTATCTCACCTATTGTGAGACTCATGGCAGTATTACACATTTTGGCCACAGGATCTTTTCAATATATAATAGTAATATCTGGTGGTATATGACAACCTATATTGAGTGGTACATTAAAAGACGTGCTATAACAACAATGAACACATTGACAGATAAATCAGTTCCTGAGATGTGAGGATTTAGCCAATGTGAAGGTTAACTTCTATGGTTTCGGTAGCCTTCCACACATGGTGGAAGCCATTGATTGCATACATATTGCATTAGAACTGTCCCAAGCCAGTGAACAAGTCTATTGAAACAGGAAGCACTTACATTCTATCAACGTGCAAGTTCTCTGCTTGCAAGATTTGTATACTTCAAACCTCTGTGCCTGGTTCCAAGGTTAATCCTATATTCCTATGTAAGGCGAAACAGCACCATATACCAGCTGATGTCACAACTACAACCAGAGAGGGCCTGGCTTGTTGGTAAGTAAGATCTGTCTTAACTTTGTGTGTGTAATGTCAGGTGCTATAATCAAAAAATATGTGACTCATTTGGCGCTTTTGTCTTATTACAAAACAGGAGACTCAGCATATCCCAATTGTCCTTGGTTGTTAACATCGCTGAGGAATCCAACTATGTTAGGGGTAGTCTGTCAAAAAGGCCCATGGAAGAACACAGTGGCCAGTGGAGCAAGCTTCTGGGCTCCTGAAGGCCAGATTTTTCTGTCTGAACAAGACTGGTGGAGCCTTCCTCTACTCATTCAGGAAGGTGTGTCATATCACAGCAGTGCGCTGCATACTCCATAACATCATCCTTTGACAGAACATCCCTTACATCGCAGAGGAGGGAGAGCCTGAAGTGCCACCGGATGAGAATCCTGAAATGCCAAATGATGATTACAATGGTTAAAGGGAAGGAATTCACTTGCAACAAGATCTCCGCGAGAGCTTCTTTTCATGAGTGTAAGTATGTTTTGAAATGTCATGACTTTGACTATTCAATAAACTCTTGTTGTGCTGATGTGAGGACTATGTTTATTGAAAATGTTAGGAAGTAGACGCTCTGCCAAAATCTGGCAAAGGGTTTTGGTGAGGAAGCTTTTGAGACATTCTCATTTTGTTAATGTTGCTTTGTTTAGGCCAGATTTTTATCATGGATGCGTTCTCCAGAAGTTTGCTTCGTGAATTGTGTCATATTATTGTTTCATGGCCTAAACTATTTGGTTTTATGTTATTTAGGTACCTTCACCATGGCATTCTTCTTTTGGACACTTCAGAGTTGTGACATTAGCAGTTATACGATGCTGTTTGGACATAGGAGGATGTATGAAACAGACTTTGGGTGTACAATACCTGTGCCAAAATAGGTTGCACAGTGATAGGAAAGAAGTTGAGGAGTCTCCATTGGACTTGTTCCTTGTTGTGTGTTGGCCATAATGCATTATGGGTGTCATCATGTGCTTAGACAATATGCAGTTGTAGGCCCAATTTATGTTAGCTTCCCTTCACTTTGGTTAAATACTATTTTTGTATGAATGTTATGTAGCTGTTGATGTGTATCATCATTGTAGGCCAAAGTGCCTGTGGCACTTCACTGACATTTGTTTGTGAGATACAACCAGATACATAAGCATTGGATTGTAAAGACCCTGTGATCAAAAACTGTTGTTCTGCCATGTTTCTGAGTCTTGCTTTACACAATGTAGGATTCTTTTTGTGAGCTAGGCAACATGGCTCCAGCTGATGACATCAACCAATTTAGTTTTTGCCTATTCTACAGGACAATGTCTGATATATCCCTTTCTTCCATGTTCTGGAGGTTTGTTCCTGTAAATGTGATCACTTACACAGTATAATTCAGTCATGTATGATTTGCTATGTTTTTGACATCTTGCCAGCCTATGATTGGAACAATGTAAAACAAATGTTACACAACAAGACACTTGAATGTATGTGTTGATGTGACATGGTTGTGATCCTGAGGTAGACATTGTGTGGATGCAACATATCATTGCCTACACAAGTAGCTTGTTTTGTTATTGTATAGTTCACATAGTGTTACATATCTACATTGATAAATGTGAACTTTACTACAGCAGGCAATGAGCTTTTGACTTGCAAATGTCTTAAAGTGGTAAAAGTGCTTGCGAGGGCAGGGGGTTCAGCTGCTGCAGAAGCTGCGGTGTCAGAAGGTGTTTCTTCCTCTGGCAGGGCCTCCCTTCCTGTGGCTGCCACAGAGGAAGATGGGCTTGATGTAGTTGAATTACAGGAAGAGGTAGATGGCATTGGAAAAGCCCTGTTCAGGGTTGTACGGATGTCCATCAACACTTCTGTTAGGGAGCCCATGTTGATGTTATGGGCCTCCATCTGTTGGTACATGTCCCTCTGCAGCTGCTTAATTTCCTGCAGTCTGGTAACTACCTGGCCCATCACGTTTTGGGACTCCTGGTACCCTGATATATTTGATGGTGTCCTGGTCGTGAGTGGCCCCAGTGGCCTCACTCTGCTGGGCTTCAACGTCTTTCCACGGACTCCACCCCCACGAGCCTGTGCCTTTGGCTCAGGGTTCCCTCTCCAACTGGGCCCTGATTCCTCTGTGTCTGGGCTGGTGATTTGCACTTCAGGATCCAGAACTGGGGGGCACAGGATTGTAGTAACAGTGCTAGGTACACAGGTTGGAGGAAATGTTGATGGCTGAGAGGTTGTTGCAGCTGGGATGTGAGGTGTAGGTGTGGGCACAGCAAGACTCACTGTTGGCGTCTGCCTCGGCTGACCAGATGTGCCAGGTCTGTTATTGACATCCACATGTCAAGAAATGTGGTCATCACTGACCACATTACCGAAGGGCTGCGAGTCTGTTCGGTAGACAATCTCTGTCCAGGTGCTGTGCCAGATCAACCTGTTGTGAAATAGAGGACATTGTTATTGGTGGGAAGTGTGGAATATGCATCCAAATGTTTTGTGTCACAGTAAGTAGAGACCTAGGAAAATCTTAATAGGTAGGGGTTCCTACAGTGATATATTTCCATGGTATTGAACTTGTTGACAAGACATTTGTAGAGGTTGAAAAAATGTATTAGAATTAAGCAGCTCATTAAATGTGCTGATAAGTTGCATTTTAGATAAAGGAATGAACATGACATCTAGCAAACAGCTAAGCCAACACAGAGTGGAAGTAACATGCATTTGCCCATTCCTAGGCTAGTTGTGTATGATACAGGCGAACACACAACTTGGTTGTATATGTAGCAGTAGTCATCATGTGAGCACTGCAAGGTCAATGGGTTACCTGACATTTCCAATCATCTGAAGCAACGTAATGCCTTACAAATAGTTGATGTATGCACTTGGCAAGGTGTCCTTCATGCCATCAATAGTTTCAGTTGTGGAGACCAGGACAACATCAAGCTAGGCAGGCAGATACATCTCTGAGTTGTGCATGATCTGTACATTTTCAGTCCATGATAAATGAACATCAGTTGTGGCATGGCAAGCATATGAAAATGGTAACAAGCACAATGGCCTCTTGTTTTGAGTTACAGAAACAGGGCTTCATGGTAGTTGTAGTTTTAGTCATGTAATTTTCTAGCTCCCAACACTAGACAAATGGTAAACTCCATGATGAATGAACATCAGTTGTGACGTGGCAAGCAAGTGAAAATGAGCAAGAGCACAAATGCCTCTTGGTTTGATTCACAGCAACAAGGTCTTGTGGTACTTGTAGTCATGTCACTCTCTCTAATTCCCAATGCTGCTTGACAAAGGGTTAGTCTTACACACCCGTTGCCAAAATACAGTTACGTTGGACCATACATTTACATAGTGACACATACCATGGGTCCTGGAATGATATTTTGATGGTAAAACACTTACAGAGACCCCATTACAAAATATGTCAGGTAATAGAGCATGATGTATGCAATGTTATGTACAACAATACACATTGACAATCTAACATCTCTGATACTTTGGGTATGCATGTTAGGAAAATAGATGGGTAACACAATGGCAAAAGCTTAGATGAAAGCATACAGGACATTGAAGTTTTGTGACAGTTATTGTAATGTAACTTACCAGACCCCACTTCCCAGCTTTTCCGTCAAGCCCTCTGGATGCAGGATGACCAAGACCTTCTCCTCCCTGGGAAAGAGTTGTATTGGGGTGCTGGGAGGAGAGTCACCAGTCTTCTGGGCCTCCAGGTGTTGCTTGGAGGCCAGGGAATGCACCTTCCCCCTCAGGTCATTCCACCTCTTCCTAATATCCTCCTTTGTGGTGGTGCCTACAGCATTCACTCGGTCGACTATCTTTTGCCACATTTCCATTTTCTTACTGAGAGGAGTATGTTGGACCTAGGCTCCAAACAATTGTAGCTCTACTCTTATGATTTCATCCACCATGAATCTCAACTCATCATGAGAATGACGTGCATTTTTAGAATGTGACATGACTGTAAATTAAAGTGGGTGACAAGGACTAAAAAAACAAGACAAGTAATATTGGGGAAAAAATGAGATGAAGTGTGTGGAAAGTGTTAAAAGGGATGGGATAATATGGCTGCCTTATCTCAGAAATATAAAACAATGATATGTGGTCTTTGTCTTCCTGTACTACAGTGGAGTTGCAAAGGATCATGATCTGGAATGGGGTGTGTTTTATAGTGATTTTCAGGTGTGTTCACTTGGTCAGTGGATGTCAGCTGTGCTGTTTTTGAATCCATCCAATGGGCACTGTTCTGGTGCTTTGCTGAGAGCATACAGGATTGGCTTACCGCCGTCAGGTAACCGCCGTAGGGGACCACCAGTGCAACCGTGTTTTTGTAATCGGCTTGGTGGGTGACGGAGTATGTACTGGCAACATTGTTGCCCGCTGCGTCACTGGTGAGTAGCACTCCATTGATGCGATCGGTGGTTCAGGCTGCATACATCATAATATGGCAGGCGGGAGACCTCCAGTGCACTGGTCTTCTTGGAGCTGCCGCAGCGGCCGACCACCAAACTCATAACTGGGCCCTGAGTTTGGAGTCAGAGTAATTCTACTACCTCCCACCAAACTGCAAGACTTTCCTCAATGTGACTATGTTTGGATTGGGAATAGCAAATGTAACTCCCGCCTCCCCCAAAATTCAGCACTCATCCCAATGTGGCTAATTTTGGAGTAGGAATAATATACCTAACTGTCACTCCCTAAAGTCCTACACTTTCTTCAATGTGGAAAGCTTTGGAGTGGCATTAGTACATTTAAACCCCGCCCCGAAGTCCAACACTTTCCTCAAAGTAGCTAACTTTGGAATGTAAATAGTAAATATCACCCACCTCATAGTCCAACCCTTTCCCCAATGTAGTTACGTTTGGCACGGAGTATCAAATGTAATTGTTTGAGGGTTCAATACTGTCTCCAACAATGCTAGGTTTGAGGTGAAAATAATAAATGAAATCTCCTGAAATTTCAACAGTTTAAAACTTTCTCCAATGGAGCAAGAATAGCAAATCTAACCCTGCCTTCAAAGTCTGATACTTTCTTTAAAAAGGCTAGGTGTGGAGTGGGAGTAGTACAAAATCATTCTTTATTAGGAGTAACAGGTTAGTTTAGACATTCTTAACATATTAGCATTTTTTCTCACATGTATGCTTTTTTTAAATGACAGTTTGAACGCTTTTATTGATTTATGTTTTATTTTTCAATAAACATTTTTAAAGTTGTATAAATTAAAAATGTATACATATTTATATGTATAAAACAAAGTTGTCCCCAGACAAAAAGCGCACTCCCAACAGGTTGCAGTTTGCATTTTATTTCTGAAAGCAGCAAAACCAGTCACCTTCAAAGAATTCTTTACATTTCCCAGGCCTTACTCGTTTTAGACATCTCGTCCTTGATCACAGGCCACATGCTTGGATTAAGCAACTAATTGCAGGCACCTGATTCCTTCATTAAATACTCTGGTGAGTTGCACATTGCATTTTGGTAAAGGTAGTCCTGCACGTTTATATTGTATCTTTAGTAGATATTCATCTTTGCCTTAGTAGGTTGCTCTTGCCAAACACACATTAAAATACACTTTGAAAACTTTTATAGGCGAATTCAAAGCACAGTTACCAAGTTTTGCTGAAATTGTTCAATCCTGTTGCTGCAGTGTCCGACGATATAGTAAGTCACACAGACCTGCTTTCTATCTGCAGTGGTGCTGCTTTCACGGCTGGACAGGCCGTCAACCATGTACAAAACAAAGTTGTCCCCGGACAAAAAGCGCACTCCCAACAGGTTGCAGTTTGCATTTTATTTTGGAAAGCAGCAAAACCAGTCACCTTCAAGGAATTCTTTACATTTCCTAGGCCTTACGCGTTTCAGACATCTCGTCCTTGATCACAGGCCAAATGCTTGGATTGAGCAAATAATTGCAAGCACCTGATTCCTTCATTAAATACTCTGGTGAGTTGCACATTGCATTTTGGCAAAGGTAGTCCTGCACGGTTATATTGTATCTTCAGTATATATGCATCTTTGCCTTAGTAGGTTGCTCTTGCCAAACACATATTAAAATACATTTTGAAAACCTTAGTAGGCGAATTCAAGCACAGTTACCGAGTTTTGCTGAAATTGTTCCATTCTGTTGCTCCAGTGTATGAAGATACAGCAAAGTCACACAGATCTGCTTTCTATCTGCAGTGGTGCTGCTTTCACAGCTGGACGGGCCATCAATCATGTACAAAACAAAGTTGTCCCCGGACAAAAAGCGCACTCCCAACAGGTTGCAGTTTGCATTTTATTTTGGAAGCATTCTTTACATTTTCCAGGCCTTACAACTATTTGCTGCTCAATCCAAGTAGGTGGCCTTTGATCAAGGACGAGATGTCTGAAACAAGTGAGGCCTGGGAAATTTAAAGGATTCTTTGAAAGTGACTGGTTTTGCTGCTTTCCAAAATAAAATGCAAACTGCAACCTGTTGGGAGTGCGCTTTTTGTCCTGGGACAACTTTGTTTTGTACATATTTATATGTATATACATTGTTTTCGGTTGTTCATTCATTTTGCTCTTTCACAGTTTTTTACAGAAGATTATATTAATTTTTAGTTTTCATTCTTTATATTTTAATGCATCAAATATTTTGTACATTTATGTAACAATTATGTGTTGGTATATTTCATATATATTTATATTTCTTCAAAATACATTCTACAAATACGTACAATTTTCATGCATCTTGTACTTTCATAGAAATTATATTCAATTTTTGTATTTATTTATTTAGTTGATTTCCATATTCTGAATATATTTTTTTTCATTGCAATTATTCTGCCATATTTCTTTACCTCTTGCTTAATTTTGTAGTCTCTTTGTGCTCTTTTCGGATGCTGACAACACTATCAGTTAATGGTTCCATGTTGCTGTTCTACGGTAAATGTAATTTGACTTTTCTGATGTTATTATGTGTGGGTGAAGATGTGTGACTGTTATTAAGATTCTTATTTGTCTGTTAACATACTTGTTAGTACAGGACCTCGTCTTACTTTCTTGAGATATATGCAGTAGCACTAATTTTGCTTCTATGTTATATGACTTTTTATTGTAGGGAAAAAGGTTGTATTTTAACTATTTATATGAATTCTTACAAATGTGTTCCTAATTATGTGGGGTATGTGTGTTTTGAGCATGGGATTTTTCCTTTTGCATGTGTTTTTATTAAAGTCAAACTTCTTTTTCTTGTGATGGCTGATACTTTTTATTTGTTCACTAGAGGAAGTAGTCGGGATTTTCTTTGCCAACTATTTATTTTATTTTCCCCCATTTGTTGTGGTTTTTCTGCAGCGTTTTTAATTTTTTTCTGTTTTTTAATTTTTTATTTTACATGGTTAGAATGTGTGGATTTCATGTTTTATCTGTATTTTTTAATAGGTTTGTGCAATATTTTCAACACATTTTTTATTGATTATATCATTTTGTGGACGTCATATTGTGTATGCAGTTCAACTATACAATTGTATTTGCATTTTTCATATTATGAATTTTTGTGTGAGCTTAATTTTTTTATTGTGTATTTTGCTAGTCAGTAAGTATGAATAATATTGTATTTGTTATCTATGTGAGGTGTATATTTTTGTATAATTATGGTGTTTATTTGAGAAATGTACTTTATTTTAATAAAAATATTGTTTGTTATTACTTTATAAATGAAAGTGAAATGTGCGTGATGGTATTGTTCATGTAAAGTGTTTATTTTGTATAATTGGTACTGGGTATGGTTTAAATGTCCCATTTAACATCCATGTGCTGCATTGTTTTAG
Source organism: Pleurodeles waltl (assembly GCF_031143425.1). Lineage (NCBI taxonomy): Eukaryota > Metazoa > Chordata > Amphibia > Caudata > Salamandridae > Pleurodeles > Pleurodeles waltl. The sequence continues at coordinate 1,399,478,633 of NC_090447.1, read as the reverse complement.
GATCAGTAAATTGATATTAGATGCATAGACTGTGGGCCCGACTCACAAAGTTTAGACTAAAAGCCGAAATTTAGATCAAAAGTCTAACTTTACTTCGGGTAAAGTTAGACTTTAGTTGTAAACTTAGACCTTTGGTCTAAGTTTAAACCAAAAATCTAAACTTAGACTAAAAGTCTAACTTTACTACAAGTAAAGGTGGACTTTAGGTGTAAACTTAGGCCCAGATTTAAAAGGTCCTAGTGCCTCCTTGCGCTACATTAACAAACTTTTCTTTTACGTTATTGTGGCCCACTGAGACCAAAATTGCTGTGCAACATTTACAAAGTGGCACAATGCACGCATTGCACCACTTTGTTACCCCTTGCGCCACAATGTGCCTGTGCCAGGCATAATGTATGCAAAAGGGGCGTTCTCCCAATTGAGGGGGCCAAAAGAATGGCGGAAAGAAATCTAGATGATTCTTTGTGCAATTTTCTTCAGCATTTTTAACGTCTGCACAGAGCAGGCGTTAAAAGGAGGCACACCATTATCTATAATGCCTCAATGTGCTTTTCAGGACTAGCATCAAAATATTTGCAGCTAATCCTGCAAAGCGCCAAACTAGCGTAAAAAATGTTGACGCTAGTTCCCTAACTACCACCATGTGAACTGTATATTAAATGCAGCGCACACATGGTCACGTTAGGGAGGAGCTAAGGGGTGCAACAAAAGTGGCACTGCAGTGGATGCAGCGCCACTTTTCTTAAATCAGGCCCTTAGATTTTTGGTCTAAGTTTACCTTTGTGAATCGGCCCCAATGACTCTTTTCATATTATTTTCATTGGTGTGTAGTAAGAAATCTTAGTTGGCATATATTGCTATATTGGGGTGATTTCTATTGTTTGTATTTTATGAGTGTTCTTGGTGTTTATATAATAGCTCTCCTGTTCTGTTTATTAGTAATTTTAGATTTCCTATGGCAGGGAGTTGTCCAGTTGCTTCTTTAGGGACCTGGTGAATTATATTTTTAGTAAAATTCGAATGGGCTCTTCTGAGCTTGTACTTGCTTCTCTGTAGGACAGTCATAACTTGGAGGGTTACTTTGCTCTCTTAGGCTTTCAACAGTATCTTCTTTGGTAGTACCCCTACCTTAGCAAGCATTTACGTTCACAAAAAGTGCACTCATGTCTATAGCTGGATCTGCTTTAACTTAAAAGTAAGTTCCCTTTCTGTGATTTGATGTATGATGCAGTTTCTTATAATATGTGTATTGATTATAGAAGTATTGTTATCTTTATGAATATTAAATGTTGTTTAAATAACTATGTGACATTTTTATGGCATGTTTTACATTACTTATGTTTTGGCATTTCTTTTTTTCTAACTCGTTTGTGATTGTTGAAGGGCTATTCCTTTTCTTTTTTTGTTCTCAGTTTACAATACTATGTTTTGTACCACTGCACACACATACACACACACACAAAACAAAATGTAAATATCTGTAAATGAACTGTGCAGATATTTCAGAATATATTAGAATTAGAAAAGCACAAATGAAACACTTTGTTCAGTAATTCTGAAGTGTGGTGTAAACAAATATTTTATTGCAATTAAAACAAACAAATACACTAGGTGATGACATTTCGACATGTTATCATTTGTGCACTGTATACTTTATCAGTAAAACTATGTCTGTGAAAAAGTAATGAGCATTTCAATTGAAGATGTGTTGTTTGTAATGGCAGTATGCTAACACACCGTGCCTACTTCACTTTACTCCGCTTGACTCTTATTATTGAAGCCTAGTTTACTTTTTGTGCTTTTTATTGGCTGGTTTTAAATGTAAAAACACGTTTGTCAGTAATGTATTTTAGGGTAATGCTTTATTTTCTATTTTTATACATTTCATTTTCTTTGTTGCAATATGTTTTTTTCTTTAATTTGAGGCTTACTCTTATTTTTTGTTTGTTTGGTGTTGTTTTTTGGCAGTCTTTGTACTTGGATGTTGCAGGGCCTGAAGAAATATGATCACCACCCCATCCTGATAGAACTCTATTGGCTCCCCTTGCCGATACGTACCATCTTCAAAACCAGCTGTATCATACACTAAGCAATCACAAGCGGCACCCCTATTTATATTGCAGAAATGTTTGGGGGTTCTCAGCAGGACCCCAGCCAGGCCACCTTCAGACTGCTGACGAAGGAGTGCAAAAAAGGAAAAACAATACAGTAGGACTTTTCCATGTATTCACCCAGGATCTGGAAAAACATGCCTGCATCCACGAGGAGCACTCGAACACTGCTCCAAATTAGGAAAGATGTTGAATGCTTATCTCTTTAAAGAACACTACATCATAATGCATTAACCGTTCACATCCCGGCTTCCTTTCCGATTACACTCTGCCTTTATGCTTGTCTTTGACATATACAGCGCTCTGCTGCCTTTTGGCTAGGTGTGCACTAAAGAAGTACCAATCCATTTAAGTTCCCCACTGGGCACAGGAGTTAGCTTAGCCTTCGGCTTGCAGACCTGTTGCCCCTGTGACCTAGTGACCTCTTACCCACTTACATGCTATGTTTTAGTCCATTTATTTTATTATTTCTTTTAGCTTTCGCCATTGCTTACATTTTTATAAGAAATATGTTGATTTTCATTATCATTGCCATTCTGAGAAAGTGTCGTTATCAGCATCATTATCAGTGATGTACGCAGGTATTGTCATCATGTCCCTTTCCCACTTACGTGTGATAGGAACATAATGTGCACTTGTTAGGGATTGTTTATGCAATTCTGGACACAAGTCTGACACATTATGAGTTGTTTAGGTACATACCTGCGTCAGGGATCCTATATGATCTGTATAAGTACATCTCATAAGGGCAAGGTCATTAGAGGGGTTCCTTCCAGATGCCATCTATGCTTCACGTTAACTTGCTGTAGAACTCAGCCTTTGGATCTTCATGAAGTCTGACCTAGACACCTCATTCCAAGGTAACAATGGTTGGGGGTTGCTTCTCATGGACATGGTATTGGCAGATTAGGGTTCCTCCCACCTAGCTCTCATTAGGGTAGACATTTGGTGTTCTTGGTTAGAACTTACATATCTTATGTTTATTGTAAGATTGTGAGGGTTTCCTATTCACAACTCTCATCATCGCCATTCTGCTTTTATTACGGTTCATTATCCTAATCATTGCAGCACATGTATTTTATCGTAGATTTCAGTCTTTTCAATAAATTTATTGAAAACTCTCCTGCATTTCTTTTGTTGCCTTTATGTGTTTGAGACTCATTGCTAACAAGAGAATGGGGTAATTGCCGTTCCACCAAAACTTTCCTGAGAGGTCTCATCTACAGTCCATGTGAAAGGCTGCCAGAAATCATCTTAACTGCTGAGTTTTGGTGAGGTACTGCCGGCTGTTAGCTGGGAGGGTTGAGCCGACAGTTGAAACTTGTTGTAGGAGTGACCCAGTCACCTCCAAGCAAAAGTGCTGTCACCCCTAAATCAGCGGTCTCGCTAAGGAGCGAGGGCCTAACTATGACAACATATAAACATATCTACCAGTGTTTTGGAGATACAACTTTGCCTACAATAAAATATTGAAAATATTTTTGTAATTTAAGTTATGTTTTAAATCAGATCTTACTTTGTAACTATAGGGGCTTTCTTTTTTGCGACGTTGCATGCCTTTCTGCCTATAGCTTCAGGCAGCTAGAGTGACACTTTCCAGCAGTGGTGGCTTTATTTGCAGCAGATAGTTGCACATTCTTCTTTTTTTATTGTTTTTTAATTGGGAACGTTTTTCTATTTGTTGTTTCTAAGTTTAATTTAATTGGTTACATGTTTAGTATTTGAATGTTTTAAAACTGTTGAAGTTCTTAGTACATGTTAATTATACCTTTTTGTTGGTATTTGCATATGTTTAATTAATATATGGTAAATAAGATTAACATAAATGTATACAATATATATTTTTCTTATTTTAAGTATTTTAGTATTTTATGGTTTAGATCATGTTTCCTTTGTTTCATTTGTTGACAACCTAAACAAATTTTGTACCAGTTGGAGAACCTGTGGGCTTTACCCTAGTACTATGTCCCAAAATTCTGTAAGGAAAAAGACAGTTTCTATAATTAAAATCTGGTCTCAGCCCCTGTTAGGTGTTGCACAAAGATTAGACAGGCTTCACTTAGGAAAAGTGTCAAGTATTTATCAACAATAAAACAGTTAAAAAGTCAAAACACAACTCAATGGAAATCCTACAACCAATTTCTAAAAAATAGGAAAAAAGTAAAGAGAAAAAGTACATCTGAATGACAAAATCTACAAAGAAAAAATGGAGATATGAATTATTAAAGTTTTAAGTCATAAAGCATCAAGAAAAAGTAAAGTGCCAACCTCAAACAACTGTTTATGATTGATCTGGAACTAGCCGCAAATTCAGGCTGATCATGAGCGCAGGTCAGGTACAGCAAGTGAGTCACCACGGTTCAAGTGTTTATCGTCTGACATTCTTTTTTATGGAAGTCAAAATCCTCCAGTGGGGCATGGCTGAAGGCTGTTTCCAAAGAAGTGCCTTCAAATCTAGATAGTCACTGGAGAAGGTTTTGCTGACGCCACCAGTTTTGGTGAAAAACGTTCAGAACAAGAACGTGAACGCTTTGCAGCTGCCAAACTCCTCTCACTGGGCAGATACTTATTGCAACTTCAGCCAGTCAAGTTTCTATCTTCTGATTTTGTCACATTTTTGGAGTTCGGCATCTTCAAACAGGGCAAGACTGAAGTTGTATCCAATGAAGTCCTTCCTAATTGGACACCTCTAACACAAGGTCCCACTGAAACGCCAAAGGTCCTTTTATTGAGCCCAACTTCTCAGACTTTTTTTCTTACTTCCTCTTACATCTCAAGGGCTTCCAGGAACAGAAGTTAGGGGCCAGGACACACTTCAGCAGAGGCCAACAGCAAGGTTCCATCTAGTTACAGTTGTAATTGGTCCACTCATCACTAGAGGAAAAAGGCCTCTTGTGCAGCTTGCTATTTCTCTGTTGTTCTACAGGAGGTCAGCCAACTGAGCCTTCCAATCCACTTTTTAGTCCTGGGTACAAGTTGGAGCAGGCCCAGTCCTTAAGGACTGTGCACATGTTACAGGCAGCAGGTCCAGCTATGTTTTTCTGTCACAGGTCCAGAAAGTACCCTGAGGAGCTGAGGGTGGGGTGCTACTTTTGTTAAATCAATTAATCAGTGGGTGGGGGGACACCAGTCCATTTCCTGACCAATGTGCAAAGGTTTCCTAAGGCAAACTTTCCATGTTTGCAGCACATCCTGTTTGCCAATGTTAGCCTATGGAGCTAAGTATCTACAATGGGTAAAAATAAAATGGGCAGATTTTCCCTCACCAAGAAATATATAAAACATCTTTGATAATGTCCCTGATTATACTTACATGGCACCCCACCTCTGGGGCACCTTATGGGTGACTTATATGTAAAAATAAGGTTGATTAACACGCTGGAGGTACTTTTAACTCCAAAGTAGAATTTGCACACGTTTTACTTTGTAAAGACAGTCTGAAAGGCAGGGTTGCCTTTAAAAATGACAGCAGGCAATACAGCAGTATACATTCCAGTGCAGGAAATCTGCTGAGCCTCTAAACCTCTCTTGCCTGTTATATATTAGAGATTTATAAGCAGTTTGCCTTCCCCTTGCCCTATTTTATACCAGGGACGTAGAGTGGTTTGTCAGTGCCAATTGTAATTATACACGGTACCATATGCCTTATTAATCAGAGCACTGGCCCTAGGCCTGATTAGCAGAGCCCAGGGCACAGTCAGACTCGGTTACCACCAGTATCGGTCAGGAAACAAAATGGGGTGGCCAGGTTAAAAGGATAACGTTCCCACAGATAGCAATAGTTAACAGCACAGAGTCCTAGAATCAACAAAAACGAGGTTGTAAAAGATTGGAGGTGGAAGGCACAATGTTTGGGGATAGCCCTGTAGAAAGGGCCATTTTTTAACACAGGCCTTTTTAAGATAGTGAAGGTCTTTGACACTCCTGTTTTGGTTAAGCTAGGTCACATTCCTAGCTTGAGCCATCCTGACAGGTCCAAACCATTGTCTCTGCTCTGAGAGCAGTATTTCACACCTCATCAAAACAGCATTGATAGACTAGCTGCAGGCAGATATTGCTATGTGCCTGCCACTGCAGGGCTCTCAAGTGGGGAAAGTACAACTTTTTAAAAGTTATTTGTTCTCACTAGTTATTAAAAATCCAACTTCACTACTGAAGTGATTTTTAATAAATACTTAAGCAGTAGTTAAAGCATTACTGTAGCTTGTTCCAAACCAAATAGGTGAAATTGAAACATTAACTGTCATAGAGCTAGCTATAGCCCTAACAGTGAAAATAGCTTTTTGGGGCTAGTCCCTGTGGGAACGTGCAAACATTGAATTCTCACATTTTCACTTTTGAATACTAGACATCCTGCCTTATGAGCTACAAGGGATACTTAGGGGTGACTTGCTTAATATTTAAAAGTAGAGTTCCCCTCCTGCCAAAGGGTGTATTTTGTCAAGTCCGTGTGAAGATTTAAAAGCTACAGGAGTCAGCCTACCCATGTAGGTATAAAGTAAGCTGTGTTTTATTTGACAACCAAGTGAAGGGCACTATATGTGCTGCAGTCCACAGGTGACATTTAACTTTCTATGATTTTGGTGTATTTTCTTGCACCATATACTGTGGCATTCATGGAATGTTAAATATCTGATTTGGGGATTTCCTAATTTTACCATGTTTGAGGGGCAGAGCACATAAATTAGGGACTAGACAGCAGCCCCTTAGTGTGCAGAGTTTATAATCCAGCTGCACAGTTCACAAAAAATTGTGGTGACCATAAAAAAGTGGCACTGTAAAACTGACAATATTTTCGACTTATTTTTGTTTTCAATATTTCGTTATTTTCAATATTTTTTACTATCTTTTTATTGTCAAATTTGTGTTTTTCTATTTTATGTATAGGATATGCTTTATCTCTATATTATATCATAGAAGTATTTAACTCTGGAAGTCATTAAACACTAGACCTATCTGTTTTAAGTGGTACGTTCTGGTTAGAAATAAGCTATTTAATCAAGGATATTGTCGTGACTTTGTGAACATTATTATACAAACCTTACACATCCCGAAAGTGATCATTTGAATTTTTTGTTGTAGTCCTTTGACACTCACAATGTATCGTCAGACATATAAATATACATCTATGAAATGAAGAAAACCACGGCACATCTCAAGGTCAAAGTATAAGCCATTTATTCCTTGGTGCTATAACAGGAGAGTCGGTGACCTGATCCAATGAAGTACACTATTCCATTTTTTGGAATTGAAAGAAAACAGCCGACACGTGTTTCGTCACACTGGACTTTTTCAAGGCTTTGACAATATGGAGGTATTATATATAATACGAGATTCCAGTTATCACGGATGGCTTCATATGCGACGCGATCCGTGTATAGAAATGACGGGAGACCGGTAGCAGACGTACCATGGTCTCTGGACTCCCTTTTGACTCATGCTATACTTTGCGTACTTGTTCTATATCCGTGATAACTGTGACCTACACAGGAAACAACCCTCACACCCTGTGGCTGGGTGTCTTACCATTGGAGCACTCTTCTTCACAAATAATGACTTTTTCATCATAAACTTCAATTATAGATTGTGGCAGACATATTGGAAGTGCGCACCATTCTTACACAGCCACAATTGTTGACCTTTCTGTTGTTGATATAAATATACATCACATTTTTGTTCATTATATGTGCACAAAATGCTGCACTGGACAGTTGGAAGTCACCTAAGTCTTCTGGCGTTTGTCATCATGTCGGTAGGCGGTCACAACTGCCGTGTTACTTGTCATTGGTTAATATTATTGACTGTGGTGGACTGGGGCCAATGGCAATGACTGCCGGCGGTGATGGTCCTGTACGTGGCATCCTTGACCGCCATTTTCTGCAGCCTTGCTCACTTGACTCCTGACAGTGTTGGTAGCAAGACCTCCTCGACCTGAGCTGTTGTGTGCTGTCTCTGGGAGCCATCATGCCAAGTCCTGCAGGTGATAGGGCCCCAGCCTTCACCCCAGAAGAGCTGCAGAAGCTTGTGGAGGAGGCCTTCCCCCTTTATGGACTCCTATATAGGGCACCAGAGGAGCAGGTGAGTCCAATGCCATAGTCATGTTTGATAGGGGTTGTGTGTGACGGTGAATCGGGCAAGTGTACCATTGAGGGAGTATATACATGCAGAGGGCGTAAAGTCAAGGTGTGTGAGCGGAGAGGATGTGTATATATGTGCACTTAGTGAGTCAGATCCTGTTGGTATGGTGCCAGTGTACATGACTATCTCCTTTTGTCATCCATGCAGGTAAATTCCCATCAGAAGAAAGGTATCTGGTGTGCCATTGCCAAGTAAGTGCAGACCCTGAGGGTCTACAGACGGTGGAGCACCCATTGTTGCAAGCGATGGGAGGACCTAAGACACTGGGCCCGGAAGACCGTGGAAGCCAAGCTCAGGATGTCCTTCCAACGAGGGAGTGGTGCCCGTCGGACGCTGACCCACCTAATGGCCCACATTTTGGTGGTGGCCTACCCTGAGGTAGATGAGTGTTTGAAGGCAGCACAGCAGCCACAAGGGGGTGAGTACTGACTGTATCCTGGGACTTGGCTCAGGTTATATGGGATTAGCTGTCTCACTGTAGCTTTTGTGAAAATGTACTCAATGCAACATGTATGTAGACTAGTGGGAATGGGAGTAACCACCCGGCCTGAGTATCAGTTGTAGATGTGTTTTGATGGTTTACTGTCAGTGGATGTACATCTCCTATATCAAGACATCTCCATGTCTGCATTGTGGAGATTGTCTAATGGCATTGGCACATGTGTGACTCCATCCTGCCTTTTCTATGGATATGAGCTTGTGCATCATCCTACTCACTGAGTATGACCAGCTCCATCCATCTGAATTTGAGCATTAGTGACTCTAAGGTGTCAGTCCACTCCCATCTGTTTAGCACACCTGTATAAACAAATTTGTGACTCTCATTTTATCACAGGGACTATATACATCAAGTACTGGTAATGGTATTGACTCAATGTGAGACAGCCATTACATTTCCACCACAGATATGGCCTGTATAGGACTGGACTAATGGCTTGATACTTGTATCCCCACATGATGGTCATCTGCTATCTATAGGGTATGTGAAGGTTGCTAAAGTAGTAAAATATAGAAATGTATGTTTAATTAGGCCTGATTGCAATTGTCATGCATTTCTAAGTGCTAGACTTGCGGGGATGAAACCTTGAACCGACTGGGATAGTACTAGAGGTGGTAAGTGCTTAGGCAGACCTTGTCATTGCCAATATGTAGTGGACATGCCATGAATGCCAATGCCCTAGCAATTACAGTGCAACATAGCTTAGTTGCTGCCTACATCATGTCTCAATTTTACTTTGGGGCACATCTGATGGAGTGGAACAATGTCTGCTACCCTTGGCCTAGCTGAAGTGGGTGATTAGGACAGGATTCTGTATTGTATGACTTATGAGATGTTGAAGTGAAATGAATGTTGTATTTCATCTCCTGAGGCAGCCCTATGTAGTATTCGGATGTGTTGCCAGTGCAAAGGCAGTGATGTTGGTCCATGTGTGCATAATGCTTACATGTATTTACAGTCTGAGATGTGTGTTGTCTGGACTTAGGTACATGTATTCACTATTCTGGAATGGTGTGAGTGTAGGTGGTGTTATCATGTTGTAAAGTTCTACTGGTGAAACTGCCTTTGTGGTGGTGTTGTATGTAGAACATTATGCCATATGTGTGTTCCTGAAGTTCATCAGTTGTGACACTGCACTCAATGATTGAGGATGGATGTGTAATATGTGCAATATGGGCAATTATGGATGCACTTAGATGTATGAATAGTTGTGATCTATATGTGTTTGGCATCTGCAGATCTTCCTCTGTGATTGAGACAGATTAATCACATACCTGTACCCCAGACGTATATTCTATACATCGGATGTCACGTGTGGGGGTGTCTAATTTGTAGTGGCTAAAACAGTTTTTGGATCTATTTTGGCATTGCTATACAGAGTGTTAGGTCAGCCATGAAATGTGATGGGCAGATGCTGTGTGGTTTATGAGTGGAGTAGTCTTCACTGCCCTGGATATTGAACAAAGAACATGAGGTAACTGTACAGGCCTGATGTGTTTTGTTCAGTCAGCTGCAATTCCAATAGCTGATAGGTGTATGGAGGGTCTTATGTGAAATCGGGGAGAAATTTGTACTTCATCCAGGGCATGATGTACATGCAGACATGGCATTGGTGGTGATCATGTGGATGACTCCAGTCATGCTGACTTAGTTGGATTTAGATGTAGGTGTGAGGGTTGACATGCAGGAAGGGGTAGTAGTTACATGTTGTAACATGATGTAGGAAATGTGTATTGGCACCTGAGATAGCCTAGCCAGGATAGTTATTGTCAGCTATGCGCATGTATACATGTGTATATGTGAGGTATATTGTGAGGTATATGTTAACCCTCTCTCTCCCTATCTCTCTCTCTCCCTCCTTCTCTTTCTCTATTTGTGTGCATCAGGATAGGCAGGTAAAGGAGAAAGGGCACAGGCGAGTGGGGATGCTGCTGGTCACAGGACTCGGATCCAGTGGCACTGAGGGCAAGGGGAGTGCCACGGGGAGACCAGATCTTCAATCAATCAATCAATCAATAATATTTATAAAGCGCGCTACTCACCCGTGAGGGTCTCAAGGCGCTAGGGGGTGGGGGTTTACTGCTGCTCGAAGAGCCAGGTCTTGAGCTGCCTCCGGAAGGTGAGGTGGTCCTGGGTGGTCCTGAGGTTGGCGGGGAGGGAGTTCCATGTCTTGGCCGCCAGGTAGGAGAAGGATTTCCCACCTGCCGTGGTGCGGCGGATGCGAGGGAAGGCGGCGAGTGCGAGGCTGGTGGAGCGAAGTTGACGGGTGGGCGTGTAGAAACTGAGGCGACGGTTGAGGTATTCGGGTCCCTTGTCGTGGAGGGCTTTGTGTGCGTGGGTGAGGAGCCTGAAGGTGATCCTTTTGTTGACGGGTAGCCAGTGCAGGTGTCCAAGTCATCTTCAGAATTCACTTTCAGTAGACACTCCCTCGCGGTGGCAGACTCTTCTGGGACCACCACAGCACCCTCTTTGTCAGGCACCACCCTAACTACCACTGCCCTTCCTGTAGCACCCCACCCAGCTGCCCGTGCCCGCTAACCCAAGAGGGTGGGCTCTCCTTCGCCGAAGGCACCTCTCCCCCTGCCCTAGTCAACCCTGCTGCCCTCAGTGAGGAGGCTATTGACCTTCTTAGGTCGATCTCTGTGGGTCAGTCAAACATCGTGAATGCCATCCAGGGACTGGCAGCTCAAATGCAGTAGAGCAATGCATCCCTGGAGGGCATTCACAGTGCACTGGCTGGCCTACAAAGATCCTTTCAGTCTCTGGCCTCTACACGGACGCCAGCCAGTCACCTTTTGTTTACCGTCCCCCCTTCACCTACCTCTTCCCCATCCCAAACCCCTCTTTTCAAACCCAGCCAAAGCAAACAGACAAGCATGCATCCACGTCAACAACCAAAGATAGCGCAGACAAGCACCACAAAACTCACCACCAACATGCACACAAGCCACACCCACCTGCAGACACACCATCATCCATTACCTGCATAGACTTCCCCAGCACCCTCTTCTTAACAGACACTACACCAGACATACCTGCAGCCACCACACCAACATTCAGTGATCAAAACCACAACTCCTATTTTACCCACATTCAGCACATTATCAGACCTGCAGACATCCACCCCAGTCACCACATATGCAGACACCACAACCACCAACACACCTACATGCAGTACATCTTCCATACCTGCAGACACCACCCCAACAGACAGTAACCCATCCAGGATGGCATCTCCCTGCACCGCCTCACCCCCTCCTCCCAAGATACATAAATGCCCATACTCACCCACCCAACAGACACCCAGCACCCACAAGCATTCCTTGCATTCACATGCACCCAAGACATCCACCAAGACACCTCCTACAACCACTCCCTCTGCCTCCTCTCCAAACTCTTTTGCCATGACCGCCTCCGTGTGTCTAAGAAGGTGTTCCTCTCAGAGGTTTCCCTGTTCCCTACTCCTTTCCCACCCTTGAGACCCCCAAATGGTCTGTGTCTCTCCCCAAGTCCAGCCCTTCCCCCTCCAAATCCTCCCCTGCCCCCTTGTTAGTACCTATGCCCCTCCTGCTGCCTAGAAATCAACCCCCCAAGTGTTCCCAGCCCTCCCCTAAACCTCGCCCTAAGCCCCTCTCCCAGGCCCAAACCCAAAGAACACCCCTCCCAAACCCAAGCCCAAACCCCCGCCCTCATGCCTGCCTGCCCCCTTTATGACCCTACCCAGTGGATGTCATATAGCAGTCAAGAGTCATGTAGGGGCACACAGAAGTGCCATTTGTGCCTTTGGCACTTTGGACTGGCCAATGGCCTTCTTTTTGTACATATTTATTTATTTATTGCCATATATATTTATAGATTTTAATACATCTGGACCAACCAGCTGTTGGTTCAATGGTAACATACTTGTCCTGCCTTTATTTCCACATGGCTGTATTGTTTTAGCTGCTTTGGTTTGTGTGTGTGTTACATGTGTGTATGTTGGTTGTGCTAGCTTTTCTGTCTGGGCAGCATGTGTGGGTGTGGCCCTGGCATTTGTCCCACTCTGATGGCTGTGTATTGTGTGTAGGATATGTTTGTGTTTGGTACATGCATGTAAGTTGTGTATGGTTTGTGTTGACTTGTGTAATGGTGGTGTTGTGTGCCCTTCTGTGGTTGTTGTGTGTGCATGCGTGTGTGTGGTGATGGGTATGTCAGAAGCGTTGTGTGCTGCGTTAGCGTGGTATGATGTATGCTTCATTGTATGGCTGTGTGATTGTGTATACTGATTGTCAGGTGTTGTTACGTGTTGTATGTATGTAGTGTCATGTGGAGGTGTGTAATGTGTTTGCTTGCTGAAGTGTTTGTGTTGTAACGGTTGTTGTGTAGTTGTGTGAATCAGTGGTGCTGTGTATTGTTGTGTTGGACTGTGCCAGTGATGTTTGTCTGCAGGTTGGTGTGTCTATTGTGCGTGTGTGTTGGCCATGGTGTGTGTTTTATGGATGTGGGTGTGTGTATGTGGGTTTGTAGGTATGAGTATGGGTGTGTGGTTATGTGTCTGTGTCGCCTGCAATCCAGGATGTGTATGTGGTGTGCGCGTGTGTACTTTGGGTTTTCCTACCATGGTCATAATTTGCCGGTCTTCTCCACCGGCCCGTTGATGGTATGACCCCCACCACCAACATGGCAGTCCTTGTACTGCCAAACTCATGATGACCCCCTTAATATCTCCTTAAGGCCGGCTTTAGGGTGGTGCGACCGGTGCCACTGCACCCGATGCTGACTTTCTGTTGGGGTACCATGTTTGCAAGTGTATTATGATTTTAAAAGCAACTGCTGCCGGCGTTCCATGATTCCAACCATTTTCATCCACAAATAAAAATGTCAAGATAAATCTGTGATTTACTGTTCTTTCTGGAGAGAGATCTGAGGTTTTTCTAGTGGGAAGTTTGACTCATCATAAGGTAAAGCATAGAGTTACTATGTATGCTACAAAGAACGTGTACCATGCAGATCACAAAGTGCATATAATGTAAAAAGGTCAGAGTGTTACTGCTTTTGTCAGAGAGATCCTTTTGTTATTTACAGTTTATAAATTAAAATCCAAATATAGAACAGTAAGCTATTAACTGCCATCAAAGAGTTGCATGCAAACAGTAAGGTATAAATTAGAGTGTTATGATTTTTTCCTCAGTCTTTCATTTTCCTAATGTTGCAAAAAGGGTTAATTTGGGTAGAAATAAATTCTTATTATTAAATAGAGCGCCAACAATGGTATTACAGTTTAAATGCTAAGTTTGTGCTTCTCCAGACAAAGCACTCTTAAACTATACAGCCTACCAGTATGGATGATCTGTGACTCCTACACCTTGTGGTTGGCTGTCTTAGGCAACAATTACACATGTAGGATTGATTGTCTATGTACTCTGACACCCTCTCCTACACTGGTATGAGTGATGCTATAAAACTACTTAAATGGATCTGAGACAGAATGGTTATGGAGACTTGAGTGGCTCTTTTAAACGGTAGTAAGAAGAAATCCATGATAGAGGTGGTCATTTGGGGGGGCACCTACAATCATTAATGCACTGGGCACTACTAGTGTTGGCCCTGCATGTCTTCCCGGAAGGAAGTTATACTCTGTTGATAACCAACCTCTGTGCAGTAACTTAAACAAGCACCGCTTTTTAAAACTTGTGTATGTAAATAGGGGCAGGTGTGGTGTCAGAATATCATTGACAGAATATTGTCCGGCATGAACATCTTGACAAACATATATTTCCATTGGAATTAATAATAGCAAATCTACACCCAGTGGGATAGTATTTTTGTAAATGATATTTAGGACAAGTTATTTCTGATAACGATCTTCCGGCAGATAATTGTCTTCAGAACAGCCCATCCAAAGTATCTTCTTCTTATATGCAGTTGAGGCCCCTGTTGAAAATCTAATAATGGATCACTGACAGAATGCCGTAAACAGAAATATCATGCAGTCATAATGACATGTTAAAATTATCAAGGACCAAAATATTGACAAGGTAAGTGCACAAAGGCAAGTAAAGATTTACTATTCTAAACTCCATATCTAAGTACCTTGAAGACCTATGTATTGTCAAGGTACATACACGTGAAGTTATGTATAATAAATATTTAATTTTCCACAGTAACTTACTGTCCCCAATATTTCTATTTCTGAAATGTTTTCAAAATACCAACTTTTACGGTGAATTGTGTGTAATTACACAAAATGGCATAATTTCAGGAATTTAATGTCACAACTGTAGTGTGAGATTCACACATTTAAGCAGTTATGCTGGTGTAATTTAAATATGCATCAGCAGTCTATTAACTTTTTCAACAACCAAGCATCCTAACCTCTCTTGAAGTAGTATCCATGATATCAATCTTGTTGTTAGGAAATGATCAGTGTGAAAATCATCTAGACCTTTTGGTTTTCCAATGAAACTAAGGTTGTTTCTGTGTGAGACGCCCTCTGCATCTTCTGCCTGTTTCAACAGCCAAGCTATGAAATGTTGCAAACAGATAACTTCCTTTTGGAGAGTCTGCAGCTTTCCTTGGCTGCAAACATTCACCCCTCTGCCTCTGTCATGCCGTCCTCTACATTCCTAAAGTCCCAGAAAAGGATGGAAATCTCTACTGCCACCTCTCCCTCCTCTCCAGTCTTAACCTCTAAGGTGGTTCAAATGGATTTGAAGATCTCTGTTGAGGCTAATGCCATTTCAGCTGCCCCTTCCAGCATTCCATGTGTCTGCATAGTTGCTTCTGCGGTTGGTTTTGTGTATTTATCTGTTTTGCCCAGCTGGGTGTCTGCTGGACCCTTATCTTTTCCTATCTCAACACTTTGTTTATGTCACCAAAGATACAGGGAAGCGGGGGTGAGAGTGTCCACCTACTTGACTCTAGTGGTGAACGCTTTAACTATTCATTCATCTATTTGACCACTGTCATTGTCCCCAGAGTACTTGCAGGCCTCCAATCTGCTCCCAGAAAAGGTGCCTGGTTGTGCCAATTGACATGGGGGGCCAGGCAGGAAAGTGTCTATCCAATGTCTGCCAAGCCAGCCCCCACTCTAATGCAACCAATGTGTCTTATTCTCTTGGGGCAGTGGTGAATTGATCTAATTCTTATCCATGGTCTGTCACTGAAGGTGGCACGCTCTTTCTGTCCAAGACTAGCATGGGCCTTTCTATGTGTACAGTATTTTTATAGCACGCTGAGTGCTGTAGATGATCAAAATGAAGGCCTTTATTGTTTCCTAGTCTGCAAATAGACTCACTCAAGGGAGTCTAGTGCCAATTACTTCAGGGCCATGGCCAAGTGAGTTGCGGTCCCCATTCCAACCTGTTAAGTCTGTCTTCCCTCCAAGGGAGGCTGTGTGACTTACAAGAAGCAGCAGCAGCCGTCTACCTTGGGGACAGCGAGTTTCAGTGTCAGTGCAGGCATTCCTAGCAGTGCCTACATATTCTCGGGTCAGGCATTTAGGGGGTCATTCCGACCCCGGCGGGCGGTGGGCGCCGCCCCCCGGGCAGAAACCGCCCAAACACCGCACCTCGGTCAAATGACCGCGGCGGTGATTCCAACTTTCCCGCTGGGCTGGCGGGCGATCTCAAGAAGATTGCCCGCCGGCCCAGCGGGAAAGCCCCTGCAAAGAGGAAGCCGGCTCCGAATGGAGCTGGCGGATTTGCAGGGGTGCGACGGGTGCAGTTGCACCCGTCGCGATTTTCAGTGTCTGCAAAGCAGACACTGAAAATCATTATGGGGCCCTGTTAGGTGGCCCCTGCACTGCCCATGCCAGTGGCATGGGCAGTGCAGGGGCCCCCAGGGGCCCAACGACACCCGTTCCTGCCAGCCTCTTCCTGGCGGTGTAAACCGCCAGGAACAGGCTGGCGGGAAGGGGGGTCGGAATCCCCATCAGCGCCACCATGGAGGATTCCCTGGGCCAGGGGTAAACCGGCGGGAAACCGCTGGTTGCCCTTTTCTGACCGCGGCTTTACCGCCGCGGTCAGAATTGCCCATGAAGCACCAACAGCCTGTTGGCGGTGCTTCCGCGGCCCTCTGCCCTGGCGGTTTCAAACCGCCAGGGTCAGAATGAGGGCCTTAGTTCTCAACCTCTCCCTATTCTGGGGTACATCCCATAGCCCCACTCTGATTCCAGTGCTGTCTCCAGGCTCTGAGCTGTCCTCGGGCCCAGGACTCTACCACACAACTCCCAGCTGGACTCTTCTCACGATTCCCAACACTTGTGCTCTCCACCTGTCCACTTCCTCCAGGATCTCACATCCCACATCCCACAAGCACAAAAGTTACTGGTTGAATGCAACACTGGACCAGGCCAAAAAGAGGTGCAGTCCGGTGCCCAGGTGCCTGTCCATCGTGCACCGAGCTCTCTATTGCTTCATGGCTGTTCTTGCCTCTTTTGACTGGAAATACTTGCTGAAGAAATTAGAAGTTATGAAAAATGGCCACTGTTAGCAGATGGAAATACTGTTGTGTCTGGATATCAACCATCTCTATAAAATACAGACATAAGTTTTTACACCTTAGGTTTGCAGATTGCTTGCATAGATTTGACTCCAAAATAGACCTTAAATGCTGAAAATGTAGATCCTCATTTACTTATTCCCTTAATTTTGCATAATTAATAACAACATGTTTTTCTTTCAATTGAACATGCAAACCAGCAAATACATCACTTGAAGCAAAGCACTTCACTATTCATGGAGTGTATTCTACTTAGTTCAATTTGCTCAATCTGTCAATTTAAAACAAATATTCCCCATTGCATGCCAAGGGCTACCCTTCATTAGGAGCCAACAATCAGATTTAATATCTCATCCTGTTCGAAACAAAATTTGCTACTTGAAAAAGCAATGTGTTTTCCCCATATAATTCAAATAAAGATATCAATGAGGCATCAATTTCTCCCTCCTTGAAGTGGTTAATGGTCCAGAATTTCTTATCTATGTACATTTGCCCTAAACAAGTCAATCCTTATTTACTCAGGTATTAAATTGTGGTATGTTCAATTGTGAGCCAAAGGGACTTGTTGCTGATTAGTGAGAGCACCAGGGAGTGCAATTTTGCATAACCTCTCATATTTGCAACATTGTTATATATCTCAGTGTCAATCTGTTCCTGAGAGGAAGGGAGTACAGAAGACAATACTGCTGGCCACATGCCCAAGTCTACGAATTCTGTTTTCATTACAATGTAGATGTGATGTTAGTAAAGCTATCATCCTAGGTGCATGAAATTCAATGGCTCCATTGCAATGGCAGAGAACAATGGGGATGGACAGCAATTATGTTGCCCTATGTATGCTTAAGGAATGCAAGAGGTTGTCTCACTCATAGCATTCAATCTGGATGACACTAGTTTGTCAAACAGAAAAGTGACTAACAAAGTGAGTGTGTGCTCCTGTGAGAAAATGCCTCTTTTGTCATGGTTAGCCCCCACTTTTGCCTGGTATTTGATGTAGTCTCAAAGTTGTTAGTGCCCAGGGCCCCTGCTATCCAGGCTCCCTGGGCCAGATCACTTTCCCTAAAACTGTTGTGATGCATAGGCACAATTGACAACACCTTTAGCTGCCAGTAAAAGTCTCTAGTTAATGATACTTAGATAGCCAGGGGATGGGGTGCTAAGGGTAGGCCCCTGAGGGTGCAACACTGATCGTTCCACCATCTAGGGCCATGTACCCAAAGCACCCAGCACTGTCATTGCAGGCTGAGTGTTCTGATGCAATCCTAAAAGACAAACTCAACATAGCACACAGCTTGTGTACACTGTCCACTACGTTCTGCATGCACTGTAGGTATGTCACCCCTCTGGCAGGTCTTCTAGCCCTTAGTCAGGGTGCTCTATACTGTATGTGAGGGCATAGATGCGTGAGTAGTATGCCCCTACTGTGTCCTAAGTGAACAGAGCAGTCATTTTAATACATGTGCTGGACACTGGCCTGTACGAGTTTCACAGCTACATGATGGTTACTCTGAATCCTGGGTTGCTTGGTATCAAACATTTCAGAATGATAAATCCAAACTGGTACCAGTATTGGATTTATTACAAAATGTACCCATGGGTGCAAAAACTAACATCCCTGGCATGGGGGCTGGCTGGTTACAACCAGCCTGTAACCCTGGGGTGAGAGATCCTGCTATCTATGTCCCAGAACAAAGCCCTTTCTCGGTGGAGGTGTAAACACCCCCTACTTCAGGAATGTGCACTGCGCTGCTTGTAAGCTTCAAAGGGCTTACTGGCATTGAAACCTGACCCCAAGCCTTCTGCTAGCATCAGATGGCCACCTCCATTGCACACCCCTATTTTTGAACTTTTTATGGGAGTAACGGCGGGAAACCACACAAAGGACAGGAGTAGTGGTCAGCCCCAGCTTGCACCACCCCTGAATGCCCACTAAATACAGTATTTAGTGGGCATCCCTAGAACAAGAAATCAGATTCCAAGGACAAAAGAAGACCAGCAATAAAGAAGACACAAGGCTTGAGAACTGAAGTCCTGCTGCACTAAGAAAAGGTGCCAAATCCTGCCTGTTGCACCCAAGACATCGCTGAGATGTTGCTTGGATGTTAGATGGACTTTACAACCCCCCAGAGGACCTTCCCTCTTCATAAATCACCCAATATCCCTCTCCTGCAACCAAAGACCCAATGAAGGCCATTTCACTGACTGGCTGCTGACCAAGGAATTGGATGCCACAGCCAGACCAAACTCCACTTAACAGATTATGAGGACAAACCATGCAAGTGTGCCATGTTTGGTGGCACTGTGCCCTCCACTGGCCAAATTTTGCAATAGCCTTAGGTACGGTCACCTAATGTCGGACACCCAGGAGGACAGTCCATTCCAGACTGCAAAAGGACCAGGAGGAAGCCGCAGTCAAGTGACTTTAGGAACCGCTTGGACCCCTTACCAGAGTGTCCCTGCTGACCTGCAAGTGACCCTCAAAGTAACCTACCTCCTGCTTCCAAAGGCACCTTTGTGCAAGTCTCCTGGCTCACCGATTCATTCTACAAGCTTCCACCCTGTGCCCTGCACCGAAGATCCAGCTGGTCCCCAGGGGCCCCCCCTTGTGACCTTGACACTCCAAGGGGACCCACCGGACGTACTTTTAGGTCCAGCTGTGCAGTGATTTTCCAAGTGGTCCCCCGTGGTGGCCTAACACCAGCTCCAACTACTTTCTGCAGCTCTTCGTGCCAAACTGGGAGCTGCCTGAACTTCTCCAACTGGTCCATAGTGCCCACCGATGTCCTTGTCATACCTGCAAAAGGAGACATTGGTAAATGCATTGCCTGATTTTATATGCATTTTCAAAGTATTTTCTCTATTGATTCCTATGGTGCGTAATTACGCACAAAAATACTATTTTCATCAACACTTCTACAATTCATAACTTAAAAAGTATTTACCCAATTTTGATGATCTTGGTTTTACACTTTTCATACAAATCTGAAGTATCTTTGTAAATTGATCTCAAATTTGTTTTTCAGTGTTTGGTCTCACTTATTGATATTGTGAGTACAACTAATGCTTTGCACTTCTCCAGATTAGCCTAACTGCTCAACCAAGCTACCATAAAAAATACAGCATTGGGTGGTCTAGTTTTTACTCCTGTAAATCAATGTGTGGTTGCCTGGACCCCCTGCACAGTGTGCCAAGCTTTGCACACTACATGGAGGGACAGCCTCCATCAGCTCTCTCAAACTGGGAGGTATGCATCATGAGAGAATCAGATTGTAGGAATTTGGGTTACTTGTTGAGTGGGAGGGACCCTACTCAATCAGTAACCACAATTTTTGCCAGGGTGAAACACAAGAAAACCCAAAATTAAGTAGGCCAGGGTGGAAATATAATTCCACTCACGGAGAGAATTTGGGAACTCCACATTACACCTGTAATGTGGAATTCCCTCCAGATTCCACCATCCGCCATATGGCGGAACTCTGTTTCTGCTGGTGGGTGCAAAATGCTTTTTGATGCTTGCGAGACTTGTTTTGGTGCAAAAGATTTGCCAGCCTCTAGCAAGTGCATGCAAGATTTGCTGGCTGATTGATGGCTTTCGTTGCAACAGAGCCTTTTGGCACCATTTTCATAACACTGATGAGCGCTAGCGGGCCCAGCTTTTCTTTTTGGCACATTTTCTTCACAAGAAGCACAAGGAGCAACTAGATCTATTAAAAAAGATGTTTTTGAGCGAATAGTTTACTCCAAAGGACCTTTCTGGTTGTTTTTTAGTGTGAAAAGGATTTTTTTTATTAACTTTTGTTTTCTCAATGCGAAGTGCCCCAGAGACTCCAACTTACTCTTCCTGTCCAGAAGGCTCCTCCCAGTGCTTTGTCCATCTCCTGGACACTTGTCATTTTGATTTCCTGGTAGAAGGATGTCTGCAATTGCTGCTGCATTTATACCATTGGATTTTAAGGACTTTGTTTCTGTGATGTCAAATGTAAGTACAAAAAAAAAAAAGTTTGTAATAGGGTGTTGTTTGTTTGATAGAGGGCATGCCCCAGTATTTAATTGTACTTTAATCCAATTTTTAAATTTGATTGTGGTTGTGATGGGTGGCCTGAAGTTCCAGTAGGGGATCTAGTTATTATTTTACATTTATTTTTTTATCTTTTGTAAGGGGAAAGGATTGCACAGCTCAAAACATTTTCTCCACATTTGTTACATTTGCACTAATTATTTATTTTACTATGTGGCCTAGTCTGCCCATGGGCCATGCAACCAGTACTAGTCATGGGTACATGAAACAACTGCTTCTGTGATATATGTTATTTTAAAGCATCATTGAGGCCAGGAATGGAATTGGTTTGAATTAAAAATGTGTTTTTTTGTATTTCGTGTTTTTTTCTGCCCCAAAAAATATTTTGGTGTGGTAATATTTGATGCCTTGGGAGGATTTGTGTTGTTTTAACATTTTTATAGCTCACTTAAGTTTCATTTTTGGCATTGCTGAATCAATGTTAGTGTTTTCATCATTGTTACCATTCCTCCTTTGTCTGGCCACTGTGTGTTTGTGGGTGTGCGCGGGTGCACACGCGCGCGTGTGTGTGTGTGTGTGTGTTTGGCATAGGCCACTATTTGTCTTTGTTTATTTTCCATGCCATGTGTCCGGGGGCCGTTTTATGTAGTCAGTGTTATCCATGCCTCCTAGCTTGTTGTTTCACCCAGTGGCCAGTGGCCATTTTGTGTAGCTAGTCAGTGTATCTTTGCCATAGGCCTGCATGTATTCTTTGTTGTCCATACCTATTTGCTTGTTTTAATTTGACCATGTGGTTGGTGTAAATTTTGTATAGGCAGTCTGTGTCTCTTTGTCATAGGCCCGCTTGTGTTCTTTTCACTCCAAAGCCTGCTTGCTTGTTGTAGTTTGGATATGTGGCTGGCAGCCATTTTATCTAGCTAGTCAGTGTGGTTTTGCCACAGGTCTGCATATGTTATTTGTTCTCCAGGCCTCCTTGCTTGCAGTTGTTGTTGTCTGACCATGTGGCAGGCAGCCATTTTGTGCAGCCAGCCAGTGTGCTTTTGCCATAGGCCTGCATGTGTTCTTCTTTGTTCTCCATGTCTCCATGCTTGTTGTTTGATCATATGGCCAATGGCCATTTTGTGTAGTCAGCCAGCGTGCTTTTTCCATAGGCTTGCATGTGTTCTTGGTTGTCTATGCCTCTGTGCTTGTCATTGGGTGACCATGTGGCTGGTAGACATTTTGTGCAGGTAGTCAGTGTGTATTTCCATAGCCCTGCATGTGTTTGCTGTTCTCCAATGCCTCCTTGCTTGCTGTTGTTGTTTCACCATGTGGCCGGCAGCCATTTTGTGTTGGCAATCAGTGTGCTTCTGCTTTCACCATAGACCTCCATGTGTTCCTCCTTGCTTGTTGTTTAACCATGTGGCCGGTGGTCATTTTGTGTAGGTGGTCAGGGTACTTTTGCCATAGGCCTACATGTGTTCTTTGTTGTGGCCATGACTCCTTGTTTCTTCTTGTTGGTTGACCACACGGCCTGTGGCCATTTTGTGCAGCCAGCCAATACATAAATCCTTTTTTTCCAGTTTTCAAGGCCATTTTTTAAAGAGAGTAATAAAAGAGAGCTATGCCCTTTGTTTGTGTTCACTTTTTTTTAATTACCCTGATGTCAGTTTAATATACTTAATGATCATTGTAGTATGTGTATGAAGTGTTTAATTTTACATGGATTTTGTTTCATTTTTTCAGCCATACCTCCTTGCCTCCCAAATCCTAATGTGTTCCTCATAGTCCCCTAGTACACCAGCAATTAATTTTGTAAAATATTATTCATTATTCATTTATTTATTTTGTATTTATTTTGTTACCTTTTTTGTTCTTTTAATTAAAAAAAATAATGTAATTAATGTTTTTTTACATTTTCCCTTCATCCACCCCCGGTCTGCCATAGGCACCTGTCACACACACTAACATCCTGCTTTTAAGGTGAGTGGCCCCGTCTCGACAGATGCATGATCGGCAGGACTTGCTCCTCCCATGTTTTTAGTTGTGGGGGAGGAGTTGGGGGTCCACCGCCAGTCCTCTGTACAGCTATTTGGTGTCTTGCAACCACAGAACGTACCTTCCCCCGTATGTCATTCCACTTCTTCCTGATGTCATCCCTTGTTCTTGGGTGCTGTCCCACGGCGTTGACCCTGTCCACGACTCTCCGCCATAGCTCCATCTTCCTTGCAATAGATGTCTGCTGCACCTGTGATCCGAATAGCTGTGGCTCTACCCGGATGGTTTCCTCCACCATGACCCTTGGCTCCTTCTCTGACAACCAGCTGTGTCTTTGTGGTGTAATGGGTGTAGTGTGAGTGGTATGTGTGAGGGTGTGTGGAATGATGAGTTGGGGTGTGTGTTGTGAGGTGCGTGGATGGTGTATGGGTGATGGTGTTTTGTGGCTCAGTTTCAGTGGGTGCTCCTGGCTTGTCTTTCTCCCACTTGCCAAAATCTTTGGGTCGTAAAGGGTTGTGGAAGTGTGTGTTTATATGTGTCATGTGTGTGTAGTTTGAATTGTCCAATGTGGTATAGTTTTGTATGTGTGTGTATATTTTGAGTGCGGAGGTCTGTACCGCCAATGGTTTACCGGGTTTGAATGACCGCCACAGTGATTCGTGGGTCATGATGATGTGGGCGTAGTTCTGTTGGCATAACGGTGTGGGTTTTGGTACTGCCAGTTTATCACTGACCTTTGGGCTGGCGGACTTTTGTGTGTGTCTGTATAGTGGCGGATTTCTTTGTGAGGGCCATAATACGGATAGCTGTATACCGCCGCGGTATGTTGGCGGCAGTCTGCATGGTGGTAAGCAGCACTTACCGCCAATGTTGTAATGAGGACCAATGTGTCCGCTATAGAGTACATCTATGCCACAATATGTGATCCACAGTAAAAATGAATACTGGCCATTTTCCTTCATTTTTCAGAGGAGGATGTTTCACTATACAAGAAGTGAATTGTTGAGAAAGTGGCAAGTGAGAAAAATGGAAGCAGAATGGCTGGAAGTTAGTGGTCCGGGAAGAAGCTCTGGAAGGCAGCCTTTAGTCTCCATAGAGGGCAGTGCAGCCAACACCAGCAGGAAGAACACTGGCAATGACAGCAACAGAAGAATCTATGCCAATCTCTGTAAAGGCTAGGTTTCAGTTGGAAGGGCTTCAGTCAAGTGCAGAGATTAAGGCAAAAGTGGTTGAGTAAGTGGCAGTACAGATGAACATTCAGAGGATGTTCCAGGACTATCTGGATGAACCAAAATAATTTTACGTGGATCAAAACCCATTGGTCTATTGGTGTGGGAAGATGCAGCAATGGCCAGAAGTCAGCAGGCTGGCAATGAAGTATCTGGCTAATCCGGTACCCAGTGTGGTTGCGTGCAGTAGGGGTAGTTGCCACAGACAGAAGGACCAGTCTCTCACCTGAGAACTTGGAGAGATTGACTATGATTAAAATAAACAAACACTTCATGACTCACAATTACACAGTTCCTAAAACACCACAGGAAGAGAAGGCAGATGGCCAGCTAACTCAAGTGTGTTATCTGACCAACTTCTGCGCGAACCCACTGAGTTTGAGGACAAACTCTACTTCCATGACTAAGTAGGCCACCATAGAACTTTCAAATTATTGTTGAACTGCTCTGCCAAAAAAATGGATATAGATAGAACATTATGTATTTTGTTTGTGTCTGGCTTATACAGCACCACCATTTTAGGCACATTTATGGCCGGATTGGAGTTGGACCTGTGTGCAGGGAAGAGGTCTTCCCATTCCCTTCAATGACATAGGAGACAATGTCTGCCTCCGTCAAATGCCTTTTCCTTCTTTTTCTTTAACATTTCCTAGCAAGGCTGCCCCAGTAAAGATCATTTGATTTACAAGACTGACAATTTGCCAATGTGTTGCTTCCATCAAAAGAGGAGATGCAATTGTGTACTACTATGCTTGGATAGTAACAAGTAACTATTGCACCAATGAGCGATATATTATTGAGTGATTTTGAGTGATGATTGATGATTTATGTGATGCAGACAGTGAGGGAGGGTGTTCAACTAATTGTAAGCTTGATTTCAATGATTTACGATGTTTGGGGCCTGACGGGTGATTGGCCCTTTCACACTTAGCTAAGTTTACTTGCACTGTCCATTCCTTGCTGTACTTATTTCTGGTTCTTCAGAGACCAGGCCAGTCAGTTTAGTTAACCAACACAAATCTGCTCAAAGTACTCAAATAAGTTTCCTCTTCTTGTGTATCAACAGCAGTGCACGACAGGTATATTTCTCTTAATCTCATTTGGGTCAGGTATCAGACTGATTCGTTACTCTGAGTCAGGGCTTAGGGCAGGACTACCTCAACAGTCAAAAGAAGCCAGTTATTTACTTTAAAGAGAAACCTAACCAACATAATGATGACTCTAAGAGCTCTACTAAGCCCTGTGGGGTGGAGAGAGGTGTGTTGATTTGGGAAATTCTAGGTAGTGAGCTGGATCAAATGTCAAACTCTTCTATTATATTGTTATGATCGCGGGCTGTAAATGGAGACAGACATGTGCTGATGTCCCATCATCAGCATCACATGATGGACACAATCAGGTAAATGTTATGACTGTTGTGAGATTGATCAGCCAGGTACATGCAACTACTTGTCTGGGATGGATTGTAAAATTGTTCTCATTTCTCCCTCTTAATCATGATCTGATGTGATTGATTGCAGTAGCTTATGTCATTCTTCTGCCTCTTGGTCCATTCCTCATGAAGTTTATCTTCTGTCCTTCTCCTTGACTTTACAATATTGTTACTGTTTTACAATCCACAGTCTTTTTCTTCTTCTGCATGAAAGGCGAAAGCTCCACAGCACTTCTGCTTACTGCACCGGACCTGTTGAGCTATGCACTCAAGATGGACATTTTGAGTAGAATGCAGATGCACCGTCTAATTCGTAATTTATATACAATATCATTTTACTTTCAACAATCATAATTTTTAGAACTATGTGGGTTCAATCACTCCTCCATAATTTGTATTTTTTAAATCTGGAGGACTGAACATTTACATATATAATAACTTGGGTCTCTAAGGCCAAAGGACAGTTTGCAGTACATTTAATTGAACTGTCATTCATTAATTTCCTTCTACAAGAGATTTTATGATGATGATGTGCTGCTCATTACCCTAATGAATATTGTTGTTGTGTAGTGTTTGTCTTTGTCACACCTTTACCCAGCTCCCCTTTCCCATCTGTTAATCAAACCCCTAACCCTCTTCCCCAGGCTGTTGGGTTTATTGAGGTGTAACTTAATTTACACCATAAATGGAGCACACACTTGGTGGGGCGAATGTGGTGAGAGCGACACCAATTCACTGTGGTGGGATATTCTAGTACCAGAGCAATAGCTCACACAAGCTCTACTGACCCACCCATGCATGGAAGGTGTTCACAATTTAGATATGTATAAAATAATTCATCAACATCATCATTCAGGTCATGTCTTGGGTAAACGCTTGACCTTGTCCTCTCCTGAGTCCACTTCTCCTGACTCGAGAATTTTGTTAGTGTAATTAAATAATAGCTCACCATTGCTCAGAATAACTTGCTATTGCTAATTATAATATCAGGTCTTTGGGTCAAGTTGGTAGTCTGGTCTGAGTCTTTGTAAAGTTCTGATGTAAAGAAATAACCACTAACTCTGTGTTTTATTTCAATCTAGTTGCCTGTGATGGATAATCCTTCTGATTAATGCTCCAGTTGGATTTCACCTAGGTGGGAGTCAGTTCTCACTTGTGATGTCTCATCTGTTAGCGCACTAGCCTGCTACTACTACCACCCCCATTAAGAAGGCACCTTGGGTAACCCTGCAATAAGGCTTTGGAAGATTGAAAGAGGCAGCAGCTATGCTGCAGCTATTCAAGTAAGAGAACTATGGAGTGAAGTGAACTAGTTTAGTTACTAACTAACTTCTACTGAAGATTAAGATGTTGCTTAACTAGGGTATTGTAGGCAATATAGGCATAGTTACATAGGATAGTAGGACAAGGATATAACTAACTGGTATGCACTTTGATAAGCAGGTTGTTTTTAAAAAACTGCGCTAAAAGGCAGCAATGAAAAGTAAATGATTTCAGGGATAAAGTAAAAGAATAGTTTCCATATAAATTTTTTTCAAGATATAAAACATACCCTCTCCACCCACAACAGGCCCATCACTCTCCCCAAACAACCCTGTCCCCAGCCAATGTCCAGAAAGTCCAACAAAAAGTTCAAAGACCCTTTCTTTTCCCAATTCCTACCCTCTCTATCCACAAGCCCTGCCTACCAAAATAAAAAGTCAAAAAGGGCATCAGAGGGCATCATCTATGCAGGTTCGAAGACTTCCCAAGTCCTCATGAAGGCCTTCCACCTCCTGATCAAGCAGTGCCAGCTCTTGCAGCACGCAGAATTGGAAGCAGTCTGGGTAGTATTGAGGCCACCAGTCGAGGAGTGGGAGAATCCCAGCTGCCGGCGGCGCTGGTCATGTTGTGGCTGGGATGAAAGTGCTGGCGATGTTGTGGCCTGGATGGAGGTGCTGGGGGCTGGCTGGAGGGACTGGGGCAAGTGCAGGGTCTAATGCCTCCACCTCCTCCAGAGCCACCAGCCGACAATGTTCGGTCTGGATGTCATCCATCTGGTGCCACAGCAGCTGGGCTACTATCTCTGGAGGAGATGCTGGACCAGCAGGAGTAGCTATAGCAAGAAAAAAAATAAAAAGCAAATTGGAAACAATGCTCTGTGGAAACACTTGTTTATATAGTGGTACAGTATCAGTACATTTCTGGTCCCCTAGGGCCATTACACTTTTGATGTGATAACTGGTCACATGCCTCAAATAAAAGCACTGACTGGCTGCAAGGAATGAAGCCAGAAGACCACCAGATTAAAACTAGGGGCCTCATTTACGAGGCCCTAGCGGCACACTGTGCCACTGGAGCATAATTGTTTTTCACTGCTCTCGTGACACGGTGTGCCGGTCCATATTTACAGTGCCATGCAAAGCCACCTTGTAAATATGGACCCCTTTCATGCATAACACTGAGTGAAAGGGGTGTTCCAAGGGTGTTGCTGTGGATGTTCCCACACAACACCCATGGAATCCGAAGGAATCTGATGCTTTCCCAGATTTACATCTCTGGGAGTATATCAGATTCCTACACCACATCAGGGGTGCCGTTAATGTGGCACAACGGGTAGAAATAACATCATTTCTCCTTGTGTTTCCTCTGCATCGTGCAGCACACATAGAAAGAGGAAAACACCATTAACGATTGTTTTTCTGTGCAGGAAGGTGCTCCTTTCTGTACAGAATCAATCATCCCCGCAATGCAGGCACCCTTCCACCTGGTGCAAGGGCACCTGCTTTGGTGCCAAGCAACCATTTGTGTACCAGTGCAAGGACAGAAATGCACCATATCTTATAGATACTGTGCATTGCTGCCCTTATGTTTTGATGTAAAGGCGACACAGCAAAAAGGCTTCAGGTGCTGCCCTGCACCAAAACTTAGTAAATGAGGCCCTATGTGATTTTTTTCTTTTAAAGAATTTCCTAGTAAAAGAAAAATAAATTTTATGGCAAGACCGGAGGCTCCTATTGTGCTTACTTTTCCTGCTTTAATTACAATAGCAGCTGCAGTCAAGAACAATAACCAATCCCATATGGCTAGCAGAACAAGCTAACAATGGAAAACAAAGAAAAAACAAATGACCAATCAGAACACAATACACCTAAAAGATATACCAGGCTTGACTGCAACCAGCCCTCTCTTCTTGCTGCTCGCAGTCAAGATAAGTATTTCTTTTTGCGTTCAACTAAATTTTACAGTGTTTATTATTACAGCATTTATTTGCTGGTTATATTTGTGTCTTTCGGCATTTATAATAAGCTCAACCTGTTTCTTTAAAGTTTTCTCACCTTACCTGCTTCTGTTTTTCTCCTCACGCGTGCTGAGTTTTAGCCGTTTCGACCGTTTATCTCACGCCTATCGCGCTGTTGCCGCTCAAGCTGCCGCATCTAAATCCCTTCGTCAGCCTCGCGTTTACCGCCTGCAAGCGTCCTTTGATTTAGACGCGTTCATAAGGCTATTTTTAGCCTTTTTTCCTCAACCGGCTCTCTCGCTCTCTTCCCTTCACGCTTCACTGCTGTTTATTGGCAGCTCTCCGTCTTCCTCTGGGGACCCCCTAGAGGCACGGCCTTAATTAGAGGAAAGTCCTGACTGACTGAAGTGTTTGTTTTGTGTCACGCCCCTCTTCCTGAGACCTCCCTCTCAAGAATTAATCATTTTTTCCCAAATTTGCTCGTATTTCACAGATAAAATTTATTTTTCCTCGTTTTTGAGGAAAATAATGATTCTGAAAAAGTTTTTTCTGATAACTTAAATAAGTTTATACAATCTTCAGTGGCTAAGGCAGTTTCTGCTTCAATGTCTAAATTGTCTAAACAAATTGAGAATACAGTATCATTGTGTCTTTCACAATCCCAATCGGCCCTGTCTGCTGGGGAAAGCAGAAAGCACAAAGCCACGGAGGCTTCTACTGTTAACCAGTCCAATATCCCTTCTGCGCTGCTGAGTAGTGAGTCTAACTCACACAGGATGGAGGACGGCTTTCCTCACAGCCCTCCTTTGTCGGAGGGGAAAAACTCTATGGGTTCTAAGAGTAAGGCTAAGACCAAACATTTACTTCAACACACAAGATTGTGATTGACAATATGAAGGACACTGATAATGAGATGGATGATATAGAGTCTGATAAAGACTTGGATAATATCAGTAATTCTTATTTCTGGTCCACCTTCCAAAAAAGCTAAACCAGCGTCAAGTGAACAAATTTCTACTCCCCTCCTAGACCCTAAAGGGAATCCTATGTTTGATCCCAAACTAATCCACCACCCTAATTCCACTGAGTGGCTGCCTTCGGATCACGTCGCAGAATATATTACAGCCAAATTACGCCTCCCTCTTGACAAACAAGTGTGCGCCAAAATTTGCTCCAAATGTCCTAGACCTTCTCTTTCTCTCCACATTACTTCCACTCCCTCTATTGATTCTTGATTCCCATGAACGACGAAAAGGTCTTTTGCTTAAATTGGACCCTGAAATGGCTAACCTTGCCGCTATGGATCCAGACCCCAAAGCGGATGGTCTGGTGTTTGGAGATTCCTTTATCAAGGAACTAAGTAGATATGTCACAACCTTCACTTCTTTGGATAAAGCGCAACAATCACTCAAAAAAGTTTTTAATGCACAGGTTTTTGCCAGGGCCGGTAGAGGAAGGGGTCGCTCCTCTGGCTGTTACGCCAGATATCAAGGCTACAGAGGCTCCTTTAATTCGCAATAACAAGACTTCCATCCCCAATCTTATCCCCAACGAACTAGAAGCTTCAGGGGCAGAAACCAGCGTAACTCCAAATCCTATACTCCCACATGTAAGCCAACCTCCTGGCCATCTATCTATAGGGGGTCGTATAAAATTCTTTTTCCACAGGTGGAAAAAGATTACTTCAGATCCCTGGGTTCTTGATACTGTCAAGGGTTATTCAATAGAATTCTACGACACCCCCTTCCAATCATCTCGTCCTCCTCCTCTAAAATTCTGAACAGACATGGCAGCCCTGGTTTCTTCAGAAATCCAGGCACTCGTTCTCAAACGAGCCATCCAACCTGTTCAACCTCATCATTCAAGTTTCCTAAGCTCTATTTTTCTAGTGGTCAGGAAAAACAAGAAGATCAGACCAGTTATAAACCTCAAACAATTCAATCAATTTGTTGTTTATCGCCATTTCAAAATGGAAACAATTTTGCATCTCAGAGATTCTCCTCTCTTGAAAGACTGGATAGTTCGTCTAGACCTTCAAGACGCCTATTAAACAGTACCCATTCATTATTCTCACAGGAAATTCCTTCAGTTGCAATGGCTTCATCAGACCTATCAATTCACTTGTCTACCTTTCGGTCTTTCTTCTGCCCCTTGGTGCTTCACCAAGTTAATGAAACCAGTAGCCGCTCATCTCAGAGCTCAAGGGTTCAGACTAATATTTTATCTAGACGATATCCTTCTTATGCATCAAAACATGTCCACTCTTCGCTCTTAACTGTCTTACACCATTTCCCTCCTGTCGGAGTTAGGTTTCATAATCAACAATGACAAATCTGTACTAAACCCATCCCAATCCACAGAATTCCAAGGATTTCTAGTTAATGCCGCTCAAGGCACTCTTCACTCCCAGATACAAAAATAAAATCCATCAAGCCAGAGATAATCCACTCTTTACAGCAGACTTCTTTCTCCCTAAGGTCTCTTGCAAGAATTGTAGGTCTTATTTCCTCCTCGATTCAAGCGATTTTCCTAGGACTCCTTCATTATCGAGCGCTGCAAAGATTAAAGATTCTGCATTTGTGCAAAGGTCTTGCTTATTCAGACTCCATCCTTCGCGATCACGAATCCCGTACAGAACTTCAATGGTGGCTAGATTACCTAGAAGCCTGGAATGGCAGGACTATCTTTGCATCAGCCCCAGATCTTGTATTAGAATCCGATGCAAGCCTAACAGGTTGGGGAGCAAGGTGTGGTCAAATATCAACTGGAGGCACATGGTCACCTCAGAAGTCTTCATTGCACATCACTTGTTTAGAGACTAAAGGGAGGGATATTTAAAAAAGTTAGCATAAATGTGGTGGGATAATACTCGCCTCCATGTCTTTAATAAAATGAAGACTTTCCATCATGATTATTTGGAAAATCTGCATTATCTCTTATTAATGAGTAAGGCATTATACACTATGCACAATTATTCTTGTGCTACATTAATGTAGGCATGCTAGCACATCTGATATTTTGCTACTCCCCACAGTCTGCAGCATGTTTTTGGGTAGCTATAATGGACAATTTATTATCTTACTTTAATTCCGATGCTCTGCTCTTCTCCAACTGCCTTTCAAGTCTACCCTGATTCCAAGGAGGCAGATGAATAATAGTAATACTTTGTCACACATGTCACGTATAAAACGCAGATATTCTGTCTGCAGTAAGTAGACAGTGGGAAAAACAATGCACTGCAATACAGGTAAAGAAACGGGATATAGATGTTATTTGGCACATGCGTCATAGAGTATCCCATCTACCAAACTCTAAATCAGGGACTCAGACCCACTTTACTCCCTGGCTTCGCCCTTCAATACAAATTATTTTCAATAAATACCTTCGCTAGGCAGTGAGGAAACAGTCTACTGCAGGGTAAATTAGAGGGATTAAGGCAGGTAGAGGTTTGGCTCAGTAGTGGGGTGTCACTGATCATCATGTGCTAAGCTTTGGCTTAGTCAGTCACTGTAGTTGATGAATGATGAAAGAGAAAAATGTGAACAGGCATGAATCCATTATGGAAGCAATGAAATCTATATAGATAAATCACTTGGCCTGAAAAATGTGGCACATGCCAAGAATGGATTTTTAATTTTTTTTGCATAGGTTGGGACAAACCTGAGGAAAGAATAAAGGAGTGAAGTACCAGGAGGAGACTGGGTGGGACTGAGAAACACACCTTGTTTTTGATTTGTAATGCATTGAAAACTTTATAAATACCACATTAACTGAAACAGGCAAATATTGCACAGCCAACTCCACAGTGCCGAAGAACCATGCTACAGTTAAGTCACAGGTGATGAAATACCATAGGGTGAGAAATGATGAATGATGATAGATGGGATATCTGCCTCACTTAATAAATATAGGGGCTCAATATGAGTTCGGAGGATGGTTTACACCATCTGCTGAACTTCCCACGGGGAGGTTACCGCTATACAGGCTACTTTCCCACCAGCCCATTAAGAGTTTCCTGCTAAGTCAGCGAGCAGAAACCTGAGTGTCTGCCCTCTGGCCTAGCAGGAAACAGCCTACAGCATTGCCTCCGGCTTGTAATTGAGCCAGTGGCAATGCTGTATAGAGCCGGGTGCACTAGCACTCTCTCAATGTTCACAGTCTGCAAAGAAGACAGTGAAAATTGCGATGGTGCTGGCCAGGGGGGCCCCTGCACTGCCCATGCCAAGTGCATGAGCAATGCAGAGGCCCCTCCAAGGGCCCCCTGCACCTGTTGTCTGCCAGTATTTTCATGGCAGTGGCACTGCCATGAAACCGCTGGTGGAGAAGGGGGACCTAATCACCAGGGCAGCGCTGCTAGTAGCGGATTGGGACTGCCGCCACCTTTAGACCGACAGGATCTCTGATCTTGGTGGAGCTGGTAGTCCCCTAGTGAACACCAGACTCGTAATGAGGCCCATAGTGAGTATAGTTAATTTGTCAATAAGCAAGTAATGTGACTTACCACCAACTGTCCCTGCCACCACTGAGACTCCCCCTTGAACTGCCTCCTCTGCTGCGTGTGGCACACTAGTGCTGCCGCTTGCCCCGGCACTTGTGGTTTGTGTGGCTCGAAAAGACATTACACATTTTAGATGCCAGATAAGCCTCTGGTTATTACTTTTTTTTTAACAAAATACAACCATGATACCTCACTACAGTTCGGTTAGCAGTATCTTCTATCAAAACTATCACTTTGGGTGGTTTGTTGGTTGACAATGTTAGTGAGTCAACAGAACCAAAAACTTTTCATAATGGAGGGGCAGAGCTATGATGACTTTGAGTCATTGAAGGGCAAAGAAGGGCTGGACTCATGGTCAATAAAGGACATGTGGCCTTAGTTGGCAAATGCAATAGGACCTCATACTTTCCTGCCATGCTGAACTGTTCTGGTATACTGTAGAAATGAATGACAACACAACATTGGGGGATTACCATGACCAGGGCCACTCTTTGGATTTAACTGCTTGAGCATGAGCAAGAAAAAAGCCTTCTGAAACAAACATGCAAGGTTAATAATAGCTTACTCAGGCCTGCAATCTTCACAGTAGAGTACCAGAATCTGTTCTCTTAGCCTTACATTACCACAAGATATAGAAAGGGAGAGGGAAAGCTTATTACCAAACGTTAGGAAAGCTACAGACTAGTACAGACTGGAAGAAAGTCAGCCACAAAAACATGAAATATATACAAAAAGGACAATGCAGTGACAACAAGAATTTCACAAACATTAAATAGAGGAGTTGAAATAAGAGACAACATGCAAAAATAAACAAAGCAAAATTATTCTAATAGAGGGAAGAGGTAAAAATTAGAGAAACAGCAGGACTTACTGGTGGTGGAGGTAGTTTCATCTGCTGCGGCACTGGTGATACCAGACCCTTCCCCACCTTCACCCACCTTAGAAACCCTCTTGCCCTTGGGTACTGATGTAAGAAAAAAAGAATCCCAAAAAATAGATTAGTGGTATGGTTAATCTCCCCAAAAATATTTTGACAGGAAAATGCAGTAACATTTTACTTTTCTAAATAAGATTGAACATAGTACTGGTATTGAGTTCACCTATTCCTAAGCGCTATTCCTAATTTCCTAAACTACATTTGGAACTACTAATGCATTGCAATGAATGATGTTTGCTTCTCAACTCCCTTCTATGGGCCAAGTGAGTCTCCCTTTTAAATGCATAGATGCATACTACACATCACCGGGAGATTGGGACTGTATGAGCTACATAAAGAAAGGCACAGAGAACCCTAACTCACTGATGTTACTACAACCACTATCTTAGTGCGAGGACAGAGGAGTCTGCATGAATTCTTAAATAATCAGGGCAAGAGAGCACCTCAGAGGACGATTAGGTAGCTCCGAGCACCCGGCTTTCTCAAGTTGGATAACACAATATTCAGCATGTAAACTTCACTTACCTCTGAGTATGAGCAGCATGCAATTTGAAAACAAATATAAGCATTGAAGAACACAAAAAATAAATAATTACTCACTGAGCTCTGCAACCTTGACCTCAGCAGGCCGATCAGATCCTGTTCCCTGTCCATTAGGGTGGCCTAGTGATGCGTCAGCTGCTGCATGGCGTGATGAACCCCAGAGCTATGGCGCATGCACCAGCGCACTCTCCCCCACAGCAGCCAACACCCCAGCAAGGGGTTGCCCTCCCAGACCTGCTGCCAGCATGAAGGGGAGGTGGCATTCCACATAAAAAACAAGTTTGGGCACCTCTGCCTTGGACAAAATGGGGCAGCACTCCTTGGCGGTGCCGGCAACGGCAAGGTGTGCGGCTTGAAGCAAACCCACTGATGCTGTAACTTGCTGCCAGCTCCTCCAATATGACACTGGGGTGGAAAGAAAAGTAGTAATAAGAAAAAGAATCAGACAGGGAGAGAAGAAAGTAGAAAAGAAAAACAAAAAAAGTACAACATTCATGGAAAAAGTAAAAAAGAGACAAAAATGTAAAATACAAAAACATGCACTGATGAAAAAAAAGGTAAATGAGAGGTGGATGATGAGATGGAGGAGGATTGGAATAGATAGAAAAATCAGGTCCAGAACCTTGCAGAGAACAGAAAGCAGGTAAAACAAAATGGCTGAGCCCTTGTGAACAGCATGGTGCTGTTTGCACTGATTTTTCAGAGCAGAACATGCTACTGGCCTGAAAAAGCAGTGCGAACAGGTGGGCAAGCATTCTTGCCCACCTGTTTTTTTTAACATCGTGAAATTTCACAGAGCAAAACTCTGCGAGTTCTGCCCATGCCTAAAATTAACCTGTGCTTCACCCTCTAGTAGCTTTGCACAAAAGCAGCCAAGCTTAACTTCAAACAGTAATAAAGTGAAAACGCAACACAAGAAAAATCCCACAACACTTGACCTAATAGGCTGAAATTTAATAAAACATTTGACACCAAAACAACAAGAAATTCAATTAGTAAGACCGGAGATATGAAAATTTATAGATTTAAGTGAAGATAGTGCCTAAAGGCAAAAAGTGCCAGTTGCATTATCTTGTCATGCTGGACCGGGACAAAGTCACAGGTTCAGACCAACCACAATGGAATGTGGGCCAAATACAGGGATCAAGTAAGACAAAGTACCTTAAATTCTGGTTGCAGAGCAATGCAAAACCTGGCTTCAAGGATGTGCCACACAGCAGCGGTTTCAAGGAAGCTGTGGGGCAGTAATGCCTCCAGGGTGCTGTCGGTGAGGGGCTAGTGGTGTGAACTCCAGCACTGAGGATGTGTTGAGCAGTGACGGTTCCGATGTAGCTGCGGGGCTGAAATACAAATGTTATCTTCAATGTCCACAGAGCTATATTTTTGGGGACTAATTAGATAACATTCAGGACAGGGAGTAATGTACTAAAGAGTACTATGAAAATCCACTTAAAGACCATGACTTTCCTTCCAAATATTCATCCTCTCTGCTATTTGCTAGTAACTCATGCTAGTAGCAAAGATAGCAAGGCAAAAGGGAAGGTGTGATCTTTCAAATGTGGGGTCTAATACAAAAATGAAATCCTGACTTCCAAGCAGTGTATGTATATCATTGCATCAACAAATGTTTATAACCTTGGTAAAACAAAACTCAGGAAAGTCTACATTAGTGCAGAAAGTGTTATTGCTTGAGCCCCGGAACAATACTTGCCGACTGTACCAGAGATAATTGTTTACCCTTAAAGTATAAAAACGTAGAGATTAAAATCTTTACATACCTTGGGTAAGAGCTATAGGAGCCAACAATATTATTATGATCCCAATTAGATCAAAACTGCTTGAGACAGCTTGGATCTGGGTATTCCATTTGCAGGAAGGTTATATCCCTCCTGTATCTAAAACAAAAAGTGTGTCAGCACATGGTGGACTTTATATAACACCCTAGCATTTCATCGTAAAACTTAATACATTTGTGATGCGTAAATGTGGTTATGAAGTAGGTGACACCTCAAGTTCATAGGCCATATATGATCTTTCTGTCACCATCTGCCAATTGATAGCTTGAACCAGAAATTCCTACTTCCA
Organism: Pleurodeles waltl; assembly: GCF_031143425.1. Taxonomy (NCBI): domain Eukaryota; kingdom Metazoa; phylum Chordata; class Amphibia; order Caudata; family Salamandridae; genus Pleurodeles; species Pleurodeles waltl. The sequence continues at coordinate 1,399,441,465 of NC_090447.1, read as the reverse complement.
CCCTAAACTTCCACCCTAAACCCCTTCTGAGGATGATCCCTTACCTAATCAGTTAACCCAATTAACAATACTTAGCTCCGAATGGAAATAAAAAAACATTTCTACCATTGCCTGCTAAGGAATATGGTGCGAATCCCTCCACATAGTGAGCTTGGTTTTTGTTACAGTTTAGCGTGTCTAACATATGCAGATATTGGCATTTATGTAGCACTAATCAAGCTAGGAAGCACCAGAGCACTGTGCATTACTTGGGGGCAATGGGAGATGAGTGACTAGGTTTTGTGTACGAAGTGAGTATTACACAAATACAATTCTCACTTTATTTACATTTCACATTTTCTCAGGCACAGGAAGATTCAGGAATTTGCCAAAATCACATGATGTTGAGTCAAGCACCCCAGCCAGTATTTTAAAGCAGTGCCCCTCAGGCTCCGAAGCTAGCAACTCTTGCAACTAGGCCACACCTCTAATGCATGTGTGACTCAATCACTTAATTCAAGACTTTAAGTGTGGCGGAAACGGTTGCCTATCGGGCCTTATATTCATCATCTAGTTAACTTTATAGGAAGAAACATCACTTAATTTCTCAGCAGTGACTGTAAAAACCCTTAAAATAATCCATGTATGTGAAACAGTCTGTGTGTGCATTCCACATGTTTTAATTCATCTTGCATTCCCTAAGATTATTTGCTTTTATCAGATGTGTTTCTGTAGCTTTTTTCATGCAATATATGCAATATATGAGTACAGTGCACACTGTGAACAGAGGTGCCTCTAGGTGTCTGGATGCATTCAGGCTTTTGGTGGGATTCATGATGGAGAGCGATTGAAAGATCTCAAGCTGAGGCTGAATGAAGTGTGCGTTTATTATAATGCCTCCTGGTGGATCAAAATGATATTTGTACTACATTCGCAGCCAATCCTTGCCTCTCTGCCGAGAGTACAGACTGATGGTCACATATGTGTTAATTCTAATTTTGAATCTACGAGAAAGTGAATGAATGAGTGTGGAGGGGATACAAGTTTTGGAAATATTGACAGTCTTAAAGGAAAAGAAAATGCTGAGTGGGTGGGTTGTGTGCTTGTGTGTGTGGGGGGAGGATGGTTAAGTGAGGAGATGAAAGGATTTAAAGGAAAAAGGGCACAGTGAAAATACAGTGCTGAAGAGGAAAGAGACAACGTGAGTTATGCAGATGGAGCAGTTGAGAATGATTGGGGGGAGCTAAAAGGAGTATGTTTTCTAGTAGAGTCAGAGACTGCAGAGGAAAGTGGTCTGAAGGAGTGAACAGGAGTGATTGAGACTACTGTCCCTTCCACAAAATGTAGGGTCATATGTACACAAGCATTTATGAGGTCAGAAACAGGCCGATTCACAAAATTGGGCCATTTCCAACCAGCAAAATTGTTTTTTTTCACGAATACAAAGCACAAGCTGCGATTCAGTAGCATGTTACCATGTTTAAACATTTGTTATTTGGAAGGGGTGTGTTTAGGGCGTCCCTTCCAAATACTGAAATGCAGTGCTATGTATGAATGTTTTGCAACCGAATTATGGTTGCAAAATATTCATTCTTTACTGACACCTCAAAGATGGTGATAACCATTAGCAAATGGAACGAGGTCCCCAATAGACTCCCCTCCTTTGTGAATGTTGAATAATATTTTTAAAAATCTGGCAGTGATCCCTTCTCTTTAAAATGAAATGCAAATCTTTTATTTTATTTTTTGAAAAGCATCCCATGTTCACTTAAGAAAAACAGGCTACCTGAAAATAAAATTGCTTTATTAAAAAACAGTCACAGACATGGTGGTCTGCTGATCCCAGCAAGCCACCATCACTGTTATGGCTGCAGTTCCTAATGGGTCTTAAACTTCGACCTACCTCAATATTATACATGAGGTAGGTCAATTTGACTAGGAATCTCTATTTCAAACTTAAACATTTTCATACATTAGTAATTGCAGTTCCCTAATTGCAATTTGGTAAGAATTGCAATTAGGGCATTGCAATCCGTATATTTTGTGCATATGGCCCTTAGTAGTGTTTATTTCATTCACAGTTTTGTATTTTCGGAATTGAAGCATTTTTAATTATAATTATTCGCAACAATATCGTTGTTACTCTTTTATACTGCTAATACGCAATTGCAAAACCATTAGTTCTGAATTGTTTAGGTGAGTGTCTGTTGTGCTATGTGTCTGGATTTAATAACAGAGAAAGCACTCTCTCTGAAGTATAGGGTTGCACTGTACATCTTTTCAAGCATACGCCTGATTAAACAGGCCACTCTGAAACGATTCATAGTTAAGCTTCTTTGGCCATGCTCCTTTTAAAGACCTTCACCTTTTTCATTCTACATAAAGCACCGACTGCAACCGGTGGCACATGTTAGACAGGACTGTTTTTTAATCTGATTGCAGTCTCCACCTTTCCCTGGTAGCATGTTTATGCAAATATGTTTATTGTTGTACAATTTATTTTCTCACGTTAAAATTGGGATGTAAAGTGCACAATTTTCTAACTTTTGTTGAGGGTGAAGCCCTAAGGTCTCTTTTAATAAAGGCTGGCTCACTCACTCCACTTGCTCACTGCACATTAATTTTGGGTATTGTACATACAGGCAGCAGGTGTAGCTAGACTTGTAAGTGGATGGAGCCAGTAGGGGAGTGCCAGTTGGTAAGTGGGTAACAGCCTCCCGAATAAACCTTTTGGCATGTGCACTAACACACATTAATCTATGTGTTAAGGGATGAAGAACAATACACAAATTTCGCAAAGCAAACAGACTTGCCACCAGTGCTTAATTTGTAAATAAAAACGTGCTGGTGCCCCAAGCCCTCCCCTTAAACACTCGGCTGCTGCAATTAAATGTGCGAACACGGAATACTGAGGCAGCGTAAACCCGAAGCCATCTCGGACCTCTTCAATCCATTTAAAGCCACTCCCTGCCCCTGCAGCTTTCTGCTTTCACTCATTGTAAAGCTTTTTCGTTTTTCTCTTCCTCCGTCTTTCCCAAACGTGTCTTTTGCTCGCAGCAAATCCAAAGAGGCAGAAGACTAAACGCCGGCCCTCAAAAGTAAGTGCCGGGTCTCAGCACCTGAAACAACAAGCACAAATTAAGCACTGTTTGACACTCAACTAAACTAAATGTACAAAGCAGCCTTTTATACATCAGAAAATATATTTACATAGATACGAAACATAGGCCTGATTTCCCAAAGTCTTAATCTGTCCTAAGGCTTTCCTAAACCAGGAAACAAGAACCTGAAGTTTTAAGGCAGTCAACGGTTTCTAAAATCAGGAAACATGGATCTAATTTCCTAGGCGTTCATAGGTCTTAAGGCAGTTTTACTAAAGTCAGGAAACGTGCGTCTCATTGCCTTAGATTTCCTTTCTCTCCCTTAGGGCAATTTTAAAATTGTCTTAAGGCAGAAATACGGTTTTAAAACTCATCTTGAAAGTTGGGAGGCTCTATAAAACTTTACGAAGCAAAGGCCAAAGTCTTCGTAAACCAAACACGCTTAACTGAATTATGATTGCCTTAAAACTGTTATAGATCTGGATTTCTCCTTTGCGAATTAATCCCACGGTCATACGCTTTACCATAAGACTGTTTTAGGATTTGATTAATCAAGGGGAAAAACATGTGTTAATCAGGTCTTGTTGTCTTATTCAAGACATTCCCTTAAGCCCGTTACAAATGCTTCACTAAATTAGGCGAAAGTGAGGAGAGAAAACAGCGCCATATAAGTAAATGAAAAGCTGCTGCTATATGTGCTGTAATAATGTTCCAAGGCGCTTCATTATAGTGTTTGATGTCCTGAGAGACCTCTTAGATGGATGCAACATCTATTGATTTAGTGACTGGCGCTGATCTGACAGCTCACTCTAAGCACCGCTCACTGTCATGGATACTTACTCTAATTTAAAGTATTAATGAGGTGATTGGGGCAAGAGTTAAAAGGGGAGAGGAGCATGATAATAAAATAACTTTTTACAAGCATACAACGTAGTTCACCATGCCTAACAAAGGCAGGAAAGTCATCTATGTTCCATAGGGAATGAAGCTTTTTAACACGACTGGTTATGACAATGTATATGCAGTGACCTTGATATATGCTAATGGTGGACGTTTTAATAATGCAGAGAAGATAAATGTATTTATGACTGCCTGACCTTCCTGCTCTTTCTCTTTGACATTTAATAGAAAATGTTTATGCATATTACATCCTCACTTTTGTATTTTGAAAGTCAATCATTAAAACCTTGAACTTGAGACAGTGAGTGCAGAGTTACATGTTAAGGCTGACGAGGCAGTAGTGAATTCTTCCGCAAACGAAATCACATTGTATGTGTGTGTTAGAGTCGTTATTGATTTTTTTTGATTTTTTGGGATGTTTGGTTTACTGCAAACTACATGGATTAGATAGAGGGATATTTCTACGTATATTGCTTATTGTGAATCTTTTACAATAAAGCGGATCACTTAATGTTAAAATATAGCCCTTAAAACTATGAAGTGTGATAACACTCAGCAGTTAAATTCAAGTCAAGCGGAAACGTCTGGTCTGTATGCTTAAGTTTACACCTCATTGGTGTAAAGGTTTCTACCTTTCACCCAATTCTTTTGGGACCCAGTGGTAGTTATGGGAGAAGTGCTGCAAGTTTTGTAATTCACAGAACTTCCCTGATTTGTGCTTGGAAATCTGTACCAGTCCTAGGCTGCCTGATCTAACTCGGGAGAATAATCGTGAACCCCGGTTATGCATCAGTGTAGGAAAGTCCTCCTTTTTACCCTGATCACCCCCACACTTTTTGGACAGGTACTGGTGGTTACTGACTCTTGGCTGTGCCCTGGGTACTGCTTACCAGCCCCAGGGCCAGTGCTCTGTGTAAAGTGGATATGCAAATTAGGCTAATTATAATTGGCTGAGTCAACCTACCTATAAGTCCCTAGTATATGGTAGGGCATGTAGGTTTAGGGACCACAGCATAGGTAGTGCACCCATAGGTGCACTGCTGAGGTGCCCAGTGTGATTTTAAAGGCAGGCCTGCCTTGCTGGCTGCTTTTAAATTAAAGTGATATGCAAATTCGATTTTGGAATTAAAAGTAGTTCCAAAGTCTTAAACTACCTTATTTTTACATAGAAGTCACCCCTAAAGTGTGCCCTATGTGCCCCTAGGGCTGGGTGCTATGTAACTATAAGCAGGGAACTTATAAAAATAGTTTTATAAGCCCTGGTGAGGTAAAAACAGCCAAATTCGTTTTTCCCTCATTGTAGTGAATGGCCTTTATAGGCTAGAATGCGGAGGCTTTATTTTAATTTTAAAAGTCCCCTTAAGCAACAGATACGAAGAGTTTGGTATCAAATTAATTGTTATAATAAATCCCACAACTTCCAGTTGTTGGGTTTAATATAACTTGTTCAGGTAAAGAGTTTTAAACTTTACCTGAAAAGTTCTCAACTTCAGCTCTGTATTGTTTTTGCTGCTGTGCTCTGATTGGCCAGCCTGTGGCAGCCTGGCCAGGCTGCCTTGATGAGGTGTCAAGTGGCCTGGGTTCACACAAAGAGATGTGCCTGTGGGAGGAGATCTCCCCTCAGCAGATGGTGAGGCAGGAAGGGCTGCCAATCTGGTCTTCAAAGGCAGAGAAGGACATTTGGAGCAGCCCAGCAACACCCCCACATCCTGCAAACCCAGACAACTAGGTGCCCTCTTGATTAGATTGGGAGAGGGCAGGAGAAGGGTGTTTTTAGGATTTGTAGCCACACCAGTGGGTGGGCTCAGCCAGACGTAACCTCCAAAAATCACTTTCAGCCATGATGGATTTTTGAGAAATGTTGCCTCCTGGGATTGATTTTTGCCACACTTCCCAGGAAGTGGCCATCACAGGGGGAAGGACCCTGCACCTAATTGGAGAATCAGGACCCCCCTGTTTTTCACCCAGGAGAAAGGATAAAACTGGCAGACCTGCACCCACACCTCAGATCCCCATCAGATTATAACAAGGAAGAACCAAAGGAGGAGAAGGACTGCCCTGCTGGACCCCTGACCTGCACCTGGACCCTGCACTCTGAAGTACTGCACCAGCTGCACACTTGGGCTTCACCACAAGAAGGACTTTGCCTGGCTTCAACTGGTTCAGGACGTACTCCCTGTTTGCTACAGGTGAAAAATTGCTAACCAGAGTCCCCTGCACAACTCCTGAAGAAACCAACCAGCTGACCACTGTCCAGTGGCCAAAAAGGAGTTTGTGCCAGGTGCATTCTGGGAGTTGTAGTCCACATCCCCAAGGATCATCTCAGAGCTTCTGGAACCTTAGCTTGAGCTGTGGACCCCAAAAGAACTTTAAAGGAACATCTGGGAGAAGATCTAGAAGTTTGGAGAAGTTTAGAGAACTTTTGAAAAAAAGCTCCATAGAGGGACCGACCCGCCGCAGTATCTCTAGCCAGTTTGCCTCAACTGCGACCCGGCCTGATTTGCAGGTTCGTCCCGGTGAAGAAAATCTCCAAAAAAGAGACTAAGTCCGAACATAGAAAGTTGACCGGGACCTCCCAGCAAGCTTATCCGAGGAGGACTCCAAGGACGTCGGACCAAGATCCAGGTTTGCCCCGGTCGAAGGATTTTCACCTCGAAAAAACGACTAAGTCCGAAGGTAAAAATCTCCACCGAGGGCTCCCGCGACGCGTATCCGGAGAAGAGTTGCAGGAGGTCGGATTGGACTGGCAGGTTCATCCTGCTATAGAAAATCTTCAGAAATACGAAGGTAAACTTTTGACCGAGGCCTCCCGCGGGCTGTAGCCGAGCCGGGCTCCATCGCGGTCGGCCTCAAACTTTGACTTTGCCCCGGTCGAGGTGCGACCAGATGACCAGATTGGCGCTTTTTGTTTCTAGGTCCTAGAAAACAATAATTCTTTAAAAATTGATACCTCCGGTTCGCCTTATCCGATTTTATTCGTTTTTATGTCCTTTTAAAGATAAAAATATAATATATTTCTATAAATTGGTTTGGGATTTTTAAAGTGTTTCCTGTGTTTTATTTAATTACTGTTTTGTGATATTTGAATGCTTTACACTCTGTCTCCTAAGTTAAGCCTTGTCGCTCGTTGCCAAGCTACCAAGGGTTGAGCTGGGTTTAATTTAATGAGATCTAACTGGACCTAAGTGGAGGTTAGTGGCCTATTGCTAAGTGTAGGTACTTACCTGCCCTTACCAATAACCCATTTTCCAACAATCAGCATTTTGTTTGCCTAATTGTGTGTGTTGAGTTGCCATTGCTATGATGCTATGCTCCTTTTAGTTTCTGAGATTAAAATTCCTTTAAAGAAACCTCTTGTTCTACAACTGACTTGTTCCCTTTCTTTTCCCACCCTGCAAAGGCATTTACTCCTGCTCTTGGAAGGAATAAATATATGTTAATTTCCATTGTGTGAAGTGGTCAGAGAGGCGATCGAAATCAGATTTAATTATTCAAATGGCTTCGTGAATATGGCATGGTCCATTTCATTCTTATATAGATTTTGCCCATCGTGCAATAATGCAAAGTCAGAGATTCAGGTTTAGTGGTAAACATTTTTCCAATGAAAAATAACTGTATAAAGACATTCTCTCTTATGCCCCTTGCAAAATGAGGGGTGTTGCATATAACTGACACATCTGTGTTGGAGTGTGTCTCTTAAAAGCAATATTAACATGAAAACCTTGCAATATATTGTATGATGAAGCTGCATAGAAAATATGCTAACGTAGAAAATAATGCACACGTTTGAAATGTGCCCATGGGGAGTGGCCACCAAATGTATATGAAGACTAATGAAAATTGTTAATTCTGAATTAATTATGTACTAATGTTTGAATTTGTATTTGCATATCATAATTAGAGTTATGTATTAGGAGTTGCTTATTAATTTGAAGGCCTTAGCTTAGCAAGGGTCTGGGCCTAGCGGCCTGGCCTCATATTAAACTGTGTTTTTCTAGCGTGCAATGTGCTGTTTTCCTGAAGGACACAAAGGTGTACTTTTCCAGAAGTTATGTGTGTGTAGCCATAGTAAATTCTTTCTCATGAGAACCGTTCTTGCTGAATGCAACAGTGTAATTTGTAACAGGTGCAAGGTTACTTGAGTAGGAGAAAACAATGGAGACACTGACTGGAGCGCAAAGTGTAACTTTTCTTACCTGACATTCCAACTGATGAAGACGTCAATAACATGGACCAATCCGCGACATGAGAACTGTGGTTTGTGGAAAATTCTGGCTAGATGCGTGAAGAATTATTGTACAGAGATACCGATGCACCGATTATTATCCAATGAGGAGTTAAGGGCTAATTAGGCAATTTTGATTTAACAAAGTGACCCAAGAAGAAACTCAGTCAGAGGCGCTTAAACTTTTAGACTTCGCTTACATCACAGTGACTTTAACTCTTTTGCTGGGGGCGTGGTCATTATGGCGGCCGGAGCGGACGTGTGATACAAGCTCCGCTCGCGGCCCACCACTTATCAGCGAAATCCTGGTGTCCCTGCAGCCATCTAAAGACCAGAATCGGCTGCGTGGGGACCTCGGACGCAGGTCGTCAATTTGACCGAAGATCAGGACAATCTAAGGAAGCGGCACGGCACCGCGCGCGAACTGTGCTGAAGGGGGAGAGGCCTTCCCCCTCGACGAGGCCCAGCGCCGTACCCCCGGAGAGGCAGAGAAAAGCCGCATCGGACCGCGGAGGGGTGCCGAGCCGGAGCAGCAGCCCCCCCACCTACAGGTATGGCCCCAATCCTGTGGACCATGAGGTGCTCGAGATGAACCCCGCGCGTGAACAGTGCTGAAGGGTTGAGAGGCCTTCCCCCCTCGACGAGGCCCAGCGCCGGACCCCGGAGAGGCCGGGGGAAGCCGCATTGGACCGCGGAGGGGTGCCGAGTCGGAGCGGCAGCCCCCCCACTCCTGTGGACCGTGAGGCGTTGGAGGCGAACCTCGTGCGCTGCGGCGCAGGGTGCGCGCGGCAATCGAAGCGCTGCACCGCGAACGGGGACGCCGTAGCGGGAAGACAGAGGAGGATTCCCCCGGCGTATCCCCCCACTGACGGGCGCGGCTCCCAGGAAAAGTAGAAGAGCAGCGGAGAAAGAGGGGGGAAAAAGAAAAAACAAAACTAAAAAAAAGGAAAAAAATAATAATAATAAATAAATAAAAATATAAAATGAATGAAAGAAAATAAACAGCACAACTATCCCCCCCTAAGAATAAGTGGAGCGCTGGCACTACTTATAAGGAGAAGTAATTGGAAGGGCACCCGAGGAAGAGACAGCTGTTTTTGCAAACCGAGAACAGCACACTGAGGCGCGAAGACGTAAGAGGGCCCCACTGACATTATCCTTCACCGGTGAACAGACTTCCAAACAAGCAACGGATGGAAAAGAGGAGAACACTGTAGTGCAGGAAGGAAAGCGGGCGAAGCGAGAGGAGGAAGGGTGAGCGGCAAAGGAGAGAATAGGTCAAAAGCAGTGGAAGGGGGAGCAGCGAAGTAAGGAAAGGCGAAAGCTGGACGAGCGCAAATATGGGCAAAACAAAACCCCCGAAGACACATTCAAATGCAGAAGCCGAGATCAACTCTCTCAAAGGAGAAACAGGAACTCAAACTGACGCTCTGCAAAAAATGGCTGGAACCCTGGCCGCCCACTCAACACAGTTCGACAAAGTATTGCAGGCGGTACTAGACACGAATGCCTCACTAGAGGGAAAAATAGACTCAGTGGTACTGGAAGTTAATCTCCTCCGCACAGACCAATGGAAATTAACAGAGAGAGTCACCATCAATGAATCGGAACTCGAATCGGCCTTGCCGACAATAGTAGAGCTGAAGGCCCAATTCCAACGAATGGAAAGTGACATAGCATTGCTACAACGCAGAGCCAAAGACGCTGAGAGCCGCTCACGCAGATATAATGTAAGGTTCCTCGGGGTCCCGGAACGCACAGAACTCTCGAATGCTGAACACTACCTGGAAAAATGGCTCAGTGACACAGTGCTACCTCAAGCCACACCACAAACGCTAGTAATAGAACGTGCACACAGGATCCCGGGTGGACCGCTCCGACCAGGCGCTCCACCCGTCCACTGATAGCAAGGTTCCTAAACTACAGGGACCGCGACCTAGTGCTACAAAGCTTCCGTAATAAATGCCCTGTCCGCATGGAGAATGCCAAAATAACAGCATATCCTGATTACACGATGGAAGTCCAGTGCGAACGCGCCACCTTCATCAAAGTGAAACAGATACTCAAGAATATTGCTTACTCTCTTATGTTCCCGGCTAGACTGAGAGTAATAGATGGTGACAGGACTCGCTTCTTACTGTCGGCAGAAGACACATGGACATGGCTACATGCCAAAGGCCTGGTAGACCCAGTGACGGAACCCGATGGACATGGTGAGTGGTTGGTACAATGCCCTGGAAGAAAGAAAAAAAACAACTCCTAGATCAAAACTAGACCATCAAAATCTTAGGCTGCAGACGCGCAAGCACAGGTCATCAAAGTAGCAGCAAAATGTGCATCAACGAAATCACCGACCAGAACCGAAAACAAAGACTCGGACTCAAATTCTTCGCGGGGTCACCCAAGCCCCCCCCTCTTCGCCGCTCATGTTCGGCCCCGCTCTGACCCCACGCGCAGCAGATGACTTCTGAAACCGTGCAGGCAAACTATGAAAATTCAGGACACTATATTAATAGTGTCACAATAGAGCAACAACTTCAAGCGCAATTAGAACACGACTGCCTGGGCTAACAGGACTCAATATGCACAGCACAGGCTAAATCTTATCGGAAGCAAGAATAGCAGATGATTGTCTGGACTGATAGGTAATAACAGACTGGCTTCAAGGTGTCGGAAGCAAAGATGAGGCCGGACGACCAAGACGTGCAGGGATACAGGAATATCCAGGTGGGCCACGGACAGCGGTAAGCCCGGGTCTCCCATGACCACGCCTCCACATCCAGTAGGATTACCGAATGGACTTGAGATTGAGCAATGTAAAGAACGGCACCGGTTGTGCCACACAGTTAATCATAGTTATGGTTTTTGTTTGTATTAGTTCGCCAACACACACATTTTATAAGGGGTCACAGATAATGTGCCTAGGAGAGAGGGGACTCAAGGGGAAGATGCAGAATAGAAGGGGATCTATAATCATTGCAGTGAAGCCACCGTGGGAAGTAAAACTAACTCTATGGCCACTTACAATATCTTAACCTGGAACGTGTGAGGGATGGCCAACATAAATAAATGCAATAGAATTTATAGTTATCTTAAGCGACATAAAACTCATATAGCAATATTGCAGGAAACACACCTCACAGCAGAAGAACTAAGCAAATTAGATAGGAAGTGGTCAGGAAAGATATACGGCACTGACATATCGACATACACAAGAAACATACTAACATGGATAGCTCCCAATGTTCCATAAACAGTAAAGCACACACTAATAGACAAAGGCGGTCATTCTGACCCTGGCGGTCAAAGACCGCCAGGGCGGAGGACCGCGGGAGCACCGCCGACAGGCCGGCGGTGCTCCAATGGGGATTCCGACCACGGCGGTAAAGCCGCGGTCGGACCGGCAACACTGGCGGTCTCCCGCCAGTGTACCGCCGCCCCATTGAATCCTCCAAGGCGGCGCAGCTTGCTGCGCCGCCGAGGGGATTCCGACCCCCCCTACCGCCATCCAGATCCCGGCGGTCCGACCGCCGGGATCCGGATGGCGGTAGGGGGGGTCGCGGGGCCCCTGCAGTGCCCATGCCACTGGCATGGGCATTGCAGGGGCCCCCGTAAGAGGGCCCCTAAATGTATTTCACTGTCTGCTGCGCAGACAGTGAAATACGCGACGGGTGCAACTGCACCCGTCGCACAGCTTCCACTCCGCCGGCTTGATTCCGAGCCGGCTTCATCGTGGAAGCCTCTTTCCCGCTGGGCTGGCGGGCTACCTGAAGGCGACCGCCCGCCAGCCCAGCGGGAAAGTCAGAATTACAGCCGCGGTCTTTCGACCGCGGAACGGTAACCTGACGGCGGGACTTTGGCGGGCGGCCTCCGCCGCCCGCCAAGGTCAGAATGAGGGCCAAAGACTGTAGATATTTCCATTTAAGAGGGGAACTAGACGGGAAACAATTGTGCATCACAGGTATATATGCGCCTAATATTAAACAGACGGATTTTCTACTGTCCACTTATGCAACACTAACATGGGACCCACTGATACCTAGCATATGGGGAGGAGATTTCAATTGCGTACCCGATGCAAACATGGACAGATCCCACCCCCCACTAGAAGGTTATCCCAAGCACTACGAAACTGGATGACAGACAGGAGACTACGTGATGCATGGCGATGCCCACACCCCACGGACAAAGAGTATTCTTTCTTCTCCCCTGTGCACAAACTACACACTCATACAGACTTGCAACTATACACAAGTGAGCTTACTCAATCACTAATAAAGGCATTCTATCTAGCTAAAACAATATCAGATCACTGCCCCTTAGTAACTGTAGTGCGCTGGGGCAGAGTGCATGCACGCACACCCACCTGACGCTTACAGCCATCCCTACTACGTGACCCCCCCCTTCCGAGAAGAGCTAGCAGAGGGAATAGACTCATATTTTAAAACAAACACAAACACAGCATCGTCAAGAGCAATAGAATGGGACGGCCACAAGGTCGTGATAAGAGGCCTATGTATGGCTGCATCAGGCGGAGTCCACAAGATATTACATAAGGAGTTATGCGATGTTGAGAGAGGACTCAGGGAAGCGGAGAGGACGGCGGGACAAAATAGGGAGGGCGAGGGAATTATGACTGAGCTGAAAAAACAATGGGCTGAAACTGATGCGCGCTTACGAAAATATGATTACCGCCACTACACAGCGCGAATACACGCTGAAGGCGACCGATCCAGTAGGCTGCTGTCCTGGCTATTAAGAGGCGGACAACAACACTCCAATCCAATATAAATGCCATTCGTACAGATGAAGGCAACATAGTTAACACACAGTCAGAAATCAATAAAACCTTCAAACAATATTATGCCACCCTATACGAAGCAAAAACTCCCCAACCCGAACAGCAAATAAATGAATTCTTTCAGACACCTCAATTAACCAAGCTGACAGAAGAACAGCAGTCAGAATTAGACAAACCCATCGCACTGGAGGAGATCCAGCAGGCGCTGAAACAAATGGCGCATAATAAAGCACCGGGGGGATGGATTTCCAGCAGAGTATTACCAGGCGTTCGCTACGCAAATAACAGTGCCATATTTAGCAATGCTACAAGAAGCATTAGAAAAAGGTCACTTACCAGAATCACAGTGTGAGGCAATTATAGTGGTCCTACACAAAAAAGGACGCGATCCACTAGATGTTCGATCCTACCGTCCATTGTCCCTCCTAAACTCTGACTGTAAAATACTAAGGAAGGTGCTGGCAAACCGCCTTCTCCCACTAATGCCAATACTAATCCACCCGGATCAATCCGGTTTCATACCAGGCCGCAGTACACACACAAATATCAGATGCCTCCTTCGGCTAATAAGTGAAACCCCAAAATTAGATTATACAAGGACGGCGGTTTCACTGGATATAGAAAAGGCATTCGACACACTGGGCTGGCCATACCTGATGAGATCCCTAAAAAGTATGGGCTTCGGTAAAATATTCATAAGATGGATAAAAACACTATATACAGATCTGAAAGCAAGAGTGAAGACGGGAGAAACTATATCAGAGAGATTTGTAATAGGCAGAGGTACTAGACAGGGATGCTCATTGTCACCGCTACTGTTTGCACTAGCAATAGAGCCACTGGCAGCACGACTGCGGCAAGAGGCTCCAAAGTGGGGCATCCCTGACGGAAACACACACAAGATCGTCTCTCTATACGCAGATGACACACTGATATATTTGCGCAATCGTTCGGAATCCCTGTCAGACCTGTTACACCTGTTAAATACGTTTGCAGATATATCGGGCCTACAGATAAACTGGACGAAATCATACCTATTTCCGATGCAATCAATACCAGACCCTCATAGGGAAATAATCTCTACACATAAGTTGCAATGGTGCTATACCACTTTCAAATACCTAGGGGTACAAATATATCACGATGAGAGGGACCTCAGAGAAGGTAATTTAGACCAAACGATCAGGTCCATAAGAAGTTCCATGCCCTTTTGGTGCTCACTCCCACTATCACCAATGGGAAGAGTAGCAATAGCAAAAATGATCATACTACCATGAATACTGTACTACTTCTCGGCATTACCACTCAAGCTCCCCAAGAGCTACTTTACACCCCTAACAAGCCTGCTGACGGACCTGATCTGGAACACAGGTCGCCGTCGAGTGGTCTTGACCAAGATCTATCTACCACTGGAGAGGGGCGGGATGGGAGCACCCCAATTTGAACTATACTATGCAGCGGCACAAATACACTGGGTAATGGACTGGTCAAGCAACCCAAATGGCTCTGAGGGGCGAATGGTAGGCACTCTGCTGGGACAATCGGATGCGACACAATTGCTCATTGGCTGGGACAAACCAGCGCATAACGGCAATATCTTTCTGGAAGTGGCGGACTGGATATGGCGCCGATATGTGACGTTGACAGGGCGGACACCACCATACTCACCCAGAATCCCACTACTAGCTATCCCTGGGCTACACAATATTACTCGACAATTCAAACTAGCAAACTGGGTCGATAAAGGTATCAACGCAATTGGCAACGTATTTAAAGAAGGACACTTCTTAGCGTATGAAGCACTATCAGACAGGTTCAATCTAGGCAAGGGCGAATTCCTCGCACATAGGGCACTACAACAAGTGGTACGCAAAACATGGAGAAATGGCAGAAATTAACCTAAAACCGCTCCAGTACTCCATGACTTGTTGACTGGGGCGGGCACACAAACAGATATATCCTGGATATACCGGACACTACAGGATCACCCAGAAGAGGCCCAAACACAAGCAAAAAGCAGATGGGAGGCGGCGCTGCTATCGCCGTTGCCCACCAAAAAATGGAATACGGCACTGGCAAACACAAATGATGTATCGCAAAATGCCCGCTTCCGATACACACAATTAAATTATTTACACCAGACCTACCTCACTCCAGCTAAAAATAAAACGCATGTTCCCACATTCTAACCCGGAATGCCCGAGATGCGGGACACCGGAGGCAGACTTTCTACACATGACGTGGAGTTGCCCACCGATACATCGCACATGGCAGGAAGCTACGACACAAACAGCTAGCTCGCCGGGACTACCGCTCCTCCCCTCTCCTGAGTCCTGCCTACTAGGGATACGCACGCAAAAAGGGGAAGACAAACAAAAACACAGATGTTCTGATCTCGTGTTCATCTTACTTAAACGCTTAATCGCTACACAGTGGAAATCACCCTGCGCACCAAACATACACCGCTGGACGCAAGAGATGTTACACTGGACAAAATCAAAAACAAAAGTGCTACGTACATTACGCGACAGTGGAGTGGTAATTAAGGGGGCAGGCATATGGGACTCTATCATAGAACAGCTGGAACAAAAGGATGACACCCGACCCCCCTGAGTCGGACATACATCTGCTCTAAGAGTAGACACACTTGTATACCATTTCTTATGAAACCTAGATAACATGAAAATAGAAGAATCATCCCTACAACTGAACCTGGGCCGCAGGCCTCCCACCCCCAGATACGAGACCCCCACCCCTCTTCCCCCATCCGGACAACCCCTCTCTCCCTCTGGGTTAAATCTTTACACTCGCTGGACATAGACCGTTACCACATATGAGCAATATAACTTATCCATGGCTTCATTTGTTATTGTTAAATGCTTGCTTTCTTTTTTCTCTTTGTTCTATTTTCTAATTGAATACACACAGAAAGATCTGTTGATACGTCATGTACATACCGGTGATTCATCAAGAAGAAACTCGGTTAGAGGCGCAGAAACTTTTAGACTTCGCTTACTTCACAGAGACTTTTACTCTTTTGCTTTGTTCTATTACTTTAAACTATCCTTCACCCGTTCTTACCTGATACTTCCTTCTCCTCCATATGAGGGAAGATTTTATTCTTTGGCTATGCTATGTCAAGACTTTGCCCCGTCCTATCTCTGCTGATGGTAAATCGATTGATGTCCTGAGGACGAAGACTGACGCTGTTTGCTGATCTGTTGGATTGGTAACTATCTGATGGTAGTTGTCTGTTTGCCTTTTCATTCTAGGTATCAACTGCTCTTTTGATGGAGGCCAACATGCTAATGCTAATTAGAGGTTAGTTAAGGTGTTCACAAATATCCTACTCAACAGACAAACGACTGAGTTCTTGCTTTGTTGAATCATGTACTACTGAGACTTTTCTGAGTTGCTTCATATTAATTATGTGTTTAATACTGAATGAATATTCTCTATGCATTGAGTAATTGCGTTCTAATTGCAAATCTGAAGAGTTACTAATGAGATGAATTGCTAATGAGATTAACAGAAATGACATTAGATATTAACTGTCCTAACACTTAATTAAATTGGTTTGGTTATTCATGACTGCAGGGTCATGGTTTGTTCAACCTATTGATTCTTATTAATGTTATTGATTGGGTTGCTTATTAGTTTTTGAAATTATTGATTGAGTTATTGATCTATTGAATTGTGATGCCGAAAAGACATCTCGTACTGGGAAGTCCCCGAACGTGATCCAAAGGTTCGTCGACCTAAACGCGTCTCCTTGTAAGTTTACTTACAGTTTTTGGTAGAAAAGGTGATGGTTTGGCCCTTTGGGGCCCCAGTACGAAAGATCACGGTTTGAAAACGGTTTTTGGTAATAGGGCGGATGGTTTGGCCCTTTGGGGCCTCAGTACGTGGCACTACAAATTGACAGAGTTGATTGTTCAAAAGGTCTGGTAGAGATTGATGGGCGTGGTTTGGAAGTAAGCAAGGTGTATCGGAAAATTGGGTTTGGGAAAATTATTCCTTTTTCAATAAGGCAAATTGGAGAGATGATGTGCCCCTAAGTCCCAAATGACTTTCCCGGAATCTCAAAGCTTGCTGAAGGAAGTTTGAGTATGTTCTCGGCGTTCTAGTGATAGTGTGAATGAAATAGATTTTGCGCTTGCACGACTTATGCATACCGCAGGTGAATTGTGAAGTTTTTGAGGATTTAGGCCAGATGATGATGTTTTAGTAGGAGTGTGCGTACTCCACAGTGTGAGAGTAGGGAAGTCGGTGAACTTCATGTGAGTGTGGCGCTTTGTGCTCAAAATTTTTCCACGTGGTTGTTGATAATGTACGGACCCTGCATGGTCTAAGACTCCGGAGTATATTGATAAGTGTATGAGACACTTGGTTTATGTTGTAATTTGCGCGGTTTAATGGGCCGATGGTGAAATCAATGAGTGGAGTTTGAGTCAAAGTGAGTGAATCAAATCAAATCAAATCAAATCATAAACATTTATAAAGCACGCTACTCACCCGTGCGGGTCTCAAGGGGCTAGGGGGAAGGGGTTACTGCTGCTCGAAAAGCCAGGTCTTGAGTAGTCTCCGGAATGCGGAGTGGTCCCGGGTGGTCCTGAGGATGGTGGGGAGGGTGTTCCAAGTCTTGGTCGCCAGGTAGGAGAAGGACCTCCCATCCGCCGTGGAGCGGCGGATTCGAGGGACGGCGGCGAGAGCGAGGCTGGTGGAGCGGAGAAGACGGGTGGGAGCGTAGAAGCTGAGGCGGCGGTTGAGGTATTCTGGTCCCTTGTTGTGGAGGGCTTTGTGTGCGTGGGTGAGGAGTCAGAAGGTGATCCTTTTGCTGACGGGAAGCCAGTGCAGGTGTCTCAGGTGTGCGGAGATGTGGCTGTTGCGGGGTATGTTGAGGATGAGGCGGGCGCAGGCGTTTTGAATTCGTTGCAGATGTTTCTGGAGTTTAGCGGTGGTTCCTGCGTATAGGGTGTTGCCGTAGTCCAGGCGGCTCGTGACGAGGGCGTGGGTCACGGTCTTTCTGGTGTCGGCGGAGATCCAACGGAAGATCTTCCGGAGCATGCGGAGGGTGAGGAAGCAGGAGGATGATACGACATTGACTTGTTTGGTTATGGTGAGAAGTGGGTCCAGGATGAAACCGAGGTTGCGTGCGTGGTGTGAGGGGGTCGGTGCGGTGCCAAGGGCCGTGGGCCACCAGGAGTCGTCCCAGGATGTCGGGGTGTTTCCGAGGATGAGGACTTCCGTTTTGTCTGAGTTCAGTTTCAGACGGCTTAGTTTCATCCAGTCTGCGACGTCCTTCATTCCGTCTTGCAGGTTGGTCTTGGCACTGGTGGGGTCCTTGGTGGGGGAAAGTATCAGCTGGGTGTCGTCGGCGTAGGAGGTGATGATGATGCTGTGTTTGCGTACGATGTCGGCGAGGGGGCTCATGTAGACATTGAAGAGAGTCGGGCTGAGCGAGGAGCCTTGTGGGACGCCGCAGATGATCTCGGTGGGGTTTGAGCGGAAAGGTGGGAGGTAGACTCTTTGGGAGCGGTTGGAAAGGAAGGAGGTGATCAGGTCTAGGGCCTGTCCTTGGATCCCGGTGGAGCGGAGGCGGGTTATTAGGGTGCGGTGGCAGACGGTGTCGAAGGCAGCCGAGAGGTCGAGGAGGATGAGGGCGACTGTTTCTCCGTTGTCCATCAGGGTTCTGATGTCGTCTGTGACTGAGATGAGGGCGGTTTCTGTGCTGTGGTTGGCTCGTAATCCGGACTGAGCGGGGTCGAGAAGGTTGTTGTCTTCAAGGAAGTTGGTAAGCTGCTTGTTGACGTCTTCTCTATGACTTTGGCAGGGAAGGGGAGGAGTGAGATGGGGCGGAAGTTCTTCAGGTCGCTTGGGTCAGCCGTAGGTTTCTTTAGTAGGGCGTTGACTTCAGCGTGTTTCCAGCTCTCGGGGAAGGTAGCAGATGAAAAAGAGCTGTTGATGATTGTATGGAGGTGCGGGCGATGATGTCGTCGGCTTTGTTGAAGATAAAGTGTGGGCAGGGGTCCGAGGGGGCACCGGAGTGGATGGAGTTCATGGTGGCTTTGGTCTCTTCTGTGTTGATGTGGGTCCAGGCGTTGAGGGTGATGGCTGGGGTTGTGGGTTCTGTGGTGGTTGGCTGGGTCTGGTGTCCGAAGCTGTCGTGTAGGTCGGTGATCTTACGATGGAAGAAGGTGGCGAGGGAGTTGCAAAGGTCTTGTGAGGGTGTGATGGCGTTGGGGTTGGAGAGCTCTTTTACGATGTTGAAGAGTTCTCTGCTGTTGTGGCTGTTTTTGTCCAGTCTGTCTGTGAAGAAATTCCTTTTGGCGGCGCGGATCAGGTGGTGGTGTTCGCGGGTAGCGGTCTTGAGGGCAGTCATGTTATCTGCGGTGTGGTCCTTACGCCAGGCTTTCTCGAGAGTGCAGCAGGTTTTCTTTGATTCCTTAAGGGTGTCAGTGAACCAGAGAGGTTTTTTGGTGTTGGTCTGTCTTGGGAGTCGTCTGAGGGGAGCGAGGATGTCTGTGCAGTTGGTGATCCAGTTCGTGAGGCTGAGGGCTGCGTCGTTGGGGTCGGAGGAGAAGGTGGGTTGGTTGTCGATGAGAGTGGAGAGAAGCTGTTCTTCGGGGATTTTGTTCCACTGTCGACGTGGGATGGGTTGAGTGCGGAGGTGGCGAGTCTCGCGTCGGAAGGTGAAGTGGACACATCTGTGGTCGGTCCACTGTAGAGCGGAGAAGTGGATGAAGGATACGTGGTTGCTGGCGGAGAAGATGGGGTCGAGCGTGTGTCCGGCGATGTGGGTGTTCACCAGTTGCTTGAGACCGAGGTTGGCGAGGTTGTCGAGCAGGGCGGTGGTTTTGGGGTCGTTGTTCTGTTCCAGATGGAAGTTGAGGTCGCCGAGGAGGATGTAGTCCGGCGAGGCAAGGGCGTGCAGGGAGATGAAGTCGGTGATGGAGTCGCTGAAGAGGGCATGCGGTCCGGGGGGACGGTAGATGAGAGATCCTCTGAGGGTGGTCCTGGGGTCTGTGTGGATCTGGAAGTGCAGGTGTTCGGCGGCGAGGAGGGTGTCTTCGGTGGAGGTGGTGACGTTGATGGAGTCCTTGAAGATGATAGCGATTCCTCCTCCTACTTGGTTGGTGCGGTCTTTCCTGGAAATCTTGTAGCCTTCGGGATGTCTATGGCGATGTCGGGGGCCGAGGAGGCGTTCATCCAGGTCTCAGTGATGAAGGCGACGTCTGGTGCAGTGGAGTCCAGGAGGTCCCAGAGTTCAACGGCGTGCTTGTGGACGGAGCGTGCGTTGATCAGGATGCATTTGAGGTGGTTGATGGTGCGTGGGCTGGCGGACGTGGTGGTTTCGTGGTGGAAGGTAAGTTTGCAGGTGTGACATGCGAAGGGTCCGTGGGTACGTTTCGGGTTGGCTTGAAAGCAGGTGCTGGAGCGCCCCGGGTTGAGGGTGTGGAGGGTGATGGGGTCGTAGCGGTGCAGCTGGGTTTGGGAGTGCTGGGGGCCAGGGGTCGTGGCGCTGGGCGCGGGCCAGGCGCGGATGGGCGCAGACGGGCTTGCCTTTGTCGCGCCTTTGGGGCATCAGCCGCCATAAGAGGGAGGAGGGGGGGAGGGGTCAGCTGGGGGCGGGGGACGGGAGTGGGGCGGGGAATGGGAGCTGGGGGGGCGGGGCGTGCAGGAGGTGGCGGCGGGAAAGCGGAGGGAGGGGGGTCAGGTAGAGGGGAGAAAAGATAGGGGAGTGGGGTTAAGGGTGGCGGGGAGTTAGGAAGAAAGATAGGAAGATAGGGGGGGTTACAGAGGTGGAGGCAAGTGAGGGAGAGAGATAGAAGGATAGAAAGATAGGAAGATAGGGGGGTTACAGAGGAGATGGCGAGTGAGGGAGAAAGATAGAAAGATAGGAAGATAGGGGGGTTACAGAGGGGGTGGCGAGTGACGGAGGTCAGAGAGAAGAGTCAGGAGCGGGAGGGCAGACGAGAGAAGATCCAAGAAGAAGGTAAAGAAGAAGAGGAGCAGAAGAGCAGAAGAGAGAAGATCCAAGAAGAAGGTAAAGAAGAAGAGGAGCAGAAGAGCAGCCGAGAGAAGAGCCAAGAAGACTGTGGAGAAGAAGAGGAGCGAAGAGCAGAAGAGAGAAGAGCCAAGGAGAAGGAAAAAGAAGAAGAGGAGCGTCGAGCAGCAGAGAGAAGAGCCAAGAAGGCGGTGAAGAAGAAGAGGAGCAGAGGAGAGAAGAGCCTAGAAGAAGGACACAGAAGAAGAAAGCACACGCAGGTCGCGGTGCAGAAGAGAGAGAAAGAAGCACAGATGAAGTACACAGAAGAAGAACACAGATGAAGACAGACGAAAGAACACGCAGGACGGGGTGCAGGGAAGAAAGAAGAACACAGATGAAGAGTACAGATGAAGAGCACAGAGGAAGATCAAAGATGAAGAAAAGAAGCAGGAGAGGAGGTGAGTAGCGCAGGGCAGGGCGAGGGGCTGGGCAGTGAGGGGGGGTACTTACTGTGATTTCGCTGGGCTTGCTAGGAGGACTCAGGAGCCTGGGCTGGTGGAGCTGCAGCGGCAGGGGGAGCGACCTACCCTTGGGTCAAGGGTCGCTAACTCTGTCGCACAGCGGCCGCCATAAGAGGGAGGAGGGGGGAGGGGTCAGCTGGGGGCGGGGGATGGGAGTGGGGTGACGAATGGGAGCTGGGGGGGCGGGGCGTGCAGGAGGTGGCAGCGGGAAAGCGGAGGGAGGGGGGTCAGGTAGAGGGGAGAAAAGATTGGGGAGGGGGGTTAAGGGTGGCGGGGAGTTAGGAAGAAAGATAGGAAGATAGGGGAGGGGGGTTACAGAGGTGGAGGCGAGTGAGGGAGAGAGATAGAAGGATAGAAAGATAGGAAGATAGGGGGTTACAGAGGAGGTGGCGAGTGAGGGAGAAAGATAGAAAGATAGGAAGATAGGGGGGTTACAGAGGGGGTGGCGAGTGAGGGAGGTCAGAGAGAAGAGTCAGGAGCGGGAGGGCAGACGAGAGAAGATCCAAGAAGAAGGTAAAGAAGAAGAGGAGCAGAAGAGCAGAAGAGAGAAGATCCAAGAAGAAGGTAAAGAAGAAGAGGAGCAGAAGAGCAGCCGAGAGAAGAGCCAAGAATACAGTGGAGAAGAAGAGGAGTGAAGAGCAGAAGAGAGAAGAGCCAAGGAGAAGGAAAAAGAAGAAGAGGAGCGACGAGCAGCAGAGAGAAGAGCCAAGAAGACGGTGAAGAAGAAGAGGAGCAGAGGAGAGAAGAGCCTAGAAGAAGGACACAGAAGAAGAAAGCACACGCAGGTCGCAGTGCAGAAGAGAGAGAAAGAAGCACAGATGAAGTACACAGAAGAAGAACACAGATGAAGACAGATGAAATAACACGCAGGACGGGGTGCAGGGAAGAAAGAAGAGCACAGATGAAGAGTACAGATGAAGAGCACAGAGGAAGATCAAAGATGAAGAAAAGAAGCAGGAGAGGAGGTGAGTAGAGCGGGGCAGGGCGAGGGGCTGGGCGGTGGGGGGGGTACTTACTGTGATTTCGCTGGGCTTGCTAGAAGGTCTCAGGAGCCTGGGCTGGTGGAGCTGCAGCGGCAGGGGGAGCGACCTACCCTTGGGTCAAGGGTCGCTAACTCTGTTTCGCAGCGGCCGCCATAAGAGGGAGGGGGGGAGGGGTCACCTGGGGGCGGGGGACGGGAGTGGGGCGACGAATGGGAGATGGGGGGGCGGGGCGTGCAGGAGGTGGCGGCAGGAGAGCGGAGGGAGGGGGGTCAGGTAGAGGGGAGAAAGATAGGGGAGGGGGGGTTAAGGGTGGCGGGGAGTTAGGAAGAAAGATAGGAAGATAGGGGAGGGGGGTTACAGAGGTGGAGGCGAGTGAGGGAGAGAGATAGAAGGATAGAAAGATAGGGGGGTTACAGAGGAGGTGGCGACTGAGGGAGAAAGATAGAAAGATAGGAAGATAGGGGGGTTACAGAGGGGGTGGCGAGTGAGGGAGGTCAGAGAGAAGAGTCAGGAGCGGGAGGGCAGACGAGAGAAGATCCAAGAAGAAGGTAAAGAAGAAGAGGAGCAGAAGAGCAGCCGAGAGAAGATCCAAGAAGAAGGTAAAGAAGAAGAGGAGCAGAAGAGCAGCCGAGAGAAGAGCCAAGAAGACGGTGGAGAAGAAGAGGAGCGAAGAGCAGAAGAGAGATGAGCCAAGGAGAAGGAAAAAGAAGAAGAGGAGCGACCAGCAGCAGAGAGAAGAGCCAAGAAGGCGGTGAAGAAGAAGAGGAGCAGAGGAGAGAAGAGCCTAGAAGAAGGACACAGAAGAAGAAAGCACACGCAGGTCGCGGTGCAGAAGAGAGAGAAAGAAGCACAGATGAAGTACAGAGAAGAAGAACACAGATGAAGACAGACGAAATAACACGCAGGACGGGGTGCAGGGAAGAAAGAAGAACACAGATGAAGAGTACAGATGAAGAGCACAGAGGAAGATCAAAGATGAAGAAAAGAAGCAGGAGAGGAGGTGAGTAGCGCGGGGCAGGGCGAGGGGCTGGGCGGTGGGGGGGGTACTTACTGTGATTTCGCTGGGCTTGCTAGGAGGTCTCAGGAGCCTGGGCTGGTGGAGCTGCAGCGGCAGGGGGAGCGACCTACCCTTGGGTCAAGGGTCGCTAACTCTGTCGCACAGCGGCCGCCATAAGAGGGAGGAGGGGGAGGGGTCAGCTGGGGGTGGGGGACGGGAGTGGGGTGACGAATGGGAGCTGGGGGGGCGGGGCGTGCAGGAGGTGGCAGCGGGAAAGCGGAGGGAGGGGGGTCAGGTAGAGGGGAGAAAAGATTGGGGAGGGGGGTTAAGGGTGGCGGGGAGTTAGGAAGAAAGATAGGAAGATAGGGGAGGGGGGTTACAGAGGTAGAGGCGAGTGAGGGAGAGAGATAGAAGGATAGAAAGATAGGAAGATAGGGGGTTACAGAGGAGGTGGCGAGTGAGGGAGAAAGATAGGAAGATAGGGGGGTTACAGAGGGGGTGGCGAGTGAGGGAGGTCAGAGAGAAGAGTCAGGAGCGGGAGGGCAGACGAGAGAAGATCCAAGAAGAAGGTAAAGAAGAAGAGGAGCAGAAGAGCAGAAGAGAGAAGATCCAAGAAGAAGGTAAAGAAGAAGAGGAGCAGAAGAGCAGCCGAGAGAAGAGCCAAGAATACAGTGGAGAAGAAGAGGAGCGAAGAGCAGAAGAGAGAAAAGCCAAGGAGAAGGAAAAAGAAGAAGAGGAGCGACGAGCAGCAGAGAGAAGAGCCAAGAAGACGGTGAAGAAGAAGAGGAGCAGAGGAGAGAAGAGCCTAGAAGAAGGACACAGAAGAAGAAAGCACACGCAGGTCGCAGTGCAGAAGAGAGAGAAAGAAGCACAGATGAAGTACACAGAAGAAGAACACAGATGAAGACAGACGAAATAACACGCAGGACGGGGTGCAGGGAAGAAAGAAGAGCACAGATGAAGAGTACAGATGAAGAGCACAGAGGAAGATCAAAGATGAAGAAAAGAAGCAGGAGAGGAGGTGAGTAGAGCGGGGCAGGGCGAGGGGCTGGGCGGTGGGGGGGGGTACTTACTGTGATTTCGCTGGGCTTGCTAGAAGGTCTCAGGAGCCTGGGCTGGTGGAGCTGCAGCGGCAGGGGGAGCGACCTACCCTTGGGTCAAGGGTCGCTAACTCTGTTGCGCAGCGGCCGCCATAAGAGGGAGGGGTCACCTGGGGGCGGGGGACGGGAGTGGGGCGACGAATGGGAGCTGGGGGGGAGGGGGCGTGCAGGAGGTGGCGGCGGGAAAGCGGAGGGAGGGGGGTCAGGTAGAGGGTAGAAAAGATTGGGGACGGGGGTTAACTGTGGCGGGGAGTTAGGAAGAAAGATAGGAAGATAGGGGAGGGGGGGTTACAGAGGTGGAGGCGAGTGAGGGAGAGAGATAGAAGGATAGATAGATAGGAAGATAGGGGGTAACAGAGGAGGTGGCGAGTGAGGGAGAAAGATAGAAAGATAGGAAGATAGGGGGGTTACAGAGGGGGTGGCAAGTGAGGGAGGTCAGAGAGAAGAGTCAGGAGCGGGAGGGCAGACGAGAGAAGATCCAAGAAGAAGGTAAAGAAGAAGAGGAGCAGAAGAGCAGAAGAGAGAAGATCCAAGAAGAAGGTAAAGAAGAAGAGGAGCAGAAGAGCAGCCGAGAGAAGAGCCAAGAAGACCGTGGAGAAGAAGAGGAGCGAAGAGCAGAAGAGAGAAGAGCCAAGGAGAAGGAAAAAGAAGAAGAGGAGCGACGAGCAGCAGAGAGAAGAGCCAAGAAGACGGTGAAGAAGAAGAGGAGCAGAGGAGAGAAGAGCCTAGAAGAAGGACACAGAAGAAGAAAGCACACGCAGGTCGCAGTGCAGAAGAGAGAGAAAGAAGCACAGATGAAGTACACAGAAGAAGAACACCGATGAAGACAGACGAAATAACACGCAGGACGGGGTGCAGGGAAGAAAGAAGAGCACAGATGAAGAGTACAGATGAAGAGCACAGAGGAAGATCAAAGATGAAGAAAAGAAGCAGGAGAGGAGGTGAGTAGAGCGGGGCAGGGCGAGGGGCTGGGCGGTGGGGGGGGGTACTTACTGTGATTTCGCTGGGCTTGCTAGAAGGTCTCAGGAGCCTGGGCTGGTGGAGCTGCAGCGGCAGGGGGAGCGACCTACCCTTGGGTCAAGGGTCGCTAACTCTGTTGCGCAGCGGCCGCCATAAGAGGGAGGGGTCACCTGGGGGGGGGGGAACGGCAGTGGGGCTACGAATGGGAGCTGGGGGGGAGGAGGCGTGCAGGAGGTGGCGGCGGGAAAGCGGAGGGAGGGGGGTCAGGTAGAGGGTAGAAAAGATTGGGGAGGGGGTTAACGGTGGCGGGGAGTTAGGAAGAAAGATAGGAAGATAGGGGAGGGGGGGTTACAGAGGTGGAGGCGAGTGAGGGAGAGAGATAGAAGGATAGATAGATAGGAAGATAGGGGGTAACAGAGGAGGTGGCGAGTGAGGGAGAAAGATAGAAAGATAGGAAGATAGGGGGGTTACAGAGGGGGTGGCAAGTGAGGGAGGTCAGAGAGAAGAGTCAGGAGGGGGAGGGCAGACGAGAGAAGTTCCAAGAAGAAGGTAAAGAAGAAGAGGAGCAGAAGAGCAGAAGAGAGAAGATCCAAGAAGAAGGTAAAGAAGAAGAGGAGCAGAAGAGCAGCCGAGAGAAGAGCCAAGAAGACCGTGGAGAAGAAGAGGAGCGAAGAGCAGAAGAGAGAAGAGCCAAGGAGAAGGAAAAAGAAGAAGAGGAGCGACGAGCAGCAGAGAGAAGAGCCAAGAAGACGGTGAAGAAGAAGAGGAGCAGAGGAGAGAAGAGTATAGAAGAAGGACACAGAAGAAGAAAGCACACGCAGGTCGCGGTGCAGAAGAGAGAGAAAGAAGCACAGATGAAGTACACAGAAGAAGAACACAGATGAAGACAGACGAAAGAACACGCAGGACGGGGTGCAGGGAAGAAAGAAGAACACAGATGAAGAGTCCAGATGAAGAGCACAGAGGGAGATCAAAGATGAAGAAAAGAAGCAGGAGAGGAGGTGAGTAGCGCGGGGATAGACGAGGGGCTGGGCGGTGGGGGGGGTAGTTACTGTGATTTCGCTGGGCTTGCTAGGAGGTCTCAGGAGCCTGGGCTGGTGGAGCTGCAGCGGCAGGGGGAGCGACCTACCCTTGGGTCAAGGGTCGCTAACTCTGTCGCGCAGCGGCCGCCATAAGAGGGAGGAGGGGTCAGCTGGGGCGGGGGACGGGAGTGGGGCGACGAATGTGAGCTGGGGGGGCGGGGCGTGCAGGAGGTGGCGGCGGGAAAGCGGAGGGAGGGGGGTCAGGTAGAGGGGAGAAAAGATAGGGGGGGGGTTAAGGGTGGCGGGGAGTTAGGAAGAAAGATAGGAAGATAGGGGAGGGGGTGTTACAGAGGTGGAGGCGAGTGAGGGAGAGAGATAGAAGGATAGAAAGATAGGAAGATAGGGGGGTTACAGAGGAGGTGGTGAGTGAGGGAGAAAGATAGAAAGATAGGAAGATAGGGTGGTTACAGAGGGGGTGGTGAGTGAGGGAGGTCAGAGAGAAGAGTCAGGAACTGGAGGGCAGACGAGAGAAGATCCAAGAAGAAGGTAAAGAAGAAGAGGAGCAGAAGAGAGAAGATCCAAGAAGAAGGTAAAGAAGAAGAGGAGCAGAAGAGCAGCCGAGAGAAGAGCCAAGAAGATGGTGGAGAAGAAGAGGAGCGAAGAGCAGAAGAGAGAAGAGCCAAGGAGAAGGAAAAAGAAGAAGAGGAGCGACGAGCAGCAGAGAGAAGAGCCAAGAAGACGGTGAAGAAGAAGAGGAGCAGAGGAGAGAAGAGCCTAGAAGAAGGACACAGAAGAAGAAAGCACACGCAGGTCGCGGTGCAGAAGAGAGAGAAAGAAGCACAGATGAAGTACACAGAAGAAGAACACAGATGAAGACAAATGAAATAACACGCAGGACGGGGTGCAGGGAAGAAAGAAGAACACTGATGAAGGGTACAGACGAAGAGCACAGAGGAAGACCAAAGATGAAGAAAAGAAGCAGGAGAGGAGGTGAGTAGCGCGGGGCAGGGCGAGGGGCTGGGCGGTGGGGGGGTACTTACTGTGATTTCGCTGGGCTTGCTAGGAGGTCTCAGGAGCCTGGGCTGGTGGAGCTGCAGCGGCAGGGGGAGCGACCTACCCTTGGGTCAAGGGTCGCTAACTCTATTTTGCAGCGGCCGCCATAAGAGGGAGGAGGGGGGTGAGGGGTCAGCTGGGGGTGGGGGACAGGAGTGGGGCGACGAATGGGAGCTGGGGGGGGCGGGGGCGTGCAGGAGGTGGCGGCTGGAAAGCGGAGGGAGGGGGGTCAGGTAGAGGGGAGAAAAGATAGGGGAGGGGGGGTTAAGGGTGGGGGGAGTTAGGAAGAAAGATAGGAAGATAGGGGAGGGGGTTACAGAGGTGGAGGCGAGTGAGGGAGAGAGATAGAAGGATAGAAAGATAGGAAGATAGGGGGGTTACAGAGGAGGTGGCGAGTGAGGGAGAAAGATAGAAAGATAGGAAGATAGGGGGGTTACAGAGGGGGTGGCGAGTGAGGGAGGTCAGAGAGAAGAGTCAGGAGCGGGAGGGCAGACGAGAGAAGATCCAAGAAGAAGGTAAAGAAGAAGAGGAGCAGAAGAGCAGAAGAGAGAAGATCCAAGAAGAAGGTAAAGAAGAAGAGGAGCAGAAGAGCAGCCGAGAGAAGAGCCAAGAAGACGGTGGAAAAGAAGAGGAGCAAAGAGCAGAAGAGAGAAGAGCCAAGGAGAAGGAAAAAGAAGAAGAGGAGCGACGAGCAGCAGAGAGAAGAGCCAAGAAGACGGTGAAGAAGAAGAGGACAAGAGGAGAGAAGAACCTAGAAGAAGGACACAGAAGAAGAAAGCACACGCAGGTCGCGGTGCAGAAGAGAGAGAAAGAAGCACAGATGAAGTACACAGAAGAAGAACACAGATGAAGACAGACGAAATAACACGCAGGACGGGGTGCAGGGAAGAAAGAAGAACACAGATGAAGAGTACAGATGAAGAGCACAGAGGACGATCAAAGATGAAGAAAAGAAGCAGGAGAGGAGGTGAGTAGCGCGGGGCAGGGCGAGGGGCTGGGCGGTGGGGGGGGGTACTTACTGTGAATTCGCTGGGCTTGCTAGGAGGTCTCAGGAGCCTGGGCTGGTGGAGCTGCAGCGGCAGGGGGAGCGACCTACCCTTCGATGGAGATTTGGTGAGTTCTAAAGTGCACTAGAACAATAATCCATTGACAAATCAAGAGTAAAATCTGTGGGTCAAATTTTGCTTGCGTGTGCGGGATCTGAGAAGGAGAGAGTAGCGGCCGAGGCTAAGCGAAATCTCTGTAAAGATCTGAAGCGATTGTGTTACCCTTTCCTGTAGTAAACCGGAAAATTTGAGTTTGTTTTGTTGGTGCTCGCAATATACTGCATTAGTTTTGTGTGACTAGAGAGTGGGAAGACAAACCGCAAGACTTTGTCAGCCACAGAGTGTGTGAGTGTGACGTCATTGGAGCCGCGCTGGGATAGGTTGCTTAGTGAGAAGGGTCGTGCACAGATTGGCAGCCGTCCGTGAAAGACAATTGGTTGAGAAGGTAGACGAGGAGAGTTTTGGGAATTAAAGTCACTTCCTGATTCGATTGTGAACCAAATAAAAGATGTAAAAATGACATTTTTCAAGGCTTTAAAGAGCGCTTTGAGGGGAAACGTATATATTACCGCAAGTGTAGGGGAGGTTACACCCCCGGAGGATACACCGACTTATGCTGTAATGGAGGAAAAGGGTGTAGTGCTGTGTCTTTGGCTAAAGCAATGGTGCAAAGCTACAGAGAAAGGAGTGTGTTTGGCGTTTCCGGATCACGGAACGTTCAATTTGAGGATTGTGAAATTTGCAGAGGGTGCTAAATGAGCTAAAGCCACCTCCGAGGCGAGCACAGTTTGAGGCGCTAGCAATTTGGGAACTGATGGCCATACGGCAACAGCAACAGAAATTTGAGAGGAGAATGAGGAAAGCAAAAAAGACACTAGCGGAGCCTAGGTGGGATAGTGCACAGAGAGTTTGGAGGAGAGAAGCAATTGATGGAGTTAGGCTGTTTCCAGCCATAGCTCAAGAAGGCGAAGACAAAGGGGGGAAATCCACTTGTAAGACTGACAAAAGTCCCTCCAAAGACAAAGAGGCTAAGAAGCCCTGGTCAGAGGTAGATGACTCAGACGATGATGAGTTCCTTAATCAGTTACTGAATGATCGGCCGCCGCCATATGCGAAAGATGACAACAGACCGAGTACTAGTACATGTCCTGCAGGTTCGACCCAAGACAAGGTGGCAACGAGTCCGATACAGGCTAGTCCTGTCTCAACACCAGTTCCACTGCAGAGTAGTTTTAACGTGTCCACTGGCCACGGTATGCAATCTCAGCTGCAACCACCACAGGTTCAGAGACTTTACCCTGGTGTCCCAATCTTAGAGACTACAACAAATCTGATGGTGCCGACAGAGCAAGAATATGCAGGACCAAAGTTGATTCAGACTGATCCCACTCCACCTTTACTGCACCAGGTATAGCAGCATATGATTCCGAATTATACTTCGGTTACGGAGCCGCAATCAAACATGGCACCAGTAATGAACCAGAATATGGGAGTTAATAATCCACAGGTTTTGGGGAACAGACAGTCTCCAGCCGGCATATCTTTGCCCATTACAGTTGGTCCACCAGTTCCATTGTATGCGCAGGCAAAGCCTAGTGTATTCGATCAAGGGGTAATGACTCAAGAGATGACAAGAGGAGGATTTGTAGGAAGCTCCCAAGTAACGACTCCAGTGGAACCGACATTTGAAGGCTCTAGATCCCTGTTAGACTTTAGTCCGATTGGAGCTCCTCCAGAGGCCATGAGACAGACAGGTTCGAGACTGTTAACTCTGCAGATCTCGAGTGCGAATATACCGCAGACGCCTTTAGTGCAGACTGGGAATATCTCATTACAAGGTCTAACGCACAACAGCTGACCGATTGGTTAGACAAGATTAGTACTCCAGAGACTGCTCCTATAGCCGCAGGGAGAGCGGAATGCGAAGAACACCTGAATTTTGTGAGGTTGGGCATAAAAGCAAATGAATTTGTTGAAGGGAGCATGGGAGTGAACAGGTTAGAGTCATACACAGAAGCAGAATTGAGATACTTGTGTCCAAAGATAACTAGGAAAGTGAGCAGAGTGCACCAGCGGTTGGCGAATTTGGCAGATAAGTACGGCATAGATTTAGAAAATACCAAACATCTGAAGAGGAGTTACAGATTATATTTTGAGCCTAAGGATTTTGAACACATGAGGTCTACTGGGATGAAGGCACACCTTAAAGAGATACTGCAGAGTGCACACGTTTGGGGAGCCTTAGAAAAGTGGGAAGGCAGATGGGTGAAGAAAAGAGACAAGAGGAAAAGTGACTGCATAGGGCAGCCAGCAAAAGCCTTACCGGATACCGGTACGGTAAAAATTTTACCAATGAGAGAGACTGCCGGAGGGGTTCTTGTGCATGTGCCGTGGACTAGATGTGACATTCTGTCGTTTACGAATGACTTTCCCAGGCTGAGGGAAAAGCCAATAGAGTGGTATCAGCAGACGGGCAGGTTTGTGAAGCTTGCCAAATGCCTTTGGGAAGACCTGAGTACTCTGTTTGAGATCATAGTCCCAGCTGATTTGTGGCTTGAGTGCAAGAGGGGCGTGAACCGGCAAGGGACAGAATAACAGGAGCACCGTCTCCTGAGGTGATGAAGTATTACTACTGTATAAGGTGATTGAGTTTCTGAAATCAAGAGTTTTACCGAAGAATATTGATTGGCAAAAGATTGATCGGATGGCTCAGGAAGCCAAGGAGTCGATACATGCCTATTATGAGAATGCGTTCAAGCACTACAGTGGTGCAGAGGTTGTTGAGGCGAAGGACATGAATCACCATGTGTTTAGATTTGTTGAAGGGTGAGACCTGAGATTAGCCAGATGATTAAGAGTCACTTGATTTGTTGGCAAGCAAAGCCGATTGACAAGGTATTGCAGTATGCAAAGTACTGTAGTGACGAGATTGAGTTAAGGCAGAGAAGGTTGAAAGAAAAAGCAATGGTGATGCAAATTAAGGCAGCAAAGTCAGGGATGCAGGGAGGTTGTCTACAACAAATGGTGCAACAGCCGCAAGGAAACAGGATGTTTCAGGCACAAGTGAGAGGTAGAGGTCGAGTAGGTTTTGTGAACCGAAGCCCAGATTTGAACACTGTCGTAGTTCAAAACGATGTTCAGGGAATGAAGAAGATTTTACCTAGTCATGCTTGCGGGGTCGTTGGACATTGGAAGCGGGAGTGCTCAATGACGGTGCAGGAGGGTGTTGCTCAACAAAGCAATGATGTCAGTTCATTCCAAAATGTGAAAGGACTGAGGCTGAGAGGTCCTAATCCAAATTTTCAGAATAATGTGAATCAAATGCAGGGTTTTCAATCCATGCAGCAGGTGCAGATGCCACGTATACAGCTGATGCAGTTACAACAAATGCAACAGCAGGTTCCTATGGTACCTAGACAACAAATGCAAGTGCCTTTAAACCCAATGGAACAGCAACAGGTGATGCTTCCTCAACAGGTCACAGGTCAAAGGATGAGTGGAAATAACACAGTGCAACAGTTCCCATTGCGTGGTGAGAATGGAATAAACGATGAATGGTCGGATGAGAGTTCAGATAGTGAGAAGTGTAGGCTTGCAGCGTCCTTAGAGGAAGACCAGAAAGGACCCTATGTTCAGGGAAAGGTAATGGGTCACAAGGTTTCATTCCTGGTTGACACAGGAGCTACACGCTCTACAGTCAGAAGTGCAGAGGTTCTGAATCTGCCCCTTTCGGGACGTACAGTTAAGGTAGTTGGAGTAGCAAACCAATTCCTAACTAACCCGATCAGAGATCCGGTTCAGGTTGAGCTTTGCACTTTCCAGGGATTGCACCGATTTGTGGTCTGCAATTCAAGTCGTGTGTCCTTACTGGGAAGAGACTTATTGTGCAAGACAAGATGTTCAATCACCTGTTCCAATGAGGGGATTGAGGTCCAGACAAACAGTGATGATGAAGGAGAGGAACAGGTTTCAGAGCCTGAAACTGAGACCGCAAACAAGGAATATCCTCTGATTATCTTCTTCCCAATGTTCACAGTGGCTGATCTCCCGGCAGACTTGCAGGGAACAGTCCAAGAGAAAGTGTGGGACTTGACAGGGAAAGAAGTAGGGCTGATAAAAGGAGTAGAGCCAGTTAAAGTCAGTGTGAAGCCAAATGTTGCATTCCCCCAGATACCGCAGTATCATATGGCGCAAGATGTCCTTATAAAGGTTGCGCAATTGATTGCAGACTTTGTTAAACAGGGAGTCTTGAAAGAAGTGATGAATAGTCCATGTAATTCACCAATAATGGGACTGAGAAAGCCTTGTGGGAAAGTTCAGATTGTCCAAGATTTGAGAAAAAATAATGCCATAGTGGTGAAATGCTGCCCAGTGGTGCCAAATCCAGCTGTGATTATGTTTCAGGATCCATGTGATGCAGAGTGGTTCACAGTAATTGATCTGTCCCAAGCGTTCTTTTCTGTGCCTCTTCATGAAGACAGCCAATTTCTCTTAAGTTTTAAATTCCTGGACAAGGTTTACAGTTTGTGTCGAATTCCTCAAGGTTTTTCGGAATCACCTTCCATATTCAATCAGATACTGAAGAAGGATTTGGAGTTATTGGAGTTGCCTTTTCAATCGACTACAGTGCAGCACATTGATGATTTGTTGATCACTTCCAAAACAAGGGACGAGTGCAAGTATGATTTGATTGCCTTACTGAATCACCTGGAAAAGAACGGACACAAGGTGTTGCCAAAGAAATTGCAATATTGCCAGAAGAGGTGAAGTACTTGGGTCATCAAATTGAGAAAGGATCGAGGAAGTTATCCAGGGAAAGAGTAACTGCACTGTTACAGATGAATCCCCCAACAACACGTAGAGATGTTAGGATGTTTCTAGGAATGGTGGGTTACTGTCATCAGTGGATCCCGAATTTCTCAGTCATTTCCAAGCCATTGGTGAGACTGACAAAGTCCTAAAGACGGGCCAGATGTCATAGTGTTGGGAGAGAAGGAATTGAAGGCGTTTACTGAGTTAAGAGAGAGCATGAGCAGGGCCCCAGCTTTAGGTATGCCTGATTACACGAAGCCTTTTGTTCTGTTTTGTCATGAGCGTGATGCATGTTCTTTGACTGTCCTGACACAGGTCCATGGAGGTGCAAACCGACCAGCAGCATATTTTTCAGCTGCTTTGGACCCAGTTGCAGCAGCCTTACCGAGTTGCCTGCGCACAGTAGCTGCAGTTGGACAAAGCCTCACACAGTGTGAAGGCACAGTGATGGGACATCCTAAAACAGTCATGGTCCCTCACTCAGTTGAGATCCTGTTGACCCGTACTAAAACGCAGCACATGACAAATGCGAGACTGACAAAATATGAGACGATTATATTGGGGTCACCAAATGTAACGCTGAAAAGATGTAGGCCCTCATTCCAACCCTGGCGGTCTCTGACCGCCAGGGCGGAGGGCAGCGGAAGCACCGCCTACAGGCTGGCGGTGCTTCCTGGGCTATTCTGACCGCGGCGGTAAAGCCGCGGTCAGAAAAGGGGAACCGGCGGTTTCCCGCCGGTTTTCCCCTGGCCCAGGGAATCCTCCATGGCGCCGCTGCTTGTAGCGCCGCCATGGGGATTTCAACCCCCTTCCCGCCAGCCTGTTTCTGGCGGTTTTCACCGCCAGAACCAGGATGGCGGGAACGGGTGTCGTGGGGCCCCTGGGGGCCCCTGCACTGCCCATGCCAGTGGCATGGGCAGTGCAGGGGCCCCCTAACAGGGCCCCACAAAGATTTTCACTGTCTGCTTAGCAGACAGTGAAAATCGCGACGGGTGCCACTGCACCCGTCGCACCCCTGCAACTCCGCCGGCTCCATTCGGAGCCGGCTTCATTGTTGCAGGGGCTTTCCCGCTGGGCCGGCGGGCGCTCTTTTGGAGGGCGCCCGCCGGCCCAGCGAGAAAGTTGGAATGGCCGCCGCGGTCTTTTGACCGCTGTAGTGTTGAACCCGTCAACGTTGCTTCCAAGTGAAAACACTGAGGTTGAAAATGTAGAAGATGTAGAACATGATTCTCTTGAGGTAACAGAAATGTGCACCAAACCGAGGCCTGATATTAAAGGTACCCAAATGGAAGAAAATTACCAAAATATCTTTGTTGATGGCTCATGTTTAAGAGACTCAGTAGGAGTGCTGAGAGCCGGATATGCTGTATGCACGATTTCTGGTATCCTGGAAGCGTCTTGGCTTCAAGGAGTATATTCTGCTCAAGTAGCTGAACTGGTCGCTCTTACTAGAGCTTGTCAGGCTTCTGCCCAATTGAGAGTGACTATCTATACTGATTGCAGGTATGGATTCGGAATTGTCCATGACTTTGGCCAACTGTGGTCACAGAGGGGTTTCTTGACCTCTTCTGGTTCGCCAGTGAAAAATGGTGAGAGAATCAAGGAGTTGTTGCACGCGATTCGGTTACCTAATGAAATTTCTGGGTTGAAATGCAATGCACACCTGAAGTCACAAGACTTTGTTTCAATGGGAAACGGATATGCGGATCAAGTCACAAGGTTCTGCGCATTGAACTGTATATCGTTTAAGGATCAGTGGGAATTGTTACCTGAAAAAGAAAATGAGACATGCACAGGTTATGCATTAAGGGTGACTGACACGTTCGAAGATTTGAGATTGTTGCAGGGACGTGCCAGCAAAGATGAGAAGCGTTCTTGGGTTAGGATGCAATGCGTACCAAGGCCAGATGATTCGTGGGTCTCAGATGAAGGGAAAATGGTCTTGTCGAACATTCTTCTGTTACAATTTGCAAGGTTTTGCCAAGGTCAGGCACATATTGGGAGAGATGCCATGATCAGGTTGTTCAAAATTGACTGGTTTAACCCGAAGTTCAGACAAGCTGCAGAAGTGATTTGCCATAGGTGTGTCATCTGCCAACAGATGAATGCAGGGAAAGGGGCAGTGGTGAATTTGAGCCACATTGGGAGAGCTGAAGGTCCATTTAGCTGAATGCAATTGGATTTTATTGAGATGCCTGTGTGCGGAGGTTTGAGATATGTGTTGGTGATTGTGTGTATTTTTAGTCATTGGATTGAAGCGTACCCTACAAGTAGGAATGACAGTCTCACAGTAGCGAAGCTGCTGCTTAGGGAGTTGATTCCATGTTTCGAGTTTCCGATCTCTTTAGAATGAGATAGGGGAAGTCACTTCAACAACGAGGTGGTTAAGCTATTGTGTGCAGCATTGAACATTGCGCAGAAGTTGCATTGTAGTTACCACCCTGAAGCATCAGGACTGGTGGAGCAGATGAATGGTACCCTGAAGTCGAGAATGGCAAAAATGTGCGCATTTGAAATGGCCCGATGCATTAGCTTTGGTGATAATGTCAATGAGAAATACACCTAACAAGAAAACAGGAATGGCCCCTTATGAGATTCTCATGGGCCAAGCTATGAGACTACCCGCAGTGCCTGCGAATGCTCTTGTGAATATCACGGATGATATGGTGTTGAACTACTGCAAGGGTCTGGCTGATGTGGTCCGCTCTTTTTCTCACCAGGTGGAAGCTACCACCCTACCACCAATAAATGATCCAGGACACAACCTGAGAGCTGGTGACTGGGTTGTCATCAAGAAACACATAAGGAAGACGTGTTTGGAGCCACGTTGGAAGGGGCCATATCAAGTGATACTAACGACTACTACTGCTGTGAAGTGTGCAGGAATTCCGAACTGGAACCATGCCAGTCACACGAAGAAGGTGACATGCCCAACTGATGAGAGAGTTGAGTTGTTGAAAGTAGCAACAACAGAAAAGGAAGTCTCAGGGCCGGAGAGGGATCGAAGGGGAACTGAGACAGAAGGAGAGCCCGTTGAGGACGGCTTGGTCACTCCAGTAAGAGACGAGGGAGAAGAGATCCAGAGGGGTGACGGTGAGCCTATCTCAACAGAGGCAACAGGAGAGCCTAATCAGAGGGAGGTTCTCCCAGAAGCAGACGGTTATGGAAATGAGCTAGAGCATTTGACAGACCCAGAAGGCAAAGGAGTTGAAGTGGAAGAGAGTCAGTGTCCAAACTCCTCCTGAGCAGATTGCAGGTCCATCAAGAGAAAACACCATAGAGTCAAGAGAGAGCGAAGGGTTACCACAGGAAAGATTGAAGACTGGAAAGATACTGAAAGGAGACAAGTGGCCAGCGTTGCAAGTGAAAAGGGGAGAAGTGGTTGTAGAAGATGCAATAGAGGAAGAGGTTGATACAACAAGGAGAGAAGATTTAAGTGAAGGAGAGTTGCAAGGTGATCGCAAGTTGAAAAGAAAAAGAGTAGCAAACAGAAGGTGCGCAGGTACTGAATGGGTGTATGCAACGACAGCTGAATGGCAACAAGAGTTATTGGCATTTTGCTTTAATCGAGAGATTCCAGGTCAGTACTTCGGCACTTCAGTCTGACTGGAGATACTGAATTGGTGTAAAGATTGAATTAAAGTTTAAAATTGAGAAAAAGAGAGTGAGAATTTACCTGATGAGACTTTGAAAACCTGAATTGACTTTTGAAACCCGATTCTGACAAGCTGCTAACCTGAATTGACAAGGATCCTGGGAGTGAAACTGAACGCTGTAAATAATTGCTGAAGAAAGACTTTTGCTTGTTTTACTTTGCTGCAAGAAAAGAAAAAAAAAATCATTCTAACCGTGCTCTGTTGTTGTTTGAATTAACCATCCTTCACTTTCTGATTCTTTACAGATCATGGCTGACATTAAACAGGATAATAGAGGGGGTAGGTGTTGTAAATATGTGGGTGTGGGTTTAGGTGTCATGTGTGTGATATTCATTATGGTTGTGGTTGTGGGTATGACACTAATGGATAATAGTGGGACTAACAATGCTACTGTTCCTGAGACTCCTACTTCACTAACCGCTTGGGAAAGGTTTGAGCTGGATACGAGATATTTGCATGAGGGAACTAATGCAAAAGGGGAACTATCTACTAACGTTTTCTATCGCTTGGTGAGTGAGTTTGTTTACACAATGGATGCGAAGGATTGCTTTGTGTGCACACAGATTCCAGTTTCGGTACAAGAGGGGGTTACCTATCATAGTCTGCCACTAACGTATGGGATAAGTTGTAGTCTGTTACTAACAAGATTCTATAACCAGGAAGAGATTCAGTGCTTTTACTCAAACTATGATCCCGTGTTTTCTTACGTGCCCATAATAAGGGATTTGAGTGGGGTAGCTAGGTACTATAGTATAAAATTAGTTAAAGGATTCTTTGAGTCGACATTGACAATTATTACATCTTATGCACACCACAATAATTTGACATGCTTGCTTACACCTGTAGAGAAAAGCTTTTTAGATCACACTGAAGATAGGAGAAGGGCATTAAGGGGTAAATTAGAGAAAGGATTACAGCAGCGGCCCTTTGCTAGTAGTGAGGGTTATGGTGAAATTAGAGAACAAGGGAAGCTAGCTTTAGATGCACTACACGTAGGGAAGCTTTACATATCTAGGCTGAAATCATATTATGACAATGTGTTTGTCGGTACGAGTGAATGTAAGCATGTGTTTTGTTTCAGAGTAAATGGACGTTCATATTAAATGGACAGGATCCAGCGATCCCAGGGATCTATTACATATGTGGACTTAATGATTATTACCGTCTTCCAAAGGGATGGTATGGGACATGTGATTTGGGTATAGTTTTCCCAAAGATATATCAACTTGACGATTTGAAAAGGTTTCCAAAATTGGCTGAATTACATCGTATTAGACAGAAGAGAGAAACTGCTGCTGGTGTAGTAGGAGACATATTTGGGGGCGATAATTCCTTCATTGGGAGTTATCTTAAACTCCATAAATATTTGAAAGTTGTCTACTATTGTGGATAACATGATGACAAATTTTTCAGGGGCTATAATTCTGATGGATACTGAACTTGCTGCAGAGAGGGCTATGACTCATCAAAACAGGCTTGCTTTAGACATTCTTTTAGCGAAAAATGGCAGAGTTTGTAAGATGTTTAATGAGCTTCATTGTTGTGCATATCTACCAGATAATAGTAATGAAATTAGAAGAATGCTTACTAATTTGAGTAGGGATAGTACAGACGTGAAGGAATTGAAAGAACAAGGGGCCAGATGTATGAAAAGTATTTGCACTCGCAAACGGTGCGAATCGCAAAAATCGGCCGTTTGCGAGTGCAAAAACGTGGTCTGCGATGCATGAAAGGCATTCGCAGACCAAGATTAAAAAAACGCAATTTTTGCGATTTTTTGCGTTGCGACCTGGTTTTGGGACTCGCATTTTGCGATTCAGTATTTCCAGTAGGAAATTGCGAGGCGCAAAATGCGATTCGCAAATTCCAAGTCGCAAATAGATGCATCAAAAAATCGCAATTTGCAAATTTTCGCAGAATGGCATTTTGCACATGCAAAATACCACTAAGTGAAACCAGGTGGTAACCAGGTGCAACCTATATAAAGAGGCCCAGAATGCCTCAGACTCTTTTCCACAATGGCTGCACTCTACGTCATGGCGAGGAGGATGAGGATCTTGGCAGGTTTGAGTAGAGGGAGGAGGAGACAGGAGCGCATTTTCAGAGTGCGCATTACACTATTTGACCAGACAGAGGAGGAAATATTTGAGAGGTATAGGTTGAACTCAGCCATGATACTTGATCTGATAGCTGAGCTACAACCCATACTGCAGCGCAGAACACTAAGGACTCACAGCATACCCACTCATGTGCAGGTATTATGCTCCCTACACCTACTCGCGTCAGGGAGCTATCAAGGGGTCATAGCAGCGGCTGGGGGGGGTGTCAAAGAGTACCCTCTCCAGATTTTTCAATGCATTTATCAATGCTATGCTAAGCAAACTCCAACAGTACATCAGATTCCCCCACACCCTACAGGAAATACAGCAGACAAAAATAGAGTTTTACCAGATAGCACAGTTCCCCCACGTCCTAGGTGCCATAGATGGCACACATGGCAATCTGTCCACCATCAGCCACAGAGTATGTGTACCGAAACTGTAAATATCAACATTCCATGAATATACAGGTGATATGCAATGCCTCCTATATCATAACTGATCTCGTGGCCAGGTACCCAGGGAGCACACATGATTCATACATCTTTCGCCACAGCGGCATTCACACAAGACTGCTAGCTGGGGAGTTTGGTGAAGGATATCTACTAGGTAACGTCACTCTGTACACTGGTGCATAGATGGCCAACCCATGTCAGATGGCTCAGTTACTCATCACACCTTCTGTCCCTTCCAGGAGACAGTGCCTACGCAGTGTGCACCTACATGATGACGCCCTACCTCAATCCCAAAACACCAGCAGAACGGAGATACAATGCAGCACACAGGGCAGCCTGCAATGTTGTGGAGCACACATTTGGACTGCTTAAGAGTCGCTTCCATTGCCTCCACAAAAGTGGAGGGGCACTACAGTACAGTCCAGAAACCACATGTAAAATAGTGGCTACTGGTGCAATCTTGCACAATATAGCTACAACCAGGGGCATAACTATAGAAATCAGTGACACTGAATCAGATGAGGAGGACGATCCCATACCACCTCTACAGCCAGCAGACAGGACCAGTGCAGCAGGGGGAAGGCAAAGGTGTGCCGACACCACACACAACCATTTCAGATGTGAGTATGAATTACAAAAATCCACTGACAACTGTACCTGTAGTGATATCAATTTATTACCTTACGTCAGGTAATTAATGAGTGATAAAGAAAGCAAACAGGTGATGTTAGAAACTCAAATTAACAAATGAACTGAGTCACGCACTATTCCGTCATAGTGGCAACAGCAGTGTATTGGCGGCAAAAGTCACTTTCTCCTCCCACGCACACCACTCGGGTGCCCAGTTAACTCACTGGCACCTTGATTGTCACCTTCAGTGGCAGTGCTGCGCCTGGCACTGCGCCGTCTGGTGTCTGCTGCTGGTACGGCAACACTACTGAGGCTTGAACTGTCCTCAGTGTCCCCCAAGGCTACCTCACTGGGAGTGGCAGATCTCTGTCCCATGACATGTTCAGTCACATTTGTGATGTGCACAAGGCCCTGGACAACGTCCCTGCTGGTGTGTGCAGCCTCCACTTATGCCGCCACTACGCGATGTGCGATTAGTGCTGTTGAGTTCACCATCCTGTTGGAGAACCTGCAGTAGCTGCCAAACATTGTCCGGAATCTGTGTTCCTGTCTGCGCCGGCTAACCCTTTCATGGCGCAGCTCCTGTAAGAGGTCACGGACTGCACTAGTTAGGTCCCTAGTGTCCTCAGAAGCCTGCACCTGTCCCTCACGCAGCTGTGTAATGTTGGTATTCAGTGCGTCCAATTGCCGATGCAGGCCCATCATGTGTCTGTTGTGGACTCGCAGGTTCTGGTCCAAACTAAGTATGCGCTTGTTTTGCAGGCGCTGCTGCTGCAACATAGCAGCCTCAAGGCCCCCGAACAAGGACGGACCCTCACCTGCCTCATGAGGTTGCTGCTGGGACTCTGTTGTACTCCTGCGTGGTGCTGGCTGACCGCTGCCCTCCAGAATCTGCCTGCGCCTGTCTGGTGCAGACAGTGTGCTTGGACCTTCCTGCTGCACATCTGAGTCGCCGCTGAACTCTGGCAGTGGTAGTGCCCTGGGCCTGCGGCGGACAGTGGAGATGTTGAGGGACCCACTGGTGTTGGTGTCCGATGGCTGATGGGTGTCCGTCTCCCCTACACATGGGCTGTGTGTGGCTGCTGGGCCTGGCCCACCTGCAACCACAATATGCAGCATGTCAGTTCTGTATGTTACATTATCTGTTTGAAAATGGCAATAAAGGTACAGGTACTGCTCTACACGGTGTTGTGTGTGTTGTGTTACCTTGGGTGTCACTATGCTTCATTACATTGTTATGCTACTGTCTGTACTAGTTTGTGGACCGCAACTCCCATAATGCATTGTTGTGCTGCTTCTAAGATGTGGACTGGACTACTTCACACACTGCTTCACATTACATGCTAATTCCTAAGGGGCCTTTGTGCATACACATATCGGGTTCACAAACAACATTGCACTTACCTTGGCTGGTACTCGGTGTACCGGAGGTGTCGATGTCTGTGACCCCTGTCACAGCTTCAGGGAGGAGTGTGGATTCCACCAGGTCCTCCAATGGTGTGGATGTTGGTTCGGTTGGTGGTCCGCCACCTGTACCCCTGGCCTCCGCAAGTCTCCATTCCACCCTCTCCTTTGCACGGGAGCGCAGGTCGTACCACCGTTTCTTTATCTCCTCTATATAGCACTGTGCCACTCCAATGGCGCAGGTTTTCCCTTGAATGTCCAGCCATAATCTTATTTTTTCGCTCTCAGGAACCTGGAGTGAAGACTTCCCAAACAGTCGGTCATGGCTCCTCACCACCTCTTCAGTCAGGACCCCCAGCTCCTGTTCACTAAATTTAAGCTTGCGCTTCCTTTCTTGCTTCTCCTGTGATGTTCCTGGGGTCTCCATCCTGGCTCAGGTGTTTCTGATCCTGCTGAGTGCTGCTCTGTGTGGCTGGGCTGCTCTCTCTCAGGATGCTGGTTTGGGTGTGGCACTTGAAACTGCC
Organism: Pleurodeles waltl; assembly: GCF_031143425.1. Lineage (NCBI taxonomy): Eukaryota > Metazoa > Chordata > Amphibia > Caudata > Salamandridae > Pleurodeles > Pleurodeles waltl. The sequence goes on along the minus strand of NC_090447.1, from coordinate 1,399,399,207 downwards.
TGGGATGACTCATTTCCTGCTGGTGATGTCATCAGGCTCCTCCAGGTGTGCATTCTCGAACTTTCTCACAATTTGCGATTTTTTACTGAATCAAAAAAAAATCGCAAATTGCGAGAATGCAAATTGCGATTCGGTAAATGGGCCTCGCAAACCACAAATAGCGATTTTTAAGAAATCGCTAATTCCGAATTGCAATTTTGTTACATGGCCAATTGCGACTCGGAAATAGTGATTTCTTAAAAATCGCTATTACCAAATCGCAAAAGGGTTTTTTGATACATCTGGCCCAAGGTGTTCGGGAAAAGGTTGGGAAAGGATTTGCTTCAGTGGGAAATTGGCTTAGTAACATTTGGCATGGGATATTGTCTAAAATAATACAGGGGATATTGATTGTTATAGCTTGCCTATTTGGATTGTGGATGGCATGTAAAATTAGTAAGAGAATAAAATTAAAGATGGCGAAAAATAATAAGAAGAGGGAAGAAAAACAAAGGGAAAACTTATTTGGGGCAAAATCAAAGGGGAAGCCAAAAAGGGAAGAAATTGAGTTGAGGGAATTTTCAGATGTAAAAGTTGTGGGAAAGGTTTTGTGTGATGACAAGAGTCATCAGAGGAGGGGTTGTTGGAGTGTGTCTCTTAAAAGCAATATTAACATGAAAAGCTTGCAATATATTGTGTGATGAAGCTGCATAGAAAATATGTTAACGTAGAAAATAATGCACACATTTTAAATGTGCCCACAGGAAGTGACCACCAAATGTATACGAAGACTAATTAAAATTGTTAATTCTGAATTAATTATGTACTAATGAATTTGTATTTGCATTTCATAATTAGAGTTATGTATTAGGAGTTGCTTATTAATTTGAAGGCCTTAGCTTAGCAAAGGTCTGGGCCTAGCGGCCTGGCCTCATATTAAACTGTGTTTTTCTAACGTGCAATGTGCTGTTTTCCTGAAGGACACGAAGCTGTACTTTTCCAGAAGTTGTGTGTGTGTAGCCGTAGTAAATTCTTTCTCATGAGAACCGACTTGTTCAAGGAGACGTTCTTGCTGAATGCAACAATGTAATTCGTAACAGGTGCAAGGTTACTGGAGTAAGAGAAAACAATGGAGACACTGATTGGAGCGCAAAGTGTAACTTTTCTTACCTGACATTCCAACCGATGAAGACGTCAATAACATGGACCAATCTGCGACATGAGAACTGTGGTTTGTGGAAAATTCTGCCTAGATGCGTGAAGGATTATTGGACAGAGATACCGATGCACCAATTATTATCCAATGAGGAGTTAAGGGCTAATTAGGCAGTTTTTATTTAACAAAGTGACCCAAGAAGAAACTCGGTTAGAGGCGCAGAAACATTTAGACTTCACTTACTTCACAGAGACTTTAACACTTTTGCTTTGTCCTATTACTTTAAACTATCCTTCACCCATTCTTACCTGATACTTACTTCTCCTCCATATGAGGGAAGATTTTATTCTTTGGCTATGCTATGTCACCGTCCTATCTCTGCTGATGGTGAATCGACTGATGTCCTGAGGATGAAGACTGACGCTGTTTGCAGATCTGTTGGATTGGTAACTATCTGATGCAAAATTGTAGTTGTCTGTTTGCCTTTTCTTTCTAGGTACCAACTGCTCTTTTGATGGAGGCCATTAGTTTAGAAGTTTTCCAAATTCGTGTTTGCTAAAATGTTTTGCATGAAGCCCAACATGCTAATGCTAATTAGAGGTTAGTTAAGGTGTTCACAAATATCCTACGCAACAGACAAATGACTGAGTTCTTGCTTTGTTGAATCATGTACTACTGAGACTTTGCTGAGTTGCTTCATATTAATGACGTGTTTAATACTGAATGAATATTCTCTATGCATTGAGTAATTGCGTTCTAATTGCAAATCTGAAGAGTTACTAATGAGATGAATTGCTAATGATATTAACAGAAATTACATTAGATTGTAACTAATAGGGAAATAAATATCCCAACACTTAATTAAATTGGTATGGTTATTCATGACTGAAGGGTCATGGTGTGTTCAACTTATTGATTCTTATCAATGTTATTGATTGGGTTGCTTATTAGTTATTGAAATTATTGATTGAGTTATTGATCTATTGAATTGTGATGCCGAAAAGACATCTTGTACTGGGAAGTCCCCGAACGTGGTCAAAAGGTTCGTCGACCTAATCGCGTCTCCTTGTAAGTTTACAAGGCTCTGACGCGCTAACATCTGCAACACAAAGTAAGCCCCTGGTGTCAGTTTAAAAGTGCAAAAGTGCAGGAACAACATTTGGCATCTGTATGAATAACCCCAATATTTTGTCGCTGTTATTGTCTATGTAATTCGCGTTGCCCTCTATGGGTGTCATTTGTTACACTGGAACACGTGCACAGCAGAACTTCTGCATTTATAATTGGTATCTGTGGATGTGAAGAACAAAGGTTTCGGAATCAAGCCTGCAATAATTGTTGTAGCAGGTCGTTTTCATAATCCCAATATTTCTCCTAAATCGTTTTCATAATCTCAATATTTCTCCTAAATTATTTTCATAATCTCAATATTTCTCCTAACTAGTTTTCTTAATCTCAAGATTTCTTCTAACTAGTTTAGTGATTTGGTGACAGATCAGAGCAGTTATCTCACAGAAAGCAATAAATTAGGTTGCAACCCTGAAAGAGACCTGGATTGGCTCCCCTTTTAAAAACTTGTGAATATGTTTAGATATTCATGTAGGTTCACTAGTGGCACACCTATTCATACTTTCCCAGTTTCTTTCTATCTGTATATTTCAAAGTATTCTTTGTATTTGTAGTCTCCATTTTATATAAAGGGTCTTCTATAAATATTTAAAGCTCAACACTTTTGTCCTGAGAAAGGTCTCATGTACTTGATGCCTGGAGCATCAACAGATTGAACACCACAACTGCTAACGTAAGGGACTTGCAAGCCTTTCCTCGAGAGTATAATCCTTAAAAAGTAGAACACAAAGGTTTGGTGGTCCCCAGTCTGTCTTGTAACAAAACATGAGTGAGCTCGGTTTGACAGCAGAACAGTGTGATTTACGTGGACTCTAAGATTATGTAATTGTAAACAAATTGGGGTGGCGTGGTGAGCAAAAGAATTGATGGATAAAACCAAGATCTGTGGCTGGGGGTGAATGTTTGATTGGATCTGCATTCCAGCCATCATTTGTGTTTGTTTCCTTTTGTCGCCCTAAATGCACAGGGTATGCCCAGACATGGGTCCCGGGCTCACTATGCCACTGGATTCAAGCTAGCCTGTTGAAGGGTGATACCCTGAAACAGGTCCCAGGATGCTTGTTACTGGTCCAGAGAGGGCCTGGCAGCTCGGGCTTGGCTGTTCCCGTCGGGAACAGATTCAAGACTGATTTGCAAATGGCTGGGTCCAAACTGGGGTGGCATGGTGAGCAAAATAATACATGGATTAAATCCAGATCTGTTACTGGGGGTGAATGTTTGATTGGTTCTGCATTCCGTCCATCTTTTGTGTTTGTTTGCTAATGAATATAAATAGACAGGTCAACATTTGTAAGCACCACAATTGGATACAATCACAACAAAGTGCCCTGCATGGGACTGCTGACCATCATTTCCTGTGACTGCATTTCAATAGGAAATATTTTGGGCCATATTTATGGAAAGTGGCACTGCACCAAGTGCAGCTCCACTATTCGTGCCCCCCTTACCGCCCCCTAATACCGTCATGTGTGAGCATCAAAGCACCCAGAGGTCCAGTGTAACCAATGGAAGCCTCCTTTTATTTCCTGCTCAGAACAGGTGTTAAAAGTGCAGAAAAAAATAACGTAAAGAAATCTTGAAGATTTCTTTGCCCATTTTTCTGCCCCCCCCTTAATGGGGAACATCCTTTTTGCATACATTATGCATGGGGCAGGCATAATGCAGTGCAAATGGTTACAAAGTAGCACAATGCATGCATTGCACCACTTTGTAAATATGGCACAGCATTTTTGGCCATCTAATGCTACATTAATTAAAAAAATGAGGCTAATGTGTCGCTAGAATGGTGCTAGGCCCTCTTAAATCTTAGACTTGGTTTTTACAGCAGCCGGATTGCCTGAAAGATAATGGGCAACTTTAAAAAAAAAGAAAAAACAGTTTGATATCTTCAGGGAATGGGTAGTGGACTACTGTTTACTCCCCCTTAAACTGCTGGAGGAAAGTGGATTATTTGTTGCTGGGGATATGCACCTTCAGCTAATAATAATACAAATTCACTAATCAGGTCCAGTCAAGTCTCAATAAATTAATCCTTGATTTGTCCTTGGTAGTTTGCCACTGAGCATTCAGGCTTAACTTAGGAGACAGCTAAGTATAAAGCATTTAAAATCACTAAAACCGTAAATAAGGAAAGAACATGACACAATAAAACTTCAAAACCTATTTATGAAAATAAAGACTAAATTTATCAGTAAAATAACACCAAAATAACAAAAATCGAATTCAGGGAAAAGGAGATGTGAGTTTTTAAATATTAAATACAAAAATGTGTATTCTATTGTCAAACAGCATAAAGAGCCACTTGCGGATATCTGGTTGCGTTGAATGCGGAGGAAGTCAAAGGTTTAGACCAACCACAATGGAACGCAGGTTGGATAGGTTGAGTGCTAGTCCCGGTGAAAAGTTTACCTTCGCACTTAGGGTCATATTTATGAGAGTGTTGCATCATGTTTGTACCACTCAAAGTGGTACATGCATGACTCAAGGCTCTAAGTCAGATTAATGAAGTCATGCAAAGCCACTGTGCGTGGCTTTGAGTGGTCTCATAAATCTGGAGGAGCACAACGTACGGCAAGTCACTGCGTTGTGCTACGCTGCCCTGGGTAGCCTACCAGGATTGTTTTTGTGCAGGAAGGTGCCTCTTCCTGCACCAAAACTATTCTGCATGCAATGCAAACACCCTTGCACCATGGTGAAAGCTTGTCTGCATTGGTGCAAGCCAGTCAAAAGGGTTCCAGTGCAGGGGGAAAGGACAGGCATGTACCATATTGCTTAAATATGGTGTATTCCTGCTCTTTCCCTTCAACGCAGGCAAGCACAGCAAGGTGACTTGTTGCACTGGTCGCACGCCAAAAAGTTCATAAAAATAGATCCCAGTCTTTTTCTTGGACCTTTTCTTTCAATGTTGAGCCCTCAGGTCCTCAACAGTAGCCTGCTGCTGGGCGATGCCCCAGTGAGCCCCTAAAAGTCTTTGTCCTTGGCATAGACATCAAGAAGTCAGTGCAGTCAGGCCGAATCATGATTTGACGTTGGTTGGTTGACTCTCAATGACGAGACGTCTCCTCCTGGATCTTTTTAGTAAAACTTTATAGAAAGTTTCTAAACTTTCAGACCTTCTTTCGTTTGGTTTCCTTTGGGGAGATATGTGTCCAGCAGCACCAGACAAAAGCTTCAGAAGCTCTGGATTTCCTCTTGGGGGCTAGTACAAAATCTCCCACCATGCACCAACACAGTCTAGGAAAAATCCAGTTACCACTGGTGAGCTGGGATGATCCTCTGTTTGGACTTGCAGGTGACTTCGTACAACACTTTTGTACCTGTGGCTCCTCAGCGAGTCCACTCCTTTCCCTTTCGAGTCTTGAGAGTGGGTGTAGTCCCTTTGAGTTCAAGCCTTCTGTGGTGCAGTTCATGGGTCTAGTAGAGCAGATCTTCTTCTGATGTTCCAGGCAGTGATCTGAGGAGCTTCTGCAGCTTTGCTGTGTGCATATTTTTGACACAGAATGCACTGTTCTCTTAAAGATCAAAATGGAGAAATTCTCTCCTTAGAGGTGTGGATAACATCTCACTACACTCCCCTTCCAGCCCCTTTCCTAATCTTATTAGGTGGGGTTTCCATCTAGCTGGGGATGAAGGAAGTAGAGGCTGGACTGGGTTCTGTGGCATGTGGTCCCCTGCCTTTGATGTCCATCTTATCTCCCAAGCCCTCTTCTTTTCCCAGACTTCTCCAAGAAGCAGGTCTCTTCCCATCAAATGGCTGCATTGTTTAAGGTCCAGGTCTCTTCACACTGACTCAGGTAGCGGATTGGTTCAGGCTGTAAAAGGCCGACCAACCTGAAAAGGCTGCCATAGGGCTGCTTTAGATAACTTCAGAATAGTAATTTCTGAGCCGGCCTTCCTGTAATAATTATAATAAATCTGACTGTAGAAAATTGTTGGATTTATTGTAAGCATTATTGTGATGCTTTGATCGATATTGCTAGCTAGCTCCAGTCAAAATTCCAGTAAGTTTAATAAAGCCAATGGGTCTAGTTTCACAACAATAGGTAATAACGCCTTTGCCTGCTTTTCCTTACCAGGACACATACAACACATTTTATATTGTCCCTGCTTTTTACCATATCTTTTGGACACCTAGGGAAGACCTTGGGAGTGACTTATGAGCAATAAGGTATATAGTTTTGGACTTTGGAAGTACTTTTAATTCTGAATTCGAACTTGGATACACTTTTATTTTAAAGCCAGCCTGCAAGGCAGGTGTGGCTTAAAAAGGACACCAGACACCATAGCATTGTAAACTAGGGACTTACAGTAGGTTGCCTTAGCTAGTTAGAATTCTACCAATTACCATAAACCTCTAGAAGACAGAGCACTGGCCCTGATCCTGGTTAGCAGAGCCCAGGCCACTTTGAGAGTCAATAACCACCATTATCAGTCAAGAAATGGATGTGATAAGGGCAAAAAGAATGACTTTCTTTTAGCTACCACTTTGATTCCCAATGGGAACTAGTTATCACCACAACATGTGAGTCAGTAACTGTTCAATGATTGCTACCCGAATTACGGTTGTAAACCATTACTATATATAATACTGATTCACAATTTTGAAGAAACACCCTTTTTAGATTGTGAATCAGTAAGCATTTCTAAGCCCAAGTTAAAAGTTGAGGAAAGTTGGTTTAGGAAAAAAACGAAAAAAGGACTTTACAGTTGCAAGCCTGGCTATTTTAGTGATCACAGTATTTGCAACTGCAAAAATTGCTTAGTACCTAAGGCCGTAAAAACCTGAGTAGCGTGGCTGTAATTGTTTCTCAATCACTTCAAAATACTTGTTAAACACTGGAATATCACAAACTAAGTCAACACACCACAGTACCTCCAGTACCAAAATCAAAGTCACATCTGCTTCCAAATGAAACTTGGGAAAGTGCCACCACTTCCCCTACTGTTACCTGTGATTTGCAGTTCCAGTAACAGCATTCCAATATGTTTTAGTGGCGAGAAAGGGAACCTCTACCAGAGACTTGAGGCCCTCTCTGAAGCTTGGCTGCTCCATCTCAAAAATATTTTTTTTTATAAATGAGTATAATTTATTCATTGTTTTGATTACCTATAGTATACAATAGGAATTGTAGCATCCTTAAAAGTAGTAGATGATATTGTTGATGGTTTCTATTGCGTCTCAATTCATAGTGTTTTAATTGCAATGTACATTTACTTACAAATCTATAACATATAAGTATATTTACAGATAACATAGCAGCAAGGGATCAACTTATAGATGCCTCTAAGTTTGCTGATACTAATTTCAATAAACTTGCTACAATATAAATATCAATATTGTGCAGAAGGAATATCTTGAGTTATCTTAATTCTATTGTAACTTTCATTCAAAACATGTATAGGAGACATAAATTAGAAAAGCTCAAATATCACCATCTTGGAACTGGAATTAAGGTGCGTTGTTTCAGTACAATGCAAGCTATCTTTATAAACACATCTTTAAGATACGAAGGAGTAAAAAAATACACTATTCTGTCATTTCTACAAGAGGAATTTCAATAACAGCTAGATGCAATAATCAACCTTAGGTGAATAGTTGGACTGGACAGTTAATTAAACAGTCTTGCTCTCCATTTTCAACATTTATGTGGTTGCTGCACAATGTAATCTCTCAACTCCCTCATTTAACTAATGAGGGAATATGTATTGCTTTTATGAATTTGAAAACAGTTAGATCTTATGGTTCAATCTTAAATATTCTGCAATCATACACCTAGTGCCTGTTTTGAGACTTGTTAATTGGTGCCTACTCATGTTAATTAACAGATTTTTGATAACCTTTCTTATTTGTAGCAACATCTCATGTTTGACATTGATTTGATGTTTGACACTTAGCATTACAAACAACATTAAATAATATTAATATATGTGTAGTTAATTAAAACCGTACAATAACCTACAATAAATTAACCAGATAAATAGTTATCCACCGATCTATGAAAATCATAAAATATCAGTACATTTCTCCTATTGCTCTATAAATTGGTGTTCAGTGTTTGTCTTGTTGACTGCTCAGGATGTTCTGTACTAAATGGATATATTTTGAAAAGTTGTTTATAAAAATGCCTTCTGCACTGTTAAAGTAGAACAAAACATATTTGCAGGATCAAAGGCCTCATTAAAAAAAAATGTTGCTAAAAGCAAAGGGGGTTGTGATGAAAATATAACAGAACAGCATGTGCTTGACTTCTTAGTATTGAAGCTGTAAGAGCGTCAGGCTGGCTTCACACTTTCCAACTTCCATGATTGTTCCTCTTCTCCTTAATTCTACCAGACATTTTTCTTCAAGAGACATTTATAATTAGTATAGTAAAACTCTAGGTCCCATGCCTGTACCATTCCTATCTCTTCAACAATGGCTAAGGTTGCAATGTGGCAAGGCACATTTCTTCAACATATGGTGGATTTGAAATTTGTTACAGATATGCTTTTAATTCCTGCCATGTAGTGTGTTGGGCATTTGTATTAGACGGCTCCCAGCCATCCTGGCACCCACCCATGGGGGAAGCGCTGGTACTCCCACTGTGGGCCACCATTTTGCACCCCCACCAGGGATGGCAGTGGAAGCACTTCCGCTGCACCCCCGCCACAGCATCTGATGACCTCAGCTCGCACCACACGCCAATGTCAACAAAAACTGCCAGGACCATGCTGGAAGCAATTTTCATCCAGCTCGTCCAGGAGAATGTTAGGGTTCTCGTTGGGAAGGTTTTAAAAAAAAAACCAAAGATGCGTTGGGGGAAAGGAACGTGTTTTCCTTTCCTCTGATGTCTCTTTGAGCATTCCTGTTGCACGATCACCCATGGGGCAGCAATCATGCAGCAGGAATGCCCATCAAACACCAGGGAGTTTGTTTTATGTGTGTGTTGGCATTGTTGGGGAGCTTCCCTTTGGGTAAGGGTCACTCCCCTTTGGGAGGGCACATATTTTGGCTGCTTCTTCTCCCTTAGGGGCAGATCGGCCCCTTTTTTTTTTTTTTTAGGCCAATCATCTCCCAAAGGGGGCAGAAATGACTAGACAGCAAGGATTTGAATAGGATCATTATTTATGTGTTTTGGGAGTGGTCCTTTGGGTAAGGGTTGCTCCCCTTTAAGGAGCATGGGTTTGGCCATTTCCGCCCCCCTTGAGGGGAGATTGGTCACTAATTTTCTAGGCCCATCTGCCCCCAAGGGGGGTAGAAACCACTAGACAGCAGGGATTTGAACAGTGGCATTAGTTTAGTTTTGGGGAGCAAGGGTTGCCCCTCTTTGGAAAGCACATATTTTGGCCATTTCTGCCTCCTCAGGAGTAGATCGGCTTCTTTTATTTAGGTCCATCTGCCCCCAAGGGGGACAGAAACCCCTAGACACCAGGTATTTGAATCAAAGCATTTTCTTTGTGTTTGGGGAGTGCCCCCTTGGGATAGAGTCGCTCCCCTTTGGGAGCATGTATTTTGACTGTTTCTTGCCCCCCACCCCCTGTGGGGGGCAGATTGGCCTCTTTTTCTTTAGGCCCCTGTGCACCCAAGGGGGGCAGAAACCACTAGATACCAGAGATTTTAATAGGAGCAAATTATTTGTGTTTGGGGGCAGCCCTTTGGCAAGGGTTGCTCTCCTTTGGGGAGCACGTACTTTTGCTGTTTCTGCCCCCCATGGGGGCAGATTGGCCTCTATCTTTTTAGGCCCATCTGTCCCCAAGAAGGTTAGAGACTTCTTGACACCAGGAATTGCAATAGGGGCATTATTTGGGAAGGGTAACTCCCCTTTGGGGAGCATATATTATGGCCATTTCTGCCCCCAATGGGGATCGAAACCACTACTCACCAGGGATCTCAACAGGAGCAATATTTTTGTGTTTGGGAAGAGGCCCCGTAAGGAACAGTCGGACCCCTTTGGGAAGCATGTGTTTTGGCTATTTCTGCCCCCAAGGGGCAGATTGGCCTCTATTTTAGGCCCTTCTGTCCCCAAGAGGGCCAGAAATCACTAGACACTAGTAAATGTCAATATGAGCATTATTTTCATGTTAGGGGAACTGCCCCTTGAGGAAGGGTCACCCGCCTTTGGGGAACACATATTTTGGCCTTTTCTGCCCCCCCTTGGTGGTGAAAAAAACCATTAGACACCAGGGAATGTCTGTGAATGTTTGGTGGCAGGGTGTGTGAACTGGTGCATAATTTGCATTTGTGATCATAGTATTTAATTTTTCCTTTTTTATCTATTGCAAAGCTTTCTATTCTTTTGCTGTGGCTTTGCTTGCGGTTCCAACTCTATTAAACTCATTAATGCATTTTTTGTAAATGGTGTAATAATAGCAGCATATTTAGCTTATGTTTTATTGTGTGTGAAATTCTCCTTGTATTTGTTCACTATGGTGGTCATTCTGACCCTGGCGGTCTTTGACCGCCAGGGCGGAGGACCGCGGGAGCACCGCCGACAGGCCGGCGGTGCTCCAATGGGGATTCCGACCGCGGCGGTAAAGCCGCGGTCGGACCGGCACCACTGGCGGGGTCCCGCCAGTGTACCGCGGCCCCATTGAATCCTCCGCGGCGGCGCAGCTTGCTGCACCGCCGCGGGGATTCCGACCCCCCCTACCGCCATCCAGATCCCGGCGGTCGGACCGCCGAGATCCGGATGGCGGTAGGGGGGGGTCGCGGGCCCCTGGGGGCCCCTGCAGTGCCCATGCCACTGGCATGGGCATTGCAGGGGCCCCCGTAAGAGGGCCCCTACATGTATTTCACTGTCTGCTGGGCAGACAGTGAAATACGCGACGGGTGCAACTGCACCCGTCGCACAGCTTCCACTCCGCCGGCTCGATTCCGAGCCGGCTTCATCGTGGAAGCCTCTTTCCCGCTGGGCTGGCTGGCGGTCTGAAGGCGACCGCCCGCCAGCCCAGCGGGAAAGTCAGAATTACCGCCGCGGTCTTTCGACCGCGGAACGGTAACCTGACGGCGGGACTTTGGCGGGCGGCCTCCGCCGCCCGCCAAGGTCAGAATGAGGGCCACTGTTTTTAACCTTTGTCCAAGGTTACCACGATTGAAAACATGCCATATTGGTGGGTAACCACAAGACAATTTTATTGATCTTCTCCTCTCAGTTTGAGAATTCAACTCATAGAAAACGCATTCTGCTGTAATCGGGTGTCAAAGCGCATCCCTGACACGCTAGGTGTCTCGGGTGGGACTCCAATGATGAAGCATGCCACCAAATATGTTGGTAGATGAGGGGTCTTTTTAACAAAACCTAAGGGCATTTTTTCATAATTTGAGTGTTTTGGACAGAGTAGAGGTAAGAGACATGGAAGCGTACTAACTTGTTGTCTAGGGAAAATCTACCAGTAGATATGTTCGAAAACTAGACACCCAGGGGAGTACAGGGTGCTGTGCCTCTTGTGGATCACAACAGGTTTTTGTTAGAAATTGGGTCTCTATTTGGCAGAGGTATGGACCCTGTCCAAGTAGGGACCACAATCCTACTTAGGGTAAGTCATAACACAACCTAAATTATTCTGTGCTCACTGTGCTGTAGCTTGGCACAGAACAGGCAGGCTTAACTTAGAAGGCAGCGTGTAAAGTATCTGTGCATTAACTCATACACTAACACAGTGAACAAAACACAAAAATTACTCCACACCAGTTTAGGAAAATAGATAATATTTTCATGAATACAATAAGACCAAAACAACAAGAATCCAATATGCAGAAGTCAAGATATCACTAAAAGGTTAAAAGAGTCTTAGGGCCTGATTACAACTTTGGAGGACGGTGTTAAACCGTCCCAAAAGAGGCGGATATACCACCTACCGTATTACGAGTCCATTATTTCCTATGGAACTCGTAATACGGTAGGTGGTATATCCGTCACTTTTGGGACGGTTTAACACCGTCCTCCAAAGTTGTAATCAGGCCCTTAATCCTTAAGAATCAGTAGTTGTATCCTTTTAACTCACAGTACCTGGGATGTGTAAACAATAATGACGCAGAGGAGGAGATGCGTCGAAAAGTAAAGCACTGTGTAGATTTTCCAGTGCAGAAAAGGTGATGCGTTGTTTCTTTCCATGTTGCAAGGAGATGCGCTGGTTTTCGGGAGCGCATCCTTGGTTCCTCACTGTGATGCGGGAATATTTTGATGCCCAGGGACGATGTATATATACCAAAAAGTGCCTTTGAAGTGAAGAAATCTTCAAAGAGTGGTTTTGAAGTGCACAAGCTCCTTTTACAACTCAGCCCTGTCTGCCAGGAGCTCTGTGGGCAGTTATCAGTCTTTTGTGTGAAGGCAGACCACTGACCTTTAAAGTGTAAGTGAGAGCCCCTCCACCATTCCTGCCCAACGAGACCCATCAGTATCAAGATGCAGTTGGGTTTCCTGTGCTTATGGCTGCCTGAGTGGAATACACAAGGGAAGCTGTCAACCAGTACAGACCAGACATGGATTGGAGATGAGCTGTAAGGCACAAATAGCAGTAAGTACAGAGAAATGCCTACTTTTTAAAAGTGACATTTCTGAAATAGTACTGAAGAATCCAACTTCACCAGTAAGTAGGATTTCTTAATACCAAAGCAAATATGACAAGTCTATTCCTCTCAGATAAGAAATTACCCCTTGAAGGTGTTTAAGGAAATTTCTAATGCTGGCCTAGGAGAGGAACAGTCTTCACAGTAGTGAAAAACAACTTTGGGGGGTTTTACTACAAAGACGTGTAAAACTTATAAGTATAGGTCCTGCCATTTACCTAAATAGCACCCTGCCCTATGGGTTACCTAGTGCCTACCTTAGGGGTGACATATGTAAGAAAAGGGGAATTTAAGGCTTGGCAAGTACTTTTAAATGCCAAGTTGAAGTGGCAGTGAAACAGCACTCACAGGCCCGGCAATGGCAGACCTGACAAATGGTTATGGGGCTACTCATGTTGGTGGCACAATCAGTGCTGCAGGCATACTAGAAATATTTAATATACAGGCCTTGGGCACATTTATTGCACTTTACTAGGGACCTATAGGTACATTAAATAGGACAATTGGGTGCAAGCCAATGTTATCATGTTTAGGGGAGAAAGCACAAGCACTTTAGCACTGGCCAGCAGTGGTAAGGTGTGCAGAGTCCTAAGCTAAGTACAAATTAGTTCAGAAAAGTAGAGGGAGGCTGGCAAAATGTTGGGGGAAGACCACCCAAAGGCTGTCAGGTCTATGAGTTTTCTTACCTACAGTGCCCTGTAAACCTTGAAATGTGACTAAAATCACACATTTTCCTTGAATTTCTTTGCCGTATTCTTCCACAACCAGAAAATAACCACAGATTTCCTACCACCGAGCATTCACCTCAGTCACCCGATAAAAATGATATCTCACTTGTGTGAATGTCCACAGCAGAGTCAACCTAAAATGTATTTAAAAAATAGGCCTGCTTTGGTTCCCTCTCAAACTCTGAATGTTTTTGGCACTTTCCTGTTGAGGTACTAAGCCCACCCACACCAATGAGGTATCACTTTTATCAGGAGACTGAGAGGAATGCCGAGTGGTAGAAAATTTGTGACTCCCCTAAGATTCCAGAACTTTCCATCATAGAAATTTGGGGAAAATGTGTGTTTTAGACAAAGTTTGAGGTTTGCAAAGGATTCGGGTGACAGAACTAGGTGAGAGCCACACAAGACATCCCATCCTGGATTTCCCTAGATGTCTAGTTTTTTAAAATGTGCAAGTTTGCTAGGTTCCCCTTGTTTCTGGGTGAGCATGGCCCCAAATCCATAGATAGGCACATTGAAAAAAGTCAGTTTTCAGTGGAACAATGTGATGTGTCCGCATTGCATTTTGGGCTGCTGCCTGTCGCGGGCACTAGGCCTACCCACACAAGTGAGGTACTATTTTTATGGGGAGGCTTTGGGGAATGCTGGGTGGAATTTGTGGCTTCCTTTAGATTCCAGGTCCTTTCATCACAGAAATGAGAGGAAAATGTGATTTTTAGACACATTTTGAGGTTTGCAAGGGATTCTGGGTAAAAAATGTAGTGAGAGCCACACACTTCACCCCATCCTAGATTTCCCTAGGTGTCTAGTTTTCAGAAATGTATAGGTTTGCTAGGTTTTCCTAGGTGCGGGTGAACTAGGGCCCCAAATCCACATCTAGGTACATTGCAGAAAATAAGTCAGTTTTCTGTTGAAAAATGTGATGATTGTTGTGTTTTGGGTTGTTTCCTATTGTGGTCCCTAGTCCTATCCATACAAGTGAGCTACCATGTTTTATCTGGAGACTTGGGGGAATGCTGAGTGGAAGGAAGTTTGTGGGTCTCCTCAGATTTCCGAACTTTCCATTGCAGAAATTGGTGAAAAATGCTTTTTGTTAGACATATAGGGGGTTATTCTAACTTTGGAGGAGGTGTTAATCCGTCCCAAAAGTGACGGAAAAGTGACGGATTTACCACCAGCCGTATTACGAGTCCATTATATCCTATGGAACTCGTAATACGGCTGGTGGTATATCCGTCACTTTACCGTCACTTTTGGGACGGATTAACACTCCTCCAAAGTTAGAATAACCCCCATTGTGAGGTTTGCAAGGCATTCTGGGCAAAACAATGTGGTGAGAGCCACACAGGTCACCCCGTCTGGATTTCCCTAGGTGTCTAGTTTTAGTAAATGTACAGATTTGCTAGGTTTGCCTAGGTGCTAGCTGAGCTAGAGCCTAAAATCCACAGCCAGGCAAATAACCACGGCTTCTAAACTCCATATCATGTGCAAATTTTTGGAATACACAGGTCTCCTTGATACCTATTTTTCACTCTTTATATTTTACCAAATTAATTGCTGTATATCCGGCACATAATGAAAAACCATTACAAGGTGCAGCTCAGTTATTGGCTCTGCGTACCTTGGATTCTTAGTGAACCTACAAGCTCTATATATCCCCTGCAACCAAAAGGGTCCAGTGGATGCAACAGTATATTGCTTTTGAAAATTTGCTGCAGTTAGGAAAAGCTACAGAAAAAACGTATACACAAATGGCTGTTTTTTTCAACTCAGTTTAAAAAAAATTAATTTCAATTGTTACTTTCTATAGGAAAACCTTGACGTATCTACACAAATGACCCCTTTGCTGAATACAGAATTTTGTCAACGTTTTGGAAATGTATAGCCTTCTGGCATCCACCATTGGTTTTACACTAATTTCTACCACTAACTGGAAGGAGATTGAAAGCACAAAATATAGGGAAAAAGGGCTTTGTCCCAGTAAAAACCCAAAACATTGTTGAAAAATTTGGTTTTCTGATTCAAGTCTGCCTGTTCCTGAAAGCTGGGAAGGTGGTGATTTTAGCACTACAAACCCTTCATTGATGCCATATGCAGGGGAAAAACAGATGCCTTCTCCTGCAGCACTTTTTTGAAATTTTCCCCCAGAAAACAAAATTCACCTGTATTTTGGCTACTTTCTCACTCCACTCTGTGGAAATCCACAAACCCTGGGTACTTTTAGAATCCCCAGGATGCAAATTTGGTATGGATAGCTTAAGTGGACAAAAAGTTAAGGAGGCCTAGGAACAAACTACTGCAAATAGCCAAAAAAGGGTCGTGGGGGGCAAGGGGCGGCTGGCGGAGGGGTTAAAGGAATTAATCCAGCTCAGCTTGTTTCATATTAAACCAATGTCTTAGGAAAGTGCTATTTGTTCCTATTTAGTAGTTAATTAAATACTGTTTTGTTGAAGAAGAACTTGGCTTGATGATCACAGTAAATTATAGATAGTTCTGAATGGCTTGCTATCCTCTAAATTTAACCAAATGGTCATTTTGTTGGCAAATTCTTAGGCCATAGCTTAATGATTGTATGTAGTTAGCTTTGTTAGTGATAGGCTGTCTAAATGCCTAGACAAATTTAGGCGAGCAAATCTTAATGATACTGCTTTGTTTCTCATTGCCTGTAGATGGGTGTTGTGATGTCTTCTTTCAGGTATCATGGAGGAAAATGTAACTTTTTTGCATTATCACCTTCATTTTATTTGGACTGCTGGTGTATTTTTTTTTACTGTATGCACTGCAACTCTGTGTAACAGGCCCCAGTGCATGTGCTCTGATTCTTAAACATCTTGAAATTAGCTATAATCCTAATAGGAATGCTTAACTTACCTATAAGTCCCTAGCATATTGTACAAAAGGTACCC
Source organism: Pleurodeles waltl (assembly GCF_031143425.1). NCBI lineage: Eukaryota > Metazoa > Chordata > Amphibia > Caudata > Salamandridae > Pleurodeles > Pleurodeles waltl. The sequence goes on along the minus strand of NC_090447.1, from coordinate 1,399,382,761 downwards.
TGGGCCGTAAGCTAATTGTCACGATTGGACTGCAGCACACATTGTGATACCTACTACAATGCCAGTGCAAACATGACTGCAGGCCTACCATTGTATCCCGGCTTTGCAGTTTTAAAAATGCAGATTTGACTCATCAAAATACCCTTTTAGACAAGTCTAAGCCTTCTTTTTAAATATTTTAAGTACTCCCCAAATAGGTAGGCAGTGCTTGTAAACGCGTAATGTTAAACATGCCCTTACAGTGAAAAGGCTTCAAAAGTCATTTTCACTGTAGTAAGGATAGTTGTTCTATAGGAAAGCATTGGGATGCAATATTAAATTCAATAATGCTAGTACTGACTAGGCAAAACCTACAAACTTTATTCTTGGACATTTTGGAATATTTATTGCAAGACAAATTCACTGCTGAAGTCAGATTTGCAATAAAAAAAACCAAAGGTTTTTTTTAGAAAGTTACCCTTTGCCTGGCTAAAGCCTTCAGAGGCCCACTTGCATGTGCTCTAGATGTCACCCAGGAGCTTACTAGCTCCCGTAATGAGATGTGAACTTGCTCCCAGAGCTGGGACAAAGGCCTTGGGTGTGAGGAGCTGTTCTGTCACTCTGGCACTATGACCATATGAGCTGTGCCCAGAAACTTGATTAGCTTCAAAGTGCCTCCCCTATCACAGTCAAATGTTAGCTGATACCTGTGCAGGGCCCTTTCGGTCCACCTCATCAGACAGGCAGTGGGAGAGGAACTGCCCCCAGAACTGCTTTGAAGTGACCACAGCGGTAGGGTTGCTCATTTTCCTGGCCACACCGCTTTGGTGGGAACTGTAGCTGTGCATAGGGGAAGAAAGGTTCTGAACTTTTGGTTTTACGTAGAGATGTATATTGTAGCAGTGTTTGCAGCAGGGCACATATTAAGTGCTGCAGAAGTGGGCAGGGCTACATCTGGGTATTGTTTTCCCTACTGGTTAGGGAGGGGCCAGGAATTATTCCCACATGCGGGCTAGCGTCAGGCATAAATGTGGCACCCCTGAGCAACCCTTTCAGGTTCAGGTATGGGTCAAGTGCCACTAGATGACTGCAGTTGGTGTTTAACACTTTTTGTTGCTATTTTTATTCAAAATATTAAAATTTTATATCTCGAGTAGTCCTAATTAGATTTTTGTCATTTTGTTCATCAAATTATTCTTTGGTTTAAGAAACTGGAGTGGGATTTTTATTGACTTGTTAACTTTGTTGGTACTTATAAATGAACACATGTATGCTGTTTTACCTACTAATTTTCCAGAAATGTATTTCACAAACTAGTATTCATGCTTGATTATAACTTCCTTTATGAAGCATGCTTAGAACTAGTTATGTAACAAATCTGTACTCCACCAAAGTGCGCACCAGTTTTGGACTCGTTTGTGTATTATAAAATCATGAAATAAATAAATCAGTCTTTCAGGCTCATAACAGCCAGAAAGGGCGTTGAAAATGGCAAATGATGCACAATACAAAACAAGCATTGGCAAAGCCATCAGGTCTTGCTGTCGGCCTATTGGCTTTGCCACTTTTTTGTGTTTTATCATATTTTTCTTAAAACTGCTTTGTTGGGTATGTTGAAAGGACCTCACCATTATAAAAAGAAATGTTGGCTACAAGCAAAAATTGCTGAAGTGGGCTGACAATTTTGCAGTACACTGTATGTTTTGGTTGCCCCAGTATTTATATTATAGATATAATTTTAGTGAAATCAAAAGGTATTGGATAACACCAGACCTACAAATTATTTGACACTAACATTTTCAGTCTGAGTTAATGTTGAGAAAGGGAATTCAAAATGTTTTTGAACCCAGTTTCACACTTGCACAGATTACGAGTTTGGTGCTAGTTGCACCTAATCCCAAGTTTTTTTATGCATAGTTCCCTTGAGGTAGTACCTAGGATATCTGAGAGAATATCGGGACCAGCAATATTGAAATACAGAAATATTGTATCATAAATTTTGATTACAAAAATATGGTCTCACTATACCTATAATAATAAGTACAAAACATTGAAAAACAAAATTGCTCCACACTATTATTGTTAAAAACATAGAAATATTTGATTTTCATTATATATCTTGTTTAAAACATCAATGTAATGTAATGTAATTTAAATGCCTTTAAATAATATTTAATACTATAAATATATAAATGAAACATAGAGAATATTAAAAAACGAACTGCAAAACATTAAGTAAATGACCAAATTAGTTAAATATGAAAAATATAAGAATATTACATTTTTTTATATATAAACAAGTAATATAAAACTAACTCCTTAGCTGTCAGCCCCCCACCCCCGACCATCACTGAGCCCTTTTGTTGGCTATTTGGGATAGTTCATCCTTAGGGCTCTTTATCTTTTTTTCTACATAAGGTATCCACTCCAAAATTATGCCCTCTTTTCAAACATCCTGGGGATTCTAAAGGTATCCAGAGTTTGTGGATTACCCTGGAGGGGACTAGGAAAATAGGCCAAATTCAGCTGCATTTTGAGTTTTTTGATAAAAATGTGGAAAAAGTGCTCCAGGTAAGTGTCTGTTTTTTCCATAAAAACAGCATCCACAAAAGGTTTGTTGTAATAAATTCACCATCTTCCCAGTTTTCAGGAACATACAGAGCTGAATCCAAAAACCAAATTTTTACCACAGTTTTGCCATTTTTCTAGGAGGTAGCCTATTTTTCCTATTTGTTGTGCTCTCTGCCTACTACCAGTCTGTGGTGAAAACCAGTGTGAAATCCATGGAAAATCCAGGAAAACAAAAGATTTATGAAAAGTAGACAAACATCCAAATTCAGCAAGGGAACATATGTGTAGATCCCTCATGGTTTTACCAAGGAAATTAGCTGATGAAATAAAGAAATATTGAAAATGAGAAGGAAAAAAGTGCATTTGTGACAACATTTTCTTGGATAACTTTTCATCATAATGGCCGATTGACAAAAACAATACAATGTCACAACCGCTAGACCCTTCTGGTTCCAGGGATACATTGAGTTTGTAGGTTCTCCAAGAACCCAGGGTACACAGAGATAACAACTGAACTGCACTGTACCGAGTACGGAGTATAGACTAAATCTTATAGCAAAATAGGCAAAATAGTGAAAAATATGTATCAACGAAACATATATATTTCTGAAATGGGCACATGATATGGAGTTCAGGAGCTGTGGTTATTTGTACATCTCTGAATTTATGGGTAGCTGTACTAGCTTATGATCTGGAGGGTATTGTTCAAAATGGCATCTTTCTCATACACTGGCTTACATTTGCAAGCCCAAAATGGAGCAAAATCCATTTGGTAATAACAACTGTTCTACTATATTATGCTCCTACAAGTCTCCTAATATAAATAGTACCTCACTTGTGTGGGTAGGCATATTGCCAATGACAACAAACAGCCCAAAACATGTAGGCAGTGCATTTTTCAGCCGAAAGCTGACCCTTCTTTTCCAATGTAGGTAGCTTGAGATTTTGAGCCCTAGCTCGGCCGGCACCTAGGGAAACCTAGCTAACCTATACATTTTTGAAAACTAGACATCTAGGAGTATCCAGAGTGGGAAAACTTACATGGCTCTCACCACGTTTTCTAACCTAGAATTGCTTGCTAACGTCAGACTTTGACTAAATAAACACATTTTCCTCATATTGCTGTGATGGAAATATCAGGAATTTGTGGGGGAGCCACACACTTCCTTCCACAAGGCATTTCCTCAGGTTTCTCAATAAAAATTGCACCTCACTTGTGTGGGTAGACCTAGTGCCCACGACAGGAAACGGCCCAAAATGCAACATGAACGCATCACATTTTTCCACCGAAAACTAACCCTTCTTTCCAATGTGGGTAGCTCTAGATTTTGGGCCCTAGCTCACCCAGCACCTCGGGAAACCTAGCTAACCTATACATTTTTACAACCAGGCACCTATGGGTATCCAGGGTTGGCTAACTTGTGTGGCTCTCAAATTTTTTTTGACCCAGAATCCTTTGCAAACCTCAAACTTTGATTAAAAGACACAGGGGGTGATTCTGACCCCGGCGGTCTAAGTCGGTGGTGCTCCCCGCAGGGCATTCTGACCGCGGCGGTAAAGCCGCGGTCAGACCGGCAACACTGACGGTCTCCCGCCAGTGTACCGCCGCCCTATTGAATCCGCCCGCCGGGAACCGGATGGCGGTAGGGGGGGTCGCCGGGCCCCTGGGGGCCCCTGCAGTGCCCATGCCACTGGCATGGGCACTGCAGGGGCCCCCGTAAGAGGGCCCCTACAAGTATTTCACTGTCTGCTTGGCAGACAGTGAAATACGCGACGGGTGCAACAGCACCCGTCGCACCTTCCCACTCCGCCGGCTCGATTACGAGCCGGCATCCTTGTGGGAATGGAGTTTTTCCCTGGGCTGGCGGGCGGTCTTTTGGCGACCGCCTGCCAGCCCAGGGAAAAACTTAGAATACCCTCCACGGTCTTTCGACCGCGGAGCGGTATTTCGGAGGGGGAAGTCTGGCGGGCGGCCTCTGCCGCCCGCCAGACTTAGAATGACCCCCACAGTTTCCTCAAATTTCTGTGATGGAAAATTCTGGAATCTGCAGAAAACCACAATTGTCCTTCTACCTGGCATTCCCTCAGGGTCTCTCAATAAAATTTTGTTCCTTAATTATGTGGGTAGACTTATTGCTCGTGACAGAAACCAGCCCAAATCGCCACATGAATACATCACATTTTTCAACCAAAACTGACCCTTTTTTTCCCAATGTCGGTAGCTCAATATTTAAGACCCTAGATCAGGCTTGACCTCGGGAAACCTAGTCAACCTGAAAGTAGTGCATTTATCCAACATAAACTCCCCTTTTTTCCCCAACGTTGGTATTTTGCGATTTTGGACGCTAGCTCAGTCGCCACCTAGGGAAACCTAGCCAATCTGTACATTTTTCAAAACTAGACACCTTTTAAACCCAGAAACACTTGCAAGCTTAAAGTGTTCACGAAAAACTCATTTTCCTCACATTTGTGTGATAGAAAGTTCTGAAATCTACAGGAGCCACAAACTTTCTTCCACCAGGTCTCCTGATAAAAATAGTGCCTCATTTTGGTGGGTAGATCTAGTGCCCACAACAGGAAACAGCCCAAAATGCAACATGGGCGCATTATATTTTTCCACTGAAAAATTACCTTTTTCCCCAATGCAGGTAGCTCTAGATTTTGAACCCTAACTTAGCCGGCACCTAGAGTAACCTAGCCAACCTGTACATTTTTACAAACTAGACACCTAGGGGTATCCAAGGTGGGCTGACTTTTGTGGCTCCAACCTCTACATTTTTTTAAACTAGACTCCTAGGGATATCCAGGTTGGGCTGGTTTATATGGCTCTCCCCACAATTTGTTTACTCAGAATCCCGTGCAAATCTCAAACTTTGACCTAAAAAACACATTTTCCTCACATTTCTGTAATGGAAAGTTCAGGAATCTGTGGGGGGCCATATACTTCCTTCCACCTGGCATTCCCCCAGGTCTCCCAATAGGAATGGTACCTCACTTTTGTGGGTAGACCGACTGCTCATTACAGGAAATGACCCAAAACACAACATGGATGCTTTACATATTTACACAAAAACTGACCCTTTTTTCCAAACGGTATAGCTCTAGATTTTGGGCCCCAGCTCCTTGGGAAACCTCACCAACCTCTACATTTTTGAAAATTAGATACCTAGGAGTATCCATTGTGGGTTGACTTGCCAGGCTCTCACAAGATTTTTTTGGCCCAAAATCCCTGGCAAACCTCAAATACATTTTCCTCAAATTGCTGTGATGGAAAGTTATGGAATCTGTGGTGAGCCTAGTGCCTGCAACAGGAATGGATCATATGAGGTGCAACGGTAGTCTTTGCATGAGTACTACCGTTGACCCATGTGTGATCCATTTCTGAGGGGGGCACTGGGCACAGCCACACAAATGGGGTAGCATTTTTATCTGGGGAACTATGGGTGACAGAATTTTTTCCGATCCTTGAACGTTCAGTTAGTTTACGTCACAGACAAATAGTGTTTTTATTCACTGTTACATCTTTGCAGGGTACTCTGGTAAGGTAACTTTGGGGGATCCACTCAAGTCACACCTCCATGGACTCCCCTCCCAGGGTCTAGTTCTCAGAAATGTCTGGGTTTGGTAGGTTATCCTAGATGGCTGCTGATCCCAGGACCAAATACACAGGTGCCCCCCCTTCCATAACCAGGTCGTTTTGTGATAGATCATTTTGATGTTTCTACAATACATTTTGAGACCTTCCCTGTCATGGACACTTGGCCCACCCACACAAATGAGGCACGGTAGGAAATTTGTGGCTGCCTTCAGATTCCAGGACTTTTTCTCACAGAAATTAAAGGGACATGTTTTATTTAGGCAAGGTTTGAGCTTTGCAGGGGATTCTGGGTAAAAAAAGCTGTTGAGAGCCATGCAAGTCATGCACCCCAGGACACCCCTGGTTGTCTAATTTTCAAAAACGTGCATGTTTGACTGGGTGTGGGCTGAGTTAGGACCCGAAATCCACAGCTACCAGTGACAGAAAAAAATTAAAACAAGGAGTTCTTAGGGGGCGCCATCCTACAGCCACAGATATAAATCTGGTACTAATTTGATAAAGTTAATCCACCACTTACACTGGTTGGTTTTAGCACCTCCAGAAATACCCGGTTTTAAAGCATAAATACTTATCAAACTATTTGACTATTGAAACCAAGCCTTCTGAAGGTGAGCCATAAAGCCACTTCAAGGTACAAATCGTACAAAACTTTCATGCCGCCAGCCACAGGCCCAATCCTACACCCTCCTCCTTTCTGAACATTACCAAATGCATGCCTAGTGATTCTTTACTAATGGCTCCCATGACAGCCACACAAGGCTCAGGAAGGCAAATGGTCCAACCAGGCAAGTAGAATCGGCTATCTGGACGCTAATCATGTCAGACTAGTAAAAATGGGATCTAGGATGTGGCTAAGTCCATGGGTAGGGGCCTTGACTAACTGGGTAAGCTGTAAACTCTAAAGGTCGGCAGGCAGAGTTCCTAAGCATTCTGCAATGTCAAAATATAAATTAACATCCCCAACTACTGTGAAATTGGTGTACTGAAGAACCCAAGACTGCAACGCATTGGCCAGTGACAAGCAGAAATTAGCTGCCGGCTCCGGAGGCAGACATGGTGGAGTTCTTTGCTAGTGCCAGAGAGAACAATGCAGCAATACCCCCTTCAGTGGAGCATTTAAGAAAGGAGCAATGTATGGATTGTTTGAAAATAATTGTGATTCCTCTGCCTTTCTGAAGAGGCCCGTCTTCTCTCACAGTAGCCAAGCTTTGAGGAATGGCTTCCAGGATGTCCGGTGAGGATCTCTCTGTCACCAGGTCTCCGTAAAGAGGACCGCATATGGCTGGTGTTCCTCCAGGAATTTCTTGAAATCAAATTTATGTTTGTCTAATGACTGGCAATTCAGAGAGACAAAGTTGGAGAGAGAGCAGTTCCTGAGAGGCCGTACTATCTACTCCTCCCAAAGTTGGAGAAGGCCCCAGGCAGAACCCACAACTGCTGCAGTAGGTTTCCATCTCAACCACATCTAAGCCATGGTTGCATCCCTTACCTACAGGAGGTGCCAGAATCCCTAATTCTATCAAAGAGTATCTCAGAGGGGCAGACCTAAAAGGGGTAGGGGTCCTGGCCCCTGGGATCCTCCAGGCACAGATTGCTGCAGACCAGCTTGCCTTTGGTATGCCATCAGTTGGTCCGCTGTATGTGTCTGCTGCACATCCGCCGCAGCATGCCCCTTAAATAGGTGCTTAATGGGCTTCAGAAACAACTGAAAGTTAACCACCAACGTGGTGGCGCAAAATGTCACACAGGAAGTCACCAAAATAGCAATCCTGCTGCCAACACCCCCTCTGCACAATCAGCAAGTTGCAGCAGAACCGAAAGTAGTGGCCAAACAAAACATACACAAAGAAGATTCCCCCCAACCAACACAATCAAAAACAAGATCAGATATTTTTCCCAATAAAAACACAGTAAAAAACACAGTTACAGCTAGCTTCTTTCAAAATGCGGAATCTGCTGCTCATGCGCTGTGGTATGCACCTTAATAGGTGCTTGATGGGCTTCAGAATTAACTGAAATGCTAACCACCAAGATAGCAATATGGAATGGCACAGAGGAAGTCACCAAAATAGATTGCCTGCTGCCGACATCCCCTACGCACAAACAGCGAGCTGCGATGGACCTGAGGGTAGTGGCCAGACAAAACATACACAAATAAGCTTTGCCCTGCCCTACCCAACCAAAAACAAGATCAGCAATTGTTTCAAATACAAACACAGCAAAAACACAGTTACTGATAGTTTCGTGCAAAATATATCACTTTTTTAAGTATGAGTGGTTTCCCTGGTGGCCGATTGCGCAACCAGAGATCACACAAAAAAGGTGATATCTCTTTCTCTTATACTGGGTAAAATTAAATGCCTCCACAGGTTGGGCTGGCCCTCTTCCATGAAGGCTGACCCTCAGATCAAATCTTTGGTGTCTACTGGGGTTTCCTAGACATGGACTGCAGTGCAGCTACAATCCACGGCCAGAAAACCCTTTCAGGAAGGCCTCCTTTGAAAGGGGAGACTCTCCTTTCAAAGGAGGCCTCCCTGAAGGCTGAAGAGGCTGTTGTGGCCTTTGTCCCCCCACCAGAGTAGAAAGCAGCTTACCTGCTCATGTCTTTATTCTGGTGGGGAACAATTGTGATGTCAGTGAGCCTCCTTGGGCACTGATGTCACAGATGCACAGGAGGGGGGTCAGGGAGAGATGCGGAAGTGATTCTGCATCTCACCCTGGGGGAAAAATGTAATTCTTTGGTGCACCGGAGAATTACGTCTTTGACCCTGATGACGGCCAGTAGCCAGCAAACGCGCCAGGGAGGGTTTACATGAGATGGCGATTGGCCATCACAAGCAATAAAGGGCTTAAACAAACAAATAATAATAATATATATCAAACAATATCAGAAAAGGTATTGAAGACCAGGAATATTACCGATAACATTCCCACTGCAACAGTAGGGAAAGCGCTGGACTTTAAACGGGTAGGATTTACTATTCCCACTCCATTCTGTGCAACAGTAAGGAAAGTATTGAACTTCAGAGTGGTAAAATGTACTATTCCCACTCCAGTCTGTGCAACAGTAAGGAAAGTATTGGACTTCGGAGGGGATAAATTTACTATTCCCACTCCAGTCTGTGCAACAGAAGGGAAAGTTTGGAGGGGTAAAAATTCCTATTCCCACTCCATTCTGCTCTACAGTAGAGAAACCATTAGACTTCACAGAGGTAAAATTTACTATCCCCACTCCTGTCTGCTCTGCAGATGGGAAACCATTGGACTTCGGTGCGGTTAAATGTGCTATTCCCATTCCAGCGTGTGCAACAGTAGGGAAATTGTTGGACTCTGAAGGGGTAATATTTACTATTCCCACTACATTCTGTGCAGCAGTAGTGAAAGTACTTCACTTTAAACACAACATATTTTAATAACCCCATTAGTTTGCAAGAAATGTAAAACTCTTATTAGGAAAGTTATATCCAATAATAAAAAACAATTAAACAATTTACATAATTATTAAAAAGTTTACAATTGCGTATCAATGACAAATTTTATTAATTTATGATTTAATTAACTTCCCACATTATATCCCCACGAAACCTAGCATACCACACTTAATATCACAAAAAGAAATAGGTATAACAAAATTAACATATTATTAATCAATTGAAGAATTATTCATAAATTAATAATTGTTAATTCATTAATACATAATTAACTTTCCACCCTACACCCCTAGAAACCTAGCAGCCTGCACCTAATATATAACTAAAAATCGAATCATTACACAATTTACATAATTATAAATCAAATAAGCAATTGATAATATATTATTAACTAATTGATACTGAATTAACTTCCCATCCTATACCCAGACAAACCCAGCAAACTGCATTTGATATATAATTAAGAAATATAATAATTTCATTTACATAATAACCAATGAAATAATTAATTATTAATTGTTAATTGATTGCACTTATTGGACTTCCACACTGTACCCCTATAAACATCACAACCCACTATGACACAATAAATTACTACTTGCATTAAAAAAAAAAAAAAACACTTAAAATTACAAGCTATATTAAAGATGTTAACAATTATACAAACAATATTTACCATACAAAATGAATATATTAACTTAAACACGAACATAATTAAAAACATTTTTTTACGACTATGCTATTAAAAACAATATCACACAACAAAGATATTGTTGGAAACAATATTACTTCTCCAAAAATTGATATTCTTGCCAACGATATTTCTGCATCACAATATTTTTGTCTGACAATACTTTTTTATGATATTTATGTATCGCAATATTTAAAACTTGATGTTTTGTCCAAATTCTATAGGTATGTTCAAAAGTAAATGGTGCCTTGACTGCTTGCTATCACTAACCTTTGAAGCGTGATCTTTACAAACTGGATGATTTGGTTATTCAACTGTATTGAAACAATATTTTAGGCCCTCGGACACCAGTGGTAAACTACAATATCCACTGTGTTTCTTTGCCCTTGTCATTAAGAAAACTTCACTTGATTACTCATGGTACTTCAACTTCACCACATGACAGTCAGGCATTTACTGTTTTGTTTTCTTCAGTTACTGAAGAAAATAAATCAAGGGTCCCATAAGACCTAGGCTCTACATTTAAATTGCAGGCCTCTCATCAGCTAGTATTAACTGTCTGCAAGACTTTGGCCCTCATTATGACCCTGACGGTGAGTGATAAAGTGGCGATAATACCGCCAACAGGCTGGCAGTAAGTTCCGCCAAATTATGACCATGCCAGGGATAACTCCCATTGACATCCGATGTCCCACACCAACCGCCAGGGTGGAAACAATACTCACCAAGGCGGTAGCCAACCACAGCCAGGCGGAAAACAAAGTACTGCCTACCATATTAAGACACAGCAAACCCCCAACTTTTCCGGGGCGATACCAACGCCAACAAAAGTCTGGCAGAAACAGAGCTCAGAAGTGAAAGGACTCATCATTGGAGACACAGGTGAAGAACTAGGTCGCCATGAAACCAGAACTGCACGTTTTCCCCATGATCTTCTACGTAATGCTCCACCTGGAACACCAACGCCAACGAAGATGACAACGGTAAATACAGCCGCCTAGCACATAAGGGAGAGTGGGAGGAAAAGGAGAGTGACACACACACACGCACGACACACACCCGACATACACACACCATACACACAACCAGTTGCACACGTAAACCAATGGAACACGACACATGGCATAATAAAACACGGACCACATTGCTAAAGTACTGAAAATGTATTGGCATAGCAAAACCCACCACATGAACCATATATATTACAGATTTACATAAAGGGCCAGTGCCAAGTCCAAAGTCATAAGACCACACAAAGCCACAGGGCAAAGTCCAAGGCCCAACCTGTATCCTGACACATCCATAGAGAACACTGCAGGGGCATCATTTTGCACGTAGAAAGGCACCTAAGGGGTATGAGGGGGCATCTCAGCTGAATATGGGAACTTCCCCACTGGTTCTGGAGAGGGCTCCATGCCCATTGCTCTGTCCTGGGGAGTGCAAGGCCACAGTCTCTGGAGTGGGTGACTTGCCCAATGGTTCTGGAGGGGGCAACATGCCCATTGCTCTGTCCTGGGGAGTGCAAGGCCACAGTCTCTGGAGAGGATGGCTTCCCCACTGGTTCTGAAGGGGGCTCCATGTCCATTGCTCTGTCCTGGGGAGTGCAAGGCCGCAGTCTCTGGAGTGGTGACGTCCCCACTGGTTCTGGAGGGGGCTCCATGCCCATTGCTCTGTCCTGGGGAGTGCAAGGCAACAGTCTCTGGAGTGGGTGACTTCCCCACTGGTTCTGGAGGGGCGCAACGCGCACAGCAGCCCCTGGAGTGTGGCCTACATGGCTTTTGCTGGCGGTGATGGCTGCAGTGTGGTGGTGGATGGAGGAGCCTTCTGGGCAGCCTCTGCACTTTCTGATGGCTGCACTTCCTCAGCTGGCAGTGGGGGCCCATGACAGCTGGTGGTGGTGGAGGTGTCAACCTGACAGCCACTACTGGAGTAGAGTGCTTTGTCGCCTCCAGTACATGGGGCGTGGGTCACTTACCCTTCCTTGCAGGGGTGGATGGGCTCTTCCCCTCTCTGCCTGGTGGTGCAAGCTCCTTCCACTTCTTTACAGGTGGTGCAGGCCCTTTACCCTTCTTTCCAGGTGGTGCAGGCTCTTTCTTCACAGGTGGTGCAGGCTCCTTCCCCTTTTTTACAGGTGGTGCAGGCCCCTTCCCCTTCTTTCCTGGTGGTGCTGGCTCCATCCCCTTCGTCAATGGAGGTGTGGTATCCTTACCACCACGAGTAGGTGGTGCTAGCACTGTACCTGTGGGTTCTTTGGCTGAGTTGCTGTGCAGGATGGGGGGAGGGGTAGGGAAGAGATCAAATTGGGAAATGAATGCCCTTTGGGGACGGTGGGGCAGGGGAGGAAGGAGTAATTGAAGTGGAGGATGAGGGAGTAGTTGTTGGAGGTGTATGTCTGTTGGACTTGGGTACAGGTGCATGGGCAGTATGCTGATGGCTGTTGGATGTATGAATGCTTGCGTTTGTGTCCTTTAGAGGGGGACGGGCAGGGTGGGAGAGGACAGAGGGGAAGCGTGCATGGCTGTTGTGGAGGTGTCTGCCAGTGAGGTGTGTGTTCTGCTTGGTGTGGTGATGGTGGTAGTGGATGTTGATGTAGTGCATGCAGGTGTGAGTGTGGATGTGACTGGGAGGAAGGTGGTGGAGGAGGAGGAGGGGGAGACAGTTGAGGCTGTTGATGTTGTGGTGTCTGCAACTGTATGGTGTTTGCGTGAGTCATTGTGGGATGAAGTGGGGTGCTTGTGTTTGCCCGTGCCACTCTTGGGTGCTGTCTTGTGTGCATGATCATCTGTATGTGTGCCTGGGATGGGTTGGGGTTGAGGAAAATGGGACTGGGAAGTGGTAGTTGGAGGAGGGATGGTAGAAACTGGGACAATGGCTGCCATCAGAGAGGAGGCCAGAGACTGACTCGATCTCTGTTGGGCTGCCGATCCACCGTGAATGCCCTCTGGGAATGCATTGCATTGCTTCATTTGGGATGCCAGCCCCTGAATGGCATTCACAATGGTTGACTGCCCTACAGAAATGGATCTCAGGAGGTCAATAGCCTCCTCACTTAGGGCAGCAGGGCTCACTGGAGCAGGGCCTGAGATGCCTGGGGTGAAGGAGATGCCCACCTTACTGGGTGAGCGTGCATGGGAAACTCGCTGAGGGGCTACTGGGAGGGCAGTGCTGGTATGGGGAATGCGGCTGAACCTGCAGCTGGGGTGGTCACAGAGGTGTCCGCCACCACCAGAGAGCTCCCATCAGAGGAGGTATCAGAGTCTGTGTTGTCTCCTACAGTCTCTGCCGTGGTGCTCCCCTCGCCCTCTGTCCCACTGGTTCCCTCTCCAGGGTCCTGTGGGATGCAGCTCCCTCTGTCGCCGGTGCCCCTGCTCCTCAGCCAGATGATGCTATTGCACATAAGGACAGGATGACAAAACAAGAAAGGGGGGGGTGGAGACAAAGGATACACTTGGTCAATGACTGCACCAACACCACCATTGGCATGCGCATCACCGCCATACACAGGGAATAGGCCTAAGCACTAAGCATTGCACTACCAGGGATATGGCTAGTCACTAAGGTAAGATGAGGACCACACACCACCAACTGCAGCATACCTGGGACCCACAATGCCCTGTCTGAAATTGACTACTAACAAGCTAGGTTACCTTTATTTGCCATGCAAATATTATCCTAGAGATGACCCACACTGCAATGTCTGGCCTGGCCTTAGGGGCACCCACTAACACACATCTACCACCGGATACCACCCCACCAGCCAAAATATGTAATGAGACCCACTGTACTCACCCCCTTGTGGCTGCTGTGATTCCCTCAAGCGCCCATCCAGCTCAGTGTAGGCCACCGCCAGTATGCAGGCCATCAGGGGGGTCAAGGTTCGACGGGCACCCCTTCCTCCTTGGGAGGCCATCCCCAGCTGGGCCTCCGCGGTCTTCCGTGCCCAGCATCTCAGATCCTCCCACCGTTTCCGACTTTGGGTGCTCTGCCTGCCATAGACCCCCAGGGTCTGCACGTCCTTGCCGATGGCATGCCATAATCCCTTCTTTTGATGGGATCTCACCTGCAAAGGTAATACATACAGGATAACTCCATTAAACAAACAGTCCAGCCTGTCACACGCATGGCCTACCATACCCGATTCCATCACCATTGGCACACACACAGGCCATCTCACAACATGTACACCGCCAACAGACGATCCCCCCACCCACCCTTACACAATGCCTTCACACACATCTCCATGCATCCATGCCACATGCATCGTACCCAAAGTATACTCACCTGTTGGTCTGGAGGACCATACAGCTGTCCATACTGGGGTAGGACCCCATCCACCAGTCACTCCAACTCCTCCGAAGTGAAGGCTGGGGCCCTTTCCCCGGTCACAAGGGCCATGGTTGGTTCCAGCCACAGGTCACAGCAGCACAGGCAGTGTAGGTCTTCTCCTATTGATAGTCAGGAAACAAGCGAGAGTTGAGTTAGAAAATGGTGGTCACGTCACCGCCGGCGTACATCCCCATTGGCCACTGTACTCCATAGGGCCCAATATTATTCAATGAGGAATTGCACGGCGGTGGAAGACTGTCTACTGCCACGACGCCCAACGTCGGCTGAATTACCTCACTTCCACCTGTCCCTCCATACAGAACAGGCGGTCACCATTTCAGGGGGGGGGAGACAGGCCTATCGACAGTTACTGCGTCACATGTTAAATAAGCATATACTTCGACATTTACACTGTCCCAATACATAACTGCACCACGTGGACTGATGTTGTGGTTTAGTTGTTCAAATTGTGACAGACTACTCACTCTTGTGTCCCTTAGATACCTACTGCTGCAGATGAATAGGAGGTGGAGGCAAATCCCTGTGTGCAGACCCCTGGTGGACTTACCTACACCAAAATACAGGCACATTATCCTCACCTATAGACCTGGACAGGGCCACAATCACAGAGCTGTGTGCCCAGTTGGAGCCTGACCTGATATCTGCTATCCATCATCCAACTGGGATCCCTCATCTTGTGCAAGTGCTATTAGTGCTCCATTTCCTGGTGACAGGTTTTTTCCAAGTGACAGTGGGCTTGGCAGCAGGAATGTCACAGCCAATGTTCTCAATCGGTCTGGCAAGACTCTTGTCTGCCCTGGTAAAACACATGAGCAGCTACATAGCTTTCCCCTAGGTGGAATATTTGGCCACTGTGAATGCCGGATTCTATGCAATGGGACATATCCCCAATATTATTGGGGTGATTGAAACGACACATATTGCGTTTGTCCTTCCCCTCCCCCGCCAGAAGGAACAGGTGTACAGGGATCGTAAGAGCCACTCCATGAATGTGCAGATGGTGTGCTTGGCGGACCAGTACATCTCCCACGTCAATGCTAAGTATCCTGGGTTGGTGCATGATGCCTTTGTTCTGAGGAATAGCAGCATCCCAAATGTGATGGCCCAACTACAGAGGCACAGGGTGTGACTAATAGGTGAGCCTTGGTCCCCACCCACTGTATGTTAGTGTATGCCTCTAGTGTGTGGCTAAATGTTGTCCCTGAATACCTGCAGGTGACTCTGGCTACCCAAACCTATCGTGGCTGCTGACCCCTGTGAGGAATGCCAGGACAAGGGCTGAAGAACGTTATAATGAGGCACATGGGCGAATCAGAAGGATCATCGAGAGAAGAGAACCTTCGGCCTTGCTGCATGTTGCACAACCTGGCCCTCAGACGCCATGTACCTTTTCTGCAGGAGGAGGAGACTGGAGATGCCCTTGTGGCGGCAGTAGACCCTGATGACAGTGAGGATGAATAGGCTGAAGATGAGAATGAGGACAACAGAACCACAGTTATCCATCAGTACTTCCAATGACACACAGGTGAGTCAGTTTAACTTCACATTTAAATGACTATTGGTGTATTCTGTGTGGTTGTGGCATGATGGCATTACCCACTTTTTACCTCTACTTGCTGTCACCTATGGATTATCATTTTACAGATGTTGGTGCAATGACAACTCTGTACTGATGTGCTGACTACAGCCATCTACAGGCCATTATTTCTATGCTTGCACACTGTACAGTTCATTTGCAATGGATGTAACAGTTTCCATGTATGCACTGTTTCAACACATGACATACAAGTATTTGAGTTGTGTTCAAGGGTGTTTGAATGAAAGTGCAATGGAATGGGGTGATGGTGGAGGAAAGTCCAGGGTATTGTTCCAGTCTGTTTGTAGCACAGGTGCAGTGTCCAAGTGGCCATAGCAAGGGGAGCAAAGGCAGTTCAAGGTGGACAAGGTGACAGGGTGGGACACAAGGCGGACCATCAGGAGAGTCTCATTTTCTGGCAATTGTCTCTGGCTTCTGTCTGGGTCACAGGGAACGCTTGCAGGGTGGTTCACCTTTTGCAGGGGGAGGGATGCTTTTGGCCTGTAGGTCCTGTGGTGGGGCCTTCTGGCCACTAGCGGCAGTGGAAGTGGAGGGCTGTTCAGTTGGCTGGCTAGTGGTAGGTTCCCGCTGATGTGCTGTTGCCTCCCTCATGATGTTGGCCATGTCTGCCAACACCCCTGCTATGGAGATCAGGGTGGTGTTGATGGCCTGCAAGTCCTCCCTGATCCCCTGATACTGACCTTCCTACAGCTGCCTGTTCTCCTGCATGTTGTCAAAGATATGGCCCATCTTATCCTGGGAATGTTGGTAGGCTCCCAGGATCTCAGAAAGTGCCTCCTGGAGAAGTGGTTCCCTGGTCCTGTCCTCCCCCTGGCACACAGCAGTCCTCCCAGTGTCCCTGTTGGCCTGTGCCCCTGTCCCCTGAATGGTGTGCCCACTGCCACTGACCCCAGGTCCCTTATTGTCTTGAGTATGAGGTGTGGCCTGGGGTCCCTGTACAGGTGAGCACATTGCTGATTAACGTGTCCTGGGGACAGAGGTGTGGGTATGCTGGGTGGGTGAATGATATACTATGCTTCATGTATATGATATATTGTACATCCCTGGCTTACCCTCTATCATTGCTGTTGCCCTGCCACCTTTTCCTTGTGTATGATGGTGTATTGTGGGAATGTTGGTTTCCCTATGCTGTGCATGCTTTAGTGATGGGTGTCCATGCAGGGCTGGGAGGGCTGTCCGTGCATTGGTATAGCATGCAGGGCTTGGCATTGGGGTTAGTCATATGTATAGGTGCAGTGTGTGGGATGGAGTGAAGTGATGAGAGTGAGGGTGAGGGGGTGTGATGGCATGCAGGCATGGGGGGGTGATAAGTGTTAAATGTTGACTTGCCAGTGTAAAGTCCTCCAGCTACTGCAGCGAGTCCCTCAGGATACAGTAATGCCAGTACTTGATCCTCCCATGCTGTGAGATGTGGGGGTCCACCGCCAGTCCTCTGTATGGCAAGCTGGTGCTTTGCTGCTATGGAACGTACATTCCCCCGTAGGTCATTCCACCTCTTCATGATGTTGTCCCTTGTTCTTGGGTGCTGTCCCATGGCGTTCACCCTGTCCACGATTCTCCACCATAGCTCCACCTTACTGGCAATGGAAAGCTGCTGTATCTGTGCTCCAAAGAGCTGTGGCTCTACCCTGACATTTTCCTCCACTATGACCCTTACTCCTCCTCAGTGAAACGGGGGTGCCTTTGTGGTGCCATGGGTGTTGTGTGGTGTGTGTTGGTGAGAGGGTGTTGAGTAATGTGGTGGGTTGTGTGATGTGGAGTGCGTGAGGGATGTATGGGTGTGAGTGGTGTGTGTGTCTAGTTGTCTCTGTTGTGTTCGTGTCAATCTCCTGGCAGTAATTGTTGTTAGAAAGGGTTGTGGGTAATGTGGGGGGGTGTTTTATAGTGGTGTAGGTGTGAGGTGTGGGATGTGTATGGTTGTAAGGTGTGTGTTTTTGGTATTGGCCATTGTAGTGTTGTTTTGTATGTGGGTGTCCATTCTGGGCACACCTGTGTGCACCGCCAATGGTTTACCGCCGTTGAATGTCCACCATGGTGATTCATGGGTCATAATGTGATGGGCGTTGTTTTGTTGGCGTAACGGTATGGGTGTTGGGTCGGCCACTTTATCAATGATCTTTGGTCTGACGGATTTGTGTATGTAGCTGTATTCTGTAAGACTGGTGTGTGTGTGTCATAATATGGAAAATGGATATCCGCCACCGTGGCCGGATGTTGGCGGCCGTCAGCATGGCATTAAGTGGGATTCACCGCCAATGTCATAATGAGGGCCTTTGTGTCTTCAAGTCTTCATGAAGAACAATAAGGAGAAAAGAGAAACTGGGCTGTAAATCACCCCCATCAGCCATTAGCTTTCACATGTTTTTCATAGTTTGACATTATTTGAATGGGATATCTATCAAGACAATGGTATTTGAAGGATGGTTGTATTGTCCCATTAGTGTTCCCATTGGGGTTTGGTTATGTAAAATCAAGTAGTTATTTTGTTATACTGCGGATGTAATGCAACATCATGTGCACCCTATAATTAAAGCACTGCATGTCCTTTGAAGCTTGTCTTTGCTGACACAATGAGATTCAAATTGCTATTTTATGGCTGTTTTTGTTTATGACATACTGTTGTTTGGATACATTAGCCTGCCTTAAGCCACAGTGCTATTCAATAATCACCCTTGTGTGTTCATTTGACTTTTCATGCTGTCATTATAGAATGTTGTTTGATTTAGTTATTGTTTTGTTCAATTGCCCTGGCCCATTTTACTCTTGACATACTTAATGCCTTTGTTTTAGAAAGAAGAGGGCAGTGGAAAGTTTTCTGCCATATTTTTTTTATCAGACAGACGCTGAGAGGGCATACTTTGTGACAGCTCTGGTGTTATTTCCTATTATGAGTAAGGTGTTATTCCTGATTGCTGATGCATGACTAGGGTGTGGACAGTCACTCCCCTACATCAACTGTGTTTTCAGTACTATACCTGGGTACACTTGCTTGAACTTGACATTAATGTGGTGCTGGTAATGGCAAATTCCAGAATACTGCTGTTTTAGGTGGTCTGTTAGGTGAATACGTGTATATTGTGTCTAATCATGTCAATGGTGCTTGTACATAGGGTCTGATCAAGGTGAGGGACCCAGATTCATTTATGCATAGGTTGTGGTTATGTCTAATTTGTGATGCCAGAAGAGGATGTGGATCTCTACCACTCTGGAATCTCAGAGATATCAGTATACGCAGAGCGTGCATTTTGTTGTTCGTCTATCTCCATGTGTAAAGTTTCTGTAATTTGTGTACTTTCAGAGTCTGTACATTGATCGATCATGCCTTTTCATGTGCCACCAGGGATAGGCTCTGCTGATTTCAGAAATATTGTTACCCAGTGTTGTTAGGACAATGAGGGAGCACTTACTCTATGCCTTTGCCATTATCATCATCACTACCACAAAATCAGATTGCCCATCACTGATGCATCTGGAAAGTGCAAGGAATGTGCAGAATGGTACAATGTTCTGGACTGTTATTTTCAGCATCTGGAGCTGACAAGTAGGCCAGTTTGAGGATGCAAGTGTGTTTATAGCTAGATCCTCTGCTCTTCTATAATTGACTGTTCTACATACAGCTGTCCTTCTGCTAAGAACAGGGGCTCCAAGACCTAAATTGCATCTCTTGCTGCAAATTCAGGAAACGTTAGACCTGTCAGCCTTAGGGTGGTCTTCCTCCAAATGATTTCTTTTTGTTGGCCATAGGACTCTGAGCATTTTTACCACAGCTGACCAGTACTAAATCACATTTGCTCTCTTCCCTAAACATTGTTTGATTGTTACACCCACAATTGGCATTCTTAATTTACTTATAAGTCCCTAGTAAAGTGCACACTACATGTCCACAGGGCCTGTAAATTAAGTGTTACTAGTGGTACTGCAGCGCTGCTTGTGCCACACACTCAAATAGCCCTTAAAACATCTCAGGCCTAACATTGCAGAGCATGTGTGTGTGGTTTACACTGCCTTGTCACCTTACCATTTAAAACATCTTGCCAAATCTTAAACTCCCCTTTTATTACATATGTTACCCCTAAGGTAGGCTCTAGGTCGATATTGCTCATCATGCCATTTAATTAAAAGGCAGGACCCTGGTAGTGAAAAACTCCCAAATTCGTTTTTCAGTACTGTGACGCCTACCACTCTCATAGGTTAACATTGGGGACTCCTTGTTACATTCAATAAGCTGTAACTCCTAATTAAGAAGGAGTAGATATCTCATGTTTAGTACCTATGGAATTGTTACGCTAAATCCTCTTTACTGGTAAAGTCAGATTTATTGTACCACTTTTGAAAATTCCACTTTTGGAAAGTTGCCATTGTATGCCTGCAGCCTGTCTCCAATACATGTCTGGTGAATGGTGACAGCTGGGCTTGTGCATTCCCTTTAGATAGCCACACACAAAGGGAGCTTATGTGTGACTGATGGGCCACCAACATCCTGATGGGCCATCCTGGGCAGGATAGAAGTGAGGAGCTGGGCACAGTCTCACACTTACTTATGAAAGGGCAGTAATGTTCACACACAAAGGGTTGCCTACTCTCCTTTAGTGAGTCTAAAGCCAGGGCAGGAAGGAAGAACCTCTGCGTACTTCAAAGACCCTTCTTCCAAGTGACCCTTACTTCAAAGGCACAACTGGTTATAAGTAGTGGACCTCTGACCCTACCAACTCAGTACACCTCTGGACCTGCGGATTCTCTGCCAGGAAGAAGGACTGCTGTCCTGCTACAAGAACTGCTACTTTGCTCAACTACTGCTCTGGAAGAACTGCATTCATGCATTGCTGACCTGCTGCCTGCTACCCTCTTGGAAATTCAATGCTGGATGACAGGCCTTATAGGGTCTGAATGTGTACAATATTGCAAAACTGCCTTTTTTTAAAATTATAATACTCACAAATACTCTTTTCTTATTGCTGGTATGTAAACAATGACCAATATAATGGGTCGGTCATGGACCCTTTCTTTGATATACTGTGTATATATTTTTCAGTTGGTTCTTGACGATGATTATAAATTGGGATGATCTCTTGAATGCATTTGATTATACTTTGGTATTGTCGCGTATGCTCTCATTATTCTAATGAGACTACTGGATTTTGAGCGGCAGAATCACCCAGGGTGTGGGGTGACTGAATCTGACCCACTGCAGGTGACACCTGTCACTCTAATCCGGGTTTGCTCTGGCTAACTAGTAGTGCCTCATCTCTACCAAAGGGCAGGGATGGCTGGGCAGCCAAGCACATGACATAATTGGTTTCTCAGGGAAGCCGTGGTCACTCAAGTCTCATCCGTTTCTCTCAGTTACATTAGTCTCATATATACAATAACAAACAGAGGCGGTATATGTTTCAATAATGTTTTTAATGAAGCAACTGCATCTTAAATAGCAAAGCGTGAGCTGCAATAACCAGGACGACACAGCATGACAGTATTAAAATTGTGACAAGGAGAGTGAAGCATAAGAATAACGCTACCATGTTGTCACTACAGTCAGTAGACTAACCCCTACCTAGGCTATGATAGAGCACAGCGTGTTAAGCTCTAACTCTGCCCTTCAGGTTCCCCTGGGAAGACATCATCCCCCATACCTGAGCAAAGGTCTGCGGTCTGCAAAACAGCAGTAGCGAAGCATTCGGCAATAAGCATACAGACGTGGTTCTCTGGCTGGAATCCCCCTCTAACGTGTAAGGGACAGTGAAGTGTTTTTATAATAAAACAACTAAGATTCTGAGAAAATGTCCCTACGTAAGGATGTTTTCTACGAATGTCGGAGACTAAACTTATACCATGTTCGCCAGCAATGTACCTTGCTGTAGCCTTGGAAAAAGCCCAGAGTGAGCAAGAATGTCTTGTTTGAGAACAGAGTGCTGGCCTAGGCAAAACATCTAGATAAACAGAAAATAAAACACAACCGTAAAAGTGGCTATTGTGACAATAATAAAATAAAGCAGAAACAAATATATCTAGATTAGAGTGCACTACGGCTTGGCCTAGTGTGTTAAAATAACGTGCATGGAGCTATAACTAAAATGGCTATACAACACCCTCCCTTTGTCGGTTGAAGGTGGTTCAAAGCCTAATGATATAAAAAATTGCTACTAAAAAAGCTCAACCCAAGATATACATGTAAAAATTAATGTCAATTATGACAAGTTGAAGCGACATGTGATGATATGAAAAGACAATTTTAAACGTGAATATGTGGCATAAAAAGGCCGAATTTCAAAAGTCAAAGTTATTTTGAAAAGTTCCAATGGATTCTGGGACCATAGAGGACAGGAACTCTTCCACTTCGGCAGAAGTTAAAGTTGGAAAGGCATTGCCAAGAAGGATCAAGGAGCAGTCATGTTCGATAGCCTCAGCCAAGGCGGCATTCCGTGCTTTACCCAAAGATGAGTGAAGAGCCACATCCTCCAGGAAGGGAAACTCATAAGTAGCTGCCCGTAGCAAACACAACCTCAACGCGCATGTCTGGTAATGAGCCCTGAGTGAGAACATCAACAGGTCAGTGTCCAATGAAAGCAATCGCTGCGTAAATTAAAATGTAAATTAGCACTTGTATAGCGCACTACTCACCCGTTAGGGTCTCAAGGCGCTGTACTCATACCGCTATGGAACCCCTCCTGGCTTTTCCCTGTGAGGCGCCCACTCCTGAGCACCCCCAGGGTGAAGCCAGGCATCCAAGCGCTGTTGGGGCCGTTGTGGAGATTAAGCAAGCTATTGCCCAGAGTTGCAGAGTGGGACCCATGAATTAGATTAGGCACCAAGGCGAGAATTATCTGGTCAAGGGGAATTGAGCCCAAGACCTGCCGAAGCGGGACTTGAACCCTGGTCTTGAGCCAGATCTCTGCTTCAGGGTCTGCCGCTCTAACCATTGAGCCACACTTCTCCACCGCAGAAAGACAGACTTCCAGTACATGTTCAGAAACGCACCAGAGGCACCGAAACACGGGCTGCACACAATGTAGAACCGGTCTGAATGACAGAGACCCATCACACTCCAATTGCTCCATGAGTGTTGCTCCAAAATACTGCATAATGCGTTCACGACACAGCTGCACTGATGGAAGCACTTTCATTCCTTCTTGTTGCGGCGGGACAGCCATTGTGCATGAAAAATAGCAACAGCAAAACGCCAGCTAATAAGGCCAAAGTTATTGGAAATCTCCTGAAAATAATTGAGAAAATTGAGTGGATGGCTGATGGTATTAGACCGAATATGGAGGAGAAGTTGTGAATGAAACCAGAACCAACAGCCTGAAAGAACTTTGCTATTCTAGTTGTACTGGACGCATTAAATATTCATTCCACGAGTTTAAAAAAGTGTCTCGGAAAGTTGGTACTTAAAAGGGACTGTATCTCTGCTGATGACCTTGCCACCTGAAGTGCGTATGTCTCGCGTGCAGAAGTAAGAGCCCCATGTTTTTGAAACACTAAAGCCTTGAGTCTGCTCAACTTGTCAAAATTCACTTTCAAAGTAGCAATGTGAGGCCAAATGTCAACTACCTCTTTTATCTTAGTTGGGGGAAAAGTATGTTCCCGCAGCATGTAACAATCTTAGAGACCGAAACAACATAAACTATTCCGGCTTGCATCCCACAATAGTCTTCACCATTGAGGAGGACAAAGCTGTTGTTTGAAAGCACCTGGAACGTAGGTCTAATCAAGGGAACAGGCGCTCCCTTCAGATAACAAGCTAAGTTTGCTGCAGACATGTTACATGCCCCATGCAAGGACAGCTGTTTACAAAGCATGGAATGGCTGACTGAGGTCTTGCATTTACTACCGCTAGGAAAGACCTCTTTCATGCCACTGAGAGATTTGCACGAGAAAGGTTGCTCCCACACCTCCTGGATGTAACTATATCCTAGCCTTTCATATCTGCCTACATGAATGTGTTTTAAACAGGAGGTGAATTGTAGTATGGAAATAGGCAGATTAATGACCCCGTGTATTAACCACTCAGCCGATGGTATTTCAGCCACAGTAAAAGGCAACTTTTCTAACTTTTCAATGTTTAGCATGACATACGTTGCGTCTTTCTTAGCCATTAGTTGTTGTTGTTGCGTCAAATTAAAGGTAGAAAATATTTCCCTTACACTGACATGCTGCCAGGGAGCACGACCCACCTTAATCCCATTATCCACAACAGCTAATGCCTTTTTTTAATTTTCCTGGTCTATTTGCCTTAACCGGGCAGCTGCTTCTTGTTGGGAAAGCTTCCAAATTTCATTATATACTTCATATAAGAAACGCTTTCTGCCGTGTTTCCTGGGGCCTAACAAAAAGTCTTGTAAATCGGTATTATTGGACAGGAGACTGAGGTGTTCTCTAACCGCATCTAGTGAGTAAGTTCTTAACCATTGCTGGCATAGTTTCCCTACACTGTACGTTGTAACTATACCCGCATGTTCGAATGATATATAGCGAGGGTCCGGCCTATTAGTTCTTAAAACCCCTGAGGTGTTGATAAAACGTCGGTGACAACCACCCACTAGGACGTGTCAGTGAAACATTAAATGTACCATTCTGGACCCATTCGGCGAACTGATCTTCACTTGCATTTGTATAGTTTTGCCATTTGTACAATTTTCAGGGGCAGGTATACTGGGTGTGTTTAATTCTTTGATCTTGGCTAAGCCTAGACAACTTGTTTGTTGTACTGTTTCATTTAAAAATATAATTTGTACAGTTATCAGGCATGCCCTAAATAAACTTACTTCCCCCTTATTTGCCAATGTCTAGTTCCCCACACTCTTTTTAAGTCAATCAAGAAACAAAGGAATCCGAATATAATCATTTCGTTTTTGTCAATAATATGCATATGTTTTCAGTAGGTGACAATTTAAAATAACATGACTCAGCATTTTTAACATCATGTCCAGAAAAATATGTAAACTTTTCAGAATACGTTTTGGAACTCCCTTGTAGTGGAATCGGACAATGTTCCCACTGTGTGTAAATAAAAACAGTTTTGGGGCTGCTTGCTCTGTGTATGAAATGGTGCCCATAATAAATACAGTAAAACATATCACCATAATTTTCTTTAGAATGATAAACATCTTCATTTTCAAATACAGTATAATGCTGCAATTCAGTCATCATAGAATCAACTGTTTTCACATCCCAATCGTCAGAAACAATGCCTGGTATTATTATGTCATTCATGGTGAGTTTGAACACATAAGGTATTTAAATGACCTCCGCAGGGCCGTCTATATCAAAAGTTCCTTTATCCCAAACAATCCCATCAGGAATTGGTATTGCGGAAATGTTCACAAAAGACAAATCTCTTTGGACGTTGTGTGATGAAAAATGTGGTTTTATGACCTCATCCACCAGTTCAACTGTTGATTTTTCAAATAGAAAATGTCAGTATATTAACAAAGAGAAAGTTATGACAAAACCAATCCAAAGTAGGAAAGCTATTATAGTCAAGGAAAGCAAGAGATAGTTCCATGGAAGAACAAAGTATGTTATTTTAAGCCAGTTGATTAGCTTACGTGCGTTTGACAGTTCAGGTGTTGAAGAGGCGAATGAGTCAGAGACGTCGTCATTGATGTCAGCAAAATATCCAGAAGCAGTTCTTGCACAAACTGGAGCTGTGTTAGTTGGAGGAGTTGTTGTTTCTCGCGGTGGCACAGAATAAATTGCACCATCCGTTTGTGTTGAAGCTGTATCGAAACAATCAACTATTTCTGTATTATTTGATGTTAATGGAACCAATGCAAGATCCTTTTCCACCCTCCCCAAGCTCGGAGAGGTGTTGGTGTTGTTGCTCACAACTTGTAGAGGAACTTCTTGACCAGTAGTGAGAGGGATTCGGGAACTACTGGTTGTTCCCCTTGGACTGCTGTGTAGAATTGGCCACATGGTGTAGTTTGACATTGTCAATGGAGACAAAATGATTTTCTTTGGTACCTGCCAAGGGTGTTAGAATTACAGTCCTGGTACCGTGGATTCCCAAGACTGGGACTGGTGCTCGATAAGAAGGACCAAATTCCTTTTTCACAGCTACCTTTTCACGTACTAGATCCCTGACTCTAGGAATCTAGCTGGTAGGCAATACTGGTACATCCTTGATTCCTGTGGAGGCAGCACTGAGAGAAGAATTGTCATCACAGAACTGTTGTAAATCCTGTAAGACAGTGACATGCTCATTTATGTCAAAGGGTGTTTCAGCCGCCTCCACGCCAGGACCATCAAGATCTGGAACATACATTTGAGTTCCAAAAAGGCACTCATATGAAGTACGACCCCTCAGGGACTTTCTAGGCAGATTGTTACGTGCTCTCTTAACTCCATACAGGTGATTAAGCCAACTCCGACCCATACCTAAGACTCTGGCTGCTAAGGATTGCTTTAAATCACAGTTCAATCGCTCCACGACATGATTTCCCTCAGGATGAAATGGAGACGAGTACTGGAGTTGGATCCCCAACAAAGCCATGGCGTCCCTAAATGCCCTCGAGGTGAAAGCAGGGCCCTGGTCCGAGTGTAAAGTTGCAACTGCATATGTACAGATAAAGACTTGCAAATCTTTAATAACAGTCTGAGCGCCAGCCGAGCGTTGTGGCCACACCCATAGAAATCTGGAGCAAGAATCAACAGCGACTAGAATATACTTGTATGGACTGTCTGGTGTTAGGGGACCGCAATAGTCCAAGTAACACACATTGGAAAGGTTTATTTGAAATCAAGAGGGGTGTCTGCGGCAGGTGTTTGGCAGTTGAAACTTAAATTTGTTGGCAGATGTCACAACAAAGGACATACTGCTTGGTCTCTTTGTAGAGGCCTGGCCACCAATAGTTGGCTTGTAAGATTGATATTGTAGCCGCCACACCAGCATGGGCAGATACTACCCCTTCATGCGCTGCTGTAATCAATTGTGGTCTCATATCTTTGTTGGGAATATCTCGCACCCCTAAGGCTGGTATCTGAACTTCAGTGTTCAGGAAACCTCCCATTCGGTAGGAATATTTACCAGGAAATGCTTTTGGATAGGGTGTACCATCAGCCGTAGCTTTCACGGCAGCCCATGTGTCTGCGTCTGGTTTTGAACTCAAGCGAGTTACTGCAACAACAGCAGCTACAGCCACTGCTGACTTTGCGGCTTCATCAGCCAATGTATTCCCAGCAACGTGTATTCCAATGCGCTGGTGTCAAAGTGTATGTGTACAACATGGACATTTGGTAGCGTTTCCTTTAGATCTGCTAATTTCCCCCACAGAAGTCTGTGT
The DNA here is from genome assembly GCF_031143425.1 of Pleurodeles waltl. Classification (NCBI taxonomy): domain Eukaryota; kingdom Metazoa; phylum Chordata; class Amphibia; order Caudata; family Salamandridae; genus Pleurodeles; species Pleurodeles waltl. The sequence continues at coordinate 1,399,355,265 of NC_090447.1, read as the reverse complement.
TTAATGGTGTAGCCTTTAGAATCTCTGAACCCATTCTTGCACCAGTAATGCATGTATTCATTGAAGGATTGGACACAATAGTGCGAATCACAAACAATCAGTGTATACTGTGCAGGATCCGTATCTTCCAGTGCCATCACCAGAGCTTTGAGCTCTGCTAATTGTGCTGTGAAATCCCCTAGGGCTTGCGTAAATGTATGGAGTGGACAGAATTTATTGTCCTCCATATAGCCACTTACGACTGAGAAAGCAGCAGAGTATTGATGCTTTGTGCCTATTACAGGTTATGCTGAGCCATCGGTGTACATGGCTCTGTGATATTGTTCGATAGGCAATGTGTTTGGTGGAATTAGATATTCCAGCTCTTATTGCAGAATTTCTTGAGTTTGTGACTTTGGGTCAAAGATGTAGTCTATATTAGTGGCTGTCAAAGACTTGGCCCACTGTATCCAACGGGATGTAATGCTTTTGCGTTAGGGATGCTTGCTTTTGTTACGGCCTCTAGGGCTGGAATTGGAGAAACGACAATAATGTGTTTGCCCTGGGCTAGAGGTCTTTCTTTAATGACAGCCATCTGAGCAGCAGTGAGAATTTCCTCAGCGGGAGCAAAGCGTTGTTCTGCTACTGAGTACAAATGTGATTTGTAAGCTATCGGGACGGTCTCACCCTCATTAAAGGTTACATAAGTGAAACCAATGGCCCCAGCAATTACTCTGATGACCAAGTGTGTTTTGTTGTCACTCGTATGTAGATGTTGTGCTGCAAGCATATCTGTCTGCAGGTCCCTAAGTATACGTGTGTGTTTTACTGTCCAAAATGTACTTGAAAAGCCAGGACATATTAAGTCATATAAAGGTTTTATGCGTGAAGCATAATCTGGAATGTAAATTCTGTCAAAATTTAGAAAACGCAATAGAGATTGGAGTTTTTTTATTGTGTTTGAAGGTTTTAGTTGCACACATTTGTCTAAGAATGGTGGCACCAGGCTCTTTCCTTCACTCGATAGCTCATATCCCAGAAACAGGATGCTGAGGAAGGCTATTTTAATTTTTGGGAAATTTAATTTGTAGCCAAATTCAGCAAATCCCACAACAATGCGGGCTACCCATCTTAAATGTTGTAGCAATTCATCATCCGTAAGATAGATTGCATCTACATAGGACAAGGCTTCAGGATCAATGTTGTGCAAGATTGCAGTCACACGAGCTGCAAACAGTCCTGGGTTGTTCTTTTACTCCTGAGGTAAACGACAGAAATTTTTCTGGGATCTTGGTGCGCTGAAACTTGTTAAGTCTCTACTCTCAGGTGCTATATTCTGGCAGAAAAAACCACTGGAAATATCCAGTGTTGCTTTGTATTTTTTACGCATTATGTTGTTCATCAGTGCTGTGCTATGTGAGTTTTGTATAGCATATGTGCATGTTTGACTGTTTAAGTGTCTGTAGTCTAAAACTATTCTGTATGAATGGTCCAGTTTGGCTACTGGGAATAAAGGATTATTCATTGGGGAGACACAGGGTCCAATTACGCCCTGGTACTTTAGTTGTGTGAGTATTTCTCTCACAGGTGCTTTTGCTTCATGTTTTATTGGGTACTGAGGTTGAGGTTCATTTTTAATTGTAATTACATGGTAGGGGGATTCTTTATCCCATCACATGTGATTGCGATATAACGCAGGTGCCTGTGCCAAAGCCCAATCAATGGCATAGGATTCAGCGAGTTCCTCCGGATCAAGGGGCGAGAAATAATGTTTAATAACTTCTTCTCCATATGGGCAGGTATGGACAAATTCAGGTGCCCAATCTTGTTCGGCCAACAAGACATCATATATATTTACTACCCGATCCCAAAAGATTGCGTCTATTATGCGCTCAATGTCTCCTTTTAACTGTAGCGTTACTTTATACACCCTATCAGGCGTGGAGACACGCATATCCGCAGTTTCTACTTGTAGAAAGTCATCAGTTGCTTTCACCTCCAGATGCTCTAGAAGACTTCGGTGACCTATTGGGACCTCTGCTGCGCGGCTAGCAGTGCTAGTGCCCAGACCCTCTCCTTGAGTAGCATGTCATACTGTGACTGCTGCCACCTTTTTCTTTTTAAATTGGGATTTCTGTTGCGGAGGTTTCTCTTCCTTTTTAATTGAAACCTCAGATGAGTGTTGTGATTCCTGTCTCGGTTTCACATACTCTGTTCTTCGCTCTAATCGCCCACCTCTCTCACTGCATTTTTCCGATGAGTCCTGAAAGGAACGAGATTGGCGTGTATCAGTATATTGATATCTATCAGGTGTTTTTACATTATCTTTATTCCTGAGATTGTATCTATTGGATGGGGTCTCCGTTCCCGGATATTCTCCCCTCTCTTTATTAGGAGTTTTTTGTGTTTTTTTATCCCAGCGTTTCTTATTACCCTCAGGAGCTTGCTTGGAAAAATCTTTATTAGATTTGCCCTGAGATTGTGGTTTAGTTGGTCTGGCCCCTAGACTATCCAGACCAATACTAGAATAGGTCTCTGTGATAATCTTAGGCAGCTTGCGTTCCTGAGCCTGCTGAGAAACACAACAGAGTCGCATGCGCACTGCTAGGTCGACTGCTTCCCCTTTAAGATTATTTAAAATAATTGAGGATACCATGGCAAAATTACCCATTAATTGCATCCCCACGTCCAGGGCCAGGGAAGCCCCATATTCATCTTGAATTTGCTCAACACTTCAGGTAAATTGGCAAGTATCGGTGTACCGTGTGCGGTTGTATAGAGCTCGGCAAATACCGTGCCCCCGGTATTACAGTTATCTACTGTAGGGACCCTCACAAATGGCAAGCACATCGTTAGAATTCTATGTTTATCCTGAGGTCCCGTATGGGGAAATACTGCTTCCAGCGCATTTATTGTTTGTGCTAACCAAAACAGAGTTTGGCGGGTACTTTACCCATGATCGAATGTACAGTTGCAGGGTTTATTCCTGGCGTCACTGCATGTGGTTGTGCTGTAACAGCACATGCTGGGTTTGTATTTAATGTTTACATCACAAACTGTACTAATCGTCTATATGTCGCTGTTAGTTCAGTATATAAGTGACGAACCTCAGCTACTACTAAAGTCGCTACTACAGGGTGTGGTGTATAGGTGGCCAATAAAGGCCAGGTAGGACCATCATTACAAAGAGGACCTAACCTTATTGGTAAAATTGTGTAGGGTAGGGCACCATCAAGCCAATTATTATGTTCTTGATAAGATAAAGGTGTTTCAAAATATGCATATGCCCTGTATTGTCCAGGTACGTTTGCAAGTGTATACTGATGAAATGTGTTTGTGTTCCCATCAACTGCTGGAAATGTGACCCATGAATAGAAAAGTTATGTTCTATAAGCTGCATGGGCGTCCACCACAAATGTGACTGGACCCCCTGGGCTGTTAGGCCATTTGCTAATAAATGTGTAGTCAGAGGTTGTCTCATATTTACTGCTATTGCTACCTGTTGCAGATCCACCATATTAGATAGTAAAGTCGTTCAGAGATGGCACACCAGATAGGGTTTTCCTTTCAGAGTTCAAGCTTGAACAACCTCCAGCATCAGATAGGATTACCTACGTAGCTGGGGCGGAAATCCTCAATACCACAGATGTCTCTGTATATGTATTGAGGTATTGTTGTATATAATGAGACAGGGATGCTCAGGAGGACCTGAAAATTAGAGCCTGACCAAACCTTGGCGGCGCCATGTTGCATATGCTCTCATTATTCTAATGAGACTACTGGATTTTGAGCGGCAGAATCGCCTGCTGTGTGGGGAGAATGAGTATGACCCACTGCAGGTGACACCTGTCTCTCCAATCCGGGTTTGCTCCGGCTAACTAGTAGTGCCTCATCTCTACCCAAGGGCAGGGATCGCTGGGCAGCCGAGCGCATGACATAATTGGTTTCTCAGGGAAGCCGTCTTCACTCAGGTCTCATCAGTTTCTCTCAGTTACATTAGCCTCATATATACAATGACAAACAGAGGCAGTATATGTTTCAATAATGTTTTTAATGAAGCAACTGCATCTTAGATAGCAAAGCGTGAGCTGCAATAACCAGGACAACACAGCATAACAGTATTAAAATTGTGACAAGGAGAGTGAAGCATAAGAATAACGCTACCATATTGTCACTACAGTCAGTAGACTAACTCACACCTAGGCTATGATAGAGCACAGCGTGTTAAGCTCTAATTCTACCCTTCAGGTTCCCCTGGGAAGACATTATCTCCCATACCTGAGCAAAGGCATGAGTTCTGCAAAACAGCAGTAGTGAAGCATTCGGCAATCAGCATACCGACGTGGTTCTCTGGCTGGAATCGCCCTCTAACGTGTAAGGGACAGGGAAGTGTTTTTATAATAAAACAACTAATATTCTAAGAAAATGTAAGGATGTTTTCTACGAATGTCGGAGACTAAACTTATACCACGTCCGCTGGCATTGTACCTTGCTGTAGCCTTGGAAAAAGCAGAGTGAGCAAGAATGTCTTGTTTGAGAACAGAGTGCTGGACTAGGCAAAACAGCTAGGTATACAGAAAATAAAACAAGACCGTAAAAGTGGCTATTGTCACAATAATAAAATAAAGCGGAATAAAATATATCTAGATTAGAGTGCACCACGGCTTGGCCCAGTGTGTTAAAATAACGTGCATGGAGCTATAACTAAAATGGCTACACAGCAGTATCACATTTGAAATTATGCTTTATGCTTAGAATCTCTCTGTGATATTATACACATATGGGTTTCATGCATTTTCCAATGGCCATTTTTCATATTTGAGTCCCTTGGGGCATTATGAATGATTTGGGCGTTGAATATGGAATGGCTGGGTCACTGTAATTATGAATATATCAATGGATTATTTTAATTGTGATGCATATTGCACATATCTCTAATTTCTGTCCCTTTTTAAAAAAAAACTTCATTTTCATGTTTACTCCTTTCCTTTGATAATATTGACTACTTATGTTGCCTTTTTACTTACTGTGCATTAAAATCTTTAAAATATTTACCATTCTGCACTGAGATTACAGCACCCATGGGTGTATGTTTGATTATGATAACTTTACTTTTACTGTTTTGCACATCATATTCGGTGTGAGCAGCCTGGAAAATGCCCCAGTCTTGCAGGCTCCTTGGGGTGAAACATATGTTGGCTGTACTTTGTGAAACGTGATTGAATGGACTAATGAAACACAGTGGTTTCTACAATGGAAATTGACAGAAATAAATCCTCCATATAACTGCATGGTTCTTGCATTTTGGACTTTTACATGATTGGGATTACCCTTGGATTAAGTCTAAAAATACTACTCTCCTTAGATGCCTGCTGCCCTCCTTGCCTGGGTGGGAAAGAATGGACCCATAACACTTGAACCCAGAAAAAGAGTGAATTCAAGGGCTTGCTGGCCTGCCTCCTGTTCTTCTGAAGTTTCAGGGACCCAAAAGACTTCCAACTCATCACCTACAGGCACCTGGACTCTGCCATCTGAGAGTCTAACCCTGCCAAGTGGTGCCAATTCAGACCTAGGCCCTTGGAAGTGGGTAAAAAGTGCTCCAACTAGCAAAATTCACACATTGACACTCCTGCACCACTCTGAACCAGCAGATCTCCATTGATGCCGATGCACTCCTACTGTTGCCAAGATCGAGGAGAGAGCATCACCAATGGTGTGGTGTATCACCTCCATTCCTGGCACATCTGCAACTTTACATGGCTAGGAGCCAACGCATAGTCTACATCTGAAGGATCAATGATGACACATCGTCCCCTTTGTTTCTCGCTTCTTGTCCCCTACGTCAATATAACCATAAACTAAGCAGAACAAGGCTTGTACAGTATCCAACCTGTGCTCATCGCAGTTTGTCTGACTTTTCAGATTTGATTAGGTCTAGCGTGACCAGATAGCCCTGGCTGGTGCTCTATGCATTTAAGCACTACATTTCAGTGCATTCTTTAAAAAGTGATATCTCATGTTCTACTTGTTGGATTGTTGTCGTTTTGGTTTTGTTCTGTTCATCACATTAAGCTCTACTGTTCTAACCAGGTGTGGTACCTTTTCATGTAGTGTCTTTACTGTTTTAGTGTTTGAAGTGTTGCACAAATACTTAACACATTGCCTCCTAAGTGAAGCCTGACTGTTCTGTGCCATGCTACCAGGGGGTGAGCTGGTAAGTTACACTGATTAGGACTGTGGTTTCTGCTTGGACAGAGCGCATAGCTCTGTGTTTTAATAGGGTTTTTGGTTGGCTAGGATATGCACCTAATCCCAGCGGAACTTACAACTCTAATCAGGGTAAGGGATCTACACAGCCAAAATAACCCCTGCTCACCCCCTTGGTAAAGTGGCCAGAGCAGTCAGACTTCTCTTGGAGGCAATGCATAAAGCATTTGCACAACATACACACTTCCAGTAACACAATAAATACAAAACAAAAGAGACTCGACACAATGTTATGTAAAAATATAAAATATATTGTTCAGAAACCATGGACCAAAAACTAATAAAACAGTGATTACCTTGCCAACTAGGCAACTGTCAAACATCACACTGAGTGCAATAACAAAAGTATTTCTACATTGCACATGTCATCAAAACCCCATTGCTGTGCACATCATGCAGTCACCTCACTTATTGCCCTGCTATCCTGACAAGCAAGGCATCAGCGACATATCACCATGAACATTGAGGGCATTTAATGCAGTATTTAATGAATAAAACCCCTGAATCACCAATACTGTACACCATATGCACATCAGTGATAGTATGACCATAACACCAGGCACACCTGCCCTCCCATGAGCAGGGTTACAGTAATTCCTGTCTACCCTGTAGGGCAAAGAAGCAGATGCACATCTGCTACAGAAAATATGGTAATCCCAGTTCCTTCAGATCAGTTCTCACTCAGGACCCTCTGTTGAGGTTCTGCCCCATTATACTTTCTCTGATCTAACACCCTCAAGGTATGTCTCCAAACAGGGGGGGGTGGGGTGAAGCACAGACTGTAAGGGGTAGCGGGGAGACCTCACTTGGTCCCCTGCATACTCGACCGTTAAGGGGTGGCTGCAGAGGTCCTCTTGGCAGCTTGCCCATTAAAATATGTCAGCAGCCCTTACTCATGCCCTCATCAGCGATGGAACCGTCTCCTTGGCTCGCGCCCACACTGCTGCTCAGGTCGCAGTGGTGAATAACAGCTGAGAAGAGCGACGCGTCACTCGCCGCTTCAGCTTCCAAAGTGGATGTCTGCTTGTGCCCGGGGGCACTAGGTAGTGCATGCTTCATACGTACTCCCCAGGGCACTGCTGGCAGTCACCGCCATACTCCTCCTTCTCCCCTGCCATCCTGGACGGGGAAACAGCACAGCATTCTGTAGCTGTGTCAAAAGAGATATGCAGCTACAGGAACAACAGGAACGCTCACCACACACTCCTTGCACATTGAAAATAGTGCTCACCTCGCACTACTTCTCCTTGACCCAGAGGAGGCAGCAGAGTACTGAAGTGCTCACCATGCACTTCTCCCTTAGCACAGCACTCACCTCGCGCTGGGAGTAGAACTTACAGCAAAACAGGGAGTGGAACACACCACCTAGCCCCTGGAGAACAACTGGGAAGAACAAAGATGGAGGGAACTAGCAGAAGGCCAGCACATCAGGGTCCTTTTGTAGAGTGGCAATCCTTCTTGTAGCTTAGCAAGCCACTGGTGGTTCGCCTTGGCAGCATAGCAGTTCCTCCTAGCAGTGTGCAGTCTGTAGAGCCAGCAGGGTCTGGTTACAAGTCCACGCAGTGTCTACCATCATAGGATACAACCCATGTACTTATACTCAAAATGTCTTTGATCTAGAGGGCACTTCAAAAGAACTTTAGAAGTGCATAACACCTGCTTTTAACCCAAGCCTTGGCTCCAGACATCAGTAGGGGGTTAAGAAGCCCTTTGTGTGAGGGCAGGACATAACATATACAAATGTAAGTGTGCCCTCACCTCCCTTTCTTCCAGCCCAGGAAGACCATTCAGTAAGCAGATGTAAACCTGTTGCACAGTGAAATACCCACTTTCTAAAAGTGACATTTCCACAATAGTAATGACAAATCCAACAACACCAATAAGCAGGATTTCTCACTACTATTCCAAACATACCAAATATGCCCACACTACTCCTCACAGATCATAAATTGCCACTTATGTACTTTTAAGGGAATTCCCAATGCTAGTCTATGAGAGAAGCAGGCCTCACAACAGTAAGAAACCAAATAGGCTGTTTCGCACTACTAGGACATGCCACACAGTGAAGGCACATGTGCTACCTTTTACCTACACAGCACCCTGCCCATAGGGCTACCTAGGTCCGACCTTAGGGGTGACCTATATGTAGTGAAAGAGGGGTTTTGGGATTGGCAAGTAACTTTGAATGCAAGGTCACTGTGGCAGTAAACTGCGCACACAGGCCCTGCAGTGGCAGGCCTGAAACAGGCTTGAAAGACTGCGTCTGTGGGTGGCATAGGCTGCGCTGCAGGCCCTCTAGTAGCATTTAATTTATATGCCCTGGGTATATAGGATACCACCATTTAAGGGACCTATAGGTAAATTAAATGTGCCAAACAGGTGTGAGTCAATCACACTAAATGTAAAGGGGGGGAACAGATGCAAGTTAGCACTGATTAGCAGTGGTAAAGTGCCCAGAGTCCTAATGACAACAAAAAGAGGGATAGGCAAACGGGAGGAGGAAGGCAAAAAGTTTGGGGATAACCCTGCAAAAAGGGCCAGGTCCAACACTCTCCCAACCAGAAACCCAATTACTCATACGAAAATATGAACATTTCGACAGTTTTGAGGATGGTCAAGCTAGTTTGACCCAGGCCCTTAAAGTTGACTCTGAAAAGTGCTACAACCGACTACCTTCTGGTTCTGTCCAAAGGGAAGATAGGATTATGTAGAATAATTCCATAACACAGTCATTGTTTGTTGCTTCTGTTATCACATGGTCTGTGCATCTGTAACCATAACATTTGCATTTTAGCTGTAGAATAGCAAGGTTGACATGAGCTATAATCATCAAACATGTAACCCCTTCTGGGTTCTAAATGACAGTCATAATCGGGGTTAATTGAATCCCTTTGAACCTTTGGTCTCGGTGTCAATGCACCAGCTGCACTGTTAATTGTTACCCATGCAATCTAGAAATATATATGTCCACTAACAAAATACGTTTTTAACCATAAGAAGGGGCATGTTCTATGTAATATCTAAAACCTGTTTTCTTTTTCCTACCTAGTACAAAAAAGCAATATCTCACACTGAACCACGACCAGCGTATCAACATTAATATGCCATGACTGATGACTCTCATCAAAATGGCTGACAGAAATATGGGGAAAGTGGTAGGATATGAAAAACATTCCGAGATGCAATTACTAACACTGTAACGTTCTATTGTTATTGAAAATACATGCATGCACGTGAATGTCTTGGTTGGACTTAAACAATGTATATAGGTCAGGAGTTGGGATCCAGAGTAACCTTACAATCTGCGCCTCTATTAAATCCTCCAGTACCGCAGAAAGAAATTAATAGCAAGAAGCTGGAATCGCACATGCACCGTACTAAGCGTCAACAATATTCTCCTTCCTGCATCTGCTGGGAGTTATTGTTCCTACATAGCATTTGACAGAATTACACTTTAGCACGAAGTCAGCAAATTGAAAATTTGATGAAGGATAAAAGATCATACGAGAGAGATGCGTCTATGCCAAAAATAGCATCGAGATGAAAGAGTCGAACACTAGTGGTAAAAATAGTAACAACCGAGGTAGTACAGGAGGGAAATAAAGATTCACAATGTAAAATCTCATTAACAAAGCTGAAAGGTAATTTCCAAAGTGTGTAAAATAGATGCAGATTGTTAGAGAAATACAGCAAGGATTGAGTGCACTTATACAGGTCGCAGAAGGCAGAGCCTAGAAGAGTCTCAGTTTTTATTCGTTATATTTATGTGCATTTAATTGTGATGCACAAAGCACAGAACCTAATTGATTCTTGAGGCTAAGAAGGGGAACATATTTTGGCTGGACCAGTGACGTTGTAGGCAGCTCGCGGTTTTGTTAATTATCATAGGAGTTTAACAAAGCGTTGACGACAGTTTACAGGGGATGCCGAGTGCTAAAGATGACCGCAGGAAGTCTAAGCTGTGCAGAAAGACACATAGGTAGACCGAGTCATAAGTACGCATAACGTCCCTATGCTTAGTGGTATCTGAAGCAGAGAAATCTAGATTCTACTCCGAGGTTGCAGTTTGGCGTTTGGAGGAAAACGTGTAGCTTGCGCAATGGGAGGTTCCTAACGGGGTGCATTGTGCTTCTAGCTTTTAGAGGTTGATAGTTCCTTTGATCCAGGCGGCCTTGTGAGAAATGTAAAGGATTTTGATTTTTTAAAATGTTCATATATTTTTATGCATGGCAGCGAAAATAAATGTGGCTTAGTAACTCGAGTGATTTGGAGCAACTGCACAAACAAATGCACGTTCACACATGTATTACTAGATTGCACACATCAAATCAAGTTTATTACCACAATTAGCCAAATTGACAGAAAAAAACACTTTCTACTGCTTCGCAGATTGCATGTTATATAACTATTTTACAACGAGTCAAAATTTTCCTGTCACGATATCTCTTCAATGGGATTTTACCTTGCTGCACAACTTTAAACCCTGCTGTTTGTTAAATACTTTAAGAAAATGCTTCTTGTTAACATAATCTCCCCATCAGGGGCGTCTCCTACATATGGGCAGAGGAGCGTCGCCCGCCCCTGCCAGCAGCAGAATTTGCACCCCTTTCAGAAGGAAAGGATGATAAACTATGTTTATCATCCTTTCCTTCTGAAAGGGGTGAGGCATTGGGGGTAACGTGTACTGAGGAAGAGTGCTTGGCACTCTCCCTCAGAGCGCATGTTTGTTTGGCCAGCCCACACATGCGCAGTAGGCTGTCTCCGGGCCCTGCAACACGAGAGCCTGCACAGGCTCCCAGTCTGCCTGGGAGCACCCTGGCTGGGTGCTCCCAGCCAATCCTGACGCCGGTTTGAGCAGCGTCAGGATTGGAGCAGGGAAGGCTGGGAGCCTGGGCTGCAGCAAAAGGCAGCAGAGACGGAAGAGCGGCGCGTGGCGAGTTAAGGTCAGTTTTTAATAAAAAATAAATAAAAATGTAATATTCCCCCCTGCTCCCACCTCCCCCTTTCCCCTCCCTGTTGCGCCACACCAGCTCGCCCCTTTTAGGAGCTGCGAGACGCGACTACACCCCATATTTTTGGACAGATGCAGATAGTTTTTTGACTCAGTGTACTGGGACTAGTGCATGTGCTCTGACCCCTAAAACTTGCTGAATGTGGCTCTACTCTTAGTTGACAAAAAGATGGGGGTGCACTGTTCCTGGAACATGTGGAAGGGGAAACCTGTTGGTTTAGGAGCAAGAGCCCTCACACATCCATTAGGATGTCATGCTTCATCATCGGGGTGCTCCTCATCAGACCGGCACTGCAACGTCTGACGGGCTCCCCGTTAGGGGGCTCTTTGCCGGAGATCTTTTAAAGTAGCTGCCGTGGCCAAATATGAAGAATTAGTACCTACTGGCAGACTAATGGCAGGAGAGAAAAATTTTAATTTGTTCAGTGCCACGTCGGGAATCGCTATTTAATAATCAACAAAGCGTTCAGACCAAGATTAAAAGCAGTAACAAGAAAGTGATAAATTGAGAGGTGATGCTCAAACACTTTCAAAAAATGTAAGGAGAGGAACGGAAACTATCACTGGACCCCAAAAGACTGGTCAACATGTTTCGCGTCTGGCGGTCATGACAGATACAGCAACGCTTCTTCAGGACCATTAATGATTAGAAACTTCTCCTGTGTCAAAAAACAAGGGGGAGTATCCCTATGAGAATCTTATTTAATACAATGAGTCAAACAAATAGTCAGACTAATACCAAGCAGTCACTTACATTGAAGCGTACTGTCCAAAAGGTCACTAAACGATCAGGTCGCCCTGAAAAAAAGGTAATAAAACACATGTTATAGTAAGGATTACACCCATTAAGTAGACCGTGACATGTGTGGAATACGTGCGCACTCATAGTAAAAAAAAACACAATGCAAAGTGAAAACCAATCAAAATTAGCTTACCATCCCCAGCAGTAGGAAGGGCTCCTTGGGCGGTATGAGGCTAGGATTGTCACTAGTAGTTCAAAAGAAAACCAGGTAAATGTCAAAACAGCCTTAACTCAAGGTAAAGTGCAGAGTGATTAGAATTTCATTGTAGCTGACAACATGGAAATGGGATATGTTTAGCTATGCTGGCGGGGAATCATGGTAAAAGGGCTGACCCACCTAAGCGCTTGTCTCAAGTAATAACAGCAAGTTTATGTCAGTCTGTACTGGGGCCAAAGGTAACCCCTGAGTAATGTAAACTAACACCCAACAAATCAGTCATGTTAAAGCAATATTCATTGTTCATCAGGGAGGGCAAGGCCCTTTCTGTCCCACCTAAGCACTTGTCTTAAGTAATATCAGCAAATATTTGTAAGTCTGTATTGGGGACATAGGAACCCCTGAGTAACGTGCACAGACACCAAACGAAACAGTCATGCTAAAGCAATATTCTTCGCTCATCAAGGAGGGCAAGGCACTTTCTCGTCCTATTGTTAAAAAATGGAAATCACAAACAAAATCTACTCAACAGCGTTTGTGGAAAACACATAGACAAATACACGCGTCTCTGGTTCAAAATAGGGCGCGTATCGAGCGCACAAATCGAGTCGGAGTTACAAAACTAAAAAAGCCAACTTACTTCTAGCGATGGCAATCTGACTTTCAGCACCTACCCCGGCATCTCCTCCCGAACGGATGGGTGCTCGGGATGGGTGTTACCCTTATAAACCATGGGACGCGGAAATGAACGCGTTCCCATGGCATTCGGTGCCGGTCATGTGTTAGAGAGCGGACCATCAGCAAACAGCAAGCAATAAACATAAATGAGGGACAACGATCCGCCAATCTGCAGTCGCCGTATTGTAGGAAGAAGAAATACATCGTATGAAGGGAGATTTTCCCTGTCTGGTGTCAGGGCAATAACAGGGTTGTACAGGCAAAGTGTAACATATGCACAGTGACTGAGGCAAATAATTGTCTTGAAAATACCACCAGCATGGAGGTTCTTACTGGGACTATTGAATAGAAGGGCAAAATCAGGCCCATAACAATTAGGCAGAACAACCAATTAAAGTTACGAAAAACTGGTTAGAAGTGAAGTTTGACTTATAGTCTGATCAGCTTTGTCTGTAGTAAGTAGAACAAAACCTGTAGACATGGGTGTTAAGTCTGTGTAATTACTCAAATTACACCAAACGGTTAAAATTCCCCCCAAAAATGAGACACATACTAAGAAAAGAAAAAAGCCTCATACAGAACTTATTGGGACAATGTTACCCAGGGGATATCATCACTGAGTCCATCTATATTCGTCCGAAGTTTAAATACCCAACATTGTTCAAGTCTGAATAGAGACCGTGCGTTGTCACATTTAAACCTAGGGGTGTCTAGTACCAACCATCTAAGGTCATCAGGATTGTGGGGAGCCTCAAGAAAATGGGCGCATAGTTTTGTAGTGATTCAACCACATCTGATATTGCTCCGGTGTTTGTTTATTCTCATCTTTACAGGTCTGGTCGTCATACCGACATAGCGTAACCCGCAAGGACACGTAATCATATAGACACAATATTTAGTGTTGCAATTCGTGTGCCTGGTAAGATGCCATGGACCAATAGGACCCAGATCGAGAGTCTTAACAGGTTGAGTTAAAGGGCAGACATTGCACTGTCCACATGGATAGTGGCCTGTGACTGGAGGGAGGTTCCAAAGTGTGGACTGTGGAGTATCTCTGAGATTAATGCGAGGGCGGGAATGGACTACCATGTCCTTCATGGTCTGTGTTCTCTTAAATGCAAAAAGGGGTCTAGGGAGTGTCTCACCTCCACTGGACAGAATCACCCATCTCTTATTAATTAGTTTCTTCACATCATTTCTGCACGTATTCCACACATGTCACGGTCTACTTAATGATTGTAATCCTTACCATTACATGTGTTTCATGATCTTTTTTCAGGGCGACCTGATCGTTTAGTGACCTTTTGGACAGTACGCTTCAATGTAAGTGAATGCTTGGTATTAGTCTGACTATTTGTTTGACTCATTGTATTAAATTAGATTCTCATAGGGATACTCCCCCCTTGTTTTTTGACACAGGAGAAGTTTCTAATCATTAATGGTCCTGAAGAAGCGTTGCCGGATCTGTCATGACCGCCAGACGTGAAACATGTTGACCAGTCTTTTGGAGTCCAGTGATAGTTTCCCTTCCTCTCCTTACATTTTTCAAAAGTGTTTGAGCATCACCTCTCAATTTATCACTTTCTTGTTATTGCTTTTAATCTTGGTCTGAACCCTTTGTTGATTATTAAATAGTGATTCCCAAAGGGGTACTGAACCAATTTAAATTTTTCTCTCCTGCCATTAGTCTGCCAGTAGGTACTGATTCTTCATATTTGACCACTGCAGCTACTTTAAAAGATCTCCGGCAAAGAGCCCCCTAACGGGGAGCCCGTCAGACATTGCAGCGCCGGTCTGACGAGGAGCACCCCGATGATGAAGCATGACATCCTAATGGATGTGTGAGGGCTCTTGCTCCGAAACCAACAGGTTTCCCCTTCCACATGTTCCAGGAACAGTGCACCCCCCTCTTTTTGTCTAATATATGCCCAGGGAGATCGTGCACTGAACCTTAATTCTCCATGTCCCTCCTTTTGATTATGATATACTCTTATTTGGCCTATTTACCTTTCCTGCAAGTCCTTAGTACATGGTACCAAGTGTACCCAGAGCTTACAAATTGAATACCACTTATAGACTGCAGCATTTACTGTGCCAGCACTAACATTTGGCAATGCAAAACAAGGCTTCACATCTGCCATCATTCACCTGGCTGTGCAGGTTTAATCTTCAAATTGACCTGTCAAAATAACCCATTTTGATAGACCTAACACTTGCTTTTAAATGTTAATGTCACCCCTAAGTTAACCCTTAGGTGCATGATATTTAAAAATAGAATAGGACATATAAAACCTTTTTTTTGTCCAACTAGCGTTTAATGCAAAATTTCAGGCAACAATGCAAAAGACAAATGTCATGTCAGCTAACCAGGGTTCTCACTAGAAAATTAGAGCTAAGAGCTAAAACAACATGTAAAATCAGCCTAGCATATGTACAGTGTCTCTCATATAACAAGACCACTTGACAGAAACCTGTTATTCTTATTAAATACTGTGCAGGTATGTTCCTCTCAGGGAACTGCAGGATACGATTACTACAATTCTAAAAGAAACATGCAGTAAATAGAAGGCAACATTCATATTTGATTAGTAGATGAGATTACATATAGTGCATAGAGTTACTTTTTATAGGTGTACATAACCCTAATACAAAAATTCACAGTCCCCTCTTTTTTTAATGGAAAACATTTGGTTTATAACAATTCAATAGGATACAACATCACTGTAATGTTGTGGGCCCTAGGCCTACATAATGCATAAATAATGGACGCAGACACAATGGTAGGGTTACTGGTAACTGACCCAGGGCACATGTGCCCAGCCCCTTTTGTTAGCAGGGTCACATGACTGGTGACGCCAGTGATGGATGGGAGTGGGATGAGTGTGGAAGACAGCCCTCACCTGAGTGGCTGGTGGAAACACTAGAACGTGTCCAGCAGGAAACTACAGCCCTACCAAACTTTACTGAAAATGGACATACCAGAACAAAACAACCCAACAAAACACCACTGACTCTCTTCAGGTTGTCTGCAGGACTAGATGCATGAACAAGTGCAGCTGGGAGCACCCGGCATCACAGTATGCCTCCGTAGTTTAACCAGACTGGTCCAGGCATGAATGGCAGTATTGATGATGTCCAGATCTCTCAATCGCCTGTCCATGAGGTTGAAGTCCACCTGGGCACTGCTGCTTCTGTCCCACCTGCTCTCATGACTTTGGAGTTTACTTACAAAGTCTACTGTGATTTTGTATCCTGAGCAGTGGTGGAATCTATTTACCCAGTTCAATGTGGGTGCATCAGGAGTGGTGGGAGAGTTCACTGCAGAGATCTCTTTGAAGGTGCTCAGGCTCCATGGACGGCAAACCTGCAAAGACAGAGTACGACATTGAGGAATGAGCGTCTTCCTTGAAGGCCATGATGCTCCCCAGCGCCTGATTGTACAGTAGCTTCAGACTTCCCTCTTGTATCAGGACTCCCCTCTCACAGGACTCCCCTTGAGGCCCTTTTTATCAGGCTGCCACGGGACTGTGTGAACTGTGCGGGGGCTCTCGTAGGCCGTGCAAAGGCATAATTGAGGAACTGCCAACAGGGCCATGTTCAAATCACACATGCAGCCACCAAGTTGGTTGTCTCAGAGTCTGTGTGCTCTGGTCATCAGGACTTGGGTACATGGACTTCATCAGATAGTCTTTAGGTGACCAGTCTCTGTCTGCGAACTCCGTGCATCCTGGTGTCTGTTGTGGAGCTGCTTCTGACACATCTCTCTTATTGGTATTCCCCTCTCACTGGAATTCCCTTGAGGTCTTTGCCCCTGGATTGCCATGGGACCGCATGGCTGTGTGGGGCCTCTAACAGGCCACGCCAAGGGGTTACTGCCAAACTCCCAACAGGGCCACATCGAAGCCTCATGTAATCCCAAGGGTGGATGGTTCAATGGTCGAGTATGCTCACTTCGGCAGGTCTCAGGTCCACACGGGCTCCCGGAAGATTTCTGCGTGGCCAGCCTTTCACGGTGCCAGGGTTGCCTTGTTAACCTCTGGTTGTTTTGCAGATATATGGCTGCACCTTAGGTGTTTTCGGGTGATGCATCTGGTAACGATGACAATCTTATCATCTAATAACTTGAACAACAGGTGGTGATGTCTTGTTCGGAGAAAGGATGACTAGAGGGAATTTCTAGCCACTTGATGTTGTTGTTTGGCATATACAGTTACCAGCAGGGATGCCATCTATTGTCAAGAAACCGGTGACAGGTAGGTGTACAGTCGCATTGTGAAGCATGGGTCCTTGACGCAGTTCGCGCTTGCTTGTGGATTACAGTTGGTCCACCCGCGGAGCTGTCTCCAGTGACGTTTCTGCATACAAGTGGCTGGCTTGTGTTGATGAATGCCCTCTCTGGTATTGGCAGGAGTCCTCAGTCTTATCACTTTTCTCTCTTGCACATCTTTGGAGGTTGTTTCTCATGCTGTGGCCTCATACCAGTCTTTTCTCCTCTTCCCAATGTGACACAGTGACATCTTGCCACGCTCTTCTCCTTGACTTCCTCAACGTGGCATCATGCCACCCTCTTCTCCTTGACTCTCCTGGCCAGGCCCCTCGAGGTGAGGTTCTCTTCACAGGGACCTCCCTGGCCACATCCTGTGCGGTCTGTAGGTCTTGACTCTTGTCCTGTTGGTAGGACATGCTTCTCCTCTTGGACCTCTCACAGGTTCAATCCCTTTCTCAGGGATCTTCTCTGTGCTCCACTTCCTGGATGGAGGCTCACCTTTTTCCCATCTTCTTTGCTTGAGGGTGTAGCGTTCACGCCTCGAGGCTCTGCCATCGCAGCACTTGGTCCTGCCCAAGTGCGAGAATGCTTGGTGTCAACATCAGGGCAGTGTGCCCTCTACGGGCGACTGGAAAGCAAAAACCCCGCACTTATGAGATAACGTAATTTATGCATTGTGCTGATATGCTGTTGTTTAACCTTTTGCATTGCAGAGTTTAATCCTGAAGACTTATATTCAAGGTGCTTATAAACACTGTTCATTTGCAATGTATTGCTGCAGGCTTTCAGAGTGTGTCAGGGTGTGGTCCCTTTCCAGGGCTTTCCAGAAGCTTTCTCTGCAGCATGACTGGGTGTTGTTTGTGGGCTGGGCCAGATTCTATATAAGGGAGCCAGCCCAGCTCCACGTGCTCACTAGTCAGAGGTCCTGGTGCAGAGCAGCAGCAACTTCCTGAGCTCCTGTTCCGGAGGCCTACTTTGATCTTCAAGGCCTGTGCCCTTTATTACATTGGTGATCCTTGATCAGGGCGGTAAGACGGAGGTCGGGCTGGGCCCCCGATCCCGTTTTCGAAGGCATTCGAATTCTTGGGCCTAATTTTCATGTTGAGAGATTTTACCTTGTGCGTGTGAATGTGCTCTTGTTTTTTTCCGGCATTTACATGTTGATATTCGTATCGGCAAGACGCACGATTCATTCCTCGTGTTTAACTCTTGATATTCATTGTGTGCTGCCATTTCTTGGCAGTTACATGGTGGCATTCAAATCGGCAAGACGCGCGATTCATTCCTCGTGTTTAACTCTTGATATTCATTGTGCGCTACCATTTCTTGGCAGTTACATGGTGGTAATAGAATCGGCAAGACGCGTGATTCAATCCTTGTGTTTAACCCTTGATACTCATTGTGCGCAACCATTTCTTGGCATTTACATGGTGGCATTCGAATCGGCAAGACGCGCGATTCATTTTCCTTGCATTTAATTCTTGATATGCATTGTGCGCAAGCATTTCTTGGCATTTACATGGTGATATTCGAATCAGCAAGACGCGCAATTCATTCCTTGTGTGGAACGATTGATACTAATTGTGTGCAACCATTTCTTGGCATTTACATGGTGGCGTTCGAATCGGCAAGACACGCGATTAATTTCTCTTGCATTTAACTCTTGATATGCGTTGTGCACAAGCATTTCTTGGCATTTACATGGTGACATTTGAATCTGCGAGACGCGCGATTCCTTCCTTGAGTTAACCTCTTGATACTCATTGTGCGCAACCATTTCTTGGCATTTACATGGTGGCTTTCGAATTGGCAAGACGCTCGATTCATTTTCCTTGCATTTAACTCTTGATACGCATTGTGCTCAAGCATTTCTTGGCATTTACAAGGTGACATTCGAATCGGCAAGACGCGTGATTCACTCCTGCAATTAAAACTTGATGTTTCAGATCGCTTGCAGTATGCGCAATCATTTCATGGCATTTGCATATTCTTGTTGAAATCAGCAATGTGCCTGAATCATGTTTCTGCATTTAAAACTAAGGGGGTTATTCTAACTTTGGAGGAGTGTTAATCCGTCCCAAAAGTGACGGTAAAGTGACGGATATACCACCAGCCGTATTACGAGTTCCATAGGATATAATGGACTCGTAATACGGCTGGTGGTAAATCCGTCACTTTTCCGTCACTTTTGGGACGGATTAACACCTCCTCCAAAGTTAGAATAACCCCCTAAGTGTTAAAATTCTAGATGTTACATAATAAGTCCCTGAATACAACTCCTATTGTGTTCCAGAAAACGTTCAGATTATTTTCTTGTCCTCATGCAAAAAGACCATGTTTGATTTTGAAAACATAATTCTAGAGGGTTCTTATATTCCTAGTCAATGTGTAACATTTCATTAATAGGTTCATTGAGAAGATGTATTAATCCTTCTTGATTCCTTCCCATGTAACCAGACGTCTTGAGGCCTAGTTATATAGTCCATGCTTAAATTATCCATGGTTACAGTATGACAATGCTTAGAATCATAGTCTAGTAAAGATTAATATGATATAATCTTGATATTGTGTGTTTTAACCTTTTGCTTCCTACAGGTCTCCTTCCCAGCTGTTCCCTTCCTGATCTCCTTTTCCCCACTTGGACTCCCTTAGACTCTGTGACCTTCTAATCAGAGTATTGGAGCTGTCTTGTGGTGGACATGTTGGGAACGTGCGCAGACCCTGAGGATCTGGTGACTCTGACACTTGGCATGGTTGGTCAGTTTGTATGACATGCTTCATGATGAGCCATCAGTGGCCATTCTGTGCTGCAGGTGGCTGGCTAGTGTGGCCTCTTCCGATTAGCATTGCTTCTTCCTTTTGGAGAGCTCTCTCTCTCCAAGGCTCCTGCCCATGCTCTCAGGTTCGCTGGTGCAACCCTCTGTGAACCTCTGACTTTGCGCTCTTGATCCTTCTTCATGGGCACCCTCTGCTGGTGCTTTGCATCCCCATTCTCCTGACTAGCAGTGGTGGTCTCCTGACTTGCAGCTAGGGGCTCTCTCTGTCTTCGGGAACTTCTTCTCCATGTCATGGGCCTCTTCTCTCAGGTGACAGAGGACTCCGGCAGTACTTGCAGGCTGATAAGCATGGCCTTGCAAGGGTGAAACACCCACTTCTGCCGCTTTACTTTCTTTTGTCCTCTTGGGTGCTGCTTTTGGTTTCACTCAGTTTGCTGTACTGTCCCCCCGGCAGCTTTCTTGGTGAGGGCAGCTTTGGGCTACTTGTGGGGGTGGGCAGTCTCTCTGTACAGGGGTTCAAAGACTCTCCCCTTTTTAAACAAATTGCAGCCAACAGCAGGCGTGTGGAAGTATTAGCATTTTTGTTGTAGTACTATGGTGCAGTGCTTTGAGTCATTGAATCCTGAGCACTTGTGGTTTCCCTCTGAGGGTGTGCTGTTCAGGCAGACCTCTGTCTCTGCTGTTGCTCTAATGTCAACGGTCTTTGATTGGCTTTTCTCACGGCCGCCTCAGGCAAATGTCAGTGGGTTGCAATGCTTTATTTGTTGGCTTCCTTGGTCCCCTTTGGCAGCAAAGAGTGCGGCACTGTGTAGATCGTTAGGTGGTGCTAGAGTCATTTCTCCCACTGCACCAGCTTTCCTCAGGCTGCGGGCGTGTTGTCCCTCTGGGAGCCACAGGGACATGTGCGGGGGGGCAGCACTCAGGACGGTGCTCGCATTGTCCCTCCAACAGCTGGAAGCAGACTCATGTGGCAGGATGTCTCTCAGCTTGCCCCAGCATCTCTTCATGCCAGCAGACACCCCACTTCCTGGAGCGGGTGAGTGATGATGGGGCAGAGGAATGTTCATGGCTGGGCTGCTTCTCTGCATTCACGTCGCCCTGGGCTTCTTGCGCTGGTGCTGACTTTCACATTTTTTTTACAGGCAGCAGGATAGCTTGTCTTTTTCGAAAGTGGAAGACCCCATCGGGCTGCTCCATGTGTGAAGTTGTAGTCACTGGGGGCTAGGTGTGTTGTGGCAGAATGGCGGTTAGGTGGCGCTGAACCCACCATCCTCACTTACAGTCGGCCATGCAGGCTGACCGTCTATGTGCCCAATGGAGAGGCTGTGGTACCACCCTCCTGATGGGCAGACAGTGGAGGCACACCATGCCTCCCAGGTCCTCACACTGCAGCTCACCCTGGCAGGTGGTTATTAAGGCTGGCAGCACGAATGGATGAGGGCCCCACTCACCAGCAGGTAAGGACTTACGGTGCTTATGCCGGGCAGCAGGGCTGTTGGTTCTTAATTGGAATTGGTTAGCAGGGGCTTCAAACACACACAAAGCAGCTGGGCAGCTTGTCCCCCTACAACTTCAGTCCTGGCCTGGGCACCGCTGTCAAGTCATAGGAAGCGGCAGCTTCCTTAACAACGGGGTGATATTGCTCTCTTTTCTGCTGTAGGTGACAGTCTTTGCATCAGTGCCAGCAAGGATGCATCGCAGGCGCTTTTCTGGTGCTGCAGCTTACCCTCCTCCTATCATGACAAGTGGCAGATGGCTCGGGCAGCTTATGAGCACATCTTTTGCTAGGGGGCATTGACTGTATCACGCCAGGCTATACCTTGAGGTGTGTCCGGGGCGTGTTCTTTTGTTGGCACCGCCTCCTCTTTATCTCACTGCCCATCAGTTTTTGCGGTCTCTCCACCGGCAAATGGCAGCAAGGGCATGGGATTGTTGACAAAAAGTCTCTGCACTCTCTCACCCCAGGACCAGCCAGTATGGTGGGCAGTTGTAGGGCATGACCGTCAGACTCCATCGGGCTCACTCACTGGGTGACTTTTTTCTTGCCCTGTCATGCCTTGGGTGTTGGCATGCTGGTAGGGGGTGCCTCCTACTCTCGATCTTCTACCCCCACCTTTAGGATCAGCAAGGCAGCTTCCAGAAGACACGTTGAGTGTGACCTGCTCATCAACAATGTAATGTTCTTGGTCCTCGGCCCACATACTGCTTAAATAATGAATGCAGGCACTGTGGTAGGGCTATGGGTAAGTGGACCAGGGCACATGCGCCCGGCCCCTTTTATTAGCAGGTTCACCTGACTGGTGACGCATGTCATGGATCGGTGTGGGGTGATTGTGGAAACCAGCTCTCACCCGAGTGGCTGGTGGAAACACTAGAATGTGTCCAGCAGGAGACTACAATCAGCATCTCTTTATTAATTTCATGACAATCACTTTCTTTCTCATTCTGAGAAGTAGGTTGTGAGAAGTATCTGCAGTGTCTTTATTTTTACAAGAGAGCCGGAGTATACACAATACCAATAAATAGGAACATCAATGAGAATGGAAATCAAGGCAGTGGCAATAATGAACTCAAATCTCTTTATACCGCAAGTGGCAAAAAATCTCCAAGTCATGCCCAGATGCTGCTTGAACTCAGGACAGGACCACTATATATCATATAGTTTCTTCACACTCTGATTAATGTTATCTATCTGGTTGTGTATGATAGTTGGCCTGTTAGGAAGGTGAGCACAGCATCAAATTCATACAGTGTCACAGAAAATATCTTGACCCCTTGCATGTTAGAAGGTAATCTAGCGCCATTCCGTTTTGGCTCAGCATGAGTTTCTAGCTGTTCTTTTATAAAATGTTATTTATTCAGGTTTATAATAAACAGAAGGTAAAACAAACACATAGCTGCAAGCTCAACATAGCAAAAGCAAAAATGCGCAAAGTACCAAAATAGTATAGGATGCAGTCAGAAAAAACAGGAAAGAGAAAAGGAAAAAGGGAAACCAGCCACTCAGAGTGCCAATTATCATATACAGGTAGTAAAAACATGGGCATTAATGCCTTCGATTATAGCAGGACAGAGCAGTGCAGCATGTTACACCAATTGGATGCAGGCCAAGCTCAGCACAAGTCAGGGGTACCTGACTGGAACAGCACCTGCTCAGGAAATTGAAAAGCACATGCAGGGTAGGGAGCACCATCCCCCACTCAGGATCCAGCCTCCCAAAAGACAACACCATCCACACCACCAACTGTGTTCCATTGTGCCACTAAAGAGGTCATAAACGGGGTCCAAATGTTCCTTGGGCAGGAACAGACCAGCATCAGTTCTCTGTATGTGCACAGTTGCTTGTGGCAGTAAGTAGCATCCTGCAACCAATGGGCAATTTGGGGTGTGGGGCGCCTGCCCCAGTGAATGGGCACTCTGCACTTAGCAACAGCAAGATCACTGTGAGTTTACACACTTCACGAGAAACATCTTTCACATAGCCAAGCAGCCCTTGGGCATGTGTAAGTTTAAAGTAAAACATGCCCTTACAGTGAAAATGCCTAAAAGGCTATTTTTACTGTAACCAGTTTAGCTGTTCCATAGGACAGCTTTGGGAGTTTATTTTAAACTTAAATAGAGTTATCTCCACCTAGGAAAAAGATAAAAAGTTTCTTAATTGACTTTTGAAAATATTTATTTTTAGATTTGTAACACATATTTTACAAAAGATACTTTAAAACGTTACCTTTAGCCTGCCTAAAGCCTCCAGAAGTTCATTTACGGTAGCTTCCAACTGTTACCCAGGAACTGAATAGCTCCTTGATTAGGTGTTAAGTGACTCCCATAGGTGAGACAAAGGCCTTGGATGCGAGAAGAAGTTGACTTTCCCTGATAGGATGGCCTGAGGGCTGTGCCGTGTGCTTTACATATCGTCAAAGGATGCCTACCCTGTCACAGGGACTTGTAGCCAAGCTGCAACTGATCGATGTTGAGGCCTTCTGGGGGTAACCTTCAGACTTTTCCCATTCAGAGTTTTCTTGCATTCGTCGAGGACTG
Source organism: Pleurodeles waltl (assembly GCF_031143425.1). Classification (NCBI taxonomy): domain Eukaryota; kingdom Metazoa; phylum Chordata; class Amphibia; order Caudata; family Salamandridae; genus Pleurodeles; species Pleurodeles waltl. The sequence continues at coordinate 1,399,331,289 of NC_090447.1, read as the reverse complement.
CACCGGGACCCTGAGCTTCATCAACCTCCCATATTTGAACCTCGCTTTGAATTCTGCTTGCAACTTACCCTCCCAATAGCTCATTGGTGACAGCTTTTGCTTCTAAAACTTTCTAACTCAGAAGGTAACACTTTGATGTGGGGACCAATCAGGTCCTCGAATCCTACCTTTGCACCATCAAGGTCAGCCGGACACCTTACCCTATAGTGGCCTAGCAGGACCAGTTACCCTTGGTTTACACTTTACTCTTTTGGCGTTACTTGTACTTCTAGGATGTTTTTCATTTCAGTGTCATTTTGTTCATAACAATATTTCCAAATTCCTATAAATTGGGTTGGGAGTTTTATTGTGCTGTGTTCTTGACATGTATGGGTACTTCAAAATGCTTTACACATTTTCTTAAGTTAAACCTGTCTGCTGTGTGTTGTAGCTACCATATATTTGTGCTCAGGCTTAATTTACAGAAACTGTTACTGGACCTAACAAGAATAGTGCCATTATTACTTGTGGTGGACTACCATTCACCCCAAATAAAAATCCACTTTCTCTCAAATACGTTTTGTTAAAACAAATACACATGAAAAACTCCTTAGTATAAACCATATATGCAGATACACTGAGCATAATATGCTATATATTTTACCATTGTTTAGAGGGGGAGGCTTCACGTTTCATGAGTCAAGGCCCAGTCCCACAATCAGCAATGATAATGAACAACTTATTACATTCTGCACAAATACATATGTACTATTTATTTAGGCTTTTTGTGCTTAATAAATGCATGCAAGTATATCTCATAGCAATAATAGCATATTTCCATCCTTAGCATTTTCTTTAAAAAATTGGCACTGTTAAGTTCTACTCCTTAGGTTCCATTTCAAATATAAAAGAAATGTTGTCTTTCCTGTGCTAATTGAGATCTAAAGAAACAATGGGTGATATATTTTTTTTACAAAGCTACAAATACTTGTGACATATAAATAAATGCACACATTTATCCAATGCCTTCATTCACATGCACAGGCTAAGGACCATATTTATAGTTTGGTGAATGGGATACTCCGTCTCTAATGTGGCGGATGTCCTGTCTGTCGTATTACAAGTGCAGTGTAACCTATGGCACTTGTAATACTGTGGCCAAGATATCTGTCACCTTTTGCCAGCCTATCCCATCTGCCAAACTCTAAATAAGGCCCTAGGTCATTTGTGGTGAATCCAATCTTCTTATTTTATTTTAGTTCACATTGTAAACAATAGTTCTATTATTATTTATCATACATTACATCTGAGTCTCCAGTCAGGAGTACATAGCAATTATAAAGATGCTCTGATTATTGCCATTACACCACTGCTGTAAGGACTTTGAATCTGATTATTATGTAAACTTGCGGGGATGAGACCGCCGTCAACCTGGTGGCCTGACCCCCAATTGTATTACAATGTTCCCATAGGGCTGCCCGTGGGCACATCTTATTACGACATTCCTGCCGGGCATTGCTATGGTATTGGTCTCCGATCCTCAGAATGCAAAGCAGACAGTGCGCATTCTGAGGGTGCTGGGCAGGGGGGCCCTGCACTGCCCACAACATAGTCATGGGCAGTGCAGGGTCCCCCATGTGGTCCCCAGCACTTCCTTTCCGCTAGACTTTTAATGGCAGTTAAACAACCATGAAAAGGCTGGCAGAAAGGGGACTTGTGATCAGCATGGTGGTGCTGAACTCACCACTGCCGTGGCTGAACTCCTATCTGACTGCCATCAGCCCATCGGGAACCATGTACCTGGCGTGGATAGCGGTTCCTTGGAGGTCTGACTGCCAGGGTGTCAACATCAGGACGGTGTGCGCTCTACGGGCGACGTAAATGCAAAAACCCAGTCCTTATGCAAGGTCATATTTCATGCATTTTGTTTCTATGTAGTAAGTTAACCTTTTGCATCGCAGAGCTTTTACTTTGAAAAGTCATTAATGGTGTTTGTAATACATTGTTCATTTGCAAAGCTTGTTTGCAGGATTACAAGGTGTGGTCCTTATTCTAAAATATTCTAGAAGCCTTTCCTGCAGCATGGCTGGGTGTGGCTCGTGGGTGGGGCTTGGCTCTATATAAGGGAGCCCGCCCAGCTCCACGTGCTCACTATTCAGAGGTCCCGGTGCAGAGCAGCAGCATTTTCCTGAGCTCCTGTCCCAGAGGCCTATCAAGTCATTTCCAGGCCTGCCCTCATTTATTTGGTGATCTTCAAGCAGGGCGGTAAGGCGGAGGTCGGGTTAGGCCCCTGACTCCGTTTCCAGTGACATTTGAGTTTTGGGCCTAAGCATAAAAAAGCATGTGCAATTGTTTTCCTGGCATTTGGCTCTTGGCATTCAGGTCGGCAGTGTGCGCGATCATTTCATGGCAATTGCATTGTGATGTTCGAATCAGCAACAGTGTGCGCAATTTATTCCTGGCATTTAATTCTTGGCATTCAGATCTGCAGTGTGCTCGATCATTTCATGGCATTTGCATTGTGAAGTTTGAATCGGCAACAGTGTGCGCGATTCATTCCTGGCATTTAACTCTTGGCATTCAGATCGGCAGTGTGAGCGATCATTTCATGACCTTTGATTCTTGATGTTCGAATCGGCAACAGTGTGCTCGATTCATTTCTGGCATTTAACTATTGAAGTATAGATCGGCAGTGTGCGCGATCATTTCATGGCATTTGGTTCTTGATGTTCGAATCGGCAATAGTGTGCGCAATTCATTCCAGGCATTTAACTCTTGAATTACAGATTGGCAGTGCACGCGATCGTTTCATTTCATTTGAATCTAGATGTTCAAATCGGCAACAGTGTGCGCGATTCATTCCTAGTGTTTTAACTTTTGAAATACAGATAGCCAGAGTGCGCAATCATTTCTAGACATTGAAATCTTGATGTGCAGTTTGATTAAGGTGCATAATAATTCCTGAACATTTGAGTCTTGGAACTCTTAATCAGAGTGTGATGTAGCAGTGTTATTCATGATTCTAGTACAGTCCATTCACGCAGAGAAAACCAGATGCTCTTTGATTTTTGTTGTAATGCAGTGATTATTCTAAGAACTATTTGGAGAGCGTTCATTGTTCAAAATATGATATGTTAATTCTTGAATGTTCATATGAAGCTTTGCATAACCTTTCTTGATTTCCAGGTACCTAGATTCTTGAGGCCTAGTTATAGTGAAGCTTTAGGTCATTCATGTTTTCAGTATAAGTGTTATTTGAAACAAAGCTTATTGAAAGTCATTGTGATTAATCCTGCAATTGTGTTGTTTAACTCTTGCTTCCACAGGTCTCCTTCACCGCTGTTCCCAACCCAAAACCCATTCTCCCACTTGGCCATTCTTCAACTCTGTGCTATAATAACCAGTGGAGTTTGGAGCTGCCAAGAGGTGGACATGTTGGGAACATGCGCAAGCCCCGAGGATCTGGTCTCCTTGACACAGGGTCATAATGGGGTGGTCGGACCGCGAGGAGTGCAGCAATCCGACCACCACTGCTAGGCTGGCTGTTTCAAGACCGCCAGCCTCATAATGAGGCCCTTAGTTTTGTTGGCATCATCAACTGCAGCTGACTTCAGTTGAGCCTTAGTCTTAAATTGCTCCTCTGTAAATGCAAACTGATTAATTAAAGCCTTCAAATGAATCCAGAACTTCACTGCTGTTGAGATGATCTTTTCACAAAACAAAACAGTCTATCTAGAGCTAGAGTTCCATAATTCCTGAAAGCAAGCCTTTTCATAGTGGTTATAGTGCAAATATTGTTCCAGCATTAGACAGCTACTCAACAAAAGACCTTCAATATCCTTTAACTTCAAGGAAATTGTAAGCACACTACATACTAGATGTTGACATTTGAAGGACTTTCTGGATAATCCAGTGCCCTGGGATTCATATAATCCTTATTACTCTGTATTTCCTTATGTCTCTAGTTTTTGCAAATTTCTGGGATTGCTAAGTTTCCCTGGGTGCTGGTCAAACATAGGCCTAAATGCACCCAATTCGGGTGCTCCCCTTCAAAAATCATTCCCTGGTACCTATTGTTTTGACTCAGCACCCTACAGCCAGAACTACAACATCACCAGCTGGAATCAGGTTCAGAAATAACAGAAACATTGATACTTTATTAGCCGGTATTATAGTTTTTTGGGTAAGGAAACATGCTTCCTTTCCCCTATCTATTGAAGTTCCAGAAGCTAGAAGCACTGTTGCGGGATACTTATATGACAATGTCTGCCTTTTAATCGATAAGAAAAGATTTCAAAGATAGACAACAAAATCAAATATTAATTCTCCTTAATCGCCAGTGCCTGTTGGAAATGGCCCTCTCTACAGGGTCACCCCCAAACTTTTTGCTTTCCTCCACCTACTTTTTCATGGATTTTTCATGTTGGCCTTAGGACTCTGTGCTCTTTATTACTGCTAACAAGTGCTAAAGTGCCCTGTTCATAAAACATGATTTGATTGGCATATGTCTTATTGGCATATTTAATTTACATGCAAGTCCCTTGTAGAGTGATATATCATATACCCAGGGCCTGTAAATTAAATGCTACCAATGGGCCTGCAGCATTTATTGTGCCACCCACTTAAGTAGCACTTCAAAACATGACCCATGCCTGCCATTGTAGCCTGAAGGCAGTTGCCTACGGCCATGTCAACTTGACATTTAAAATCCTTAGCCAAGCCTTAACCCCTCTCGTTATTACATATGTCACCCCTCAGGTAGGGCCTAGGTAGCTTATAGGGCAGGGTGCTGTGGGATTAAAAGGTAGGACATTTACTGTTTAGTTTGATATGTCCTACTAGTGAAAAACTCCCAAATTAGTTTTCACTACTGAGACCCACCCCTTCCATAGGAAAACATTGGGGATTTCTTATTATATTTAATAAGCTGCAATTCCTATACGAAAGTTGGTAGATAGGTCATTTCTGGTGTCTATGAACAACACTCTTTAATGGTAAAGAAAGATTTATCATTACTAGTTTGAAAATGCCACCTGTCTGAACATTCAAATTAAAAAGACTACTCGTTTCCCTTCCCCAATCATGCAGTTTTAACATTTGAATTACAGGCTGAAGTTCTGACAGCATCAAGATTTCTCCTTCAAATGATGCTGAAAGTTCTTGGGTTTCACTTGAACCCATTGATCATTATGGAGTCCTTGTCTTAAGCCTCATGACTACATCCCAGAATACAGTTCAGGCTTTCTGGCTTTCAGCTCAATCAGCAACCTTTATAGAGGATCCTCTGTCTTCATATAAGCAACATAGGGGGTCATTACGACCTTGGCGGGCGGCTACTGCCGCCCGCCAGGCGGTAACCGCCGTGCGGCCGCCAATGCGCCCGCACTCACGCGGCCCCCATTATGACATTCCCGCTGGGCCGGCGGGTGCAAACCAAGTTTGCGCCCGCCAGCCAAGCGGGGATGAGGCCGCAACATAGGAGCCGGCTGCTAATGGAGCCGGCGGTGTTGCGGCCGTGCGACGGGTGCAGTTGCACCCGTCGCGCTTTTCACTGTCTGCCATGCAGACAGTGAAAAAATGGCCGGGGCCCTGTTAGGGGGCCCCAGGACACCCCTTACCGCCAGCCTCTTCCTGGTAGTGCAAACTGCCAGAAACAGGCTGGCGGTAGGGGTGTCATAATCCCCAGGGCAGCGCCTCCGGGGCTAAAACGGCGGGAAACCGCCGGCCCCGGCGGTGCGACCGCGGCGCTTCCGCCGCGGTCGTAATAGGGCTGGAAGCACCGCCAGCCTGTTGGCGGTGCTTCCGTCCTTTTAGCCCTGGCAGTCTCGGACCGCCAGGGTTGTAATGACCCCCATAGTCCTGAAGATGGTCTTGTGGATAAATACAAAGTGTGACCGACACGTGGTCACACAACCCGTCTTTCCTTAAAACACTTTGTAACACCTATAAGAGTTTTTGTTATGATAATAAGACGAACAATCTTTGCATGTATGTAGAAAGTGGGCATTCAGTACGTTGTCATATGTCAGTAAAGATTGAAACTTATATTGTACTGGTCACTGTTGATAGAGCGGAACGTAGTAATAATTTTTCCTGCGTTCGGACGCTCTTTAGGCCGATGGATCTTTTGACTAAGTGGGAACTCTCTGTACTCTTATATCGGTCAGTCACATCAAATCAATGATCAATAACGAACATAAGCAACACCTTGAACAACATAACACTTTACAATTAATCCAGAATACATTTCGGCGAACCCTGACCTTTCAGCCAGGAATAACCACACCAGTTTATTGCAAAGTTAGTGAATTTATTTCCCTATATTAACAAAGCTAGCACAATATAAATGTGTCTCAACACCAAATGATAAACATATATGAACATTAATAGCTGTCCATAACGTCGAAACAAGTGCAATCTATGAAGCATTTGAATCACAAGGCATTCGATAATGGCAATGCAAAGCACTAATACGATAATCTGTAATGGGCTAATTGCGTACATTTAGTCAGCATAACAAGATCTCAAATTGCATCGTGCGACATATGGAATCCTCACCTAACCTCAAATTAGCATCGGCATGTGGGACTTCATGCAAAAACAATTTAGCAACATTAATTTAGAAAACTCCTAGCTAGGGCCCTTATCAAAATCAGCAGTTGGTTACCTAAAAGAAACACAATGCAATTTTACAATTTCCTTTCATATTTACCAATTACGATCAGCATACAAGGAAGTCTTTGTCTCACAGGTACTGTTCTTCGGTCATCATAGGACGGGACAAAGGGGCGGGGGTGGACGGGGCAATTGCCTCACGGCGGCAAGGTAAAACTACTACTTCATGCAAAGGGATCAAATCAAAATTAAAGTCTCTAGGGCAAGAATCATTAAAGTCTCTTTCTCTCGACTAGAGAAAGCATCAAAGTCTCTCAAAATGGCGTTGCAGCAAAGTGGGCCATAATAGCTACGAAGTCTGCGAAATGGCGGGTATCGAGCTGGTAATGGCTACCTTCTTCTCGTGCACCTGGGTTTTATAGACAACAGTTCGAATCCAGTAGGGTCTCCATTGGAGGGTTCATAGGTTAGCTTCAAATTGACCAATCAAAAACGACAGTTCTCAAGCTTTTACTTAAGCATACATTATCCTTGGAGATGGGTACGCAAATCGCAACATTGTCTCCCAATTAGCTCACTTTCAGAGCCTCCATTGTCCGCACCTGCAAGTCGACCTTGAATTAAAGAGAAAATATGCCAAGCTGGCACTAACTTTAAGATAAGCATGTGAACAGCTTCTGTGGAAAAGTACAGCTTCAAGCAGAAATACCCGTTTATTAGCACAGTGGAAAAATACGAGCATCTAAACCGTGAGACCAGGCAACTAGGCCAAAGCCTCCGCTAAAGTAATGCTAAGCTAAAACATTTCAAACAAGCAAATCGTAGCACACGTTTATGATTATGTCGGATTAGTGCAATTCTAATTCACCACGTTATATAAAGCACGCATATAAATGATGGCAAACTACTCGGAGGGCACATTTTGTCCCCGTACAATCTTAATTAGTTCGGTTAAAGTCACACATGATTATTTCAGCACTACGTTTAAGCGTTAATAAATCAAAACCTTCATTTTTCTGCTTCATCAATCCCTCCTCTGATGACTACTTGTCATCACACCAAACCACGCCCACAAATTTTATTCCATTAAAATTCTGTCAGTTCCCTCTTCCTTTTAGTACCCCTAGTTTGCGCTTTGTATTCTTCTGCCATTCTTTTCATAATTTTCTCTTCTTTTCTTCTTTTAATTCTTTCCATAATCATTATTATTCCCCTTTTTATTCCCCATATTCCAAATACACAAATTATTAATATTAATATTCCTTCTATTATTTTCAATAATATTCCATTCCAAATTCCCCCAATCCAATGTCCCACTGAAGCTATTCCCTTTCCAACCTTCTCCCACACTACTGGTTCTTTCAGTTCTTTCAAATCTGTACTTTCTTTTGTTAGATTAGCAAGCATAGTTTTAATCTTCACACTATTATCCGGTATATAGGTGCAACAGTGACGTGCACCAATCATTTTGCAAACGCCTCCATCCTTTGCTAAAAGAATGTCTAAAGCAAGCCTATTTTGAAGAGTCATAGCTCTTTCCGCTGCAAGCTCAGCATCTATCAGGATTATAGCACCTGAAAACTTTGTCAACATGTTATCCACTATAGTAGACAACTTTCTTATTTGGATGGAATTCAGCACAACTCCCAATGAAGGAATCATGGCTCCAAATATATCACCTACCACAGCAGCTGCGGTCTCTCTTTTCTGGATACGATGGGATCCAGATGTCTTTTGAATCATCGATACGTCATCCAGTTGATAAACCTTTGGGAACACTATACCCAAATAACATCTCCCCCACCATCCCTTGGGAAGACGATAATAGGCATTATGCCCACAAATGTAATATACCCCTGGAATGACAGGGTCAAGTCCGTTCATCATGAATGTCCATTTGGCCTTAAAAATAAACGTATGTTTGCATTCACTCGCTCCTACAAAAATGTTGTCATAATAAGATTCTCCTCGATATATACAAAATTTCCCTACATGCCAAGCATCTAAAGCAATTTTCCCCTGTGTCTTTATAGCAGCAAAATCATAGTTATCTACTGAAGTCCTCTTATGTAGCTCCTTTTCTAATTTCGCTTTCATCTGTGCCCTTCTATCATCTGTGCGATCTAAAAAGCTTATTTCTACAGCAGAAACTGAGCAAGTAAGGTTCTCCCTATGAGCATGAGCCGTCTCAAAGGGTAGCATTGACTCGAAAAATTCCCTCATAATTTTATAATCCCAATCTTTAGCAGTCTGGCTAAGCTGCGCTATTATAGGAACATAAGCAAAGGTAACATCATAATTCGAGTAAAAATACTGTATGTTAGTTTGACCATAAAACCTAGACATTACTATACTACACGTAATCCCATATGTAAGAGGCATGTGGTGATAAGTCACCCCTTCCTTTACCGATGTCGGTATCTGTGTACACACATAACAATCTTTCGCATCCATAGTTTCAACATACTCTGTTAGTAAGCGATAGAAAACGTTATACGAAAGCTCTTTCTTATCGTGCAAGAGCCTCTCATCCATTGCTAGTCTTTTCAATGGGGTTAGTTCAGTGACAGTAACAGGAGCAATAGTAGAAGCCTCGATATTCTCACTTTCACCCTTTCCATGCATTCCAATCACAATTGCCATTATTATTATTACACATGTAATCACCAAGCCTATACACACATATTTACAATATTTCTTTCTATTATTTTGCGTAGCGTACCTAGTCATGATCTGTATAGAATCAGAGAGCTAGAAGCACTTATAAATGAAACTACTTAGCAATTCAGTTACAAAGCTGAACAAGCGCAATGTTCGCACCGTCTTCTTCAAAAGGCCAGTCACTTATCGGTTAGCAGCATTTGTCTCAATTCGGCAATAACTCAGTCTTTATCAGTTTAGCAAGTCTCATCCGGTTTAACAATGTCTCAGCTGGTTATTTCTTTCACGTTAGATTGTAGCGAGCAATATCTTTTACTCTTTCAATCGACAGAGTCTATGAAACTTTTCTTTTCTATTGGTATCTCTTCTTCTTCTTCGTTCTCGATGCTTAGAGATACAAACTCGTCAGTCCAATCGTCATTGACTGCGTATGCCCATTCAGGACCGGAATATCTCCTGTTTGGTATCCTTTTCCTTTTCAATTTTGCTTCTCTTTTCGACTCTGCTTCACCGGCACTTTCCTCCTTTGCCAAGTCCTTTTCTTCACTTGACGATTGTTCCACGACAGTCACTTCCTTTCTTTTCTCTTTCACTTTCGGCCTTCCTCCCTCGTTCAAACTTTCTTTACCCTTTTCTTTTACTGGTGAGATACTTAATCTCCTTTTTGCACCGTGTCCGTTTGATGGACCTGCTGTCTTTTCTGTGGAAGCTTGGACTTTTTCGTTCTGTCCTGCCTCGTTCCCTCCTTCTGGGGAATCAATCACGTTCTCTTTTTCTTTTTCTGTATCGTCTGCTTCTGGGAAAGCCCTCCTCTGATCAGGCTCTCCTGCTTTTTCACCCTTTTCGAGCCCTTCGCCACCGTTACTTTCTTCATGCTCTTTATCACTTTCAGCTGCTTCAGGCTCCTTGTCACCTTCAGCTGCTTCAGGCTTTTTGCTACCCTCAGCCGCTTCAGGTTCTTTGTCACCTGCAGCTTCTTCGTCGCTGTCTGAACTTCCTCCTTGGTCTTCCCCAAGTGAGTCAGACTCTTCGCCCTCCAATAATATTTCCTTCTCTCCCACTTCTGCTTGTTCGCTTTCGGTTCGCTTCTGTTCTTTCTCAGCACTCGGCACTGTTTTGTCAGGCACTGGTATTTTCAGCGCTTCAACTTCCTCATCTGTGGGACACAACACCTTCTTTGTGTGACTGGCGTGAATCCAGTTGGGAACCCCCGCGCACTTCACAGCGGTAGTTGTCGTCAGGATCACTTGGAAAGGGCCTTTCCAACGGGGTTCCAGACACGATTTTCTCACGTGCTTCTTTACCACGACCCAGTCACCTGCTTTCAGTGCGTGTCCTGGACCTTGGATCGGTGGCAAGGTGGTCGCTTCCACCTGGTGAGAGAAAGAGCGAACCACGTCAGCCAGACCTTTGCAGTAGTCTAACACCATATCATCTGTAATATTCAAAAGCATGTTTGCGGGAACTGCAGGAAGTCTCATAGCCCTGCCCATGAGAATTTCATGCGGAGACAATCCAGTTTTTCTATCAGGAGTGTTTCTCATTGACATTAGCACTAAGGGCAATGCGTCAGGCCATTTCAAATTTGTCGATGCACATATTTTTGCCATTCTCGATTTCAGCGTACCATTCATCTGCTCCACCAGTCCTGATGCTTCAGGGCGATAGCTACAATGCAGCTTTTGTTCAATGTTCAGTGCTTCGCAGAGTAACTTTATCACCTCGTTATTGAAGTGACTTCCCCTATCTGATTCTAAAGAGATCGGGAATCCGAAACGTGGTATTAACTCCCTCAACAATAGCTTGGCAACTGTAAGGCTGTCGTTTCTACGTGTGGGGTATGCCTCAATCCAGTGACTAAAAATGCACACAATCACCAACACATATCTTAAACCTCCATGCACAGGCATCTCAATGAAGTCCATCTGCATACGGCTAAAAGGTCCGCTTGCCCTACCAATGTGACTCGCGTTCACAACTGTTCCCTTTCCTGGGTTCATCTGCTGGCAAGTGACACATCGATGGCAAACTGCTTCTGCAGCTTGACGAAATCTGGGGTTAAACCAATCAGTTTTGAACAATCTTATCATGGCATCTCTCCCTAGGTGAGCTTGCCCATGATAGAACCGCGCAAGCTGTGATAAGAGACTATGGCCCTCATTCTGACCTTGGCGGGCGGCGGAGGCCGCCCGCCAAAGTCCCGCCGTCAGATTACCGTTCCGCGGTCGAAAGACCGCGGCGGTAATTCTGACTTTCCCGCTGGGCTGGAAGGCGGTCGCCTTCAGACCGCCCGCCAGCCCAGCGGGAAAGAGGCTTCCACGATGAAGCCGGCTCGGAATCGAGCCGGCGGAGTGGAAGCTGTGCGACGGGTGCAGTTGCACCCGTCGCGTATTTCACTGTCTGCGCAGCAGACAGTGAAATACATGTAGGGGCCCTCTTACGGGGGCCCCTGCAATGCCCATGCCAGTGGCATGGGCACTGCAGGGGCCCCCAGGGGCCCCGCGACCCCCCCTACCGCCATCCGGATCCCGGCAGTCCGACCGCCGGGATCTGGATGGCGGTAGGGGGGGTCGGAATCCCCGCGGCGGTGCAGCAAGCTGCGCCGCCGCGGAGGATTCAATGGGGCGGCGGTACACTGGCGGGACCCCGCCAGTGGTGCCGGTCCGACCGCGGCTTTACCGCCACGGTCGGAATCCCCATTGGAGCACCGCCGGCCTGTCGGCGGTGCTCCCGCGGTCCTCCGCCCTGGCGGTCAAAGACCGCCAGGGTCAGAATGACCACCTATTTGGCAAAACAAATTTTCCCTCATGTGAAACCCATAACTCATCTTGTCTCTTTATACATTGTGATTTAATCCAGGAATCTCTTTCATCCTCCCTGACATTATTTTGTAATGCTTTTAGTTCCTCTATTGAATCTACGACCTTCAAGGCAAATGCTTCAGCTGGTTCGAGTTCTGGCTCACTTATTGTATTCCAATCATCCCTTAGTAATATACAGTTCAAGGCACAAAATCTTGCGACTTGATCCGCATATGCATTTCCCAGAGACACATAGTCCTGTCCTTTCGTGTGAGCACTACTCTTTACCACTGCAACTTCAGCTGGCACTTGAATGGCATGTAACAATTCCCTTATCCTCTCCCCGTTCTTCACTGGAGATCCTGAAGAAGTCAGGAAACCTCTCTGTGACCATAGTTGTCCAAAGTCATGTACAATCTCAAACCCGTATTGACTATCAGTGTAAATGGTGACTTTCATCAATGCAGACAGTTGACATGCTCTGGTAAGGGCTACAAGTTCTGCTACTTGTGCAGAATAGACTCCTTGAAGCCATCCCGCTTCCAAGACACCTGTTACAGTACATACAGCATATCCTGCTTTCAAAATCCCCATCCCATCTCTTAGACATGAACCATCAACAAAAAGAATTTGGTCATTTTCATCAAGCTTGGTATCCTTGATGTCCGGTCGGGGTTTTGTGCAAAATTCAGTCACCTGAAGGCAGTCATGCTCGACGTCTTCAGCGTTCTCAATTTCAGCATTTTCTCCAGGAAGCAAGGTAGCTGGATTCAACGTAGTGCACCTTTTCAGCTGCACATTCGGTGAGCCCAGAATTATCGTTTCATACCTTGTGAGTCTTGCTCCAGTCATGTGTTGCGTTCGGGAGCGGGTCAAAAGTATCTCAACTGAGTGAGGGACCATGACTGTTACTGGGTGTCCCATCACTATTCCTTCACTCTGAGTGAGGCTGATACCAACTGCTGCTACGGCGCGCAAACACCCTGGGAGTGCTGCTGCGACCGGATCCAAAGTAGCTGAAAAATACGCTACTGGTCTGTTTACGCCACCATGGGCTTGGGTCAAGACAGACAAAGAACATGCATCACGTTCATGACAAAACAATGTGAAAGGCTTCGTGTAGTCAGGCATACCTAAAGCTGGAGCCCTGCACATGCATTCCTTCAGTTCAACAAAAGCATCCATCTCATCTCCTTTCAGCTCAATTTCATCCAAGGCATCCTTCTGGGTCAATTTCAGTAGGGGCTTTGCTAGAGACGAGAAGTTGGGAATCCACTGGCGACAATATCCCACCATTCCCAAAAACTTCCTCACCTCCTTCCTTGTCTTAGGTGGACTCATTTGGAGTATACTTGTAACTCTTTCCTTCATTATTCTCCGTGACCCTTTCTCTATTTGGTGACCCAAGTATTTCACTTTCTTCTGACAGAACTGTAATTTGGAAGGGGAAACTTTATGTCCATTCCTTCCCAAATGATTCAGCAGAGCAATGGTATCAGCTGTGCAGTTGCTTTCTGTCTTTGATGCAACCAGTAAGTCATCAATGTACTGTACTAGGGTTGACTCGAATGGCAACTCTAACTCTTCCAAGTCTTTCTTTAGAACCTGATTGAATATTGACGGTGACTCAGAAAACCCTTGAGGGATTCGACCCCAACTATACACTCTGTCTAGGAATTTGAAACAAAAGAGGAATTGGCTGTCCTCATGAAGAGGCACAGAAAAGAATGCTTGTGACAAATCGATGACTGAGAACCATTCAGCATCGCAAGGGACTTGAAACATTATCACAGCTGGATTCGGTACTACTGGGCAGCACTTTATTATGATGTCATTTATTTTCCTCAGATCCTGCACGAGTCGGACTTTCCCACTTGGCTTTATTAGTCCCATTATCGGTGAATTACATGGGCTGCTTAACACTTCTTTCAGTACCCCTTGTTTTACAAATTCGTCAATGAGTTGAGCAACTTTCATGAGGGTATCTTGTGGCATGTGGTATTGTGGGGTCTGGGGAAAGATCGCATTGGGCTTTACCATCACTTTTACTGGTTCCACTCCTTCCATCAATCCCACCTCTTTCCCTGTCATGTCCCACACTTCCTTTCCGACTGTTTCCCGTAATTCTGCTGGGATATCTTCTTCAGTTATCATCGGGAAAAGACAAATTAGGGGATACTCTTCGTCGACTGTTTCCACCTCATCCCCCTCTACACTGTCCTCTTCTTCCCCATCACTGCTCGTCTGTATTGTTATTCCTTCGTTCGAACACATTATCGAACAACCCAATTTGCACAATAGGTCTCTCCCTAACAGTGCTATCGGGCTTGAGTCACATACCACAAACTGATGTACCCCTTGATAGTTACCGATGCTGACTGGTACCGAATCTGTAATTGGGTTCGTCAGATGTCTGTTTGCTACTCCCACCACTTGAACTGTCCTCCCTGAGAGTGGCAAATTTGGTACTTCACTGCTCTTAACAGTTGAACGTGTGGCTCCCGTGTCAACCAAGAATGAGACACGGTGACCCATTACTCTTCCCTCTACGTACGGACCCCTTTGATCAACTTCCAAGGATGCCGCAAGCACACAATCTCCTTCTTCTCCTGAACTTTCACTCTCCCATACGTTGTTTATTCCACTCTCACTGTGTAATGGGAACTGTCGTACTGTGCCGTTTGTACTCATTACCTGACCCGTTACCTGTGGAGGAACCATCACTTGCTGCAGACTCATTGGTGCCAAAGGTATTTGCATTTGCTGATTAGGTACCATAGGTAACTGCTGTTGCATCGGCTGCATTTGCGTCATCTGCATACGGGGCATCTGCACCTGCTGCGGCTGCATAGGTTGTAATCCCTGCAATTGATTTACAGTCTGAAAATTTGGGTTTGGACCTCTCAATTTCGGTCCCCTCATTGTCTGAAATGCATTGACATCATTGTTTTGCTGACCAACACCTACACCTGTACCTGTGCCTACACCTACACCTGCACTTTCCTGCACCACCATCGGGCACTCGCGTTTCCAATGACCGACGATTCCGCACACGTGACACGGCATCACCTTCTTCATTGCCTGCACACCCGTCACAACAGTGTTCAAATCCGGACCATTATTCACAGAACCTCCTCTGCCTCTGCCTCTGGCCTGTGGCTGAAACGCCATGTTTCCCTGCAACTGCAACTGCTGTTGCGGTATCTGCTGTGGGAACCCTTGCATCCCTTGCAAACCTTGCAAACCTTGCAAACCTTGCAAACCTTGCAAACCTTGCAAACCTGTTTGAGCTGCCTTAAGCTGCATCATCATCACCTTCTCTTTCAGCTTTTTCTGTTTTACCTCAATTTCGTCGCTACAGTATTTCGCATAAGTCAAGACCTCGTCAATCGGTTTAGACTGCCAACAAATCAAATGTGACTTTATCATCTGGCTTATCTCTGGTCTCAGCCCTTCCACAAATCTGAACACAAAATGGAGCATGTCCTTCGCCTCTATTGTTTCCGTGCCACTGTAATTCTTGAACGCCTTCAACAACCTCTCATAGTAACTATGGATCGATTCTTTAGCCTCTTGGGCAGTTCGATCAATCTTCTGCCAATCCACATTTTTCGCGGCAACCTTCCTCTTCAAATGCTCAATCACCTTATAGTACAAACTCATCACCATAGGTGATGGTGCACCCGTCTCTCTGTCTCTCTCTGGTTCACTTGTCGGCCAACCCACAGCCCTTTTGCAATCCTCCCACAAATCTGCCGGAACCACAATCTCAAATAGAGTGTTCAGGTCTTCCCAGAGACATTTCGCAAGCTTCACAAACCTATCAGTCTGTTGATACCATTCAATCGGCTTCTCTCTTAGTTTGGGAAAATCATTCGTAAATGACTGAATGTCGCTTCTGTGCCATGGTACATGTACTAATTTTCCCCCTGCTGTCTCCCTCATTGGTAACATTGTTACTGTATCACTACTCTGCGGTCTTTTCTCATTGTGCTCTGTAGCACTGTCCCTCCTCTTATCCTTCCTCTTTACCCACCTGCTTTCCCACTTGTCTAAGCATCTCCACACTTGTGCACTCTGCAATAATTCTCTAAGGTGTGCCTTCATGCCTGCTGATCTCATGTGTTCAAAATCTGTAGTCCCAAAATCCAACCTATAGCTCCTGCTCAAGTGTTTCGTCTTGCCTATGTCAATCCCATTTCTGTCCGCTACTTCCTGCAAACTTTTATGTACCTTGTTTACTTCTTTCGTGATCTTTGGACATAGATACCTCAGCTCCTCTTCCGTGTAGGACTCTAACCTGTTCACACCCATATTCCCTTCCACCAATTCTTGTGCTTCCATGTTCAGCCTCATCCTATTCAAGTAATCTTCTCCTTTCCCACTGTCTGAACTTTGTGTGGAATTTAGACTGTTGAACCACTGTGTCAGCTGTTGCGCATTCACCCCCATCAGGGTAGCGTTCACATCGACTGCCATCGATGGCTGCGGCAGCTTTTCAGTGTTCGATGTGAGAGGTATTATCAGTGGGGGGCTCGACCTCACCAGTGTTGACTGAGCACATATGGGACTAAACTCCATCAAGGATCCAGACCCATTTGGCTGAGTCGCTATCGGAGTTATCCCCGGAGTGTTTTCTATGCACCTTCTTTCTGTCCCATTCTGCAGCATTGATCCCTGACTGCTCAGACCCGAATTAGGCTGACTATACAGAGGTACCGCTGGACCTACAGTAATGGGCAAGGATATCGCGTCTGGGTTCTGTCCATTCCCCATGTTCTGTGGCATGTTCATTCCCACACCATGGGTCATTACTGCCGGCATGCCCATCTGGCTCCCCGTCATTTGAACATGTGCATTTCCTCCCTGCATTTGCTTTTGAGGCATCAAAAACTGAGTTGATCCAGCTTGTGCTATTGTTGGGTTGTAACCATTCTGTACTCCCCTTACGGTTGGATCTAGAATCATTCCTGCACCGTTATCACTATTGTAGTACCCCGGCATCTGCGGCTGATAATTTTCTGCTGGTTTCAACATGGGCACATCTGGATATATTCTCCTAACCTGCGGTATCTGCGGGGTGAACAGCAGACTCGGGTCCTTTGGTCCCGATGATGCTCCTGAACTCTGAGTTTCATTGTTCTGTACCGGTGCCGGAGGGGCAGAACTGGTACTCGGACCTTGTCCATTCTCTGTATAAGGCGGTGGACGGTCGTTCAGCAATTCCATTATTAACTCCTCATCTTCTAACTCCTCTTCTCTTCTCAACTTTTCCTCGTCCTCTCTATCCTTGGGACACTTCCTGTCTGTCTTACAGGTAGCCTTCTTCCCTGTCTCCTCTCCTTCCTTAGTAATTGCGGGGAACAATTTTATCCCCTGCAATACATCTGACCTCCACACCTTCTGTGCATTATCCCACCTAGCATCCGCTAGTGTCTTCTCTACCTTCCTCATTCTGGTCTCGAACTTCTTCTGCTGTTGCTGTCTGGCCATTAGTTCCCAAATTGCTAGAGCCTCAAACTGTGCTGGCCTTGGAGGCACCTTCATGTCGTACATCGTGAATCTCAAATTCTCTAAAATCTTTATATTGAATGTCCCATATATCGGGAACGCTACGCTCCCATGTTTCTCTGTCAACTTGTGCCATTGCTTTAGCCAAAAACACGGAGCTACCCCCTTCTCTTCCATTACAATGTAAGCTGGTGTACCCTCGGGCGGCGTCTCTTCTCCTACGCTCGCTTTAATGTAAGACTCCCCCTTCATCGCGCTCCTAAATGCTTTAAGGAATTTCATTTTCTCGTCTTTTATTTCACAAAGTTTATAATCAATAGGTAACTTTTGTTCCACAAAGTTTGTAATCAATAGGTGACTTTAATTCCCGGAATACTCTTCACCTGCCTTTCCCCTTCCAATCGAGTCCCACGGACTGCGTCCAATCCGTGCGCGACCCTTCTCTCCAACCAACCTATCCCAGCGCGGCTCTTAGTGACGTCACACTCACACACACTGCGGCTGACAAAGCCTCGCGGCTAGTCTTCCTTCACCCACCTCTTTTCGTAACAACTTCTTGCATATATTGCGAGCTACCAAAAAATAAAACAGATCTGTCGGTTTACTACAGGAAGGGTAACACAATCGCTTCAGGACCTTAGGGACCTTTCACTAGCCTCGGGACTTTTCACTAGCCTCTGGCCGCTATTCCGTCTTTCTCAGTCCCCACATTCGCAAGCAAATCTGACCCGCACACCTACTCTCAACTTGTCAATGATCTGTTCTAGTGCACTTAGAATCTTGTCAAAGCCCGAAGTCGAAGTTTCTTTCACTCCCTAACACACGTACCCGACTCGTTGACCACGCCCGATCAACCTACTAAACCGCCCAGACCACAACATGGATCAACATACTCCGGAGTCTCTTGACCTCGCAGGGCCCGTCTCAACAACAACAACCACGTGGACCTTTTTATGCACAAAGCGCCACACGCACATGAAGTTCGACGACTTCCCTACTCTCACACTCGGAGCCGCACCTCCGATATCTCTATGAAGTTCGACGACTTCACTACTTCTACACTCGGAGTCGCACCTCCGCTATCCTCAAAAAGAAAATCCTCACAACCTTTTCGCACACCCTGCGGCGATAAGCTGTGCAAGCGCAAAACCCTAACTTCACTCACACCATCACTAGTACCGCCAACGCCGAATCCACACCTCCATTCTCTCCATTCGCAAGCTCCGAGATCCCGGGAAAGTCGCGGTGGACCTAGCCCATCATCATCTTGTCAATCAGTTTTATCCAAGAAAAATCTAATTCAACTTCTCGAATGGGGTCTCAAGATGCGTAACCGTTAATTCGACACCATGTACTTTAATAGTACAGGGTCCCAAAAGACGAAACCGTCCTCTGCTACCATCTACTGATAGAGCGGAACGTAGTAATAATTTTTCCTGCGTTCGGACGCTCTTTAGGCCGATGGATCTTTTGACTAAGTGGGAACTCTCTCTACTCTTATATCGGTCAGTCACATCAAATCAATGATCAATAACGAACATAAGCAACACCTTGAACAACATAACACTTTACAATTAATCCAGAATACATTTCGGCGAACCCTGACCTTTCAGCCAGGAATAACCACACCAGTTTATTGCAAAGTTAGTGAATTTATTTCCCTATATTAACAAAGCTAGCACAATATAAATGTGTCTCAACACCAAATGATAAACATATATGAACATTAATAGCTGTCCATAACGTCAAAACAAGTGCAATCTATGAAGCATTTGAATCACAAGGCATTCGATAATGGCAATGCAAAGCACTAATACGATAATCTGTAATGGGCTAATTGCGTACATTTAGTCAGCATAACAAGATCTCAAATTGCATCGTGCGACATATGGAATCCTCACCTAACCTCAAATTAGCATCGGCATGTGGGACTTCATGCAAAAACAATTTAGCAACATTAATTTAGAAAACTCCTAGCTAGGGCCCTTATCAAAATCAGCAGTTGGTTACCTAAAAGAAACACAATGCAATTTTACAATTTCCTTTCATATTTACCAATTACGATCAGCATACAAGGAAGTCTTCGTCTCACAGGTACTGTTCTTCGGTCATCATAGGACGGGACAAAGGGGCAGGGGTGGACGGGGCAATTGCCTCACGGCGGCAAGGTAAAACTACTACTTCATGCAAAGGAATCAAATCAAAATTAAAGTCTCTAGGGCAAGAATCATTAAAGTCTCTTTCTCTCGACTAGAGAAAGCATCAAAGTCTCTCAAAATGGCGTCGCAGCAAAGTGGGCCATAATAGCTACGAAGTCTGCGAAATGGCGGGTATCGAGCTGGTAATGGCTACCTTCTTCTCGTGCACCTGGGTTTTATAGACAACAGTTCGAATCCAGTAGGGTCTCCATTGGAGGGTTCATAGGTTAGCTTCAAATTGACCAATCAAAAACGACAGTTCTCAAGCTTTTACTTAAGCATACATTATCCTTGGAGATGGGTACGCAAATCGCAACATTGTCTCCCAATTAGCTCACTTTCAGAGCCTCCATTGTCCGCACCTGCAAGTCGACCTTGAATGAAAGAGAAAATATGCCAAGCTGGCACTAACTTTAAGATAAGCATGTGAACAGCTTCTGTGGAAAAGTACAGCTTCAAGCTGAAATACATGTTTATTAGCACAGTGGAAAAATACGAGCATCTAAACCGTGAGACCAGGCAACTAGGCCAAAGCCTCCGCTAAAGTAATGCTAAGCTAAAACATTTCAAACAAGCAAATCATAGCACACGTTTATGATTATGTCGGATTAGTGCAAACTACTCGGAGGGCACATTTTGTCCCCGTACAATCTTAATTAGTTCGGTTAAAGTCACACATGATTATTTCAGCACTACGTTTAAGCGTTAATAAATCAAAACCTTCATTTTTCTGCTTCATCACTGTCAATGCACTATGAAACATTATTGGTCTAGAACCCCTGATTGTCTTCTTTTTTATTCTCTATCATGAGCTTTCTTTGTAATATAAATATGAAAAGCAAACACACCTGCTGATGCTATTGTTTTCTTTTTTTCAAAATCATGTAATGTACACTGAAACACTAGAAATTAGTTTGAGATGTAAGTTATAGTCATCATAAAGTTGTGTAACATTTTTCTCAAGTAATCCTCTTATTGGCATCTTTACCTATTCTGTTTCAAGTAACCAAGCCCACAAGGGTATTGTGGGTTGTCTTTTTGTATTTTATACCTTTAAGACGCACTCCTTTGTGGATTTGCTGGGGAAAGGGATGATACCTTTTTCCATAGTCACTTCATCAGGGTATATTGCCACCTGTTTGGAGAGCTTTCTGTATCTACTCAATAAAAGGTCAAATTAATTCAGGCTTCTGAACGACCAGCAAAAAGGTAAATGAACCACTGCAACTTACTGTAAAAAAAAAACTTTCATACATAGTTTTGCGGATGTCCCGGAAAGTTCACTAGATTTCACTCATACGTGGGTCGACAAGACCAACCTTATCTCTTTGTTTGGTTACTACTCTTTGTTCCTCAATGTTAGGAAAACCTCTCAAAACAAAATGCCATTTTTGCCAGGTGAAGTGCTCCTCTACCACCGAAAAGATAAGGCTTTTGCTTTTTTGGATATGTAGTTTTATTTACTAAGAAAGGTTCCCGTGGGATCGATATTTGCCTGTAACACGCTCCTACGTTAGTTTGGACTGCACTTGTGGCATCATTATCATGCAATCAGTGCCCCATATATTTCATTATGGCTGCAGACATTTTAATTAAGCATTATTTGCTCTTTCTCTCATTGTTCACGACGATTGCCTTCCAGCATCAGTACATAATTGAAAACGTTTTAATAACACTTCCAGCGAATAGCAGATATGCGGGAAACAATTTACATTTCGTTATCAAACCCATTCAGAAGAGGCGGAATTCCATTACAAAAGCTCAAGAGGACTTCAACAAATCACTAGCTTTAGACACATGTTGTTGAAATGTGTCTGGGTTAAGGATGTTGAGGGTTTTAAAGAAATAGCATTAAAAAGGAAATCATTGGAGAAGGCAAATTGTTAAGCCCGACATTCTAGATTTCTAGTGACTCCAGACCTACTGTCTACACTAATGAGATGAAACAGAAAACACAAACCTTTCTACCTGACCGCCTCGAAATACAATCTTTATAAAATGCTCGCGGCTAGGCCGCACACCTCCGGGGCAGAGGCATGCTATAGGACCTGGTCTGACCTGAAATCAATAGAGACATTTAATAAACAGAGAAGGGCTCATGCATAATAAAAATAATTAAACCTTGCCTTACATTATGATTATTGTTTTTTTTTTTAGGGTGAAGAACCCCTAGATCAGGCTTCTCCAACCATTAGCAAGAGAGCTACTGGTAACGCTCAAGCTACCTGCAAGTAGCTCCCCTGTGTGTTAGCTCAACCTACTAAATTAGAACTTTTGCTTGTTTAAATCAACTTCTGTTTCCCAAAATTGAAAAGCATGTATTGAAGATAAAAATGTGTATATTTACAAAACTCATAAATTGATGTTTGAAGAAAAATGATTGGATTTTCAACATATATTTAAAGGTGGTATTTTAGTGATAAATGAAGAGGTGCTGGGGAAACGTATTACTAATATTATTATCTTCGTCGAAGGAGTATTTCAGCTATGGCTGGCATGTTTAACTGTGTAGAAGTAACATTCCAAACTTGTAAAGCCTTCTTTACAAAACCGCTGACAGCACTGTTTGGTGCACTGAGGGGATTACGGCTTGCATGGGGTGGCCACCAATGTAATTTTGCCTGATAATGGTCACTATTAGAACATTAATAATATTAGTAGCTCAATATGCTTTTCATTGGACATAAGTAGCTCTTATTACAGAAAAGTTTGGTGACCCCTGCCCTAGATAAGAAGTCATTTTTGGCCTGCTCCCTGAAGAACTATAGTGACCCGATTGTAGATTTGAGCGCTAGGGCACACTGACGTCATCATCAGCTGCAAACTGCCCGCCCCCTCTTTACACTCAATTTCTTTCCTCCCAGGTCCAGGGTTCATACCATTGGAGTCTGCATTGACTGTAGTTCCCATTGGATTTTTAAACTGATTTGAGGGGATTGTGACGTGTGTTTTATGGAAGAGTGGATGGGGCTAATTCCAACCCAGAAAATTGCTCCCAAGTCTTTATAAATGGATTTTTTTAACCTGAGGATTTAAAGCTGCTTGAGCCTACCACATACGATCATTATCGTTTTAGAATGGATCTCTCATTCTGCTGGCATTGAAGGATGTGCTAGAGAAATGTAACACACATGCACAGAATGCTAAAACTGCTAAAACATCAGATGTAGGAGGAAAAAAATCCACATACAACACCTAAAGTAAATGATTGGCGAAAACATGTTTTAATGACGATATGGCCAGTGACGCTGGGGCTGTGCTCACCCGTAGAGAGAATTGTAAAATCCGAATAGGTTTTAAGGATATCCTCATTGAATATGTATGAGCCAATTTATACATAATGGCTTGCATTGTAAATTATTTGCATGCTTGTAGGCTATTCTGAGATAACATTTGATTTTGCTAATGGGTTCCTCTACCAGCCCAGTCCTACTTTGAACTAGCATTTGATGTAAAACAGACCTTTCTGAGGACTATTTTGATTCCCTGCTGCGACATGTGGCAGAATGAAAGCTTTGGTAGGCGATCTGCTGAGAAGGCTGTGTTGTAAAGCCATGCCTGCAGATGGATGGCTAATGCATTGCGATAACGCAGCACAAATGTTCCTGTTTGGCTTTTGGCTTGAAATTATGTCATTCAGAAGATCTACAATTGGTATTGGTGCAGAAGTAGCTCTGCTGACACCTCCTACTCTTATACCGCTTAGGTACTGTTCAGTTGAACACTGGTGTTCCTTGCTGTGAAGAAAGAGGCTTTTGCATCTTGCAGTGTATCTGCTACCTGTTGTGCACATTTTAAAGTGGTTCATACTCATTAGGTGACCCAGTATGGAAGCAAAGTTTTGAGCTTTTATGGTAAATGCCACTGTTTCAATGACACCTTAGTGTTATTTGGGGCCACATGTACAAAGCCTTTTTTGGGCACGTTAGTGAACTAAAAAAAGGCTTTTTCACAAGTACAAAGCCCTATTTGCAATTTGTTAACCTATTAATGAATCACAAATTGTGATTCAGTATTAGGATGGAGTTTGTTTAAGGCATTGCTTCCTTATACCGGATTACAGTTGCAAAACATTCACATTTTACTGCCTACTTCAAGTAGGTGGTAACCCATTTGCAAATGGGAAGGGGTCGCCAAGGGACCCTGTTAGAAATGAGGTCTTTGGTTGACAGGCAGGTTACCCCCTGTTCAAGCAAGGACCCTCACTCTAGTCAGGGTAAAAGAGAATCACCCTCAGCTAAGCCCTGATTACCCCCTTGGTAGCTTGGCAGAGCAGTAGGCTTAACCTCAGAGTGCTAGGTGTAAAGTATTTGTACCAACACACACAGTAACTTAATGAAAAACATTACAAAATGACACAACACCAGTTTAGAAAAATAGGAAATATTTATCTAAACAAAACAAGACCAAAACAACAAAAATCCAACATACACAAGTCAAGTTATGAATTTGTAAAGATTAAACTCAAAAATAGCGTTTAGAAGCAAAAATGCTTCGATGAGATGTTAACACGGCGTCGTGACTGAGTCGTTCCCAACAAGCCGACACCAGCGGCGCCGGACACGGAGTCGTGTAGACCGCCAAGTACAGTACCTTTGGTGAAGAGTGAAAACAAGCCGATGCGCGAAGTCGGGAGTCGCAGTGTCTGTGCGAAACGTTGAATCCGTGCACTTCCAGCGGCGTCGGTCACGACGTGGTGCGGCGACTTCCACGGAGTCGCGGACTTCAGCGGGGCTGCTGCGGCGTCGGGCCTGCGAAGAGCGTTGCGTTCCAGCGAAGGTCACGGTGTCAGGTGCTGGCGGCGTTACCGGATTCAGCAGCGGCGTCGGTCTGAAGTCGTCCGAAGTCGATTTCCTTGGATTCCACCAGCTTTCCTTTCAAGGGCCCAGGGACTGGATAGGGCACCACTTGTCGAGGCAGGAGTCTCTCCAGAGACTCCAGGTGCTGGCAGAGAGAAGTCTTTGCTGTCCCTGAGACTTCAAACAGATACCAGCAGGCCACCATCTCTGTGATTTTAGCGATTCCCAATGGGTCGCAAACCGAAACCTACCTCATTAATATTCATGAAGTAGGTCTATTTGCAACCTACTGGGAATTGCAAAATGTGTGAAAGACACATTTTTACATTGGTGTTTGCAATTACCAAATAGTGAATCACATAAATTTGCTATTTGGTAAGCAGAAATAATTACCTTTGTGCATGTGTCCTTTGGTGTTCAAAGTGTGGCAAAAGTGTGGACTACAACTGAGGTTTCTGTTGTGGGGGTAGGTTATGCTACCCTCAACTTGAACCTGTATGATACCTCAATTGTAGAAGTGCTTTCTGATCTTGGGGGAACTAATGCCTATTATTCTAAAGTGAATTTCATGGTCCTGTTGCTTGAGACTTTGTAGCTGGTCAAGTGGTCTCATTCACCATGTGCTCTGGGTTTCCCTGACTAATTCGTTTTAGTTGCTGGTCTTTTTTCATGGACCTTTTCATGGATGTCTCTGTGGTGGTACATGTGATCCTTGAACTTTAGGATCAACTTATACATCTATGTGGGAATGATGAATGTGTGGAATGCTTTTGCTTTTGTTGTCACCATGTGGTACATGACAGTGTACATTGTTTCACAACGGCATTCAAGAAAGCCTTGAATTGCGTTCTGTAACACTTGATAATTACAATGGTAATCTTCACCAAGTAGAGACACGAAAAAGGATGTGCAGCAATGAAGGAAAGTGCTGTAAAACAAAGTTAAGGTGAAGTACACTTAAAGATTCCAAACCCCCCAAAACGTTCTAATGATTATTGTACAATTGCAATCCCACAAACTAAGTTCTACCAATAGATTATTGAAAAATACCTACTTTTATATACCATTATACAAGGAAATGATGTCAAGACTATGAAGAAAGGCGCTACAACAAAAAAAACTCTAACACATGACAGAATGCAGGGCACAGACACATCTGCGCCCTCATGGATACCCACAAGCACACCCCCCCACACACACACAATGTATAGAAAACACATTTAATAACAAGCATTGGCATAGACAATATGTCTTGGCAGTCTGAGAGATATTGGTGTTGTCAATGTCTGTGTTTCAGCTATGTGTTATGGAATGGAGTGAATGAATATGGTGTGGATTGGAATTATTTCGGTTGGATTGGAATTGTTTGTTGTGATGTTGTGAATATATGATGTGGAGTGAAGTTGTGTATAGTGGAATTATGTTGCATGGTGTGGAGTGAACATATGTGGATAGTAATTATGTGGTGTTGAGTGTACTGAAATTATGTGGAGTGGGATTGTGTGCCATGGAGTGTAATTATGTAGAGCGGTATTGTGTGTTGTGGAGTGGCATGTAGTCGAGTGGAATTATGTGGTGTGGTGTTGAATTTTTTTGCCATGCTGTGGAATTCTGTTTTGTAAATTGAATACATGTGGTGTGTAGTGGGAATTCTGTTGTGGAGTTGAATTATGTGGATTTGGTGTGTAATTATGTGGGGCGGAATGTAATTGTGTGGAGTTGAATTGTGTGGCATGGAACTGCATGATGTTGAGAGAAAGTATGTTGAGTAGAATTATGTGGCATCATGTGGAGTGTATTTATGTCGATTGTTCTTATGCAGCATAGAGTGGATTTATGTGGGATGTATGTATGTGCTATTGAGAAGCAGGTGGAGTTCAATTATGTGGTGCTGAGTGGTATTTTGTGGGGTGTAAATATGTTGTGTGGTGCGGAATTGTGTGGCGCTGAATTGTGTGGTGTGGAATTGTGTGGTGTTGGGTGTATTATGTGGCGTTGAATGCTTCTTTTCTATCTAATGCAGTGCTGAGGGAGCAGTCTTGATCGGTGGTGAAACAATGTTGTTTCTCTTTTATGTCCTCTCACCCCCACACTGAAACTTGCTAAAACAGTGTGAATGGCATCCAGCAGCTGTTTCTGTATCATCTGCAAGAGCATCGAGTCTTGAGATGACTCCAGCTTCAGGCGGTTGGATTTATGCCCACTTTGAAGTTTTAATGTGTAAGTCATTATTTTAAACTTGCATTACACACATTGTAAGAAAGTCTACTACAAAATGCACAAAAAGGTAAAATTTTGTTTCCAAACAGGGTCGGGATATAGCATGGGTGAGCTGGGCCCAAACTCAGGGCGCTGAGGGTCAGGAGGCGACCAGGCCTGTCTGTGTACAGGTCCCACAGCAGTCGCTGTCTCATCTGATTTTGGTAACTGCCCTTTAATCAGCATTCCAGGTGCTTGCATCCTGCTTGTAAAACAATCTCCTCACTCCCATCCATTCTCCCCTTTTCTTATCATGCTCCCCCACCTTCCATTTGGTGCTGGTGTCCAAGAGGTTCATGGAAGGTAAGCAGGAGGTGGAGAGATGTGTGCTCAGTGGAGTGAATACAAAAGAGTCACTTAAGAAGCCCACCAGCAGCAGGGGGCAGGCAGGAGAGAGCAGCATACTGCCAGGGAAGTAGGGAAGGTCTTGGGTAGCAAATAACTCTCTATCCCTTCCCAACAACTTTACTTGTCTTTTTAATCCTAGCTAGGGAAAAGGCACAAAGTGGGTCAGTGGGGGGATAGAGCTTAGGTCCTGGGTCAGGTCATAGCTAAAAAAATACTCCATGTTCATTATGGGCATGTATCACGTTCTGTATTTTCATTTTGCAGTGTGGTATTAAGAATCAGGATGCAAATTAAAATACATATGTACTAAGGTAACAAAAGCAAGGGAACTATTTTATTCAAAAGGTATACGAGGCACCAAAGTTGGTTTTGCCCAAGCACTAACTGTGCAAATGCCGTCCCTGCTTCCAAAATTTAGATTTTAGTAATACCCAGGCTACACATGATGCATTTTTTCATATAGCTGTCTCTTAAAAACAAGCACTTCACTGCTCAGCTGGTAACTCCCTTGCTTTCTTTCATTCCTAGCAAAATCCACATAGAAAAGAGTATGCTTTCTTAAAACCTTTTCACGGCACATACTTATTGACAGTTTAATCTTCCCACTTCATGTTTCAAAGTTGGGGACTGGCAGTTTCACCAACTTGACCTTCTGTTATAGTAACTTTGAATGCCCAACATTGTTTATAGAATAAAAACACAAACCACATATAAAAAGTAAGTTGGATGTCCCTGTAGTACTTTGCAGCAATTATGTTCTTGAGTTGGTGTGCGCCGAGCTTTGCCTCTAATGAGAGAAGTGGCTGTGATTTACAGAAACTATTAACTTTTTCAAATGTAACCAGTGTATCACTGCATAGGATCTCCATGCTGGCAGAGGCTTATTGCTTGATGGAGACATTGGAGTTCTTGCTACACTCTCCATGCCTGGCAGGCCTCGCTGTGTCAGTATAATGATAAAATGAAAACTCTCCGGATGACCTTGGGCTATCTGTCTCCTCTGTCCGTGGTTTGGTAGTTTATGTAAACAAGCGCCTGCAGCTGAATCGATGCTACTACATTATGAAGAGCGGTGGCTGCTGTTTTGCCAAAGCAAAGTACTCCCTCCAAAGGTAAAGCAATTTTGGCGAGCACAACATGTTCCTTTAAACATATGCCAATCTAAACATACACCTATTGCAGTACAATCTCATTGGCATACACACAGCAGTCGGGCCCTGTAAGAAGCACTGACCTACTTTCAGCTGCAGGCGAAATGGTCATGTCAACAGATGTTAATCTTCTAATCACTCTTCATGTAAGTGCTTCGAAAGCCATTGATAACGCGTCCCTTTATGACTAATTTACTCACATTGGGACTCGTTTTAGGCCAATTAATCTTTTGACCTTGATTGAAGTCACCTTAGGAAGAGATAGCTAATCAACATATCAATCAATACGTCAATAATGTCATCAATATTTATTACAACAATGCATTTCACCTTAGTTAATGACATTTAATTAAACTCAAGACACCACCATGACCTTTCAGTCATGAATAACCACACCAGTTTAGAATGAGTTTTGTGATATTTATTCCCTATTGATTACAATTCTACTAATAAGTTTATTAGTCTCAAAACCAAGAAACACATTAACATAGTCACAATATGGCAACTCTGATAAGATTTCATCAAAGGAAGAATCAGGAACATCAGAACATAGCAAGGCGTGAACATAGGCTATCCTTAGCAGAGTATCATTAGTACATTATTCAACAAAGCATTGATTCAGTCATTTGTCTATTTGCGTCAGTTTAGTGAATCCCTTAACTATCCTCGAATTAGCATTGGCATGTTGGGCTTCATGCAAAACAATTTAGTAACACCAATTTGGGAAACATCTAACTATGGTCTCTGTCAAAAGAAAAGCAGTTGGTACCTAGAAAGGAAAAGCAAACAGACAATCACAATTTTATTCTCATATAGTTACCCTCCAAGTTTGGGCAGCACTCAGGTTCCGTCTTTGTCTTCAGGACATCAGTTGATTCGCCATCAGTCAGGAACTCAGCTCAGGTAAAGGGGCACTTCCTTTATAGGGAGGTAAAGTGTAAATGGGCAATCTAAGGACAAGGATGGTTCTAATCTAAAATTATCAAGTCACTGCGCAAAGTGACTAAGTGTCTGGATGATAGCAAATCGCATCAGCATCTCCCCTAGTCTCTCTCCTATCCCTCCTGTTCTAATTTACTTCCTGGTGTCAAGGGTTTTTATCCCCTTTTCGTTGTACATTCCCCTAAAATTTGATTGGACAAGGGTTGCACCCCACTATCGTTAACCAATTAACTTTTCATTAAGTCATTGAATTTGTCACCCCATAACAGTTCTCATGCATTTTATTGGACCTAATGATTGACGTCTTTAGGGGTAGAATGTCCAGTATGATTTCATCCTTTTGTAATTCGTTGCGCATCTTCGGCCAGTGGCTCCATTGTCTGTACCGGTTTAGGCGCCCTTGTACCTTACATTAATCTACACTGTTGCATTCAGCTAACATTTTTCTACAAGCAAGATGAGCTACATGAGAATGGATCTACTATAGTTACATTCAGCTTCTAGTTTGGAAAAAAAAACAAGAGTTCATGTCCTTTAGCAAGTCAGCACACTGCAGGTTTAGAGAAAAAAACATTTAATATGAGTATGAGAAAAAGGAAGGTGACAATAGAGTGAATGGAGCTCCTGTCCTAAATTTGAACGAACCTTATTATGAATTCTCTACACGGTGCAGTAAATTGAGGTTCCACCCTTCAAACACCCCACACGGTAACCGCTAAAGTTACCTTAAAATCAACACGTGCACACGTGTAAAACAATAATTGAACAGTGTGTACACATGCAAAGTGTAATTAAACAACAATATTACATACAAAATAAGTCCTTATTTGAGTTCCAGAAAACAATTTATTACAAGAGAATTCTCAGTTCAAAAGTTCATTCCTGGGTATCTTAAAAATGGATTCCCAATTCCAACGATCTCTGGTCACAAATTGTATAAGTCTCTCCAAGCTCTGTTCAGTAATCCAATTGGAATTCCAAAAGCCAAAAAAACAAATATATATTTGAAGTTCAAACGTAATTGTTCACTTGTATGTCCATCATATAGTCTCATACAGCGTCAGAAATCCAAAGAACAAAAGTGCACATGGATGAACCACTACTAACAGGAAATAAATGCACAGACATGCTAGTCACGAAGTGCCACATAGCTGAAAAATCAGAAACCACAATGAACACATACCAATATGCATTTCACACCAATAATCTTAAATCATGCCCTCTGAATCATGCCACAAAACGTAGCCAGAGCAAATGTCACTATCTGGGGCCTTATCATGCATTGAGCCCTGGGAGCACAACAGATGTGTGTGCCCACCTTGTGTGCTGAGAGGCACAATGGTTTTATAGAAGGGGTCACAGATTCTTGTGTGTCCCCTTCTGTATTATGGCTGTCATGAGAGGCCATTCCCTCATTTGCATGGGGATGTGGCCCCATGCAAATGAGGGAATTGCTTTGCCTCTTCACCCATGCTGTATTTCTGACATGGGCGTAGAGGCAAAAGTTGGTGTATTTTCAGTGCATCTTCTAATGACAGCCCTCTGGGGAGGAAGAAAAGGGATCCCATAGACCACTGAGACATCCCCCTGCTGGCTGGCACAGTCACTCACTGCACCTCCCCTTGAAAGGGTATCTCTCTCCCCTCTTAAAAGTGTAGGCGGCACAACCCCTGCACTGTGAAACACAGAGCAGCTTTGAAATAGCTGCTCCATATTTCATTTGAATGCACTGTCCTCTGGGCAGGCCAAGTTCGCAGTTGCACTGGGGGCAGAGCATTCTGCCTAACAGGGTGCATATTCCTTGTTTGTGCATGGCACACCTTTTGAAAGGTGCATTATAGTGCAAACAGGGAAAGTTCACCACATATAAAATGCAGACCCATGGGCAGTATGAAACATAAGGTGTGCTTTTTCTGTTTACACCATGGTGTACTTTTAAGTAGGTGCACTTTGTGCAAACAAGGAAAGTGCGCTCTATTACAGAGAATGCTCTACCTCAGGGCAGCCGCAAACTTGTGTTGCCCTCAGGGCAGGGAATTCAAGTGAAATACAGAGCAGCTGCTTCAAAGCGTCTCAATGTTAACAGTGCAAGCAGCATTAGGATTAGAGATCCCTTTGCAGATAGGTGAAGTGAGTGACTGCACCCACCTGCAGGTGTATGTCTGGGGGGACCACAGGAGCCCTTACTCCCTGCCAGACGGCTGCCTTAAGGGGGCGCACTGAAAATGTGCAACCTTCTTGTGGCACACTTTCAGTGCACCTCCTGACAGCTTTTTTGACTTTGCCACTGTGTCCATATTATGGTGTGGGTGCAGAGGCAAAGAGATTCACTCATTGGCATGGAGTCACACCCCCTTGCAAATGAGGGAATGCCCTCCTGAAATAGGGCTGTTGCTACATGTGCACAAGTGCTAATAGTATTACAAAAGGGTCTGCACAAATGGCTGAGGCCCCCTTTGTAATATCAACGTGCCCTGGGAGGGAGATGGGGGGGCAAAATGGGTGTACATGTCTCTTGTGCCCCAGGGCAATTTCTGCAATACGAACCCTGGTGTTCATCATTATATCACAACAAGATGTTACTACTGCCAACATGCATACAGTGCTCCACTAAAACCACATCAGTTGCCAGCACCACGGCTAATATCACAAGTAAAGATCTTAATTATGAGATCAAGCAACTCAGCGCTATCCATGGTCTTACAAGCGATAGTCTTCTCACTCCCTGTACAGAAACAATACCTACTCACTAGGGCCCCAGAACATGACATAAAACAGATCTCAACATTTTTTGCGTCTTCCAGCCTAAGCTATCCTGCTTAATTTCTGCAACCCCTCTAGGGTCAGGTAATGCAGGCCACCCGTTGTGCCACGCAGAAAAGTGCAAGGTTTATAGAATAGGAGTAAAGCTCAATGCTTCCGTCACCAGATTTGCACCTCACCTTTTACTTCTCTTGGTACATAGCTGGCTGGCAACATTTTCCACCCACTGGAAGTCTTCCTTCTTAATGGTCGCCTTTGACAGGGGATGGATATTTCGACAGTGTGGATAGTAGCATAGAACACTGTGAGTCAGTTTCCTGCCAGTGTGATGTCCCAACATGTTAGGATCGGACATCTGGCTTCAGAGAAAAAAAATATTAACTTTGTTGCTTGAAAATCAGGTGAAATTTGGAAATGCACTTGTCTTATTGAGTGCAAGTTTTCCAACCATGTCTGACATCATGAATGAATCTAAAATCTTGAACCCCCTATAAAAGACCACAAGCAGAGACAAATATCCTGCTGCACCCAGTGTCAAGGCAACCATGGATAAGCAAGGGAATAGCACAGAGGATAGGAAGATTTCCAAGGGCTGAGTTACTCTAGAATGAGCAACAGTAGCAGGACATACTCCACCATGCGCCAACATAAGCCACCAGAACGCTGTCTGACAGAACATATAGTGCAAATGATTACAGTTGGGCACTATTGCTACAGGAGATACCAGGAGTGAGGGGCTATTATCAAAAGTGCCCCAATGGCTCAACAGATGTTTTCACCACTTTTTGCACATCTCGGTCATTTTGGTATTATTGTTTGGGCTACAGATGCTTGTGTGGCCACTTTTATAATATGGATCATGCTGGCGCACGTGGAGCACCATGAGATGTCAATGTGTTGTGCCTTCATTTGCATGGGAAAATAGCTCTATACAAATAGGGAAACACTTTGCCTATGTGTTATTTCAAACTAATCTTCAGTTTTTACAAAGAGGACCTATTGGAATGCCACAGGGGGCACTAACATATATTGATTCCAAGCACAAGGCAATTACATAATTGCACAGCTAAAATACTCACAACAGAATCAAATGGAAAGCTTTCCACAGCTGACAAATACGAATAAAGTGAGTATAATCACAGTTTATAATTCCTTCAAGTACATTCTGGGGGATAGAGTAGTGCAAAATGTCCAATGAGAGAAGATGGGCATGTCAAGCCCACTGAGTACCTTATTCTGGTCACTCTGTATTCCGAAGAAGCATGCAAACACATAAAGCACACTTGCAGAACTGTGAGCAGCAGACTCCACCAAAACATATTTCAATAGCACTATGTACTGCAATGGTGTTAAGGGGAGGAGGTGAGGCATAGGCAGTGTTCAGTAGTGTTTGTGGCAGTGGGATTTCCTAGCTTTGAATCCATCAGAAGGATTCAATGGCAGTGCATTCTATGAATTGGCATCTTTGCAGTAATTGATCAATCCTGAATACTGTATGGTCTGTCCACTGGGAATCAAAGGTATAGGCCCTGATTTAAGAAAAGTGGAGCTGCACCCAGTGCAGCGTCACTTTTCTTACACCCCTTAGCACCCACTTAAAGCCACCATGTGTGCGTCGTATCGAAGATATGGTGCACCATGGTGGTAGTTAGGGGAACTACCATCAAAGGTTTTGACGCTAGTTCAGAGCTTTGTAGGATTAGCGTCACAAATTTTGAAGCTAATCCTGCAAAGCCCATTGAGGCCATTAAAAACAATTGCATGCCTCCTTTTAATGCCTGCTCTAAGCAGGCATTAAAAGTTCTGAAAAAAATTCAAAGCTTAAAAATCTTTTAGATTTCTTTGTGCCAATTTTTTGGCACCCCTAGTGGGGGAACGTCCCCTTTGCATACATTATGGGTTTTAAAGTGGTGCAATGCATGCTTTGCTCCACTTTGTAAATTTGGTGCAGCAATTTTGGCCTCTTTGGGCCACAATAGTATAATAAAATGATGCTAATGTGGGGCAAGGAGGCACTAGGGATTTTCAAATCAGCCCCATAGTGTTCATTCTTTGTGCACAACATGTGGAACTGTGTTGCAAAAGAACAATATATGCAATACTGACACTCTCACCTCAAAACAACTACACCCAAACACCATGAAACTGCGAAAGAAGTAGTACATCCACAAATTTACCACTGACAAATTCAGCATCACAGAGAACATGTTGGACTTGGGCCTTTCTGCAGGGTCATTACCAGACTTTTGCCTTCCTTCTCCTATTTTTCTGAATTTGTTTTTGTTGGCCTTTGGACTCTGTGAATTTTCCACTGTTAACTAATGTTAAAGGACTTGTGCATGCCCCTTAAAAAATGGTAACTTTGGCATATTTAGTTTACTTATACATCCCAGGTAAAGTGGCACTATATGTGCTCAGGGCCTGCAAATTAAATGCTACTAATAGGACTGCAGCAGTGAGTGTGCCACACATTTAGGTAGCCCTTTAAAAAATGTCTCAGGCCTGCCACTGCAGCCTGTTGTTGCAGTTGTAAAGCTACCAATTTGACCGCGCAAAGTAAACATTTTGTCAGACCCAAACCTTCCTTTTCAATACCTATAAGTCACCCTGCCAGAGGGCAGGGTGGAATGTATGTGGAAAAGTAGGACATGTACTTTATGTTTTAACGGGTCCTGGTAGTGAAAACTCTTAAATGTGTTTTTCACTACTCCAAGACCTACCTCTCCCCTAGGATAACATTGGAGTCACCTTATTGCATTTTATTGGTGTAGTTAAAACATGGGAAAAGGTAACCAGTTCATATTTGGGGTCTCTGGAACCACTATTTAAGAACATAACTTGTGGTAAAGTTGGATTTTAAAATGCAGTTCTGAAAATGTCATTTTTAGAAAGTTGGAATTTTCTTGCATTCACCCTTTAGTGCCTGTAGTATGTCACTGGGCCACATGACTGGGTGTAGATGACAATTTAGCTTTTTTTATTCTTCCTAGACAGACACACAAAATAGGGAGCTTAGGTATGCCTGGATGGACCATCACTGGCAGGATGAAAGGGGGGAGCTGGGCCAAGCCCCACTTACACTTAAATAGCAAAGGTCTGTCTCCACACAAAGGACTGCATACTCCATGTAGTTAGTCTGGAGCCGGGACCAGTAAAGTAGGGCATATGTGTAGTTCAAAGACATGCCTTTAGAAGTTTCTCCCCCTTCAAAGGCACAAATATGTATAAATACTGGACCTCAGACACCAACCATTCAGTACTCCCATCCTGACCTGGGGATACGGAATACTGTGCTGCTGCATGGATTGCCACTCTGCTGGACTGCTGCTCTAAAGGAATTGCTTCCCTGCTGTGCTGGCCTGCTGCCCTTTGTCTAGGTAAGAAGAACTGGACCTGAAAATTCATATTGAATCCATGACACCAGAAGTACTCAAAGGGCTAGTCTGCTGGGCTTCAGATCTGAGCCTCAGGGACATGAAAGGCTCCCCAAAATCCTGAACCAGCCCCTGGACCCGGCTGCATAGAGTTCTTGACCCCCATGTGGTGTTTCTCAGGTTCTAGACCCTTGGTATGGCTCATGGGCACCGAAATCAAGCTATTGGGCTCTTTGCGAGTGTGATCCTCCAGCATCTAAATCAGGCACTCAGTCTCTTATTTGGAGCTCACAATTTTCCAGTGGGGAAAACCTTGAAGCTGATAAAGTCCTCCCAAAGTCAGGCATTATTTTCACAAGGTCCCGCTGGAGCTCTATCGATCTTGGAAATGTAATGTTGTATGTCTCAAGTTCTCAAACATTTGGGGGCAGCTTCCTTTGGCCACTTATAAGGTTCCTGGGAGCTCAGCGACAAAACTTAAGGACCAGGACAGGCAGGTGACATTTAACCTTTCCATGCTACTGATGTATTTTCTTGCATCATACACTATGGCCTTAATGGAAGTTTAAACATGCTATTTAGGAGTTAACCAATTCTATGATGTTTTAGGGTCCAGAGTTCATACACTGAGGCTTGGAAAGCAGTGCCCAAGAGTTCAGAGTTCAAAACTAGCAGCATGAGTCCACAAAAAAGGGAGTGGCCATGCACAAGAGGTACATTCTCACACTTGGCATCTGCCCTAGCAAGCTTCTGTTTTTGTAAACTGTCCTGTGACCATTGAACCTACTCCTATCCTTCCATCCATTCCTATTTTCAGGGTGCAGTAGTGTGTGTGTGTGTGTGTGTGGTGTGTGCTGTATATGTGTGTGTCTCTAGTGACATGATAGTTTTGTCTTTGGTCAATTTGGAGGAGGCATGCACATAACTTTGGATCTAACTGCTATATGCAGGAGATTCCAGAGTTTTCCCAGTTTTCCTTGTACTCCCAATAGGGTGGTCTTTACTTGTAAATTTTTAGAGATGCAAGGATTTGGTCTGTCCAATACTTATTGCTGCAGTCCAAATTTGGTACTGTAACAATTGTTGGTTGACGGACCCAAGCCTGACAAGGAGTGGCATTCATCTTGGCAGAGGACGTCTGTGGTTTTCCAGGGCTTGTGGTTCTTTGTATTGTGTAGCATAAGGTAGAGTTACAACAGGTTGCAAAACTTCACTGCCTGTACTTTGCTTCGTCAACATCCCACATCTAACGCCTTTCCCAGTCTCTGTCATTCACTCCATAGCTTTCTCAATAGTGCATAATGTCAGGATCTGAAATGTGCTGCATATCCTTTATACCCAGATAGTCAATTGTGGTATTGTGTCATTAACCATGTCTTCAAGAGGTAACTACTGTCACATATGGGTGAAAGTATGAAGTCATAAGTAGTTGCAGTGGCAAGTAAATGCATACTAGAGCTATTTGTGGTAGTGAGTTCAAATCTCTATGCGGGTCTTTGTATTTGTGCCAGACTCTAGAGCTTTCACAATGGCTGCATCATGGCAGACATCACTATAGCATTTGGAGTATGTGATGTAGTTTTGGATCTACTCTGTGTATTGAAGTTGTCATATTATTTTCAGTTGTAGACAAAGTGATGTATGTGATACTTTTTGATAGAAACGCATGTGTAATCAGTTATCAATTGTGACAGCCCAAAATATTTATTTTGCAAATAATTCTTTTCCCAGAAATTCTAACCTTATCACCTATGTCTATATTGATTTCCATGTTCCTGGATCATGTTCTGGGCTTAACTTGCCACCCAGATTCATATAGTGCAGGGTAGGGGGCAATAGAGTAATTTTTATTGATGCTATTGATGTACTCTGCAGGAGTAGCACCAACATATTGGCGCTGTTCCTGCAGAGTACATAGGGGCCTATTGAAAACAATGGAATTCCCCTTTTAACACCTGGCTGTGCAGGTGTTAAATCTCTTAGATTTCACTGTGCTATTTTTGCGGTCCCCCTAACTGGGGAACACCCCCTTTGCATACATTATGCCTGGTGCAGGCATAATGTGGCGCAAGAGATTATAAAGTGACGTAATGCATGCATTGCGCCACTTTGAAAATATGGATCAGCAAATTTGGTCTCATTGGGTCACATGAGCAATGACGCTAATGTGGCACTAGCATGGCACTAGGGGCTCTTAAATGTGCCCCTACATTTCTTAGAATCACAAGCTCGCTGCTTTGTCCCTACCTCTTAAAAGGCGTGCAGGGGTGGAAGAATCCGAAAACCAGGAGGAAAAAGCTTTTGGGTGCAGGAGACAGCATTAAAAGTATGATAAAAGCACCTGGAGCCTAGAATATAAGATTTGGAGCTTAGGTAAAGCATCCATGAAACCCAAATGATGGCTGACTGTTGTATTACTCAGAAATTGAGTGCAGGACCACTGAAGGAACAAAAGTGGAGAGGAGATTGACTAGA
The DNA here is from genome assembly GCF_031143425.1 of Pleurodeles waltl. NCBI lineage: Eukaryota > Metazoa > Chordata > Amphibia > Caudata > Salamandridae > Pleurodeles > Pleurodeles waltl. Next base: position 1,399,293,413 of record NC_090447.1, on the reverse strand, counting down.
TACAAAGATGCTAAAAGGAAACTGACTGAAGGTAAAGGAACTCAACTGGCACTGGAAACACACAATGGCAGTCCTGGCACTGGGGGATAGAGTGCTCTAGGTAGACACTCAGGATGCTCTGGAAACAGCCAAAGAAGAGCCTCTAGGAGAAGACACAATAGGAGCAGATACACTAAAAGCCTGATTTAAGAAATGTGGCAGCAACACTTTTCTTGTGCCCCTTAGCGCCCCCTAATGCCACCATGTGAGCGCCGTATCGAGGAAATAGTGCACCATAGTAGTAGTTAGGGAACTGGCAACAACATTTTTGACGCTAGTTCAGAGCTTTGCAGGATTAGTGTAAAAAATGTTGACGCTAATCCTGCAAAGCCCCTTGAGGCCCATTGTAAACAATGGTGTGCCTCCTTTTACGTTAAAAGTGCCGAAAACAATGATGCAAAGAAATCTCTTCGATTTCTTCGCACCATTTTCTCAGCCCTCTAACGGGGAACACCCCTTTGCATACATTATGCCTGGTTCAGGCATGATGTAGCACAAAGGGTTACAATGTAGCACAATGCATGCATTGCACCACTTTGTAAATTTGGAGCTGCGATTTTGGCCTGGTTCGGCCACATTGGCGTAAAAATAATAATGCTAATGGGGCACAAGGAGGTGGTCAGGGCTCTTAAATACGTCCCTAGGAATTGTGGTCTTATGGCCCAGAGGTAGACATACCAAGAGTGCTGGCCCTTGATGCAAGCATGTTGTGGAATGTAGCCATCAATGCAAGCATGCTATGTACTCTTGCCTTCAGAATAACCGTGCTGCTGAGGGTTCTGGTTCTGAAAGCAGACACCCTGGAGTATCAAGAGCAGACAATAGAAATACTAGAAACTTGGGAAATAACAGCATATCTTGGGTAGTGGTTTCCTTTGTCTCAGTCATGAGACCTTTACAGTTTCTTGGCACACACTCAAAAACACTGAGTTATTTCTCCAGTGTGGCTAAGACTACTTATAATCTTAGACTCTCTAAGGACTGGACTATCCTCAACATTTGGCATTTCAGTTCTCTCAGTTAGAGGAAGTAGGTCGTAGGTCACTTGGTTTGGGGAGACATTCATGTTTCCTTTGTACTGCATGATGTAATAGATTCTTCTGAAGATGGAGTTCTTGAATTCACTGGTTGTTCAATGAAAAGCATGCTAGAAGAAGCTGAAGCAAACACAGAGTCAGAATTGTGGTCCTTCTGTTCGGAAGGTCTGCTTCAGTTTCAGCAGTTAGATAAAGAGTTCAAACACAGGGCAACATGAGGCATGTGAGTATATGGAGCACTTGTTCAGAAACGTTCTGTTGGTGAAAGGCATGTGTATGTATTACTTCGGAGGTAGAACTAGCCTCAATACCAGGAAGAGTATTGAGCAGAGATCCATTTGTAAAGAAACTAGCTTACATTCAGAAAATTAGTCTTACTTCGGGGTATTTCACTCACAATTGAAGTTTGGTTTATGTTAAAAGGGTCTGAAATGGTTATTCTCATGCGGAACTGTCGAATATTCGACCAACTTATACACAGCATGGAGAGTTTATTTTTCCTGCTAGGACAATGGTACATGTGACAACTTTAAAACTGATAACAACGCTAAACCGTGGATTGTATCCAAACTGACTTCTTGCTGCTTGTTTTCTCCTCTTTTCTTTCTTGATAATCTGTTTTTGTTTACTTTGACCACATAACTTTGAACTTACAAGCAGTCTCTTTAGCATCAGGTGCTGTGATCTTTTAAGGTTTTCAATAGTGGGCTACATCAGAGAATGTAATTAATGTTCTTTTCTTTGACTGTTTTGTCCTTGAATCTTCTATTGTATAACCAGTTACAACAGAAATCTGGGAATTAGAGGCATTCTTGCTCTGCAAATAGAGCAAAGTATAATTTTCCATCTGCTAGAGTGATATAGTTATGGAAAGATCAAAAGAGCTTGATTTCTGTCATACAGGCGAGCCAAAGGACAAAATATTCACCATAAAAATGTAAAGTCTTCATAAGGAGTTTCTTTGTTTCGGGCATAGAAGCTTATTTATCAAGTATCAAAGTAGGCACTAAGGGTCACCTTGGTGTGCTTCCCTGCGTCACGGTAAAAGGCAGGAATGCGTCGTATTAACCCAATTCAGCACATTCTTATACTTTCTGTTGGACTTTTTGCCTTAGTCAGGGTCATCCCCAGTCTTTTTGCCTCCTTCCTCCTGGTTTTTCTGACCTCTCGCTGTTGGCTCTAGGACTCTGAGCACTTTATCACTGCTGACCAGTGCTAAAGTGCAGGTGCTCTCCCATCTAAAGTTGGTATGATTGGCTTATACCTAATTGGCATATTTACTTTACCTATAAGTCCCTTGTACAGTGGTATCTCTATACCCAGGGCCTGTAAATTAAATACTACTAGTGGGCCTGCAGCGCTGTTTGCGCCACCCACTGAAGTAGACTTTCAAACCTGTCTCAGGCCTGCTAGCGCAGGGCCTGTGTGCACAGTTTTCTGCCACAGGGACCTGGCATCTAACTTTACTTGCCAGGCCCAGAACTCCCCTTTTACTACATGTAAGTCACCCCTAAGGTATGCCAAAGCTAGCCCTATGGGTAGGGTGCCATGTATGTAGAAAGGCAGGACATGTGCCATATTGCATGGCATGTCCTAGTAGTGACAAACAGCCTAACTTGGTGTCTCACTGCTGTGAGTGCTGCCTTCTCATAGGATTGCATGAGAAATGCCCTGCCTTATGTGTAAGGGTATTGTCTGATTTATGAGGGGTAGCGTAGGCGTGTTTGGTATGGTTGTGATGGTGATGATAAATACTGCTTACTGGTGTGGGCGTATTTTTTATTACTATCACACAGAAATGCCACTTCTAGAAAGTGCACATTTATCTGTGCTTATGACTCTGGTGTTTTGCAGCTTGACTCCAATCCACATCTGGGCAGAGTGACAGTTGGGGCTTTGTGCATACTTTTCAGACAGCCTGTACACAGGGAGGGTGGAGGTGTCACAGAGGTGCATCTGCATACTGAATAGTCTTCCTGGGCTGAGAGAAGGGAGAGGCGGGGCACACCTACATTTGTAAAGACTGAGCCCTGGCCTCACACAATAGGGTCGTTAACCCTCCACTGATGTTTGGAGCCTGTGCTGAAAGGAGAGAGGGGGCACTCCCAGAACCAGTTGTGACTGGCTGGAACCTCCACTCCCTACCATTGTAAAACACTGTAAGAACTGACTATAACTACAGGGGAATTTTCCCCACAATTTGGAGACTCTTGGAATCATCTTGGAACCGGACACCAATGGCTGAAAGGACTCACCAGGAACCACCATGGACTGCTGCTGCTGTGCTGACCTATGACCTGCCTAGTCACTGTGAAGGACTTGCCACTTGCTGCCTTTCCCTTGTGCTGGCCTGTAGCTGGGCCCTCCACCTAAGGACCTTGTATTAAGATTCTGCTCCCCAGGGGCAGGGTGCTGTGGCCCCTGACCCCTGCATCCATTTCTTCACGAGGGGTGCTTCTCTGTGGTTGCGGCTGCCATAGCGCTGATTGCAGTGTGCTTATGGAGCCTTGGGAGCTCGTAGGCTCCTTGCTGCATTGTGCCCCTTTAAATAAGATCACCGCAGCGGCCCGGGAAGCTGGAAGAACACTCGTGCACTGCATCGGGTGCAAGCGAGTGTCTGCTCGGGCCCCAGGAGGGGGTCTGATCTTCTTGTGGCTTCACGGCAGGACCAGGGGAAGGCGCGGGGAGTGCTCCCTTCCCCCTGGCCTCTGCGTTAGGAGCAGGACGCTCCTTTTCTGCTGTTAGGTAAAACAGGCATTATTGTGGGCCCCCCCCTTGGTGGAAGGTCCCCCAGAGATCGCGGGTCCCGGGAAGGGCCTGTCATTAAACCTGAGGGGGTGCGTGGTACCCCCCCTCCTGCCCTAAGTTGTTTTTGCTGCCTTTGGCCCCCCTCGTGAGGGCCGGTTGAGGCCCTGGGGGGCCCCAGTAATCATGGTCCCCAGAGGGGCCTGTCTATAAAAGAGAGGAGGTGCATGTCGCCCTCCTCTGACCCCAGGGAGGCCCCCGTTTTGCGCATAGGAGCGCCGGGGGCCCCATTGTTCGCCTTCTAGGCACTGGAGGTGCCTTCATCCAACCAGGTACTGTTTAAAGGACCAATATAGTTGCAATCCAAAGTTCTTTCTACAGACTTTTGTTTGATTCATATATTACCTACCTGCGTTTGATGTTTTTACATATGTGTATGCAAATGTTCCTTTTATGGACATGCTTGTTAATATGTTTTTCTAACTTGCCATATGTTTTCTAATGTTCCTACTATGGGCATTTTATGATATTCTTATGACAAGTGCTGTGATGTAATAACGTGTTTTCCTGACTACTGCTTATGTTGCAGAATACTGAGTAACCTGTGTGTAATGTGCGACTACTGCTAGGTTGCAGAGTAACTAATGTGTAACGTTCTGACAACTGCTAAGGTAGCAGGATAGTACTGATATGTGATGTTTGGTCTGATAATTGCCTTGTGTACAATACAGTATATTTTCATATAATCTGGTGTTGTGTTTCCTTTGTGGTTGGGATGTTGTGTCACATGTGTTGTGTGTGTTGTGCAAACGCTTTACACATTGCCTCCGGGTTAAGCCTGACTGCTCGTGCCAAGCTACCAAGGGGGTGAGCAGGGGTTATCTTGGACGTGTAACTCCCTTGCCCTGACTAGAGTAGGTAAGTTCTGCCTGGCTGAGGTGCATACCCTAGCCAACCAGAAACCCCATTTCTAACACTTTCCCATTTTGCTGGTGCAGTTTTTGCGGCCTAGCGCCAATGCAGGCATCCTTGCACCATAGGTGCCAGTGTTGTAGGCAGTATTGCTTTTGTGCAGAAGGTGCACCTTCATGTACTAAAACAATTCTGAAAGGCATTTTCCTCTCTCTATGGGCCATATGTACGAAAGCTTTTTCCCATAGACACAGAATGGGTAAAATCCTTTGGTACATCTGGCCCTATGTGTGCTGCAGAGTGCAGCACACATAGAAAGAGGAAAAAACGAGGAGAAATAAAGACCTTTCATCCTCGTTACACCTCCCTTGGGAAGGGATATCATTTTCTCACATTCCCAGGTTTGGAAGGTCTTGTAAACCTGGGAATGCATCAAAAACCATGGGAGTTGCATGGTGTAACCCACACAATGCCCATGGAGCGACTCCCTTTGCACAGTGTATTCCTATGCAGCGATTTATACTGCCTTGCATTACTCCATATGAGTCATTCAAAGCCACACACAGTGTCTTTAGCATGGCTTTAAAAATATGACTTACAGGTTTGCTCCACAATGCATGGTGCAAGCATGGTGCAACCCTCTTGTAACTGTGCCCCTAAATATTTTTCAGTGTTGTAGATTTGGGAACTACTTTGCCAAATCCTAAGAGTAACAGTAGTGCCTTTCTTGCTTAGACCTGTCATTATACACAAGCATACAAAAATTCAAACAGAGAAGGAGCTGGCCCAAAGAAAGCAAATTAAACCTCAGAAGTAATATTAGAGAAGTGTTTTGGTCATTCTATCAAGGGTCCATCAGGGACTTGTGACAGGGGAGACAAATCAAAATTATTATTGTAAATAGACCTTTCCAAAATCACACATGAATTGAGACCCTCATGGGTGAGAAGCCATGCTTTACAAATACTGATTGATTGATTGATTGGGAGGGGGAAGGGATCTAATGATGAGGTGCTCAACAAGATGACAAGGAAGGTCAATGCTCATAAAGAACAGTCTCCCAAGACACCATTCAGAATTCAGAAAACTACAAGCCAGGGCATGAAAGGCGGACATAACAGAATTGTTATTAAAGTGGACAAGGAGTAAAACACACACGGGCACCACAGGTAAGACTCAAGTTCAGTAAGTTCTGACTCTGGAGCTGATAACACTGGTGATACAGCAAAAGGTAAAGTAAATGTAATAATCTCAGTGGATAGAAAAGATTGGTATGTGTTCCCACAAACCTTAACAATCACACTGAAACACACATGTTAGTAATGGTATGGGTAGGGAACTTAATACAGAGCCAATATAAACATGGAGCTAGAAAGCAATAATAATGTTTCACAGGAAATAAAGCAATACATAGATGACGCTTGCAGAAAGCAAGCAAGCACAGTACATTATGAAACTGGGAACTGAAGGCCTGATTTAGAATTTGTAACTAGGGGTATTCCATCACAAACAAGATATTATATCCAACTTATAATGTGGCAAACGGGATGACCACAATGTTTGTGATGCTGTAACCTGTCTGCCAAACTCTGAATCAGACCCTCTCCAAGTTCAGCATCCCCATCCTGATCCAATACACATACACCACCACCAGACCACCTCGCCGAAAATGGAACAGCATCACTTGTAAAGACTGGAACAACGCTCTAATCACACACTGACCAAAACACAGCAAAAACCTCCTCAAAGCCATCAAAAGTTTTAATAATTGGATCACCTCCTGAGCTAAGTCCCTTGTTCTCCTCAAATACAGCAAAACAACAAGATCTAGACCCCAGGGACACAGAAAAACTCAGACTGATTAAATAACACTGCAAACAACTGGAGTACAAATGGAGAATGAGCCAATATGATACAGCCAGGAGCACACTCAAATATGCCCTGAGACTGTACTACCAAGTGATCTGGACTACCAAACATTCCACTGTGGCAGACTGCATAACCGCCAGCAAGTAACAACAGTAGCAAATAACTCATCACCATTGTCAAGGATTTCACCTCACCAGCGGCTGCCTCCAACGGAATCACCCTCTCGCAGGACCTCTGCAACAACCTCTCTCAATTCTTCAGCAATAAAATGACTGCTGTTTACAACTTCAGCGTGTGACCGAGCCTGACAGACCTCTCCAAATGCCTTATGATCTTATCTAAAGAACAAATAATAACCACATGACCCATCATTACATTAGAAGAAACCACCACCACCATGAAGTTCATCCACTCAATGGCCTCATTTGACCCTGGCCATAACATGTCTACTCCAGAGGATTGCAACCCATCTGTGCTATGCTCAAGCCTATTTTAAATGCATCTACCTCTTCTGTGACCTCCCCATGCAACTGTCCTCCCATTGGTGAAGAAACCTTCACTGACCCTTCATTGTTCGCCAACTATTGGCAAATGTCCGTGTTACCATTCCCATCCAAGGTCTTTAACAGACACGTCACTGTATACCTCAATAGCCACCAAATCCTCCATACCAGTCACTCTGGTTTCAAACCCAACCACAGCATAGAAACTGCCCTCATGGTTACCACAAGTAACATCCGCATGACTCTAGAGATAAGAGGTACAGTGGCCCTCATCCTCCCAGAGCTCTCGGCAGCTTTAGACATTGTGTCTCACCTCATCCACATCCAGCACCTACATGACATCGGAATCCAAGGACACACACTCTGATCTATGTGCTCCTTGCTGACTGGAAGGACCCACTCAGTCAGCCTGCCACTGTACACCTCAGATGCCTGGGACTTTGTCTGCGAAGTTCCTCAATGATCCTCCTGAGCCCGACCATCTTCAACCCATACATGATACCTCTAGCCAGCACCATCCACTCTTAAGACATCAATGTCCTCTCCTATGCTGATCACATATATTTCATTCTCTCTGTCACTGGCAAGACACACAGTACCCGGATCAAGTTCAATGCCTGCATGACAGAAATCTCACACTGTATGAAGACCAACTGCCTAAAGCTGAACACCAACAAAAGCATAATCGTAGCCTTCAGGAACAGCACTTCATTGTGGGACTCTACTTTGTGGCCAACAAAGCTAGGACCGACACCCTCCCTCACCATCCATGCCAAGAACCTTGGGATCGTCATTGACAGCAAACAACATGACTGCCCAAGTCAACACCGTCACCAACTCATAATTCTATATCCTGAAGATGCTCAAGAAGATTTTTAAATGGCTCCCAATTAGTACCCAAAAAATCCTCACACATGTCCTGGTCAGAAGCAAGCTGGCCATGGGAACTCCCTCTATGTCTGGCACCGTCCCGGTGGTGGGCACCAGAGCACAGGGAAAAATTACATACCGCCTGGTTCCTGTTCAAATGAAAGATTCTATGCACTTGTCTCAATCAACTAGCACCTTTCCAAAGATGGTAGGATCAACAAAAATTTAACCAGAAGGCTGAAGAACATTCAGAACTCAGCATCCAGAATCAAGTTCTACCTCCCACGCCACACTCACATCACACCATACCTGAAGGAGTTTCACTGGCTCCCCATACTCAAATGAGCACAATTCAAACTCATCAGCCACACTTTCAGGGAACTACATAACACTGGCCCAGCATGCCTCAACAATCGCATCTGCTTTCACAAACCTTGAAGACATCTCCAGTCATCCATGCTCCTATGTGCACACATCCCACGCATGTGGAAAATCATGGCTGGTGGTCAAGTATTCTCCTACAATGCTCTTAAAGTGTGGAACAACCTGCCACCACACATAAGAGCCTCCTCTTCACTTCTCAAATTCCTCAAGAATACGCTGAAGTCCCACTAGGCTACATGTTTGGCTAGGATCACACCTGCTCAGCCAAGATACCCTTGCTCACTACAAATTAACATATCACATAACACAAAACACATAACACAAAACACAAAATACACAAAGCACAAAACACATAACACACAGCACACAACACAAAATGCACAACACAAAACACACAACACACGCCACACACCACACACACCGCAACACACACACCACTGAACACACAGCACAAAACAACACAATACAAAACAACACATCATAAAACAACACAACACAAAATACACAAAACAAAACACACGAAACACAACACATAACACACAAGACACAACACAAAACAACTCAAAACACACAACACAAAACACAAACAACACAACACAAAACACACAAAACAACATAAAACAACATAAGATAATGCATGCAAATGTGGAGACAAAGCAATGAGCAGAGGATTAGAGGAAATTAGTAATTTGGCAGGGTAAGAATATGGACTGTCACTAAACCCATAATGGACATGAAATTCAAGCCAAGCCTTACATGTTTGTTTCAAGAAAGTTAGATTCGATATTGTGATACACCACAAGGTTGATACTTTTGAAAAACCTAGGGGCCTATATTCAAAGGTAAATCTACATGACTAGATATACTACATATACATTTACTCTTATACTCTTAAGTAACTTTACTACTGTTGGTTATTTAACATTTACGAGTGTAAAGTTACTCAAAAGTATAGACTTACAAGTCACCACCATCTGATGTAGGGAATAGATTCAGTAAAAATGTCAAATATGACCACAGAGTCACTATTAGCATTTGACATTCTGCACACTTGGTAGAGACCTCTGCAATTGGTCCAGACATCTCCTTATGGTAAAGTATAGGGAAAAGTTTGAAAGTTTATTAATTTAAAAAATGAAATGAAAACATTGTTACGTTAAACAATATTAATTAATTGCATATACTTGTCCTGAATGCAAACAATATAAAAATGCTGCTGTGTTAATAACTTCATTTTCAAATAAAAATGTAAATATTCCGGATACATTAAAAAAAATATGAAGTTTAAACTAAAGAAAAGTTCCCACCTAACCAGTGGTTTAAATGAGCCGGTACTGAGTACCCGCACTTTTTCATTTTCTCCCAATGATTACCGGCAGTTTTCCTCAAAGAAGGAGAGTACCGATACTCAATTACTCATGAGGCCCTAGAATGGACACGTCGCCCTCCGTTTAGTAATCACTTTGTACCTCGGCAGCACCTTCAGCACAATCACGGTGTAAGCCTGGGCTGAGTTGCACAAGAGAATAGCTGCTCTTGTTACCAGTACACAGTGTTCTGCGTGTCATCAGGGCCGGGGTGTGGGTGTAGTTGCAGGGAGTTTAGTGTATCCTTTAATCTTACACAGCGAGCGCAGAAACAGCGAGCGCAGAGAGGCGGCTGTAAAACCTAGTGGATGAGGAAGTGGAAGGCATTGTTTACAGAAATACAGTGCTGCGATGACTCTTCTGTAGCAGAAATCGCTATATGTAGACTGCTGCCATTAGACTTTAACACACTATTCGCCAGTACATGTGTCGCAAGACAAGATGTTAGTTGAGCACTATGCAAAAGTCAAATACCTGATATTGTGGATCTACAAAACAAAAGCAAGCATTTTTTCCAGTAAAAAAACGCTTTTGCTGTGAAACGAAAGTTTGCGCTTGCTTTCCCCATCACTAAACATCGCTGCACAACTGAATTTCCAATTTGCTAGTGTAAATAATATGGGATTTCGTTACCAAACTGTCTGATCCCTGTTGTATCGACCTTGAACAGAAGAGAAGCCCAGAGAAAAATGTGATATGCTCTTTGAACAGAGATGTTTGCAGTCCACGATAAACTATCTGGGCTCATACGTCACAAGGAAGTATAAGGTTGTATTTGTAACAAAAGTCAATAAATGGATTGCATTACTAGTTATGTGTGTGTAATTCATACTCATTGTTGCAATTTATTGCACACTTTGAGCTCATGTCAAAAGCAGGACATTTTTCGTCTATTATGCACCCCCAAGTGTTCATTGGTACAAGTTATTTTGGTACAAGCACAGAAAACATACTCAATTCGTAAAAATCCCCATTTCCTGACTGGGAGTTCATGTCAGTAGTCATATTTTGAATCAGAAAGACACACTTGCCATTTTTAACATGATGTGAATGTCTGTTCCTTTTCTTTTTAATATTTATTTCATCGACAAATGAAAATGAAAGAATACATCTGACATTTACTGTAGTACGTATATGTGGCATATGATGTAAATTATAATAAAAAATGAACACACATGGGATCGGAAATACTGCAAAGTAATGCCAAAAAAAGATTATAAAGCATTTTGAATAATCCAACGGAGACGTTTATCCATTATTCATCATGTGTGCTGTCACAGATCACGGTGTGTATTTTCATTACATAGAGCGAAGCCAGATAACCCCATTAGATCCTTTTATTCTTTTTGATATCACATGTGCAGCATGTTCACTCCGTCCACCGGTGCTTTCAGCCACATAAAATGGAATATTGAAAGGCTGAGCCACCAGCAGCAATTTCGCCAGTGACTCTGGCTCCGTGAGCTGAATCCTTCAAGATCCTACTCTAATGTATGGCTGATCTCTGTGCCTGGGGGTGCTCTGGGCTGCCTTCACTGGGCTGTGCCTGCAGTGCCTGGAATTGCCCTAGGTGAGGATCTGCAAGGGCCTGGTGCGGTCGGACGCGCTCTTCTCCGTATTCCCAGGGGTGGGCACGTGTTGATCTTGTTACCCACCTCTTGCCGATTCCTGGGCTGCTGCCGTGAGTGCCACGCTGGTTGGGGTGAGTTGCCCTGAGGAAAGCATTGTTGCCCCAGGGCTCAGGGTCTGGGGTCAGGTGGTTGCCTCGGGCCCGGGCCGACCATTGATTTACTGGAGCTGAGTGCTGCGGCAGCGAGGTGAGCCGTGCGGGACTCTGGGGGCAGATCAAGACCTTGGCTGTGGGCTGGTGACGGATTTGTGCCCATGATATTGGATCTCGCTGGGGGGGGGGGGGGGGTTGGCGGTTGGAAGTACCCATGCCACCCCCCCTTACCTTGCTACTCTCAATGCGGGCTTGCTCGAGGCATTGCTGTGAGGTGACCTGTGAGGTAACCGCTGAGGTGCCATGCCATGCTGGAGTCACTATAACACATTGTGTTAGGTAATCTGGTCTGGCCTTTTGAGGGGATGGCCTGTTTGAGAGACATCTCCTTCTATCTATTACCCCCTGAGACTGCCCGCGACCTACAGGCTATCACCCTGTCATCTGCTGCATCGGGCCTGACTGGCACAGCTATTCAGGTGGTGTTCCTGCACAGGCCGGTACCTAAGCTGTGGCATTGACCCCCTGAGAGCTCCTCACCGAGGCAAACTACCTTCATAACTTGAGCATGGAGGGGACCCCAACATTGGCGATGTAGGCAAGTGGGCGCTGCTGGCGGGGCACGTGCTTGGTTGGGGTGTGGCTGCTGGACTGGACGTTTTACCGTCATCCTCAGAATGCCGAACTTCCCACACCTACGGATGTTGGGATTGTAACTGTGAACGGCACCCTTTCCTTGGACGTCTGTGGCGGGTTTACTCAATTGATTACTACTTGTATAGTGCTGCCACCCTGCCCTGGACTACTACCCACTTTCCCGCGACTGGCCTAGGGTGTGTACTAGGTCAGATCCATTCCACACATGTTGAATACCACGAGCTAGCCAAAGACATGGTGACACATCTCAGAAGATATGCGACAGCAGGGGTTTATGTTGAAGGTGAAAGGGGGAGTGCCACATTGGCTGCTCTCCTCAGGCAAGATCATGGGGAGGGGCGGTTGATGACAGTGCAAGATGGCCAGGGGTGCCTGTGTTCAGGGCACTGCAGGTCATGGAGAGGCTCTGCATATATTATCGAAACCTATATACGTCATGAGTTACATTTGATGACCAGGCCATGGCTGACTATTTAGAACACATCCCAATGCCATGGCTGTTGGACTCCCATAGGGAGCGCCTTATGGCTCCGCTTTGTCCCTCTGAGATGGCTGCAGTGTTGAAGGATTTGTCTGGAGGTAAATTTTCTGGTTCCGACAGGCTGATGGTCACCTTTTACCCTGCCTTTCAGGACAAACTCATCCCCCATTTGGTTAATATCTTTGGAGAAATGGAGGTAGAGATGGTTATGCCCCCGACTATGCATGAAGCGTTACAGATCACTTTGCTGAAACCCGGAAATCCAGCTGATCAATGTTCCTCTTATCGCCCATTGTCGCTTCTCAATACAAACAAAAAAATTGTTTTTGGAAGTGCTGGCTAACAGACTGGCGACCCTCCTTCCTTGTATAGTGGGCCCAGAACAGTCAGGATTTACATCTAGTCGTTCCCTCAGTTACCACTTATGGACTCTCTTCGGGATAAATTCTCGAATCGACCTTGATGTACACACCACAGCTGTTTATTGGAAGCTTTTGATTCTGTTGAATGAGAATTTATGATATCCATTTTGTGCCGATTTGCAGTGGGGGAGGTCTTCTTGCGACTCATGTGGGTGTTGTATAGAGATCCCCTTGCCCGAATGCAGGTCAATGGGCTGATATCTGAACCTGTTGTCATCACCAGGGGCATGTGGCAGGGTTGTCCCCTCTCCCCCCTGCTTTATGAACTGGTGGCAGAGCCTCTGGCCTGTGCACTGTGTGAGTATCATGCTCACTGTGGCATATGCTTCCCCCTACAATTTAATAATTAGGAATACACCGATGACACTCTTCTTTATGTACGTGACCCGGAACACAACTTGTCCTCAATATTATAGGAGGTGGTGCGCTTTGTGGGTCATTCTGGACTATGTGTAAACTGGTACAAATCTCTTATTTTTCTACTTATGAAGGCCATGGCACCTGTCCCGCTAGTGGTCCCGCTTAGATGGACCACCGAGCTGGTGCAATACCTGGGTGTACCGGTTCACACGGCTCCCGAGTGGTGGTACGTGAGAACTTTGGGAATGCTCTACAGTGCCTCACAGAGGCGGTTGATGTCTGGATACAACTCCCTCTCTCTCTCGTTGGCCGTATCTCCATCCTGAAGATGGTTGTACTTCCTCGTTTCTTGTTCCTCTTCACAAAGATCCCCATATTGTTGCCTGGTGTGGTGTTTCGCTCCTTTCGTTCCATGATGTCACGTTTAGTGTGGGTTGGTAAGCAGCCCTGATTGCAATGGGAGATGCTCATGCAGCCATATTCTGCTGGAGGCCTTGGTGCACCAGACCTTGAACTGTATTACAGAGAGGCACAAGCTATGTTTACTTCTTACTGGCCACATGGCCCCCGGATTTGCCACATCTTTGGTTGGAGCATAATAGGGCGGCTCCTTTGTCGTTACCCTGATTCCTGCTTGACAGGCCAGTGCGTTGATACAATGTAGTACATCCAGTTGGCACAACCAGGTATCTTTTGAAGAAACTAGCTGATGTGCAGCGTGCACCTCTGTTTTATTCTCTGAGTCTACCGTTGGAGTGCTCTGGCTGGTTCCTGCAGGGTCGGTAGCGGGGGCGGTGATAGAGGCCTTGCGTGGACTTGGCATACAGCTTGACTTCTTTGAGGACAAGATGCTTTGGGACTGGGAACAGGTTCATGCACAGGCGGCTGATGCCACATCACTTTGCTCCATTTCATTATTTCTGGGCACGACATGTGTTGAGGACCTTGATGAATTACTCATTGGCGGCACCTCTGGAGGTGCATGCCCTTACATATTTGATTCAGTTGACCACTCCTCATGGAGCAGTGTCTGTCTCATATACTTTTGCATGAGACACCAGGAGGCCTGGTTCCTCTAAGCCATGCCGGGAGTGGCAGGCAGACCTCAGTATCACCATTACTGACAAGCAGTGCGCTTTTGTTGCTCAGTAATTCATACCATTTACCTGAGCGTCCACCATTGGCTGGTCTATTTGAAATACCTCAATAGAGTTTATTATACTCTGGCTCAGCTGTTTTGATATGAATTAAGGGGGGACTCCTGTTGCCCTCATTGTGGCCTGGACGAATCTGGTTTTGCACATGTGTGGTGGCATTGCCCAGGTATTCAATCAATTTGGCAGCAGGTGCTTAAGGCTCTGGGGGAGATTACGAGTGAGAGGGTGGCTTGTTCACCGCTGCTGTCTCTGCTGGGCCACGACGTGGGGGTCCCACGTGGAGTCTGGCGACTTGTAGCTTTGGGAATTTTGTTGGCTAACTGAAAGGCATGTGTTGGATGAAGGAACCCCTGCGTACATTAGCAGAATGGCACACAGATATGGTATATTGCGTGAGTACTCACAAACATTTTCCCAGGGGCCGCACTGTTTTGTCTTGTAGTGGGTTCCCCCATGAAAAGAAAGATGCCAAGCCTCTTTGTTTAACTAAAAACTCTCAGGAGTATTTTATTTTATTTACATTCTTCTATTGTACTCTTATCCAATATTTCTTTTCTCTTCTTTGTATTATCTCTTTAATGTTCTCCCTGTTAGTTGACCTTTGTTTCCCAGTCTGTCTCTCTATATTAGCATCTTCTTTTCTTCGTTTTCTAGGTCGGTGACCTTCAGGATTTCGCCCCTCGTGGTTACATCGCTGTGGGCTTAGGAAAGAAGAACCGGAAACACACAGTAATTGGATGATTGTCTTTTATCTGGGTTCTTCTATACTTAAGGACTAGGGAGGAAAGGAAGGTGAATCAAGGATTGTGAGGGAAAGTGCACATGGAAAATCCTAATATACACACCAAACAAAATTAGCTCCCAAAAAGTGAGCCGTGGTTTGTGCTCAATACCCTGCTGCACTCCTGAGTGACCAAAAGTCTCGCCCTTTGTGCCCTTCGTCCCTTCTCCCGCCTCCCTATGCCCACCAGTATCCCCAAGTGCTGGGGATGCGTGTATGCACCTGGGATAGCCACGCCCCTCCGGGGACGTAGTTGGATCTGTTGGTGTATTTGACGCGGGCTGTCAACTTGTCGCGCTCCTCTGCTAATAACTCCGGCTCCCATCTAACTTCACTAGTTTCTCCTCCCGCTCCTCTGCTCTCCTCTCTGCGCGTCTCTCCTCCCGCTCATCCGCTCTCCTCTCTGCTCGTCTCTCCTCCCGCTTCTCCTTTTCCTGTCCTTCCCGGTCGGATCTCCAATTGATCGATTTCCTGTTTGATATACTCCACTGTACCCCCGGGTCATAGGTTGGGCGTCCCTAAAGGACTCTCGGAAGGCGGGATATGGTGACCCTATCACAGGTCTGTGATGTGACCCACTGCCACATTGATGCCAGCAGGGTGGCAGTCGGAGAGCTGGGAGTGGGGAGGGGTAGTGGTAAAGTGGTTGTAGGGGAAGTGAAGCATATATATCTAGTGTCTGCATTGCACAATGTGAAACCAGAAACTTAGCATAAATCCCAGCTTCTCCACTTAACCAAATTGTGTGATCCTAGGCAAATGTTTTATTTCACTTTACCTCCTTTTTCTTCATCATCACATATAAGGACCGTGAAATACGTCTTCAGGATGTATTCTCTATAAAACTGTTGTATCTGATTTAATAAACTATAATGTTGTTCATGTATAATAGAAACCCAGACCTCCCAAAGAGTTTACATAACAACTGACTTGCCTCTTACTTCACAATTCACATTGTTGTCAGGTTGTGTGTGTGTGTGGAGGGGTGATGAAAGTTTCTAAATTCATGTTTGAAAACTATCATTTAAAAAAGAAATACTTCTCAATGCAGTGATATAACCTTGTGTACTAAGGTGAAACGGTTCTGCATGTTAATGAAAAGCAGTTTTTGAATTTCAAACAGATCATACTTTTGTACTTTTGCTGCAAAATGGCTTTAATAATGAAGGGTTTCTAAAGTCAAGAGGTCTAAGACATCTTAGTTACTCTCTTTCTTTAACTTCAATTAGCCTCCAACTTAATACTTGCAGGTTTATTTCACATTGTTTAGTGCTGGCAGAATAAACAGCAGCACAGTGCTGCTGGTGACCTGTGGGCCGCATGTAATTGTCACGAGGGCTGCATGTGGCCCCCTGACCGTACTTTGAGTATCAATGGTATATTGTAATACGTCCTCGGATGCATCTCATGCCCTGATGCCACTTCGCAATAGACCGAAGGATATATGAGGCCCATACCAGGAGGGTGCTGTGTGAGTGGAGTTGATTGCAGGGGTGGGATTGTGTCCCCATTATAGACCATTGGGGTGCTGGGAAGATGTGTTGCAGTGTGCTGCCATGGTCTCGTTGTGTTTATATTGCCATGTGTCCTAATGTTGTCTGCGGTCCTTTGCTGGAATCTCAAACCATTATATTCTCATTGATCACTGTATGTAGTACTTTACCAGATCCCCTGCCTCAGATCATGTATTTGTCTTTTTTGTTGCTTTCCTATGTACCACTGTTATGCTACAGGGATGTTGCAGTAACTATACTGGTATTGGTACGTTGAATACACTCATTCCATCTATTAGTCTAATGCTGCAATGTTAACGTGTATAAAATGAAAAGACATTTTTTTTAAAAAAGAGGCTCAAAGTAAGTACAATGATAAGGCACCTTGCCAAAGTGCAAAATGGGGCACAGGAAAGTCCTGCAGGCAACCCACCAGTGGCGAGCACCAGAGCATAGGGGAAAAGTTGCATTATAGCCTGGAGCCTGTTCAAGTGAAAAATTCCATGCACTTGTTTAAATCAACTAGCATCTTTCAGGGTATCTCTATGCAAGCATTCCAAAGATGATGTTGTAGCGAGGTGCAACACCATTTAGTTACCTGGATCATTCCCCACAGTGTAAGATGGAGTTGAGTGAAATTTGTGAAGCCCGCCACGGTCTTGTCGATCAAGAGTTTCAGGATGCACACCACTTTGTTAATCAGTATACCCAATTACTCAAGGTTGCAGGGAACCCACATGAATTTATAATCTGCCACAATGTATTTTGTTGTTGACTTGATCACTAGCAACGTCACGCTTTTTCCACAGTTCATAGTCAGACGATAAAAAAATCTTCCAGCAATTAAAATGAGCTATTGGTAGAGGATGCATGCTAAGACATTATAAGCAGAATATACGTCTTGTGGAGCATTACTGTATGCTTTTCAATTTGAATATTGCTTTCTTTAAACAGACAAAGGGTGATGGAAGGAATAGTTAGGATTGTTATAAGTGTCCTCCAATCACCTCTAGTGAGGTTTTGGATCAATTTCTTCAATTAGCGGGAATTGCCTGATTGCTGCTTCCAGGGCTTTTAAATGAGAAAATGGCCTTGTACTTCAAATGAATCAGACAGAATCCACTGCAATTAAATTGGGGTACAGGTTGTGTCTACACCCATTTTACCTTTTATATGAGGTTAGGCCTTTATCCTTCTCACTCAAAAGTCCTGAAAAGGTAACTTCACTTTGTTGAGACGGATGGTTGTCCACCACAAGTAATAATGTAACTAATCCTATTAGGTCCGAAAAAGGTTGCAGTAATTAAAACTTCAGTTCATCCCTTGATAGCTGTGGCACAGAGAGTAGATGCTCAACTTAAGAGAATGTGTAAAGCATTTAGAAGTACCAGAACAAATAAAAAGTAAAAAACACAACACAATAAAAACCTCACTATAATTTTTTAAAATAGAAAATATTTTAATTACAAAAATGGCACCAAAATGAAAAAAATAAATAAGGAGAACCAAAGAAATGAGTTTTTAAAGTTGTATCTAAAAATAAATCAAAAAAGTGAAAAGCTTCAACCGTGTGCCATTGGCCATGCTCCAACAATACAAGAGTAAGGTTAAAAACTGACTGAAAGGAGTGCAGGTCAGATGCAGAAGCCAGATTTGCCCCAGTCAGATGTTTTAATTTCTAAATTAGTCTCTGAATTAGAAGTCAAAAGTCATCAGTGGGGCAAGGCAGCAGGCTGTGTCCAGAGAGGCCACTATGTCGTGGACAAGGTCTAAATTAATCCATTGGCCTTTGGGGGGACTGATCAAAGCAGGAGAAATTTGTCAAGTTCGAACTGGTCAGCTAGGCTTTTTAGGAAATTGGGATTCTTGCAGCTTTTGCTTCCTTGTAGCTTAAGAGGAGGATCATCAACTGATGTTTGGTGTTCACATCTTGGTCCTAGGTACAAATTGAGCAAATCCAGCCCTCAGAGTTCTCCTCACAGGTCACAACAGCGGATGCATCCCTTTTTTCTGTCTTCCACATGTCCAGCAGTGTTCTGAAGTGGGTACTGGGGGGTACCTCATTTATGAGCAATGTCAGATTGTGGGTGGAGGACAATTCTTGGCCGCTCCCTAACTATTGGTGAAAAGGTTTCAAGGGATGAACCTACCCAATTTGTACCGAACGTCCTGTGTGTTTTATTGTAAGCCATCCCACAGGACCATAATCCAAGATGTCAGAATGGTTATTTCCTTATGCAGAGCTCCCTGTGCCCACCTAGAGGTGTGGCTATGATAACAGGCAAACCATTGCTTGTGGTCACTCAAAACCAATTATGGGGGCAGCTCCTCCCCACTAGAATTAGTGTGTAGCTGGCTACCAGGACAATATAGAGGGCATGCCTAGGTCTGAGCTGCATCTGTTCTCCCTTTGTCTCATCTCTGGGAGCCACTTTACAGGCAATCAAGTTGCCATTGATACTAAACATTAGCAGAAAGACACATTTGGCACAGGCAAGAGAATAACAACTTTATTAAAGTGTCATTTTCAAAATAGTGATATACAATTCAACTTGACCACTAAGTTGGATTTTAAAATACCATTAAAACAAGTAATTGAATCATTTTTCTACTTACTCCCAAACTGAAGTCAAGAATCATAAGGTGTGATAATGTTACCCAGTGCTTTCCTATGGGGAGCCAGCCTTTAAGTAGGTGCCCAGGTCCTGCCCTCCTTGGACGTACCTTGACACCAGTCCTCTGATCAGTATAGGCCCTCATTGACACAGTTCCTGCCTCTTGAGGCTCTTACTCTATTTCTCCCTCCTGCCTCAGTGCCTTCAATCTCTTTCTCCTTCTGCCTTGCACTCTCTCTTCACGCTTTTGCCTTCCACTCTGCACTTTTTTTGTTTCACCTGAGCTTTATGACTTTTCCCCTTCCCTTTGTGTGTTTTTGCCCTTTTCACTCTTAGCTCTTCTTGCCTTTGGACTCTGCTCTTTTATCCCTTAATCTTTCTTACCATTCACACTTTTCTCTTTTGCTTTGTGACCTTTCCTTTTGTTACCCTTTTCCTTTGTGCCTTTTGTGCCCTTTTTCACCATAAGCTCTTTTTACCTTTCACTCTTTGTTGTGTGGCCTGTTTTTTGATTTTTTAGCTCTTGATACCCTCTGTGCCTCCTTCTGGCACATCGTTCTCCACCTCCAGCATCCCTCGCCCTTGCGGCCACCCTGCTAATTACCTGCTCTTTCCTGACATGCAGCTCCTTTCTTCTCTCTTGATATGCCTGCCCACTGCCTCCTGTAACGTTCTGCCCCTCCCATGACCTGCTTAATGGCAAGTGCAGTCTGGATGTGTTGCTGACATGCGGCAGGAACGCTCTTGGAGTGCCAAAGGCAAGCTGGTCTGAGGTGTCTGCTTCTCAACCATGCCCAGCAGCACAAACCCTGTTTTTTCTGCTCCTCTATCCTACTCTGAAGCTTTGCTGTTGTTATTTAACCTAGGATGCCCATCTCCTCATTGCTACCACACCAGGCAACACAGTAGGAGCCTTCTCCTGCATCCACTCTGCATGCAACACCACACCCAAAACACCTACCCCACTCACATGCTCACAACCTTCACATCGCACACCTCAAGCTTCCACTGACAAACATCCATCCCAAGTTAAACTCATGTATGCTCCTTAGATCCTGCTTGCTCAACAAACACACCCCGGAAATCTGGGACATCCTGGACAACAATGCTCTGGACCTCCTCCATCTCAAAGAAACATAGATGACCTCCATGTCAGCACCCACCATGGCCACTGCCATCCTGGCAGGATACAAGATCGCACAACAAGATCACCAAAACGATCTGTATGCAGGAATTACAATAATTCTCAAAAAAAGCATTGACTGCACTACAGACACAGGGAACACAACCCCCTTCATGGAGCACCTACATTTCAAACTGTGAGTTTCAGCAACATATCTTCCACAGCCACCAGGAGCATCAGCTGCTTTCACTGACAACATTGCAAATGTTGTCATCCCCCCTCACCATCGACTCCAAAGACTACATCCTACTAGGAGACCTCAACTTCCACCTTGAAGACCAGATCAACCCTAGTTCTATCACACACCTCGGCAGATTAGAAAACCTCGGACTGACATAACGTGCCAACAGACCCACACTCCTTTGACCCAGTCTTTGCCACCTTCAATGGCATCAAAATCAAAGCCTCTCATCTGGACTGATCATGCCATCATCCACTTCCAAATAAACATCTCTCACCAAATAAAACCTGCCACCACAAGCCTGGCCATATGTAGCTGGACCAAAAGCTCAGATACCAACTGTCCCCACACTACACATGAGCTAACCTAACATCACCGGCGGCAGGAACTGTGACATCAAACATCTTGACAAGAGGATCACAGACTGTGACAGTTCCCTAGCACCTCACAAACACAGCACACAAAGGAGAATGGCTAGTACACTGAAGGACTCTGCTTATCCATACAACACTGCAAACAACTGGAAAGGATATCGGGAATAAACCACAATGAAAACAACAGCAACACTTACAAAGCAGCACTAAGAAGCTCTGACCATCAGATCAGAGAAACCAGGAGGAAGGATCTAGCAGCACACATACAAAACAGCTCTAATAGCTGAAACAAATCATCATGATTGTCAAAGATTTCATGTTACCTGCTTCCACCACAAACAGCATCACCTCCTTGCAAGAACTATCAGATAACCTTTTGGAATTTTTCAGCAACAAAATCAAAACCAATTACAACAATTTCAACCCTCAACCAAACCCCGGCACCTTCACCTGCAGCCTTCCAATGAAAAATCACAAAAAACCCTGATTGCCCATGAAGTAATCAACATGGAAAAAACAGCCAACATCATGAAGACCATCCACTCTACGGCACAGATAGAACTGTGACCCCACCACACCTACCAAATGGGCACTTCCCAACCAGTAAAGCAACTCACTTTCTTACTGAGCATCTCCATCACCACTGTGACATTCCCAGACACCCCGAAACATGGGCTCATCAGCACACTCCTAAAGAAGCCTTTGGAAGACACCAACCCAGCTAGTGAACTATTGCCAAATCTCCCTTCTACTCTACTCAGCCATGGTCATGGAGAAAGGCATCAGCAAACAACTTGCCCACTACCCCGACACAAAACAATTCCTAAACAGCACATAATCAAGTTTATAGCCCAATCACAGGATCAAGACTGCCCTCATTTCAGCAAAAGACAACATTAGGATGAACCTCGACTTAGAAGAAACAGCTGCCCTCATTCTACTTGACCTCTCACTGGTCTTCAACACAGTCTCCCACGGCACCTTGATCAGAAAACGACACAAAATAGGCATCCATGGACCGGACCTTAACTGAATCTGCTTCTTCCTCACAGGAAGAACACAACAAGACAGCATGCCACTCTACACATCAGGAGTCAAGAACATCATCCACGGAGTCCCCAAGGATCATCTATCAATCCAACCTTATTCACCATCAACATGACCCCATTGCAAGACCTCATGAGATCACACGACTTGAACATACTTTCCCACACAGACAACACACAACTGAGACTCTCTCTGTCAGAAAAGACCCATGTACCAAAAGCCAACTTTGCCATCTACATGATCAGTGCAGCCACATGGATGGGATCCAACGGCCTCAAGTTCATCTCTGACAAGAGTGAAATAGTGATATTCAGAAGCAAAACCTCTGCTTATGATTCTATTTGGTGGGTGGCAGACTGCGGTTCCACACCTAACCCCACCACCCTAGGAATAGTCCTAGATGTCAAGCTCAACATGACAGTCCAAGTAAATGTGATGACCACCACCTGCTTCCACATCTTGAGGGTGCTGTGAAAAATCTTCAAGTGGCTACTAGTCAACACCAGTTAAAATGGTCATTCAAGTCCTCATGGCCAGCAGACTTGATTGCGGTAACAAAATGTATGCAGGTATCCACAAGCAACTCTTGAACTGGCTCCAAACCATTCAAACTTCCACAGAAATACTCATCAAAAACTGATGTTGTTGTACCACATCACCCCACACCTCAAGGAACTACACTGGCTCCCTATACACAATCACATTTAGTTCAAACTCCTCACACACATACAAAACACAACACAGTACAGGCCTCACACATACTTCCATCAACCTCCAAGGCACCTCTTCTCAGTCAGACTCTAACTAGCACATGTTCCCTGCATACACAAAAACAAGGACAGAGGCCACATCATCTTCACCAAAGCATGGACACAAGCTTGCACTACACATCAGAGCCTTCTTGTGGTTTCTCAAGTTCCACAAGAAGCTGAAGACCTGGCTCTTTGAATAAGATCACACGGAGCCAGCCACCTTCCCACATGCAAAGCTCTTGGGTACCCTCACGAGTTATTAGCACTTTATGCAATTACAAAACATAACATAACAGCCTTGCCACAGAGAAAACAACTTTGGAGGTTTTTCACTGGTGGGACATGTAAAACATACAATATACTAGTATACTTATCCTACTTTTTAAATACCATGCACTACGCCCCCTGGACTTTTAGGGATTAATTTAGGAGTGATTTATACATTTTGAAAAGGAAGGGATAGACCTGACAAAGGGCCTCATTTAGAGTTTGACCTATGGGGTTAATCCGTCACAAATGTAATGAATATACAATTTTCTGTATTACCATCCCATTATAGCCTAGGGAGATTATAATATGGCAGACAGGAGTGACCCAACCCGCCAAACTCTAAATCAGGCCCAAAATGTTACCAGGTCGAATTGGCAGGTTAAAATTGCCTGCCCAGTTGCACGGGCAGGCCTGAAGATATGCTTTTCATTGTCACTTTAGTGGAGGTCTAATATGTGCTGAAGCCCACTGGTGACATTTAGGCCCATATTTATACTTTTTGACGCTAAACTGCGCTAACGCAGTTTAGCGTCGAAAAATTTAGCGCCGTCTAACGCCATTCTGAAGCGCCATGCGGGCACCGTATTTATGGAATGGCGTTAGCCGGCGCAAGCAGACCGGCGCTGCCTGGTGTGCGTGGAAAAAAACCACGTAGACCAGGCAGCGCCGGCGTTGGGCAAAAATGACGTTAGGGCGTCTTAAAATGGGGCAAGTCAGGTTGAGGCAAAAAAATCGCCTCAACCCGATTTGCGCCATTTTTTTACGACGCCCATACGCCATTTCATGACTCCTGTCTTAGTAAAGACAGGAGTCATGCCCCCTTGCCCAATGGCCATGCCCAGGGGACTTGTGTCCCCTGGGCATGGTCATTGGGCATAGTGGCATGTAGGGGGGCACAAATAAGGCCCCCCTATGCCACCCAAAAAAATTTAAAAAATATAAAAAATTATACTTACCTGAACTTACCTGAATGTCCCTGGGGTGGGTCCCTCCATCCTTGGGTGTCCTCCTGGGGTGGGCAGGGGTGGCAGGGGGGGTCCCTGGGGGCAGGGGAGGGCACCTGTGGGCTCATTTTGAGCCCACAGGCCCCTTAACGCCTACCCTGACCCAGGCGTTAAATAGTGGCGCAAATGCGGGGTTTTTTGACCCGCCAACTCCCGGGCGTGATTTTTGCCCGGGAGTATAAATACGACGCCGTCATTTTTTTAGACGGGAACGCCTTCCTTGCATCTCATTAACGCAAGGAAGGCGTTCACGCAAAAAAATGACGCTATTTGCCAATACTTTGGCGCTAGACGTGTCTAACGCCAAAGTATAAATATGGCGTTAGTTTTGCGCCGAATTTGCGTCGAAAAAAACGACGCAAATTCGGCGCAAACGGAGTATAAATACGGGCCTTAACTTACATTCCCTGGGTACATTGTTGTACCATTTACTAGGGACTTATAGGTGTGTTGAATATGCCATCGAGGAGTGTAGCCAATTTCAATATTTTTTTGGGGGCCGGGGCACATGCACTTGGCCTGGTCAGCAGGGTCCCTAGGCACAGTAAAATAATGTGGAGCATCAGTCCAGAAAAAATGGGGTTGACCGTACGAAAGAAGCATCTCCCTACAAATTCAAATATTTCATCCAAGTCAAGGGAAAGTAGCACCTTCTCATCCTTATTTATTCATACTTGCCAACATATGACCAGAATGTTTTAAGATTACTTTGGAATTAAGGGCCTGGTAGAAACCCAGCTTGAGACTGGAGAGTGAGATTACTTATCAAATTGGGGAGTATTGACTGGAATCTTCATGTCTGCATGGATGAGAGACAGTGGGTGACAGATGTTGCACTGCAGAGGGACCTTCTCTGAGCTCAGGATAAGGGATATTGTGACTCTCTTAAATTTAGAAAAAAGCTTACAAGAGAATTTTGCATCTTTACAAACTGCATGTGTTAGACCTGACAGTCTTAGCGTGGTCACCCCTAACTTTTTGCCTGCCTTCCTCCACGTTTTAGATACTGTTTTTGCTGGTTTTAAGACTATGCACACTTTACCACTGCTAACCAGTGCTAAAGTGCATATGCTCTCTCCCTTGATACATGGTAACATCGGATCGTACCCCATTGGACTATTTAATTTACTTTTAAGTCCCTAGTAGAGTGCACTATATGTGCTCAGGCCTGTAGGAAAATGCTACTAGTGGGCCTGCAGCACTGATTGTACCACCTACTTAGAAGATCGACGAAGCGCCAGCGTAGCGAATGGAAATTCGACGCACGGCCCACCGGATCGACGCACAGCCGAGCCGGAATGACGCCGAAAAGGTCTAATATAGAAAGGAAGAGTTGATCCCCGTTCAGTGCCTGGTGTTAAAAGTGGTGCAGTAGTCTAATCGACCCATCATGGGTGCAGGATCAACTGGGCAAAATATGTGTCACAGTAGGGTCTGTTGTCAAGGATGCAGAGGGAACAATATTGAGAGAATGGTGATACTGTTTGTATGTATGATTTATTTTTTGTAAAACACAAACCTACCCTAAAGGCGGTGGACAAAATCGACCCTATTCATGAACTCAGCATTTAATTTTATTAACACTCCATGAAGAAATAATAAGTTCTGAAGATGGCAAATAAGTCCATCTATCGAAAGATAATCTCTAATAGTTGTCTTTGCAGTGGAATTGTGCTGTCTCTTTAGAAGTATACATTTTCATGCTTCTGAGAGATCAAAATAGATTTGTGACCAATTTGGAAACCCAATTCCCTGCCTTCACATGTAGGATGCATAGGGCTGAGGAGTAATCTGTAGGCAACGCCATATTTTCAGGACTGGTTAGGAGAAGTCCTTGGAGCAATG
The DNA here is from genome assembly GCF_031143425.1 of Pleurodeles waltl. NCBI lineage: Eukaryota > Metazoa > Chordata > Amphibia > Caudata > Salamandridae > Pleurodeles > Pleurodeles waltl. The sequence continues at coordinate 1,399,267,342 of NC_090447.1, read as the reverse complement.
TTATGATCAGTTGGGCACCATACTAAAATACAGAAGTCATGTTTTCCTTCCTCTCAAAACACACAACTAGTGCTTAATTTGTGCTTGTTGTTTCTTGTGCAGGGAAGCGGCACAGCACTTATTTTTCTGCCTCAAGCATTTACTGTGAGCAAAAGACATATGGGAAAGACGGGGAAGAGAAAAACGAAAAAGCATCATAATGGGAGAAAACAGAAAGCTGCAAGAGTGAGCTAAAGGGGCAGGGAGTGGCTGTACATGAATTAAAGAGGCCCCCGCTGGCTTCAGGATTAGCTGCCTCGGTATTCCTTGTTCACACATTTAATTGCAGCAGCCCCGTGTTAAGAAGAGGGCTTCGGGCACCAGCACGTTTTTATTTACAAATTAAGCACTGCTCACAACACCTACTAATGCAAGCAGTGTGGGATGTACAACCCAGACAGTTGCTGCACTGCTGAAGTCATCCTCAGCGTGAGTTAAGCTTGATGTGGTTGCACAAAATGCATTGAGAATCACTTAGCCACAATAGTGCTTGAAGAATGTATGTCAGTAATAGAAAGCACAAACTTCTATGTTATACACTATCAATTTTATGAAGGACCTGTAATTCTGTCCAATCAGCATAACACCAGCACTGGATTGTCCTCCTTCTGATGGAGGGGTCAAGCGAGAATGGGCAGTACCAATATAGAGGGAGGCACTCACTTGAAGGACATGGTATTAAGTATCTTGGGCCAGATGTAGGAAGAAAGCAAATTGCGAGTTGCAAATTGCGAGTCCTTCTGACTCGCAATTTGCAATTCGCAATTTGCTATGCAGAAAGGTGTCTCAGACATCTTCTGCGACTCGCTATGGGGTCGCAAAGACCCACCTCATTAATATTAATGAGGTGGGTCGCAGTTTGCGACCCCATAGCGAGTCTAGGCACTCACGGGGATGGTGGCCTGCTGGAGACAGCAGACCACCATGTCCGTGACTGCTTTTAAATAAAGCAGTTTTTTTTTCTATCTGCAGCCCGTTTTCCTTAAAGGAAAACGAGCTGCAAATAGAAAAAAATACCGAAACCTTTTGTTTCGGTTTTTTTCAGAGTAGGCAGTGGTCCATAGGACCACTGCCTGCTCTGACAAAATACTTTTGTGATCATTCACAAAGGGGAAGGGGTCCCATGGGGACCCCTTCCCGTTTGCGAATGAGTTACCATTCACTTCAAGTGGATGGTAACTGCGAGTTGATTTGCGACGCTTTCGCGGTCGCAAATCAACTTACATCGCGGTGCGAGTCGCAAATAGGAAGGGGACACCCCTTCCTATTTGTGAGTCGGAAACACATTTTGCGAGTCGGTTCCGACTCGCAAAATGTGTTTCTGCATCGCGTGCGGGCATTAGCGCCTCGCAAACGGCGTTTTTAGCTGTTTGTGAGGCGCTAATGCCTTGCTACATCTGGCCCATAATGTATGTCATGGTTTTAATACAATGAGGAAGCAAAAGGAGAGTGGTTGGTGTGACAATAATTTTTGAATCCCAGCAACTGAGTTGGGCTAACTGAGAGTATTCCATTTCACTGGCACCAATAAAGCAAGCACTATGCTCACAACACCAGGGACGTAATCAATTGCTGACCTTTTTAATACTATACTATGCCTTGAAAATGATCATGAACTTTAGTTGATACGGATAACAAGCGGCACCTAATTAGTTGTCATATATTTTCACATCCTGATGAATGAGTGTGGCCCGCAGAAATGTTGACACATGTCCACAGGTAGATGACTCCAAGGCCCAAATCTAAGAAAAGTGGTGCTGCATTAAATGCAGTGCCATTTTACTTGTGCCCCCTAGCACCACCATGTGTGTGCCATATTTAACATATGGAGCACCATGGCGCAGAGTAGGGGCAATCGCGTCAACATTTTTGATGCTTTTGATGTATTGTGCAGGATTAGCACCAACATTTCCTGCAGAGTACATTAGGGCCCTTTGACAACAATGGTGTGCCCCCTTTTAACACCTGCTCTGTCCAGGTGTTAATAATAGGCACCAGTAGTTGAGTGGCGGTAAAGTGGTCAATTATTTAAACTGCCATTATGCTGGAGTTATTAGCGAGTTTAAGCTATTGTGTCTTTGCTTTTTGTGATATGTTGATGCAAGTGTCCACCACCATTGTTTGACTACGTCAATGAATATCAATAGGCTACCTTAAGCAAAACAGTTATTTCTGTGTTTAGGTCAGGGTCTGTCAATTATATCTTTCATGTCTGAACTCGATTAATAACATCATTCACCTTAGTTGTATAGTGTTCAATATTATAACATTGAGGGATGACAACTTGATTATCATCTGCACATGACTGAAGCATCATACTGCTTGCAACCTACATATAGTGTAAGAGTTTCACATACAGAGAATTAAACAAAATACTAAAAAACAGAGAACCCTGAGGCCTTTGAGTAGCATCTTGATTGGTGGAGCCAGTAGATCCCGATACTTAGCCTGCACGATCTGACCCTCTAAAAAGGCAATATTCTCATCAGTCTGCACTGAGTTCAGTCTTTCCAGTTCTAATATGTGGGTTATGGTTTCCAAGGCAGCAGAAAGGTCTCTTTGTCTACCACTTCTAGTTCCTGCTCCCTGACATCCTAGGTGCCGATTCTGTGCAGTTACTTGACATGAAAACAGATTGCATATACCTTAGTTACTTGTACTCCTTCATGTGATTAGAAATTTGGATGCAGATTTAGGTTACTGCGAGATGTCGGTAACTTGCAGTCCCAGCTAAACCCAAACTTTTTCTAGAACTAATGGAATGCATGAATGTTTCAGGCTCCTAGAAACCTTACCCTGGGCTACATTAAAAAATAGGTACTGTTGAAAAAGAGTGGACACTATACTGTCCATACCCTAAGAATTGAGGGTTACTCAAACTAACAGCTTCTGAAATGTGTGAAACCTCATTCAGGAAAAATATCAGATCAAGAAGAAAACAGTCAGTAAAGTACTGTGGCAATTTGTGACAAATGCATTCTCCAAGATTCAGTTGAAAAATGTAACACCAGCAATCACTTATTTTCTGAGAAGATAAACAAAATCAGAACCCATATCAACAACATCAAAAGGGCAACCATTCCATATTCCACCACCGAGTTGAAAACAATTAAACTTCTTTTTGCACATTGAACGTGCTGACAACCCCAAGTTTTACAAGTCTACTATATTCGAAAACAGCATTCTACAATAATTTGTCCTAAAATATTTCCTTTAGCATGCTCGCAATCCAATCCTAAATATTACCAACATCTTCCTCTGTCAAAGAACTTTCCCAAGCGGTCTAAAATCACGGCTTCTTCCTCTGAAAAGCTTGGCCTCGACCAAGATGATCCAGCTAATTCTGCCCATATCACCCACCTATCTGTGATTGGTAAAATCACTGGAAAGGCAGTTTACATTTGATTATAAATAACAGATCAGTAGAACAACCATCTACAGTGCTACCGATCTGAATTCAGACCTTATTGCTGCACATGCACTGCCACCCTTCAGATAGTCGATGACTCCATCCTGATTGCAGTCAAGAAAGATCCAGGACTCCTCATCTTACTTTATCTGTCTGCATCATTCAACACAGTCAACCACCAAGCTGCTGAAAACACACATGGGCTTCTCTGACACACCTTCAACCAATACATGCTGGTGGGATCCCAACATCCTAAAACTACCTACAGAGTGCACCTGGTCTCCTTCTGGTTACGCATCATTTTCATCCTAAATATGGAACCTCTTGGAGCCCTACTTACCTATAGCAAGATCCATTAACACACGGACAGCACATAACCTGAAAATCTTCACTGCTCATGACACACAGGCCCTCATTATGACATTTGCAGTAAATCCCACTTACTGCCACGCTGACTGCAACCTAAATACAGCCGCCACAGCAGATATCCGTTCACCATATTACCACACACACACCAATCCGCAGATTTCAGCCACATACACACTAATCAGCCACACCAAAGGTCAGTGATAAACTGGCGGTATCAAAACCCACAGCGTTACGCCAACAGAACAACGCCTACTACATTATGACCCACGAATCACCACGGCAGACATTCAATGATGGTAAACTATTGGCGGTACATACCGCCACGCTCAAAATACACACACACAAACAAAACAACACCACATTGGACAATTCAAACAACACACACCTGACACCCATATAAACACCACACTCACCCACTCACACCACTATAAAACACCCACCCACAGTACACACAACCCTTTACCATTACAAACAATTGCCACCAGAGAGACAGCAAGACCACAGACACAACACTACTCACACTTATACAACACTCATGCACCCCACATCACACACCACAACACATTACCCAACACACCCTCACCTACACACCTCACACAACACCCATGGCACCACAAAGACACCCCAATTCACAGAGGAGGAGCTACGGGTCATGGTGTAGGAAATCATCAGGACAGAGCCTCAGCAATTTGGAGCACAGGTGCAGCACATATGGATAGCTAGGAAGATGGAGCTTTGATGGAGAATTGTGGACAGGGTAAACGCCCTGGGACAGCACCAAGAACTAGGGATGACATCAGGAAGAGGTGGAACGACCTACAGGGGAAGGTACGTTCCATAGCAGCAAGACACCAACTCGCGATCCAGAGGACTGGCGGTGGACCCCCACCTCTCACAGCACGGAAGGGGCAAGTCTTGGCAATCCTGCATCCTGAGGGCCTGGCCGGAGTAGGAGGAGGACTGGACTCTGGTAAGTCATCTCTCCACTATTATCACCCCCCCTACCTGCATGTCATCACATACCCCCACCCTCACTCCCATCACTCCAACACTACCCACACACCCCGCCAGGACATCACACTCATCCCAATGCCAAGCACTGCATGCTTCACCAATGCATGCACACCCCTCACAGCCCTGCATGGACACTCATCACTAAAGCATGTACACTATGGAGAACTAATCATCCCACCATACACCAACATACACAATTGAAAGCTGCCAGGGCTAATACAACCAAAGAGGTCACAATATGTCAGACACAGAAACCATAACAAATCATTTACATCCCCACAGGTACCCCAGCCAATGTCACCGGAAAGGAGGTGCCAGCATTATCCAGTCCCCCATGAAGAAGCCCACAGTGATGACAGCAACTCTGGTCTTTAGGATCTGGATGACCAACCTGGCCCACCAGGGACCACTGGATAGTTGATTTCCCAGGCCCAGTCACACACCACCACAGAGCCTCACCCATCAGGAAACACCATCACAGCACCCACCCTGCGTACCTATACCTCTGTCCCCAAGACATGTCAACCAGCAGTGTATCTACCTCTGCAGGGACCCCAAGTCACACCTCAAACCCATGACAGTCAGGAACTTAGGATCAGTGGCAGTGGGCACATGGTTCAGGTGACAGAGGCACAGGCTAACCGGGACAGTGAGGAGGACTGTGTGTACCAGGGGGAAGTCAGGCCCAAGGAACCGACTCTCCAGGAGGCACTTGCAGAGATCCTGGGAGCATATCAACATTCCCAGGACACGATGGGCCAGATCCTGGACATTGTGCAGGAGAACAGGCGGCTGCAGGAAGGACAGTACCAGGGGATCAGGGAGGACTTGCAGGCCATCAAAAATTCTCTGATCCCCATAGCAGGGGTGCTGGCAGACATGGCCAATATTATGAAGGAGGCTATCACACAACAGGGGGCCCCTGCCACTAGCCACACATCTGAACAGCCTTTAACCTCCGCTGCCGCTAGTGGCCAGGAGAACCCGCCCCAGGACTCACAGGCCACCACCACCCCTTCCCCTGCAGAAGAAGAACCACCCCGCAAATGTTCCCTGTGATCCAGACAGAAGCCAGAGACTACTGCCAAGACTCCTGCCGGGAAATGAGACTCTCCTGATTGTCACCCTTATGTCCCTCCCTGTCACCTTGTCCACCTTGAACTGCCATTGCTCCCCTTCCTATGTTCCCTTGGACAATACACCTATGCTACAAATAGCCTGGAACAATACCCTGTACTTTCCTCCATCATCACCCCATCCCATTGCACTTGCGCCTCAAAAGTTTAGCACTTCAATAACCACCCTTGCAACAAAAAAAAATGAGTATATCAAATTTTTCAAGTATGTATTCATTTAAACAGGTACAAACATTGAAATTCAACTGTACAGAAAATGAGCATAGACTAATGACCTGTAGCTGGCTGTAGTGATCACACCAGGAGCATATGTGAGGTCACCAACATCTGCAAAATGAATTGCCAAAGGGTACAGTGAGTGGGCATAGAAGTGGGGAATAGCAGCAGGCCAGTGCCACAGAAATTTCAAAAACTACGATAGAAATTTGAAGTAACACTGTCTTACTTGTGTGTCATTGGAAGTATTGTCTGACCACTAATGTTCTGTTGTCCTGATCCTCATCCTCTGCCTCCTCATCCTCACTGTCCACAGAGTCCACTGCCACCACACGGGCATCCCCAGCCTCCTTGTCCTGCAGAAAAGGCACATGGCATCTCAGGGCTAGGTTGTGCAACAAGCAGCATGCCACTACTATCTGGCAGACCTTCTTGGGTGAGTAGCACAGGGATCCACCTGTCAGATGGAGGCATCTGAACCTGGCCTTCAGGAGGCCAAAGGTCCTTTCTATTATCCTTCTAGTTAATCCATGAGCCTCATTATAACGTTTTTCGGCCCTTGTCCTGGCATTCCTCACATGGGTCAACAGCCATGGTAGGTTGGGGTAACCAGAGTCACCTGCAAATATTGAGGGACAGCATTTAGCCACACACTATCCCATATGGCCAACACCATACCCATACGCCAACATACACTGGGTGGGAACCAGGGCTCACCTATTAGCCACACCCTGTGACTCTGTAGTTGGCCGATCACATTTGGGATGCTGCTATTCCTCAGGACAAAGGCATCATGCACCGACCCAGGATACTTAGCATTGACGTGGGAGGTGTACTGGTCCACCAAGCACACAATCTGCACATTCATTGAGTGGAAACTCTTCCTATTTCTGAACACCTGTTCATTCTAACGGGGGGGACAAATACAATATTTGTTCTATCAATCGCCCCAATTACGTTGGGGATATGTCCCATTGCATAGAACTCAGCCTTCACTGAAGCAAAATCTTCAACCTGGGGAAATACAATGTAGCTGCACATGTGTTTAATTAGGGCAGACAACACTCTTTATAGCACTATTGAGAAAATTGGCTGTGACATTCCTACTGCCAAGCCCACGGTTACTTGGAAAGAACCAGTTGCCAGGAAATGAAGCACTGATAGAACTTGCACAATAGGGGGGACCCCAGTGGGGTGACGGATAGCAGATATCAGGTCAGGCTCCGATTGGGCACACAACTCTGTGATTGTGGCCCTGTCAAGCCTATTGGTGAGGATAATGTGCCTGTCCTCCATTGTTGCCAAGTCCACCAGGGGTCTGTACACGGGAGTATGTCTCCATCTCCTATTCATCTACAGCGGTAGATATCTAAGGGACACAAGAGTGAGGAGGCTGTCACAAACTGAACATTTGAGCCACAACAGGAGTTTCCAATCTGTACACTTGTAATGGGTCAGTGTGATTTGTCCATTTTGTGCCTATTTCTCCTGTGACGCAGCATGAATCCATAGTGCTGCCCCCCCTGAAATGGCATCCGCCTGTCCTGTGTGGAGGGACAGGTGGAATGAGGTAATTCTTCTGACATGTGCGCCGTTGCGGGAGGCGGTCGGGGACAGTCATGCAATTCCTCATTGGATAACATTGGGCCCTATGGGTTACAGTGGCCAATGGTGATCTACGCCGGCGGTGATGGTATGCACTGCTGTGGATGTGACCGCCATTTTCTATCTGATTCCTCACTTGCTACCTGATCTTCAACAGGAGAGGACCTACACTGCATGTGCTGCTGTGACCTGTGTCTGGAACCTACCATGGCTCGTGTGACTGGGGCCCCAGCCTTCACTTTGGCGGAGTTGGAGGGACTGGAGGATGAGGTCCTACCCCAGTATGGACTGCTGTATGGGCCTCCAGACCAATAGGTGAATACACTGTGGGCACAATGCATGTGGCATGAATGCATGGAGTGGTGTGTGTAAAGGCCTCGTGTAAGGGGGGGTGGGTGGATGTCCTCTGGGCGGCGTATTGGTCGTATGCTGGGCATGTGTGTGCAAATGGTGATGTGAAGAGGTATGGGGGGCCATAAGTGTAACAGGCAGGATTGTCTGACTAATACTATTTTCCTGTGTGTATTTCCTCTGAAGGTCAGCGCCCATCGAAAGCATTGCCAAGGAAGTGCCATCGCCAAGGAGGTGCAGTCCCTGGGGGTCTACGTCAGGCGGAGCACCCACTGTCGGAAACGGTGGGAGGTCTTGAGACGCTATGCCCAAAGACAGTGGAGGCCCAGCTGGGGATGGCCTCCCAATGAGGAAGGGGTGCCCGTTGAGCCCCGACCCCCCCTGATGGCCCGCATACTGGTGTTGTCCTAACCTGAGCTGGATTGGTGCTTGAGGGCATCACAGCAGCCACAAGGGGGTGAGTACTGTGTCCATCATTACTACTTAAGCATGGTCGGATGGTATCCTGGTGGGGGATGTGTGTCAGTGGTTGCCCCTAGGCCAGGCCTGACATTTCAGCATAGGTCCCCTGGTGGCTAGGGTTCAGAAGGGAAAATCTTGCTACCTAGCTCATAGGCATCCACTACTGGTCAGAGCTGGGTGGGTCCCAGGTGTGCTGCATTTGGCTGTGTGTGCCCCTCCCCATGCCTTTGTTGCTAACTGTTTCTCTGGTATTGCTATGGCATATTGTGTAGGGCTGTTCCTTGTGTATGAGGATGCTGTGTATGCCAACGGTGGTATTGGTGCAGCCATTGACCATGTGTATCCTTTGTATCTTCCCCCCCTTTTTGTTTTGTCACCCTGTCCTTATGTGCATTAGCATCATCTGGTGAAGGAGCAGAGGCAACAGCGACAGAGGGAGCTGCACCCCACAAGACCCAGGAGGCAGAGTCCACCAACGCTGAGGGTACCAGTGGGACGGAGGACGAGAGGAGCACCACGGGGGAGACGGGAGGGGACAGTTCTGACACAGACACCTCCTCCGATGGAAGCTCCCTGGTGGTAGCGGACACCTCTGTGACCACCCCAGCTACAGGTATGCCACTACCCCCGTTCCAGCATTGCCCACCCATCAGCCCCTCAGCAAGTTTCCCGTGCCCACTCACCCAGGAGGGTGGGCATCTCCTTCGTCCTAGGCACCTCAGGCCCTGCCCTAGTGAGCCCTGCTGCCCTGAGTGAGGAGGCTATTGACCTCCTGAGATCCATCCCTGTAGGGCAGCCAACCATTGTAAATGCCATCTAGGGGCTAGCAGCCCAGATGCAACGGACTAATGCATTTCTGGAGGGCATTCACACTGTATTGGCGGCTCATCAGAGATCGATTCAGGCTCTGGCCTCCTCTCTGATGGCAGCCATTGTCCTTGTTTATACCTTCCCCCCCAACTTCCTCTTCCCAGTCCCATTCTCCTCAACCCCAACCCATCCCAAGCACACAGGCAGACGAGCATGCACACAAGACAACACACAAGAGTGGTAAAGGCAAACACAAGCACCACACTTCATCCCACAGGCACTCACACAAACACCATCCAGATGCAGACACACCAACATCCACTATTTCCACTGTCTCACCCTCCTCCTCTACCTCCCTCCCAGTTCTGTCTACACTCACACTTGCATGCACTACATCATCATCCACTACCAGCATCATCACTACACCAAGTAGAACACACACCTCACTGGCAGACACCTCCGCAACAGCCATGCACACTTCTCCTGTGTACTCTCCCACTGTGTCTGTCCCCCCCAAGGTACACAAACGCAAGCTTTCAGATACCCAATAGCCATCCACCTCACTACAGCATTCAGGCAATGCGCCTGCACCCAAAAGGAGCATACAGACAACTCCAACAACCACTCCCATTCCTTCTCCCACTTCCGGCCCCAATGTCCCTAAAAAACTGTTCCTATCTGCCATTGACCTTTTCCCTATCCCTCCCCCCCTCCTGCACGTATGGCTAGGGTGGGAAGAACCCAGCCAAGCACCTCAGCCACCAAGTCCACAGGTCCAGTCGTCACCACACACACTTGTGGTGTTAAAGGATCCAGGCCACATGTCCTGAAGGTGAAAGAGCCTGCACCAGGCAGCCTCAAGGGAAAGGAGCCTGCCCCAGCTGCCAGAAAGACCAGGGAGCCTGCCCCAGCAAGCAAGAAAGTAAAGGGGCCTGCCCCAGCTGCCCAAAAGAGAAAGGAGCCTGCCCCAGCAGCTGCTAAGACGGTAAAGGAGCCTGCCCCAGCTGCCAGAAAATGCAAGGAGACTGCCCCAGAAGTTGCTAAGAAGGTAAAGGAGCCTGCCCCAGTTGCCAGGAAGAGCAAGGGGCCTGGGGCAGGAACTGTGATGGAGCCCCACCACAACCATGGTTGTGCAACCGCCAGAGGCTGCAGGGGATGAGCAGGAGCCTTCCCCCACCAGCAGCACCACCTCCTCCAGTGGGCAGCCATCAGAGGCTGTAGGGGATGGGCAGGAGCCTCCCCCACAAGCAGCACCACCACCTACAGTGGGCAGCCATCACCGCCGGCGGACGGTATGTAATCCTGCTTCTATGGGCTGCTGTGCGGCCTGCCCCCTGCAAATACAGTGGGTATGACACCCACCTAAGAGACTGTGACCTTGCACTCCCCAGGATCAAGAGCACAGGGCACTGTAAGACACGGTAAAACACCCACATAGCCAAGATACCCCAGGATCAAGAGCACAGGGCACGAGGCTCCCTCCTGAACCTGTGGGTAAGACATCCACATAGCCAAAATACCCCAGGATCAAGAGCACATGGCACGAAGAACCAGTGGGAAAGTCACCCACTCTAGAGACTGTGGCCTTGCGCTCCCCAGGACCAAGCACAGGGCTTGTTGCCCTCTCCAGAGCAAGTGGGCAAGACACCCACTTAAGGGACTGTGGCCTTGCACTCCCCAGGACCAAGCACAGGGCATGTTGCCCCCTCCAGAACCAGTGGACTTTGCCCTGTGGCCATGTGTCCCACGCAAACTGAGGACTGGGCAGTGTCCTTTGTTCTGTACATTTGGAAATACTGTTACATTGCCTACATTTTTTTTTTTAATGTGTTGATATTATTACACTCACTTTGATAAAATTGTTTTGTCCTTGCATTATTCAGCCGATTTCGGGGGATTAACTTGCTTTCTTGTGCATCTGGTTGTGTGTATGAGGTGTGTGTATGGGGTGTGTATGGTGCGTTTGTGTGTCACTCTCGTTTTCCTCCCTCCCTCCCTTGTGTGCTAAGAGGCCGTACTCACCGCCGTCATCCTCGCCGGCGTTGGTGTTCGTGGTGGAACAGAACGTAGAATATCATCGGAAACACATGCAGTTCTGGTTCCATGGTGGCGTGGTCCTTCCCTGTGTTTCCAATAGTGATTCCTTTCACTTCTGTGAAGTGTTTCCGCCAGGCTTTTGATATCGTTGGTACTGCCCGGGAAAATGTGGCGGATTATGTTGTTGTAATATGGTGGGCGGAACACTGACTTCCGCCTGGCTGTAGGCGACTACCGCTGGGGTGGCTGTTGTTTCCGCCCTGGCGGTCGGTGTGGTACATTGCTTGTCTTTCAGAGATATTTCCGCCATGGTCATAATTTGGCAGTAATTACCGCCGGCCTGTTGGCGGTATTAGTGCCACTTTATCACCGACCGCCAGGGACGTAATGAGGGCCTTAGTTTTGTTCTTAGCAACACTTGCATCTCCTCCACTCTATCCCTTTAGGGGACAACCTTTCATCCCAAATGAATATCTGTGAGATTTTGGAGATTCAGGGGCCTATAATCACATTCTGCAATGGAATCTCATCATTTTGTTTTACGCCACTGAACTAATGCTTTACCAACAGGGTTTGAGAATCACTTTAAGCTGCTGGTGGCAGTGAGTTTAATCATCGAGGATGCAGGTATTGTGTTCTCCAGGAATTGATTGACATACCCTGAAATAATACCCTGAAGGTTGAGTGCTATTTATGGTCTGACTTAGATATATGAATGGAAGTAAGAGACAGTACTGAAAACAAAATGTTTGTGCAGTAGCTGTGGGGAGCCCATTGGTTCAATGGGTGATTCAGACAAGTCTGACATCCATCTATTTCCTGCCATTTCTTTAAAGCTGACAGATTTTCTTCCCTCAGGCCATATGTGAATTTTTTGCCAGCTAAGGTAATGTGAGTGACAATATAAAAACGCTGTGTTTTGTGTTATTATAGGCGTGCATTACAGAGGAATCTTAATTTTATCACCTAACACACTCACGTTTGAATGAATGACAATTTAACGTGTCATGTGGTTCCTATTTAGGAGTTGACATATCAATAAATGGACATAATGTTAGAGTTTTTTGATTGAATTAATATTTTCTTAAGTAATATGAATGTTTTGTATTAAAAACAACAACACTGTATTGTACAGAAACATGTGTTTCTTAGCACTAGTCAAACTAAGCCAAGAATCTTTCTTGGATTTTACATGTAGCAATGTATTCATCCATGTTTTGGTTTCTCACTGACACTGCACACAGCATCCTGTGTACTGATGATTTGTGATGACAAACAGATGAGATTCTGAGGAAGCTGAATTGTAAAATGTAATATTTCCTGCTTGATCACTTCGGTCCCATTCATTCTATCAGTCTGTTATTATTTAGGGTAAGTAGATTTATACTGTCACATAGGATGACATTAGGTCAGACAGGAGCATATTAATATTTATTGCAGGAAAATGCTAGGATGATGTTAGGGGTTGGTATTAGATGTTGATGGATTTAATTCTGTATTGCGATTAGCCAAACCAATGATAGATTTGCACACACTGTGCTGACTGTGTGATTTCTATTTGTTTCTATTGGAAATGTTTTCATAAAAGGGGTATGATTTTGTGGGTGAGACAGTCTTTGGTCCACCAGACCTTGATCTTGAGCCTTTGGTGTGCTTACTGATTCTTAGCATATTGATTTGCTACATACCTTGAGTTTAGAATGATTTTGCAAATTATGTTCTTGCTGCACTATTTCTCTAAATACGGTTGAATAAGGCGTGAATAGGAAATGACGAAAATAACATTACATTTGTGCAACAAATAAAAACAATAGACAGTACAACTGCTTAGAGCAGACCCAGACAAAGGGCCTGAATATGACTTTGGTGGAGGGGATCACTCCATCACAAACATGACGGAAATCTCGTCTGCCTTATTGCAAGTTCCATTATATCCTATGGAATTTGTAAAACGTTGGGTGGGATATCTGTCACATTTGTGGCTGAGTAATCCCCGCCGCCAAAATCATAACCAGGCCCAAAGAGTCTTGAAGTTGCTGCAAATACAGAAACATTCTGCAGGTCTTCCTCCTCGAGGATAACAAATTAATACACATCAGCTCAATAAACAAGCAACACCATGACATAAATTCTATTTCATTTCTTTTCTGAAAATAGAAAGACACAGAAGCGAAACATGCACATTCGAAGATCATTTGTGTAACTTTAACAGCACAATTATCTTGTCATTGTAAAGCTAATCTAAACACAGGCAGACGTTGGCTTATTCATTTCAACAGAAGCATAGTTATGCTAACCAAAACACATTTAAATCAAGCATTACTTTCAACTCATTAAAAATGCTCTGACACAGCTTCATTTAGCAAATTATTTGCAAAAGTGTTCTTAAATGTAGTGAACTACAACACTCCCATTTTAAATCAGATTGAAGTTAAGTGAGAGTGTAGGGTAATATTATCTGATATAGGTTTAATGTCTAGCTCCGGATGGACGGATATGCTTAATTATTTCCTGTTCTTTAACCTTAGTGTACCCACAGAGTTCGGAGGTGTACATATTCTGCGACAACTACTTGTGGCATATATACCTAAAGTATCACACCAAGCGATTGCGTACAGATCTCGTTTTTGAACCACAATACTACATTGGATGCTTGTTTGAATGTATCTACAGCTTTTTCTACATGCGCACACCAGTTATATTACCGATAGAAAGAAATACAGAGGTAGGCAAAACTACTCACTTGTTTAAGATGCTGCTAACTTGCAGAGAGATGCCTTCTAAGAGTAGGGGCAGACTTCATTAACATAATGTTTGCTTTTGAAACATTGCTGATCAGTTCCTTATCCATACAGTAACTAGCAAAAGTGTCAACAAATCTTCAACCTACTCATTGAGTTCTCACTGCATCAACTGCATAAAGAAGAATGGGAATTTATTAGTGTTGTAAAATTTTGGGACATCACGGATAGGCTCCCCCAAATATGCCACCAGATAATTTACGAAAAGACTTAATAACTGTGGTGCTAGTATGCAGCCTTTATGAACACCTAAAGGTATGTCAAATATTTTGTTACTTGCCTCAGATTTCCCATAGCAGATTCAGGAAGTTGTTTAGGTATGAAGGCCGTTTATGACTTTTAGTAGGGCCTGATCTTTTCCCTTGTGTTGTTGTTTTGGCTTGTTCACCAAGTCAAAAGCTGTCTTTTGGTCCGCAAAAGTCAGGTATAGGGGTACTTTTTTAACTTGGACACATTTTGCACAGATCATATATAGCTGAAGTTCCTGATTGATATTAGTTATTCCTTTCCTAGAACCAGCTTGTGCATCAACTCTGATACAATGTAAGTCAGCACAGCTCTGTAATTGATTGAGCAGTACCCAGCCAAAATGTTGCAGGTTTTATTCAGCAAAGAGATCGCTGTGTGATTGGCTGGGTCTCTACCGCTGCTATGATGGCTGGCCTCTGGGCCCTTTGAAGTGAGGAGTGTGATTTGCTTGGTTCAGCCACACTGTGATGCTTGCATACCTTCCAAGAATCACCCAATTTACCACAGTCAAGGTTTTCTGCTGTCAGTTACTGGTCATGTACCGATATGCATATGACTTTAACTGCAAGAATGTCACTGTACTCGTATTACCAAGTGAGTTGCCCATGAATCCTTGACATGGAAAATTATGCTGCTCAGGAAGCAGTGACCATGCTTGTGCAGCGTTTCATGCTTCTATTGCAGATTTTTCCTCAATGAATAATAATTGTCATCATCTGATGATTTGTGATGTCAACACCTATATTTCTGATATTTACAACAGGGCTTGTGACAAAAGATTCAGGCCCTCATTACAACCCTGGCAGTCGGTGATAAAGCGGCGCAATACCGCCAACAGGCCGGCGGTAACCAAAATGGAATTATGACCATGGGGGAACCACTCAGACAGACAGCCACTTTAAAAAAACGAATGCCACGGCAGAATCAACAAGCACCACGGCGGTAACCGCCAACAGCCAGGCAGAAGACAATGTACCGCCCACACTATTATGACCGGCTTATCCGCCACCTTTTCCAGGGCGGTATCAACTACATCAAAAGCCTGGCGGAAACACTGCACAGAAGTCAAAGGACTCATCTGTGGAGACTCAGGGAACAACCACGACGCCATGGAGCCCGAGCTGCAAATATTTCCGATGCTCATCTACCTTCTGCTGCATTATGAACATCAACGCCGGCGAAGACGACCACAGTGAGTACTGCCGCCTAGCACACAAGGGAGGGGGGAGGAAAAAGAGGGTGACACACACAACAGGCAACACCCCCACCCCCAACACCATACACACATACAGCTGCACAAACATTACACATTCACCCCGGACCCCTCAGGAATAATGCAAGGACAAAATGATTTGAAGAAAGTGAGTGTAATACGATAAAATACTATGAATAAGTGCATCAAAATACAAACGTATATACATATTTACAAATGATGGGACACTGCCCAGTCTTCAATGTCTGTGGGCCACAGGGCCACAACACATAGGCCAAGGCCCCACCTCACTCCTGCAACAACACGGAGAGAACACTGCAGGGGCATCAGGTCAAAAATACACAGGCACCTCAGGGGGATGGGGAATGGGGGGGCACCTCAGCTGGAAGATGATACAACACCAATGGTCCTGGAGGGGGCTACATGGCCTGTGCGATGTCCAGGGGAGTGCAAGGCCACAGTCTCTCAAGTGGGTGGTTTGCCCACTGACTTGTCCTGGGGAGTTCAAGGCCACAGTCTCTCAAGTGGGTGGTTTGCTCAATGATTTGCCCTGGGGAGTGCAAGGCCACAGTCTCTCAAGTGGGTGGTTTCCCCACTGATTTGTCCTGGGGAGTGCAAGGCCACAGTCTCTCAAGTGGGAGGTTTGCCCACTGACTTGTCCTGGGAGGTTTGCCCACTGATTTGTCCTGGGGAGTGCGAGGCCACAGTCTCTCAACTGGGTGGTTTGCCCACTTACTTGTCCTGGGGAGTGCAAGGCCACAGTCTCTCTAGTGGGTGGCTACTTCCACTGGTTCTGGAAGGGGCATAGTGCCCAGTGTGCTTCATCCTGGGAAGGATAGGGTGAATGGATGGCTCCTCCACTGGTTCTGGGAGGGAGATGCATTGTGCCCAGTGTGCTTCATCCTGGGAAGGATGGGGTGAGTGGATGGCTTCTCCACTGGTTCAGGAGGGGACATTGTGCCCAGTGTGCTTCATCCTGGGAAGGATGGGGTGAGTGGATGGCTTCTCCACTGGTTCTCGAGGAGGCATTGTGACCAGTTTGCTTCCTACTAGGAAGGATGGGGTGAGTGGATGGCTTCTTCCAGTGGTTCTGGAGGGGGCATTGTGCCCAATGTGCTTCATCCTGGGAAGGATAGGGTGAGTGTATGGCTTCTTCCACTGGTTCTGGAAGGGGCATTGTGCCCTGTGATGCAGATCTTGGGGAGTGCAAGGCCAAAGTCTCTCACCTGGGTGTCAGACCCACAGGATTTTCAGGTGCCAGGCCGCACAACAGCCCATGGAGGCAGGACTACACACTGTCCGCCGGAAGTGACGGCTGCCCACTGGGGCTGCTGATGCTGGCATTGGTGCTGCTGGGTGAGCTGGCAGTGGTGGGGGGAGGCTCCAGCCCATCCCCTGCAGCCTCAGACGGCTACCCACTGGAGCTGCTACTGCTGGCAGTGGTGTTGGCGGCAGTGCTGGCAGTGGTGGGGGGAGGCTCCAGCCCATCCCCTGCAGCCTCGGACAGCTGCCCACTGTGGCTGCTGCTGCTGGCAGTGGTGCTGCTGGTTGAGCTGGCATTGGTTGGGGGGGAGGCTCCAGCCCATCCCTGCAGCCTTGGACGGATGCCCACTGGGGCTGCGCTGCTGGCAGTAGTGCTGGTGGCGGTGCTGGCAGTGGTGGGGGGAGGCTCAAGCCCATCCCCTGCAGCCTTGGACAGCTGCCCACTGGGGCTGCTGTTGCTGGGAGTGGTGCTGGTGGCGGTGCTGGTGGTAGTGGTGGTGGCAGTGCTGGCAGTGGTGGGGGGAGGCTCCAGCCCTTCCCTTGCAGCCTTGGGCGGCTGAACTGCCATGATTTGTGGTGGGGGCTCCGAATCAGTCCCAGCACCAGACAACCTGTCCTTCCTGCCTGCTGGTGTAGACCCCTTGCCCTTACTGTCAGCAGCCGAGGATTGCTGCTTGCCCTTCCCTGTAACAGCTGGTGGTGCCTCCTTGCCCTTCCTAGACGTTGCTGGTGGTGCCTCCTTGCCCTTCCCTGTAGCAGCTGGTGGTACCTACTTGCCCTTCCTAGATGCTGCTGGTGGTGCCTCCTTGCCCTTCCCTGTCGCAGCTGGTGGTGCCTCCTTGCCCTTCCTTGAAGCACCTGGTGCAGGCACCCTTTCAGTGTGGCTGCCTGGTGCCCGGGATCCTCTCCCACCTGCAGTAGCTATCGACACACTGGCCGTGGACTGGGTGGCTGAGGTGTTCGCCTGGGTTCCGACCACCCTGGCCTGACATGAAGGACGGGGGGAGTCGTAGGGAAGAAGTCAACGGTGGAGAGGAAAAGCTTCTTAGGGACATTTGAGGCTGGAAGAGGGTGAAGGTTTGGGAGTGGAGGAAGAGGAAGTGGTTGTAGGAGGTGTCTGTCTGCTGATTTTGGGTACAGGTGCATGGGCTGTATGCTGTTGTGAGGTGGATGGCTGTTGGGTGTCTGAGTGCCTGCGTTTGTGTACTTTGGGAGGAGGGGGCACAGACACAGTGGGGGAGGACACAGGGGACGTGTGCATGGATGTGGGGGTATTGACTGCCAGTGAGGTGTATGTACTGATAGATGTGCTGGTGATGGAGATAGTGGATGAGGATGTAGTGCATGCAGGTGTGAGTGTAGACGCTACTGGGAGGGAGGTGGATGACGAAAAAGAGGGGGACACAGTGGAGGCAGTGGATGTTGGTATGTCTGCATCTGGATGGTGTTTGTGTGAATGCCTGTGGGATGATGTGTGGTGCTTCTGTTTGCCTGAACCACTCCTGTGTGTTGTCCTGGGTGCATGCTAGTCTGCCTGTGTGCTTGGGATAGGTTGGGGTTGAGGGGAATGGGATTGGGTAGAGGAAGTTGGAGACAGGGTCAATGGTTGCCATCAGGAAGGAGACCAGAGCCTGGATTGATCTCTGTTGGGCCGCCATGCCAGAGTGAATGCCCTCCAGGAATGCATTTGTTTATTGCAAATGAGCTGCCAGACCCTAAATGACATTCACAATGGTTGACTGCCCAACAGAGATGGATTGCAGGAGGTCAATAGCTTCCTCACTCAGGGCAGCAGGGATAACTGGGGCAGGGCCTGAGGTGCCTGGGGCAAAGGAGATGTCCACCCTCCTGGGTGAGTGGGCATGGGAAGCATGCTGAGGGGCTGCTGGGAGGGCGGTGCTGGTACGGAGGTGGCGGCTGTACCTGTAGTTGGGGTGGGCACAGAGGTGTCCGCCACCACCAGGGAGCTTCCATCGGAAGAGGTATCACTGTCAGAACTGCGCCCTCCAGTCTCTGCCATGGTGCTCCCCTTGCCCTCTCTCCCACTGGTGCCCTCACCGTCGGTGGATTCGGCCTCCTGGGCCTTCTGGGATGCAGCTCTCCCCATCGTCGGTGCCTCTGCTCCTCCGCCAGATGATGCTAAGGGTGACAAAACAAAAAGGAGGGGGAGAGACAAAGAATACATTTGGTCAATGGCGGCAACAACACCACCATTGGCGTACATGACACACACACACAGGGAACAGCCCTATGCACTAGGCAATGCACTAACAGTCAAAATGATAGTCACCAGTCCATGGACTGTGATACCTAACGCCACTTGTAGCATACCTGAGACCCACAGACCCCTGCCCAGTAGTGGATACCTACTACCTTGGTTTGAGGAGGTTTACATCAGACCCTGCCCAACAATTGACCTACCCTGCAATGTCTGACCTGGACCAGGGGCACCCACAGGCCCACATCCCCCACCCGGATGCCACCCCACAACGCGCAAGTAGTATATTGGGGCACTGTACTCACCCCCTTGTGGCTGCTGTGATGCCCCCAAGCGCCCATCCAGCTCTGGATAGGTCACCCAATCAGGGGGTTCAGGGCTCGACGGGCACCCCTTCATCATTGGGAGGCCATCCTCAGCTGGGCCTCCGCCGTCTTCCATGCCCAGCGTCTCACATCCTCCCATCGTTTCCGACAGTGGGTGGTCCGCCTGCCGTAGACCCCCAGAGTCCGCACATCCTTGGCGATGGCACGCCATATACCCTTTTTTTGCTGGGCGCTGACCAGCAGAGAAATACACATAGGAAAAGGTATCAGTCAGACCGTCCTGCTTGTTACACTCATGGCCCACTATAGACCTCACATCCCCTTACACACAGACATGGCCCACAATACATGCAGCATGCTGTCCAGGGCCCTTCCACCAAACCCCCCCCCCCACATGAGGCCCTCACACACAGCACTCCATGCACTCATGCCCCATGCATCGTGCTCACAGTGTACTCACCTGTTGGTCTGGAGGTCCATACAGCATTCGGTACTGGGGTAAGACGCCATCCACCAGTCTCTGCAACTCCGCAGATGTGAAGGCAGGGGCCCTTTCCCCAGAGACACGAGCCATGGTCAGTTCCAGACACAGGACACAGCAGCACTTGCAGTGTAGGTCCTCTCCTGTTGAAGGTCAGGTTCAAGTGAGTAAACAGATAGAAAATGGCGGTCATGTCCGTGGTGATGCATACCATCACCACCGGCGTACATCACCATTGGCCACTGTAACCCATAGGCCCAATGGTATCCAATGAGGAGTTGCACGGCGGTTCTCGACCGCCTCTTGCAACGGCGCACAACGGCAGCGGAATTACCTCATTTACACATGTCCTTCCATAAAGGACAGGCGGATGCCATTTCAGGGGGGGGCATGCCATGGCACCTAACTGCATCACAGTACACATAGGCACCATTTGGGCCTATCCAACAATATACTGTTACAGTCACAACATGCAATGCAGTGTAGTGTTTGGAAATATGGAATACTGACCAGCTGCTCACCATTTTGCCCCCTAGATTGCAACCACTGTGGATGAATGGGAGATGGAGACATTCCCCTGTGTACAGGCCACTGGTGGACCTGGCAACACTGGAGGGCAGGCACATTATCCTCACCTGTAGACTGGACAGGACCACAATCACAGAGCTGTGTGCCCAATTGGAGCCCGACCTGATATCTGCTATCCGTCAGCCCACCGTTATCCCCTCATGTGCAAGTCCTATCTGTGCTCCATTTCCTTGCAACTGGCTCCTTCCAAGTGACAGTGGGCTTGGCAGCAGGAATGTCTCAGCCAATGTTCTCAATAGGGCTGACCAGAGTGTTGTCTGCCCTGATTAAACACATGCGCAGCTACATCGTTTTTCCCCAGGTGGAGGATTTGGCCACAGTGAAAGCTGATTTCTATTCAGTGGGACATATCCCCAACATTATTGGGGCTATTGATGGTACACATATAGCATTTGTTCTCCCCCCCGGAGAAATGAACAGGTGTTCAGAAATCGAAAGAGCTTTTACTCTCTGAATGTTCAGAAAGTGTGCCTGGCAGACCAGCACATCTCCCATGTCAATGCAAAGTATCCTGGGTCTGTGCATGATGCTTTTATCGTGAGGAATAGCAGCATCCCATATGTGATGGGTCAACTCCAGAGGCACCAGGTGTGGCTAATAGGTGAGCCCTGGTTCACACCCAGTGGATGTTGGTGTATAGGTATGGTGTGGGCCCTAAGGGTTAGTGTGTGGCTAACAGTTGTCCCTCGATATTTGCAGGTGACTCTGGTTACCCCAACCTCTCATGGCTACTGACCCCTGTGAGGAATCCCAGGACAAAGGCAGAGGAACATTACAATGAGGCACATTGGCGAGCAAGAAGAATTATAGAGATGGCATTCGTCATCCTGAAGGCTAGGTTTCGTTGCCTCCATCTAACAGGGGGTTCCCTGTGCTAGTCACCCAAGAAGGTCTGCCAGATCATCGTGGCATGCTGTATGTTGCACAACCTTGCCTTCCATCACCATGTGCCTTTTATGCAGGAGGAGGAGGCTGGAGCTAGATGTGTGGCAGCAGTGGACCCTGTGGACAGTGAACATGAGGAGGCAGAGGATGAGGACAACAGAAGTGCAATAATAGGACAATACTTCCAATGACACACAGGTAATACACTGTAACTTCACTTTTCATTGACAGTTTTATGTTTGACATTGTCACTGGCAGGCTGATTTTCCCACTTCTATTGCCACTTACTGTACCATTTGGCATCTCTATTTGCAGATATTTGTGCCCCACTATCGTTCCTGGTGTGTTGACTGCAGCCAACTACAGATCATTCCTATGTATACATTACTGTACAGTTGTATTGCAGTGTTTAAAGCTTGTTAAACAAATACATAGTTAAATCATTTGACAGACTCCATACTTGCATTTTTTCAAATGGTGTTTATTTCAGTGCTAATAAGTACAGGGGGATGTACAATGGGCTGGGGGTGATGATGGAAGAAAGTCCAGGATAGAGTCCAGTCTATTTGTATCACAGATGCAGTGCCCAAGGGGATGTAGGAAGGGGAGTAATGGCAGTTCAAGGTGGACAGGGTGACAGAGTGGGTCACAAGGGTGACAATCAGGAGAGTCTTATTTCCTGGCCGGGGTATTGGCAATAGTCTCTGGTTTCTGCCTGGATCACAGGGACCGTTTGCGGGGTGGTTCTCCTTCTGCAGGGGGAGGGGTGCTGGTGGCCTGTTGGTCCTGTGGCCGGGCCTCCTGTCCACCAGCGGAAGTGGCGGTGGAGGGCTGTTCATCGGTGTGGCTAGTGGTTAGGGCCCGGTGGTGTGCCACTGCCTCCCTCATAGTGTTGGCCATGTCTTCCAGCACCCCTGCAATGGTGACCAGGGTGGTGTTGATGTCCTTCAAGTCCTCCCTGATCCCCAGGTACTGTCCCTCCTGCAGCCATTGGTTCTCCAGTATCTTGTCCAGTATCTGGCCCATCGTCTCCTGAGAATGGTGGTATGTTCCCAGGATCTTGGTGAGTGCCTCCTGGAGAGTTGGTTCCCTGGGCCTGTCCTCCCCCTGTCGCACAGCAGTCCTCCCAGCTTCCCTCTTGTCCTGTGCCTCTGTCCCCTGAACCATGTGTCCACTGCCACTGACCCCTGGTCCCTGATCGCCCTGTGTTTGTAGGGTGGCCTGGGGTCCCTGTAGTGGTGGACACACTGCTGATTGATGTGTCGGGGAGACATAGGTAGGGCCCACTTGGTGGTTACTATGGTGGTGTTTCCTGAGGGGGAGACTCTCTGGTGGTATGGGACTGTGCCAGGGTTATCAACTATCCGGAGGTCCCTGATGGGCCAGGTTGGTCATCCAGATCCAGGCGTCCAGAGCTGCTGTCATCACTGTGGGCCTCTTCTGGGGGGGGGGCGGATGTTGCTGGCACCTCCTCTCCAGTGATGTTGGCTGGGGGACCTGTGGGGATGTAAATGCAGTGTTATTGTTTCTGTATGTGACATCTTGTGCATGGGTGTGCTGCCCTCTATGGTTGTTAGTGCCCTAGCAGCTTTGCCTTGTGTGAGTAGTTATTTGGTGGGCTTGCTGTTTCTCTCTAGTGTGCATGCTTTAGTGATGGGTGTCCATACAGGTCTGTGATGGGGGTCCATGCATTGGTGTTGCATGTAGGGCTTGGTATTGGGAGGGGTGGGTTGCGATGGTGGGGTGCGTGGGAGGTGGTGGAGTGATGGGAGTGAGGATAAGGGTGGTGGTAGGTGATGGCCTGCAGGTAGGGGGGTGATAGTAATAGATATTTGACTTACCAGAGTCTAGTCCTCCTCCTACTCCTGCCAGGCCCTCAGGATGCATGATTGCCAAGACTTGCTCCTCCTATGTTGTTAGTTGTGGGGGAGGAGGTGGGGGTCCACCGCCATTCCTCTGTACAGCTATTTAGTGTCTTCCTGCCACGGAACGCACCTTCCCCCGTAGGTCGTTCCACCTCTTCCTGATGTCATCCCTTGTTCTTGGGTGCTGTCCCACAGCGTTGACCCTGTCCACGATTCTCCGCTATAGCTCCATCTTCCTAGCAATGGATGTCTGCTGCACCTGTGATACAAATAGCTGTGGCTCTACCCAGATGATTTCCTCCACCATGACCCGTAGCTCCTCCTCTGAGAGCATGGGGTTTTGTTGTGGTGCCATGGGTGTAGTGTGAGTGATGTGGGTGAGGGTGTGTGGGGTGATGTGTTGGGATGTGTGATGTAAGGTGCGTGGATGGTGTATAGGTGGCGGTGGTGTGTGGCAGTGATCTTGTCTGAGTTCTTGCTATCTCTCTTGTGGCAGTTGTTTGTCTTTGTAAAGGGCTGTGGATAATGTGGGCGTGTGTTTTATAGTGGTGTGGGTGTGGTGTGTGTATGGGTGTCAGGTGTGTACTATTTGAATTTTCCAATGTAGTGTTGTTTTGTATGTGTGTGTGTATTTTGAGCGCCACAGTATGTATCGCCAATGGTCTACCGCCATTGAATGTCCTCAGCGGTGATTAGTGGGTCATAATGTTGTGGGTGCATTTCTGTTGGTGTAACGGTGTGGGCTTGGATACTGCCAGTTTATCACTGAACTTTGGGCTGGTGGACTTGTGTGTGTGGCTGTATAGTGACGGATTGCTATGTGTGTGTATAATATGGGTAGTGGTAATCCACTGCGGCAGCAGTATGTTGGCGGCAGTCGGCATGACGGTAAGCGGTACTTACTGCCAATGTCATAATAAGGGCCTCAATGTTCTTACCAAGATTCTGATGAGTCAAAAGTCATATGTTTTATTAATAGTCATTGTTCTTTTGCACATGAAATAGACAAGCAGGCAATTCATCTCAGAAGTGTTGTTAGTCCTGACAAAAAATTCTAAGTCGGCCCCACATAGTGCTTCAGGAGTTCCTCTAGGTGCTTTTCACTTTCAATGCATATGGCAGCCGTATATACTTCAAAGTATTTGTTCCAGAAACAACATGGGTCCCAGACTGATAGATTCATCCAAGCACACCACATTAGTTCCCTGATTTCCCATTGTATTCTTTACCCCTTTGCTACTATTTTTACCCCTGTTATTTTTTTGTGTAGCTTCTCTTTCAAATTGTCAGGGGGAGTTGGTGTCTTGTTATTCACTTCAGTGTTGTCCCCTTTTTCAATTAAGAACTACAAGACTGTCAAGGAAGGATGTTACATTTTGTGGTTTTTCCTTCAAAATGGTACCCTCTTAAGGAGACATCTGTCACTTTTCATCTATAATATTTTGTGCAGGATGATATCATAGCTACTGGAAGGAGTTGTCCTTTGTTCAGGCAATGAAGATGGGAACTAAGCAGATTTTCTTAGCATCTAGCCCTTGACTGGATACAAGGTCTAATTTTAGACACAGCTGGGCATTTCAGTGGAACGACCTAATCACACTTCCATCCCTGATAAAATGGTCTGATTCTATACAGCAACACTGTAGACCACATGAAGAACAATATGTAGGCAGACATTGAGGTTTCACCATTATAGAATCCATAACCCTGAGTTTGCCTGAGCACATTGCTGTCCTTTGTCTTGTCCTTTGTAGGTACTGCCCTCCGAACTGGCAGCATGCAATCTGCAGGTTTGGACATGATACTCCTGCTCGTCACACCACATTAGTTCCCTGATTTCTCAATGTATTATTTACCCCTTTGTTACTATTTTTGTCCCTGTCATTTTTCCGGACGATTCTCTTTCCAACTGTCAGGGGTATTTGGCGTCTTGTTATTCACTTCAGTGTGATCCACTTTTTCAATTAAGAGCTACAAGACTGTCAATGAAGGATGTTACCCTTTGTGTTTTTTCTTTCCAAATGGTACCCTCTTAGAGTGACATCTGTCACCTTTGATCTATAATATTCTGTGCAGGATGATATCATAGCTCCTGGAAGGAATTGTCCTTTGCTCAGACAATGAATATGGGAACTAAGCAGACTTTCTTAGAATTTAGCCCTTGACTGGGTACAAGGTCTAATTTGAGACACACCTGGGCATTTCAGTGGAATGACCTGATCACGCTTCCATCCCTGATAAAATGGTCTGACTCTAGACCACAACACAGTAGACCACATGAAGAACATTATGTAGGCAGACATTGACGTTTCATCATTAGAGAATCTATAACCCTGAGTTTGCCTGAGCACATTGCTGTCCTTTGTAGGTACTGCCCTCCAAACTGGCAGCATGCAGACAGCAGATCTGGACATGATGCTAGTGCTGGAGGTATAGGTGCTCATTGTTTAGTAATTCTAAAAGTTACAGATGAGACATAGAAAGTTTATCCTCATGTTATACCCACAGCCGGCGGCAGCATCCATAACACAACATGTTTTCATAAGGCACACCCTCAACCCTTTTGGCATCCTGTGCTGAATGACATATGCTTTTTGTTATCAAACTCAGTGGTATTCATTTTATCAATTTTAAAATGATTGAAGGCCGAGTGGACATGCTGACATTCCAACTTGTGACCATGAGGTCAAACACAGAACACTGGAATGGATGCATTAGACCACCGAGCCTCCCATAGCATGCTCCATTTTGCCTTTGGTCTGTAAAAGTTTTCACTAGAAGAAATTGGTAGGGTCAGGAACAAAACAGCCCGGGTGACATGGAATTAAAAGACTTGAAGGACCCAGAATTTTGGCAGTAGAGCACCTCATGTAGTGAGAGGCCACAAGGAAGTAGTCTGTGAGATGTCCTAAATAATTGCGTGTCTGACCCACTACATTTTGAGGAAGGTCAGAATAAACATTATCCCACAAATGTAATTCTATATATTTGTTCCAAAATTAAGGAGCTTGATAGTTAGGAAAATATGTGGTCATTTGATAGTAATTGTAAGGCAGTTTTTGTGGACTGTCAATTTCCAAGCAGAGGCACCAAGAAAATGTTTTTTGTCAAAGAACACTACACAGGTGGATTCACCTACAGAAATTCTCCACACCTAGGCCATGGAGCTCCGTCCATAAAGCAACACAGGTTGTGTCTACTCATGTTCCCTCATTGGGATAGGGGCAATTGTGATTCCTGCTGGCCTGAAATCATTCTAGTTCGAGATGAGGGGCTATATTTTGTACTATACATCTTTTTGTCTGAGACAGAAAGTGTGTTTTTCTGGTCACTACAAAATGTCTGCCCAATTGTTTTTGAAGAAGGCAGCTTACTAGATCTTAATCCCATCTGAGTGCTTGTGAAGCATTAGGGGTCTGCTTGGAAGCAAACTGGGCTTGTTAGAAAAGTTTGAAGTTTATAAATTCCAAGTTTGTGTCACTTAATAGTCTATCCAATAGCATTAGAGACATGGTAATATAGGCAAGAAGATTGGCTCTTTTAACACTATGTTTTACATTTATAAACTTGAGTGAGCCCCATTGCTTTGTATGTGGATTGATTCTACATCTTCAAATCAGACCAGGCATTTGTCCAACCTGGATGGAGGTAGACAGAATGAAGCACTGATTGATTTAAGGGTGGTATTTTCTTGGAGACTATGGACGTCTGTCAAGGAGTGATGTTTAATAGCTATTGGCCAGTGCACTATAAAAGGGAGTAGATAGAAGGGAAACTAATATCTCCAGTAGTGCCTTGAAACAAAAAACACAATTTATTTGGTTGCCCACTTTTGAGGCATCTTTTCACTATGGCCAATTTGTCTGCTCACATATCCTGGAAACGTAAATAGTACTTCTGCATTTTACCCAATGCCCAATTGTGCCAGATAAATCTGGTAAGGGCACTGTCATTCAAGACAATTCTGGTATGGCAGGAGACTGATGAATTATTTGAATAATTTACAGGAGCTTCGGGAGTAATCCAAGCCCACTTGTGTTTTGAGCTGCCCAGAGAAAGCAGGTGTAAAAATCTGTCTGTATTTATGAATATTCTTCATGGAGGCCATGCAATGTGTGTGAGCTCAATGTGACTCTTATAGAAAGATATATAATATAGAATTTTGTGATAGTAAACTCCTGTTTTCAAAGTGGCTAAGGGAAATGTTGGTTGCCTCTCAAATCAATTTTTTTAGAATTGATTTTGTGGCTAGAGGCTTATCAAGAATTACTAACTTTTGGCCGGAGTGGGCTCAATGGCTGGCCAATACATCGTAGGACATCATCTGTATGGAGGGTGATAAGGTACATGTACAAGGAGTGCTAGTCCACTGAGTAATCTTTATTGGCACCTATTGAGCAGGCCATTGCTCCCTTTGTGTTGGGCATGTCTTCAGTTAAAGTGCCAGTAACCTCCAAGCATTATCTGTGGACTGGTGCAGTGGGATAAATCTTGTTAGGTCAATACAAATTACTTCAAGGAGAGTGTGACAATGAATTGTTAGAGAATGTTAAAATGTAGAATGCTAGGCTAGAATGGTACTATTGAAAAATCCAGTGGCATTTCATTTGCCACTGAAACTCTGCAAGGAAGGAGAAGAGTGTTTCAGAGGAGAAAAAATATTTCTTCTTGTATGTGTCTATTTTTGCAGACATTACAAATTAGCGATGCATAGCAAGTATTTGTGAAATATTATTACTAGTTGAGGCGGTTAGAGTGTAAGCTGTGACTGCACATATTTTATTGGATTGACTTTCAAGTTTAAAACACTCTCCATAATAGTATTGTGCCACATCATTAATGCCAATCTTGAACAACTATCAGCACAGCTTGCATGTTTTTTGGGGGGGATTCTTCCCTTTTGCCTCAGGCAATGCATTGTGTTTCGAGCGTCATGCTGTTGTTCTTGCACACATTATACACAAATAAACAGAAGAATATGGAAAGTCTCGAATGGCGACCATTAAAGGTCAGGCCCGAAGTACCACAAGTTTATCAAAATCTCAGCAGCCGTCTTTGAATCAGGAAACTGTTGTAAGTTTACACAAAAGGAGCCATTTTTAAGCCAGGCAATCTGTGAAAACAAGTAAAAAACACAAACATTTGCCCAAAATGTCAATTACTGAAATTAATGATGAAACAAAATATGTACAGACAATGACCAAGTTTATCCCCTTCGCTGCCAGGCCTTTTCCCCCTCCTGTGCTGAGCCTTTTTTGGGCTATTTGGGGAAGTTTGCGCTTAGGCCCTCATAACTTTTTGTTCACATAAGGTACCAACGCCAAATTTGCGTCCTTTTTTTCCAACATCCTAGGGATTCTAGAGGTACCCAGACTTTGTGGGTTCCCCAGAAGGAGGCCAAGAAATTATCCAAAATACAGTGAAAATGTTGTGTTTTTCAAAGAAATGGGAAAAAGAGGCTGCAGAAGAAGGCTTGTGTTTTTTTTCCCTGAAAATGGCATCAACAAAGGGTTTGCGGTGCTAAAATCACCAGCTTACCAGCTTCCCGGAACAGGCAGACTTGAATAAGAAAACCCAATTTTTCAACACAATTTTGGCATTTTACTGGGTCTTACCCCATTTTTACGATTTTGTGTGCTTTTAGCCTCCTTCCAGTCAGTGACAGAAATGGGCATGAAACCAATGCTGGATCCCAGAAACCGAAACAGTTCTGAAAAGTAGACAAAATTCTGAATTCAGCAAGGGGTAATTTGTGTAGATCCTACAAGGGTTTCCTACAGAAAATAAAAACTGAAAAAAAACAATATTGAAATTGAGGTGAAACAAATGCAATTTTTCTCTACGTTTTACTCTGTAACTTTTTTCTGCAATGTCAGATTTTTTAAAGCAATATACCGTTACGTCTGCTGGACTCTTCTGGTTGCGAGGATATATAGGGCTTGTAGGTTCATCAAGAACTCTAGGTACCCAGAGCCAATAAATGACCTGCACCCTGCAGTGGGTTTTCATTCTATACCGGGTATACAGCAATTCATTTGCTGAAATATAAAGAGTAAAAAATAGCTATCAAGGAAATCTTTGTATTTCCAAAATGTGCACAAGAAAAGGTGTTGAGGAGCAGTGGTTATTTGCACATCTCTGAATTCCGGGGTGCCCATACTAGCATGTGAATTACAGGGCATTTCTCAAATAGACGTCTTTTTACACACACTCTTATATTTGGAAGGAAAAAATGTAGAGAAAGACAGGAGGCAATAACACTTGTTTTGCTATTCTATGTTCCCCCAAGTCTCCCGATAAAAATGATACCTCACTTGTGTGGCTAGGCCTAGTGCCCGCAACAGGAAAGGCCCCAAAACACAACGTGAACACATCCCATTTTTTGACAGAAAACAGAGGTGTTTTTTGCATATTGCCTACCTGTAGATTTTGGCCTCTAGCTCAGCAGGCACCTAGGGAAACCTACCAAACCTGTGCATTTTTTAACACTAGAGACCTAGGGGAATCCAAGATGGGGTGACTTGTGGGGCTCTGACCAGGTTCTGTTACCCAGAATGCTTTGCAAACCTCAAAATGTGGCTACAAAAACACATTTTTCTCACATTTCGGTGACAGAACGTTCTGGAATCTGAGAGGAGTCACACATTTCCTTCCACCCAGCATTCCCCCAAGTCTCCCGATAAAAATTATACCTCACTTGTGTGGGTAGGCCTAGCGCCTGCGACAGGAAATGCCCCAAAACACAATGTGGACACATCCCATTTTTTTACAGAAAACAGTGGTGTTTTTTGCAAAGTGCCCATCTGTAGATTTTGGCTTCTAGCTCAGCCGGCACCTAGGGAAACCTACCAAACCTGTGCATTTTTTAAAACTAGAGACCTATGGGAATCCAAGATGGGGTGACTTGTGGGGCTCTGACCAGGTTCTGTTACCCAGAATCCTTTTCAAACCTCAAAATCTGGCTAAAAAAACACATTTTCCTCACATTTCGGTGACAAAGTTCTGGAATCTGAGAGGAGCCACAAATTTCCTTCCACCAAGCGTTCCCCCAAGTCTCCCGATAAAAATGATACCTCACTTGTGTGGGTAGGCCTAGCGTCTGCAACAGGAAATGCCCCAAAACACAACGTGGACATATCCCATTTTTTGACAGAAAACAAAGGTGTGTTTTGCAAAGTGCCTACCTGTAGATTTTGGCCTCTTGCTCAGCCGGCACCTAGGGAAACCTAACAAACCTGTGCATTTTTTAAAACTAGAGACCTAGGGGAATCCAAGATGGGGTGACTTGTGGGGCTCTGACCAGGTTCTGTTACCCAGAATCCTTTGCAAACCTCAAAATCTGGCTAAAAAAACACATTTTCCTCACATTTCGGTGACAGAAAGTTCTGGAATCTGAGAGGAGCCACAAATGTCCTTCCCCCCAGCGTTCCCCCAAGTCTCCTGATAAAAATTGTACCTCTTGTGTGGGTAGGCCTAGCGCCCACGAAAGGAAATGGCCCAAAACACAACATGGACACATCCCATTTTTTGACAGAAAACAGAGTGTCAACACCAGAGCAGTACGCGCTCTATTGGCGACCAAAAGGCAAAAACCCAGCACTCTCAAAACAACGTAATTTATGCATTGTGCTGATTTGTTGTGGTTTAACCTTTTGCATTGCAGAGTTCAATCCTGAAAACTTATTTTTAATATGCTTACAAATACTGTTCCTTTGCAATGTATTGCTGCAGGTTTTCAGAGTGTTAGGGTGTGGCCCCTTTCCAGGGCCTTCCAGAGACTTTCCCTGCAACATGCCTGGACGTGGTTCTGGGCTGGGCCAAGACTCTATAAAAGAGAGCCAGCCCAACTCCCAGTGCTCACTATTCAGAGGTCCCGGTGCAGAGCAGCAGCTTCTTCCTGAGCTCCTGTCCCGGCGGCCTATTTGGATCTTCCAGTCTTCTGCCCTTCATCCTTTATTGGTGATCATTGTTCCAGGCGGTAAGACTGTGGTTGGACTGTTCCGACACCGTTATTGAGAATTTGCATATTCTTGGTTTAATTCTTAAATGAGTAACAGATTACTGGCGCGCTACCATTTCTTGACATTTATATGGTAGTTTACAAATAGGCAAGACGCGCGATTTGTTTCATAAAGGTTTGACTTTGTTATTCATTGCGTGTTACCATTTCTTGACACTGGCATGGTGGCTTAAGAATCGGCAAGTCACTTGATTCGTTTTATGGTGTTTAAACATTGTTGTCCATTGCGCGCTACTATTTCTTGACATTTACATTATGTTTTACGAATTGGCAAGACGCGCAACTTGTTTCATGAGGATTTACCTTTGTTGTTCATTGCGTGCTACCATTTCTTGACATTTACATGTTGGCTTAAGAATCGGCAAAAGAAGCGCAATTCGTTTCATTGCACTTTGATCTTGTTACTTATTGTGAGCTGTTATTTCTTGACATTTACATCGTGTTTCACGAATCGGCAAGACGCGCGATTCGATTAATGATGATTTGACTTTGATATTCATTGCGTGCTACCATTTCTTGGTATTTTACATGGTGACACTCGAATCGGCAAGACGCAAGATTCTCTCCTCGAGTTTATTTCATGTTGTTTATTGTATGCCACTATTCTAAGATATTTATTATGTAATATTCGAGTTGACAAGTTATGTGATTTGTTTCCTGAATCCATATTGTGTTATTCATGGTGCACAATCCTTTTATGGTGTTTACTATATATACAGTATATATATATATACATATCTGCAATATGCGCAATTTGGGTTGAAACATTTTAAGAGTACACAAAAGGCCAGAGTTTCTAGATGTAATATTGTATGGTCCTAGTATACATTCTCAAAACAGGATTTATATGACTGGTTTAAAATTAAGTCAGAATGTTTTTTCTGATTCTCATGTGAAGGAAAGTACTAGAATAAGAAAGTTTTCATTTAATTCATCTTGATTCCCTTACGGGTATCCGGTCATCTTGAAACTTAGTCATTTTAAACTTAACTCTTAGATTGTTCATGTTTTCAGAGTGACTAGGCTTAGAATCATAGTCTAGTATTGATTTCAGGAGATATAATTTTCATATTGTGTGTTCTTACCTTTTTCTTACTACAGGTCTCCTTCCCAGCTGTTCCCTTCCTAATCCCCTCTTCCCCTCTTGAACTCTCTCAATCTCTGTGATTTATCTATCAGAGTCTTGGAGCTGTTCAGTGGTGGACGTGTTTGGAACGTGCTCAGACCTGAGGATCTGGTGACTTTGACACAGAGGTGTTTTTTTCAAAGTGCCTACCTGTAGATTTTGGCCCCTAGCTCAGCCG
This sequence comes from Pleurodeles waltl, assembly GCF_031143425.1. Taxonomy (NCBI): domain Eukaryota; kingdom Metazoa; phylum Chordata; class Amphibia; order Caudata; family Salamandridae; genus Pleurodeles; species Pleurodeles waltl. The sequence goes on along the minus strand of NC_090447.1, from coordinate 1,399,234,681 downwards.
ACACCTAGGGAAACCTACCAAACCTGTGCATTTTTGAAAACTAGAGACCTAGGGGAATCCAAGATGGGGTGACTTGTGGGGCTTTGACCAGGTTCTGTTACCCGGAATCCTTTGCAAACCTCAAAATTTGGCCAAAAAAAACACATTTTCCTCACATTTCGGTGACAGAAAGTTCTGGAATCTGAGAGGAACCCCAAATTTCCTTCCACCCAGCATTCCCACAAGTCTCCCGATAAAAATGATACCTCACTTGTGTGGGTAGGCCTAGCGCCCGCAACAGGAAATGCCCCAAAACACAACGTGGACACATCCCATTTTTTGACAGAAAACAGAGGTGTTATTTGCAAAGAGCCTACCTATAGATTTTGGCCTCTAGCTCAGCCGGCACCTAGGGAAACCTACCAAACCTGTGCATTTTTTAAAACTAGAGACCTAGGGGAATCCAAGATGGGGTGACTTGTGGGGCTCTGACCAGGTTCTGTTACCCAGAATCCTTTGCAAACTGGGTTTGGTTTGGCTAAAAAAACACATTTTCCTCAAATTTCGGTGACAGAACGTTCTGGAATCTGAGAGGAGCTACAAATTTCCTTCCACCCAGCGTTCCCCCAAGTCTCCCGATAAAAATGGTACCTCACTTGTGGAACTTTCCTTCCCTTTGAAGCCTCTTTCGGCCTCCCCCACGTGATCGGAAGAGAAATGCAAAGCATTTCTCTTCCGATCGCGCTGAAAGCTGAGCTTCCAGCACGATGGGAGGAGGCCCTGTGACAAACAGCGCGCGATCACGCGCTGACGTCACAGGGGGGTTGGGGGGGTGGAAGGGGAAGGGCTTCCCCTTCCATCCTGGGCACAGAAGGGGTTATAGACATGATGAAGAAAATATTTCAAGCATAATTCTTTGAAGACTTTTACTGCTTGATATATCAGATTAGCAAACTGTTGCACTATGGTGGTCAAAATGAAAAAGAAGATTCTGAACACTTCTTAATGGACACATGCAAATAAGTATACAGAAGAACAGGCAAAAGATTTAGGGCCAGATGTTGCAAAGGGTTTTTCCCATTCTGTGTCATTGGAAAAATGTGTTCGTACATATGGCCCTTATTGCTTAATTTAGTGGGTTTAGGGGACCAGCACAGACCATTGATACCTTGTTGTATGAAAAAGGCCGCTTTATTGAAACAGGTGCACATCACATAATTTACCTCGACTCACGCCTTACAAAACTAAAACCTCACTATACACTTGATTAACTAGTTCCTCTTCTCCACCCTCCCCTACAAAAGTCCCTCCCTCCAGAACCTAAACTGCAAAGCTCAAAAAGAGGGTAAAGTCCCACTCAAAAAGTTCTTGAGGTTTTCAAATTATAAATTTATTTCATTGTTATTCAGGCGTTTTGGTTCCAAAGGTTCAAAGGGTCACTTGTTTTCGAAACAAAGGCAAAATCCAAAGTAATAACAAGAAGGAGAATCAGCCAACACGTGTTTCGCCCCCTCTGGCTATATAAGCCGGGGCTTTCTCAAGGCGTAAACATTTTGGCAAGCATTTACAGTTTGGATACTGAGTTAATTATATTCTTAAAGATGCATGAAAGTCGGAAACGCCGCATATAAGCGGCAAAGAGCCATGAGAACCCCCTTGAAAAAACTCAACTGCATCATATGACAAATCCTTGTGTTCTATTCTGCCTACCTTGTTCCTCCTACAAAAAGTCCTCATCTCCTTATTAATCTTCCACCTAGTGTTGTGCATGGTGGCTGGTTTGACGGCTCCCCTTCACTCTCTGCGTGGGACAAACTCTGTCTAAATTATATGTGTCCTTGACCACTGTTTTTGAATTTCTAAAATGTCATCCTTCATTTCCCACATAAATGCTACCCCCTTTTCACCCACTATATCATTCTCTCCCAACTGTTTTGGCAACAGATCAGGATATTGTCCGTTTAAACACTGGAGGAGTTCCCTCCATCTCATGCCCCCTTTCCCATGCCATTGAAAATTAAGTAACGCTAGGTGAAATCCCAGGTTTGCACCATGGTTACTACCTTTCGTCTGTCTTTCTGATCGCTTAACAAATGAATGGCCCACGATCTAAACCAAAAGATCTGGTACGTCTGGGCCTGGCAAAGCACCTGAAAAACAAAAAATAAATGTAAGCCAACCTTCCTTACTGACAGTCCTCCTCTCTCCGAACATAACGCTGAAAGCAGTCAGATGTCCACCTCCCTAATCTCTTTATGCCCCCCGTTCCCCACTCCCTTCGCACTGCTTCTTTTGCAACCCCAATACTAAAGGAATGCGTGCTGTAGCATGTTGCCTCAACCCCAATACACTACAACACCTTCCCTAAAATAGATAACATCTGATAACCCGTTACTTCACTGCTGTCCTCCTTGCCCTGAGCGGGCCTACCCACCTTATTAGGCACACTGCTACTGCCGGGTAAGAGTGCAATACAACCTCCCTTCCCTTTCCCCTCTGGTCTGTCTTTGACGTGGGCAACCGATACCCTCACAACCCTTTTGCTCCAAAACACTTCCTCCCATCTTATGCCTTTGTTCTTATTGGCCAACAATTCTGACACACGAAACACACCAAAGAACATCCACACCATCAATGTGGAGAATAAAATCATTTAATCTGTGATAGTCACCAGATCCTCGGGGTCTGCGCACGTTCCCAACACGTCCACCACAAGACAGCTCCAATACTCTGATTAAAATGCCACAGAGTCTAAGAGAGTCCAAGTGGGTAAAAGGGGATTAGGTAGGGAACAGCTGGGAAGGAGACCTGTAGGAAGCAAAAGGTTAAAACAAACAATATCAAGATTATATCATATTTATCATTACTAGACTATGACTCTAAGCATTGTCATACTGGAAACATGGTCAACTTAAGCATGGACTAAAATAACTAGGCCTCAAAATGTCCAGTACATGTGAAGGAATCAAGGAGGATTAATACAACTTTCCAATGAACCTCTCAATGAAATGTTACACATGGATTAGAAAACATTAGAACCTTTCTGAATTACGTTTTCAAATTCAAGCATAGTCTTTTGCATAAGGACAAGAAAATAATCTGAATGATTTTCATAACACCATAGGAATTGTACTTAAGGGACGAATTATACACATACAATTTAACATCTAGAATTCTAGCACTTTAGTGTTCTTAAAATGCAGGAACATGAATTGCGCACATTGCGGATTTCCACAAGAGTTTGTAAATGCCATGAAATTGTTGCGCGTCTTGCCGATTCGAAGGCCACCAAGTGAATGCCATGAAATGGTAGTGCACAATGAACATCATGAATTAAGCACAAGAAATGAATCACGCGTCTTGCCGATTCGAATACCACCATGTAAATGCACGAAATGGTAGCACACCAGAAGTATCATGAGTTCAGCACAAGAAATGAATCGCGCGTCTTGCCGATTCGAATGTCAACACGTAAAAGCCATGAAATGGTAGCGCACAATGAATAACATGAATTAAGCACAAGAAATGAATCACGCATCTCACCGATTCGAATGCCACCATATGAATGCCATGAAACGGTAGCGCATAATGAATAACATGATTTAAATGAATTAAGCACAAGAAATTAATCGAGCGTCTTGCCAATTCGAATGCCACCGTGTGAATGCCATCAAATGGTAGCGCACAATGAATAACATGAATTATGTACAAGAAATTATTCGCGCGTCTTGCCAATTCGAATGCCACCATGTGAATGCCATGAAATGGTAGCGCACAATGAATATCAAGAGTTGCACACAAGCAAAGAATTGCGCGTCTTGCCGATTCGAGTGTCAGCATAGAAATGCCATGAAACCCCAAGCGCACATTCACACGCACAAGAGCCAAATTGAATTAGCATGCAAATTAGGCCCAAGAACTCGAAGACTTTCGAGAGCGGGACCGGGGGCCCAGCCCGACCTCCATCTTACCGCCCTAATCAAGAATCACCAACAAAGTGAAAGGGCAAGGCCTGGAAGATCAAAGTAGGCCGCCGGAACAGGAGCTCAGGAAGTTGCTGCTGCTCTGCACCGGGACCTCTGAATAGTGAGCACGTGGAGCTGGGCTGGCTCCCTTATATAGAGTCTTGGCCCAGCCCACAAAACACACCCAGGCATGCTGCAGGGAAAGCTTCTAGAAGGCCCTGGAAGGGACCACACCCTGACACACTCTGAAAGCCTGCAGCAATACATTGCAAATGAACAGTATTTAAAGGCACCTTGAACATAAGTCTTCAGGATTAAACTCTGCAATGCAAAAGGTTAAGCAACAGCATATCAGCACAATGCATAAATTACATTATCTTGAAAGTGCTGGACTTTTGCATTCTAGTCGCCCGTAGAGCGCGCACTGCCCTGATGTTGACATCATCCTCATAATGACACGTCGTAGGCAAACCTCTCAGTACTGCACAAAATAACTCCCATGTCAATGGTTTTCATCTAGGACCTCAGTACCTCTGTTCCTGAGCCCACCCCTCCAATATGTGCGCTTCGAGCTCACCTGCTCATAGGGGGTATCCCCAAAGTAACTTGCCCATGAATGCCAGCCAGTTTCCCAGCAATGGTCACCCGAAACTGACCCTTCTCAATTAATGTGAAGATAAACTAAACTACATCCTCTGCTCTGTCCCACACCCCCCTTCATTGAGCCTCACTCTCCAAGGACTCCTGCCAAGCCTGACTGTACCCTTGTCTTGTCGACCCCACAAAGGAATCTAAGATCAGTTGAAGCATCCTCTGTCTCTGGCCATCCACAGCTCGAGTGGCATCCTGTTCCTGACCTTCTCTGTGGCTGTGTTCAACCCACGGAACCTTTCCCACTGTGTACGAGACAAAGCTTCTGCAATGTCATTGTCCACACCTGTTACGTGCCGTGCCCTAAATGTAATGTCATGGTTCAGGCATTGCCATAAAAAACTCCTCAATAGTTTCAATACCTGAAGATGCCTGGCAGATTGTCTATTAACTATCTGTACCACTGCCATGTTGTCAATATGAAACAGCATCCTCTTATGTGCTAGTTGATGTCCCCTCAATGTCCCCACCACTACCAAAGGAAAGAATCTTAGAAAGGCAATAGTCCCCCCCCCTTGCTTCTGTGCCCTGGGACACTCTTCTGCACACCATTGACCTTGCCAATAGAGTCCCAAACTTGTCCCCCCAGCCTCATTCCAGTACACTTGCGCATCCCAAGAGTCCTCCATGGTGAAGCCACAAAGCCTTGCCCAACAATGCCAACCCCAGCCTCCTGCAAAATGTCCTTTCAGCTCTGACCACTGGACGCACAAAATTGAGATGCCCTAGTAGTACTTGGACTTCTTTAACTGTCACCTTGTCTTTGCTTAACATGGAGTTCAGTAGCAACTGCATTGTCAGTTTTTTTTCCAACGGTAAACAAGCTTCCGTGGCCTCAGAATCAATCTCAATGCCCAGGAAGGACAGCACCGTGTTAGGTCCTACTCTCTTCTCTGGTGCTAATGGGACTTCCAGATCCCCCATGATGTCTTGGAAGTTAGCCAACATGTCTTTACATTCGGTTGTCCCTTTCTTCCCCACAAAGAAAAAGTCAACCAGATAGTGCGTCACCTGTGTCTGCCCATGTAAAGGCCCACTGTAAGAATGTGCTAAAATGCTCAAACAAAGCACAAGACATAGAGCATCTCATCGAAAGAGCCTTATCCACATACCACTGACCGTTAAATTGTATACTGAGCACCTGAAAATCTTCTGAATGCACTGACAAGAGTTGAAAGGCAGACTCAGTGTCACTTTTTGCCATCAAGGCACCCCTTCCCACATTCTCCACCATAGTCAATGCTACGTCAACCGAAGAATAGTTAACCAACGATAACTCTTCCGCAATATAGTCAATGACTGACTAAGAGAAGTGTTGAATCAGGTGGAACTTGCCTTTCTCTTTTTTAGGTACCAACCCTATAGGGAATACTATCAAGTCTAGAATGGGCCAATCATCAAATGGGCCCGCCATCCGACCTTCCCTGACCTCCTTCATTAGTTTTTCCCATACAACCTCCTTCAAAGGTTCTACTGATTTCAAATTATTAGCCCTCCTATTTGTCCTGGGCCCCTCATATCCCAAAGTGAAAACCCCACACAAACCCCTCTTCCAAAATTCTACTGTCCTCAGTCCTGTCATAGTGAGCTAGCCAGGCCCTCAATTTGTCCAATTTAATGGGCATTAGCACTTTTTCCCGCAGTCCCCCTCAATTTCCTCAGAAGCCCGATGCATGGCTGAACCCTGTGCTGGTGCCCAGTCTCCCATGGCTGTGCATGGGTGTCCCCCTGTACCATAGCAGTGCACCAAGGCATGTCTACCTATGCACTTAGCGCATTTGTGCCAAAACTTGCAGTATTCCCTTGTGCTGAGACCTTTATTAAAGTCCCAACAGGCCCCCTCTTGTCCAGACTGAGCTATTCCCCACCCCTCCCCGAGTGGGGTGCTCCTGAAAGGGCTGATATACAATGGGCAACCTGCTGGCCGTGAGAATGGTCTTTCCGAACTTGGCTAGACCCATTGTGTGGTGCCACAAGTCCGAGTCATCCTCCCCCTATTGTATTTTTCTTTTGCCCTCAATTACCTGTGGATAAGTTTCAACATCTCCACATACTCCAGTTTCAAATTTTTTCTTTTGTTGCCCGCATGAGATGTGGCTCTAATGGCTTTCATACCCCCATATATGGCAGCTTTTTCACCTTAAGCTCTTTGCTTTGCTACATTGAGGCACTGGCAGTTCACTTTTTTGTTCCTGCCATCCATTGCTCTGTGCCACCTGCCTGTCCGTTTTTTTTGTGTTGTTTCCCACAGCTCTTTGCCCTTCACCTTTGTCTCTTTCATTGTTGGTCCTTCGGCTGCTTTGTCTTCCTGCCCTTTGACCTCTTTTACTGTCTTCTGATTTCCCTGAGCTTCCATGACTCCCCGTGTCTGTCACATACTTCCCACTATGCAACTTCAATTTTCCTTCATGCCACTCTGTTGTATCCACCCCGACTGAAGCCATGACCGCCTTTTTGTGCGCCTCCACACCGGCCTTCCCTGGTATCAGAATCGGTGCCCGTACTGGAGCACTCCTCTTCGCCATCTGGTTCCCTCTAACATTCTGTTTGCGCTCCTGTGTTGATACCTCTGTCACCTGCCAATCCTGCAACATAGGATCTGAAAAACAATGAGAGTAGCACCCCTCACCCTTTTCCTCCCTTGCCCACCATTCATCTTGCTCCTCTTCCTGTCCTTTACCCTCAACCAATTCTTCCTCCTCTAGACTATCTTACTCATAGTCTAAAATGACACTTTCTCCTACATTCTCATATGCTGTTACTGTGGCAGTGTGTGCCTCCTGCCACTGCAGCTGTAGGTACAACACACCTCCCGTGCTGCCAGTTTCCTGATGGGACCATAACGTGCCCTCTTTCCCTGTCCCCTGACACCTGTCAGGGCCCAACGTGGTAACCTTGCCAGGAGCTGTACCGTGCTCCCTGGCCTGGTGCACTACCAAGGTCGTGCTAGGCCTTCCTGTGGCAGCGATATTGATGTCCATCAACAGTGACCAGCTGGCAATCCGGGGCCATACCTTCCTTTCCTCTCTGCATCTTGGGACCGTACCGGGTGCCCCAGAGTCTCTCTTGTTGTTGCAGTCCGGTATCTGAAAAACAAGGGTCAGATTTGATATACTGGCTGTCAAGTTGCACCGTATAGGGTGTGCCTCTTCCTTTAGTCCCTCCCTGTGTATGATCCTACTTATCCCATCGGTTCTCCCCTCCAAACTATTGTCCCACACCTTTTTTGTCCCCAGTCCACTGTATTCCTCTGATCTCACAACAAAGTCAGTTCTACTACACTGGTTCCGCCTATCCTCTCCCCCCTCCTCATCACTCCACTCCAAATCCTGTAGGTATCCCTTCTTCCCACTGCCAGAATGCCTAGTCCAGGGCATTTGTAATATGTTAGTGGCCAGGTGCTCCGTTGCTCCCCCAGGCACTTTATATAAGCATCCTTCCCACTGCAACATGCTATCCCCTCCCCAGTCTGCTATCTCCTCTATATCACTCATCCCTTGTACCTATATCCATCCTTTTCCTTGCTAAGGCAAACCACCCTACCTTCTCACCTCCCCTGACCACCCTCCTGGATACCCCTACCGTCACCCTACCTCTGGGGCCACGGCCCTCCTGCCCCCGTTGTGCACGCACTCTATTTTAGCGAGCAGCATGCTGTCGGTGCTGCCTTTTGGTGCTCTTTTTTCGCTGAGAGCCATCCTGGCTGTACTGATATCACTTGGCTCTGCCCCCAAAAGCCTCCTGTCGCTCGCCCACTCCTCCACTAGGCCCAGAGAGGCCCAGCGTATAAAAAACAGTGCTCCCGGTGGCCCTCCACCCTGCTTCATTGCCCTCATCGCCGTGGCCGCTCTATGAGCAGGCGGGCAGCCTCGGGCACTTAACTCCCTCCCCAGAGCATGAGGGTGGCACAGCGGTGTACATGCCTGCACTGTTGCACTATCCCCGCAGACAGCCTCCTCGTTGGGTAGCCAGCGTCACCGACGCCTCTGACCACCGAACATTATCCTAAAATGATGGCTGGCACCTTAAAATGGCCACCTATATACTATCCAGCCCAACCATAGCCCAAATCAAGCCCAATGTGCAGCCCTGGGCTGCTCCATTCCCAAAACTAACCTGGGGGGAGACCTCTTGGTGGTCACCTGCCCCCAACTCCCCCTTATAACGTTTCCAGAACAAGAAAGAAATATATATTCATGCCTTATAACGTGTTTAAATGATAGATTTGATCCCCAAAGAAATTTGGATTTTGAAAGATGTACATGTCAAAAGTAAGAAAAGTCCATTGATGAATTTCTGACTGGATTAAGAAAATTATTGATGTTCTGTGAATTTGAGAAACTTAACAATGAGGAAGCAATCAGATTAAGAATAATTGAATGATGTAACTCACTACAATTTAGGTCAAATTTGTTAGAGAAAACACATGATTTACAGATGATTCTGTGAAAAGCCCAAAGTGATGCACAAGCTAAAAAGCATGTTGTAAACATGGAAAAAGGAGGAATAAAAACAATGCAACAAGTTTGACAGATGTTTAAAAAAAAGAAAAACCGAATAAAGTTGAATCTCGACAAATGTTGTGGATCACAGTTTCCACATATGAATAAGTTTCCGGCTTTAGGGTAACAATGTAAAGAATGTGAAAAGCCACATCTATTTGCAAGTGTATGCAAACTTAAGTGTGATAAAAAAGAGAATGTTGAAGTTTGGAACAGAATAATAAAAAAAAATGCAGAGCATGTCAGGCAAATTAAAAGATTGTATTATGACTATACAGAGGAAGTTGGCTCAGAGACTATACATGATGCATGATGAAAACAATTTTAATCAAGTTTGCCTGATACGAATAGACACCATTGAGAAAAAAAAAGGCCCTCATTACAACATTGGCGGTCAATTCCGCTTACCGCCGTGCAGAAGACCGCCAACACACCGCCGCGGCCGAGTAATTTCGCCACAGCTATTACAACCCACTGCTCAGAAACCTCCAAAATCTAGACACCCACACAAGTCTGCCATACCAAAGGTTAGTGATAAACTGGCGATAACAAAACCGCCACCGTCACGCCAACAGGAATACACCCACACTATCACGACCCACGAATCCACACGGCGGTCTTTCAACCGCGGTAAACCATTGGCGGTACACACCGCCGCTCTCAAAATACACACACTCTTGCAAAACACTACCACATTGGACAAATCAAAATACATACACCTGATACACATACACACACCACTCCCACACACCCAATACAATATAAAACACACACCCATATTACCCACAAACCCTTACTACCAAAAAGTTTGACGAAGGCTAGAGAGACAGCAAAGCAAAGACAACACCAGCATACAGAGGCACACAACACCATCACACATACATATCCACGCACAAAACACCACACACCCCTAAACATCACCCCACACATCACAATACACACCACCTCACACATCACCCACACCACCCCATGGCACCGCAAAGACACCCCAGGTTTTCTGAGGAGGAGCTCAGGGTCATGGTGGAGGAAATCATCCGGGTAGAGCCACAGCTATTCGGATCACAGGTGCAGCACACCACCATAGCTAGGAAGATGGAGCTATGGCCCAGAATCGTGGACAGGGTCAACGCAGTGGGACAGCACCCAAGAACATGGGATGACATCAGGAAGAGGTGGAACGACCTACGGGGGAAGGTGCGTTCCGTGGTCTCAAGACACCACCTTGCGGTTCAGAGGACTGGCGGCGGACCCCCACCTCCTCCCCCAGAACTAACAACATGGGAGGAGCAGGTCTTGGCTATACTGCATCCTGAGGGCCTCGCAGGAGTAGCTGGAGGAATGGACTCTGGTAAGGCAAAGCTTCAACTACTTCATCCCCCACCCTACCTGCATGCTATCACGTACCCCGACCCTCGCCCTCACCCCCATCACTCCAACTCCTCAAGTATGTCCCACTAGCACAAACCACACATCCCAACACCAAGCCCTGCATGCAACAACAAAGCATGGACACCCATCACCAATGCATGGCCACTGCGCATACCCACACAGACCCCTAAACATTTATCACACAAGCTCCTACATAGGAATGGAAGCACTGGGGTACAGGGTCACCTACCCATTGCACACCATGGCACACACAGATACTAAAACTATGCCTTTATATCCCTGCAGGACCCCTACCCAACGTCACCAGACAGGAGGTTCCAGACATGTCCACTCCCCCCCCAGAAGAGGCCTACAGTGAAGACAGCAGCTCTGTCCAACTGGATCTAGATGACCAGCCCGGCCCATCGAGGACCTCGGGACAGTTGGTTCCCTTCACATTGGCACAGGCCACCACAGAGCCTCCCCCCTCAGGTAACACCAGCACAGCACCCACCCAGCGGGCCCATACCTCTGTCTCCAGGACACATCAAGCAGCAGTGTGCTGACCACTACAGGGAACCCAGGCTAACCCACCACCCCAAGAACAGCAGGGACCTGGGGGCAGTGGTAGTGGGCACATTGTTCAGGGGATAGAGGCCCAGGAACACAGGGGAACTGGGAGGGCTGCTGTGCCACAGGGGGAGGACAGGCCCAGGGAACCCACTCTCCACGAGGCACTCTCCAACATCATGGGAGCCTACCATCACTCCTAGGAGACGATGGCAACGGTACTGGCCAAGTTTCAGGAGACCTAGCGGCTGCAGGAGGAACAGTATTTGGGGTTCAGGGAGGAACTCACATCCATCAATTCCACCCTGGGCACCATTGTAGGGGTGCTGAAGGACCTCATGAACACCAGGAGTGACACTGTGGCACAACAAGGGGCCCCTGACACTAGCCTAGACGTTGAACTGCCCACCACCTCCGCCAGCGCTAGTGGACAGGAGGCACCGCCACAGGACTATGACACCAGCACCCCACCCCCTGCAGATGGAGAACCACCCCGCAAGCGGTCCCTGAGATCTAGGACAAAAACAGAGAACAATGCCAAGACCCCCACCAAGAAATGAGACCACCTTGATTGTCATCCTTCTGTCCCACTTTGTCACCCTGTACATCCTTAAACTGCCCTAACTCCACTTCCTATGCACCTTTGGACAATGCACCTGTGAGACTAATAGACTGGACTCTGCCATGGACATTCCTCCACCCTCATCCCTGACCATTTTACCCCCCCCCCCATCCACTAATTTGCACTTAAATAAACACCCTTGAATCACAAAACAATCTGGAGTCAGTCTGTGATTTCACAAATGTGTATTAGCTATAACTACAGAAAATACCAATGCCCATTGTATTATCAACATACCTATGTCACACAGCTCTAGTCCATGAGGTTACATAGCAGAGGTCATACAGTGGGATCCACATCTGTGAAATCGAAAAGCAAAGTGACAAATCAGGGTCCATACATTGGGTGAAAGTGACAGACAGATGAGATGTAGAACAATTGTATCAGATGTAGGAGGCAGTGATGTCTTCTTACCTGTGTCTCACTGGAAGTATTGATGGATCACAGTGTTTCTGTTGTCTATGTCCTCTTCTTCTGCCTCCTCTTCGTCACTGTCCACAGGCTCCACAGCTGCCACAACACCTCCATCTGGACCATCCTCCTGCAGAAAAGGCACCTGTCATCGCAAAGCCAAGTTGTGCAGCATACAGTAGGCCACGATGATCTGGCACTCCTTCTTTGGTGAGTAGTAGAGGGAACCACCTGTCATATGGATGCACCGGAACCTGGCCTTCAGGAGGCCGGAGGTCCTCTCTATAACCCTCCTTGTTCACCCATGTGCCTCATTGTAGCGTTCCTTTGCCCTTGTCCTGGGATTCCTCACTGGGGTCAGTAACCATGACAGGTTGGGGTAGCCAGAGTCACCTGCAAATGTCGAGGGACAACTATTAGACACACACTAACCCTTAGGGACAACCCCAGACCCAGACAACTATTCACATGGCATAGTGTCCTTGTCCTCACCTAATAGCCACACACGGTGCCTCTGGAGTTGGCCCATCACATAAGGGATGCTGCTATTCCTTAGAATGTAAGCGTCATGCACTGAGCCAGGAAACTTGGCGTTCACATGGGAGATGTACTGGTCGGCCAAACACACCATCTGCACATTCATGGAATGGTAACTCTTCCGGTTTCTGTACACCTGTTCACTCCTGCGGGAGGGGGACCAAGGCCAAATGTGTCCCATCAATCAATCAATCAATGAAGGATTTATAGAGCGCACTAATCACCCGTTAGGGTCTCAAGGCGCTGGGGGGGGAGCTACTGGTCATAGAGCCATGTCTTGAGGCATTTCCTGAATGTCAAGAGGTCTTGGGTCTGGCGCAGGTGGAGCGGTAGGGAGTTCCAGGTTTTGGCGGCTAGGTGAGAGAAGGATCATCCTCTGGCAGTGGTGCGGCGGATGTGGGGGATGGAGGCGAGGGCTAGGCTGGTGGAGCGAAGATTGCGGGTGGGGGTGTGGAAGGTGAGTCTGTCGTTGAGGTAGGCTGGGCCTGTGTCGTGGAAGGCCTTGTGTGCATGGATGAGGAGTTTGAAGGTGATCCTCTTTGATACTGGTAGCCAGTGAAGGTCTCTGAGGTGGGGGGAAATGTGGTTGCGGGATGGGATGTCCAGAATTAGGGGGGCCGATGCGTTCTGGATTCTGTGCAGCTTTGTTAGGAGTTTGGTTGTTATTCCTGCACATAGGGCGTTTCCGTAGTCCAATCGGGCGTGGGTGACAGTTTTCCTGGTTTCGACGGGAATCCACTTGATTTTGCAGAGCGTGGAGTCCAAGATGAAGCCTAGGTTGCGTGCGTGGGTGGTGGGTGAGGGCGCAGTTCCTAGGGAGGTGGGCCACCAGGAGTCATTCCAAGCTGAGGGGTTGGTGCCAAAGATGAGGATTTCTGTCTTGTCTGTGTTTAACTTGGGGTGGCTTGATTCCATCCAGCTGCCAATGGCGTGAAGTCCGTTGTGGAGGTTGTTCTTTGCAGTTGTGGGGTCTTTCTTGAGGGAGAGGATGAGCTGAGTGTCGTCTGCGTGGGAAACTATGTTGATGTGGTGGGTTTGTGCGATGTTGGCGAGGGGGGCAATGTAAACGTTGAAGAGCGTGGGGCTGAGCGAGGATCCTTAGGGAACGCCACAGATGATTCTGGAGGCTTCTGACAGGAATGGTGGGAGGCGGACTCTCTGGGTTCTGCCTGAGAGAAATGACGAGATCAGACGAGATCCAATCCAATGGCACCTATGATGTTGGGGATATGTCCCAGGGCATAGAAGTCACCATTCACTGTAGGTAAATCCTCCACCTGAAGGAAAACGATGTAGCTGTGCATGTGTTTCAGCAGGGCAGACAATACTCTGGACAAAACGTTGGAGAACATAGGCTGGGGCATCCCTGATGCTATGGCCACTGTAGTTTGAAAAGAACCACTTGCCAGGAAATGGAGTACTGACAGGACCTGCACTAGAGGGGGGATCCCTGCGGGATGGCGGATTGCTGACATCAGGTCTGGCTCCAACTGGGCACACAGTTCATGGATTGTGGCACGATCAAGTTTTTAGGTGACAATTACATGTCGGTCTTCCATTGTCGACAGGTCCACCAGTGGTCTGTACACCGGAGGATGCCGCCATCTCCTCACCTGCCCCAGCGGACGTGCCCTATGGACGAAAACAGCGAGCAGAGAGTCAGCCAACACGGAGGTATTAAAGAAAAATAGTTATTGCACACATTTGTCAATCTGCTATGTGCCTGTCTTAGTGTGTATGCATGGCCTAGATAGGTGTGACGCATTTACAATTAATGCCATGTGGCCCCCTGAAATGGCGACTGCCTGACCTGTAATGTGGGACAAGGGGATATGAGGTAACTGCGCTGGCGTTGTACACCGTCGCGGTAGGCGGTCGAAGACCGCAGCGCAATCCTGCAACCCTATGGGTCCCAGGAGCCAATGACGATGTACGCCGGCGGTGACAGTACGCACCGCCACGGACGTGACCGCCACTTTTCTCTCTGTTCACTCACTTGATACCTGATCTTTGACAGGAGAGGACCTATACTGCAAGTGCTGCTGTGACCTCAGTCTGCAAGCGACAATGGCTCAAGTGTCTGGGAAAGGGCCCCTGCCTTCACATCGGAGGAGTTAGAGAAACTAGTGGATGGGGTCCTCCCCCAGTACACGCTACTCTACAGTCCTCCAGACAAACAGGTGAGTACACTGTGAGCATGCTGGATGGGCAATGGCTGTTTGGAGTGGTGTGGATGGGAGATTGGGGGTGGGGGAATGAGGCGTGCATGAAATGACGGTAAGTGGATGTGCGTCAGGGCAAGGGTAGGAACGTGGGCTAATGACTGTGACGGTCCGGACGGTTATATTTTCTCCTTTTCCCCTGTACTATTCCTGTAGGTCAGCGCCCACCAGAAGAAAGATATTTGGCGTGCCATCCCCAAGGAAGTCCGGACCCTGGTGCTCCACCACAGATGGAGCACCCACTGCCGGAAAAGATAGGAGGACATTCGCCGCTGGAGCAAGAAGACGGTGGAGGCCCAGCTGGGGATGGCCTCCCAACGTGGGAGTGGTACCCGTCGCACCATGACCCCCAAGATGTTCCGGATCCTGACGGTGGCGTATCCGGAGTTGGATGGGTGCTTGAGGGCATCACAGCAGTCACAAGGGGGTGAGTACAGTCACATTCATCTGATTCAGCGCGCATTGGAAGTGTCTGGGTGGGGGAGGTGGGCAGTGGGTACCCCGAGGCCAGGGTGAGTTTTGTAGGCAAGTTCCCTTCGTAAGGCAGGCTATGTGGCACCCCACCAGTGTTAAGAACCATCTTCCCCTAGTCAGGCTCTTGTGACTTCCATGTGTGCAGCAATCGGGCATAGGCCTTGTACCCCATGTCCCTGTGATGAATTAGGGAACTTTAAGTGCATGGTGTAGTACAGAGGGCTGCTGTGTCTGCAGTGTCCACCAACGGTAGCGGTATTGCATGTACTGAACATGTCTGTCTACTTTCTTTCCCCCCACTTTTTGTGGTCTCCCTGTTCTTGTTTGCATTAGCATCATCAGGCGTAGGAGCAGTGCCACTGGAGCAGGAGGGAGCTGCATCCCACATGGCCCTGGAGGGCAAGACTACGGACTCCGAATTCACCAGTGGGACGGAGGGCGAGGGGAGCTCCACGGCGGGAACAGGAGCTGAGACCAGCGACACCGACTCCTCCTCTGATGGGATCTCCCTTGCGGTGACGGGCCCCTCTGTGCCCACCGCATCTACAGGTACAGCCGCCACCCCCCCCTACCAGCACCTCCCTCCCAGCAGCCCCTCAGCGTGTGTCCCGTGGCTGCTCACCCAGGAGCCCTGCTGCCCTCAGTGAGGAGGCCATTGACCTCCTCAGATCCCTCACTGTTGGGCAGTCTACCATTCTGAATGCCATCCAGGGTGTAGATAGGCAGTTGCAACAGATGAATGCATACCTGGAGGGCATTCATTCTGGTCATGCAGCCCAACAGCGAGCTTTTCAGACTCTGGCCTCAGCACTGATGGCAGCCATTGTCCCTGTGTCCAGCCTCCCCCCTCCAACTTCCTCCACCCAGACCCAATCCCCAGTACCTCAGCCTATCCCAAGCACACCATCAGACCAGCATGCACACACCTCAACACACAAGGGTAGCTCTGGCAAACATAAGCACCACACATCCCACAGGCACTCACACAAGCATCATACCCATGCAGACATATCAACAGCCACTGCCTCCACTGTGTCCCCCTCCTCCTCGTCTCCCTCCTCCCTCCCTGTCACGTCTCCACTCACACCTGCATGCACTACATCTTCAGCCACTACGTCCATCACCAGCACGCCCATCACCACTCACCGCTCACGTGCACTCACCAACCCCCACTACCATTCACACATCCCCTGTGTCCTCTCCCAGTGTGTCTGTGAGCCCACCTCCCAAACTACACAAATGCAGTCACACACCCACCCAACAGCCATCCACCTCACGACAGCCTCCAGCCCATGCACCTTCACCCAAAGTCAGCAAAGAACACCTCCTACAACCACTACCTCTTCCTCCACTCCCAAACCCCCTCCATCTACCCATCCCAGTGTGTCTAAAAAACTTTTCTGTCAAACCATGACCTCTTCCCTTCACCTCCCCCACCCCTTCCGTCCCCTAGGGCCCGCCTTTCCGGGTCCCAACCCAGCACCTCAGCCACCACATCACTGGGAACAGTGGTGCCAGCAGTAACCGGCTTCTGGAGTGCGCCAAGCAGCAGGGCAGCCATTGTGCCAAGGAGCAAGGCCAAGGACAGTCCTCCACCTCAGAAACATAAGAAGTTGGCCACAGCCCGGAGGGAGAAGGGCAAAACACCTGCCACCAAGGGCTCTCCCAGGACTACAGTTGGGAGTGGCAAGACAGCTGCGCCACCATCCAAGGTGGGGAAGGGGCAGAGAAAGAAAGGGAAGTTGCCGCCAACCTGCATGGTGGACAAGACCGCCACCGGCACCGCCACATGCACCACCGCCACCACGGCCACCGCCACTCAGGACTCCGCCGCCAGCAGCACGCTCACTGAGCCCCCCACCAGCACCGCTGCCCAGGACACCGCCGCCAGCAGCACGTTCACTGAGCCACCCACCAGCACCGCTGCCCAGGACACCGCCGCCAGCAGCACGCTCACTGAGCCACCCACCAGCACCGCTGCCCAATGAGCGCTGCAAGCACCGCTGCTACTGAGTCCGCTGCAAGCACCACCAGCGGCCACGCCACATCATGTGCAGTGGCACCACTGCAGACATGGCTGCCATCCCCAGTGGTCAGTCGTACAAGGCTGGTGGTCAGTTCCAGGGCCCTGGACAGCTTCCATGTAGGCCCACCGTCAGTGGAGTGTCACATCCACTACCTCAGTCCTTGGCAGGATGAAGGACTCTGGGCACAAAGCCCCCTCCAGAACCAGTGGAGAAAGGCATCCACTACCTCAGTCCTTGGCAGGATGAAGGACTCTGGGCACAAAGCCCCCTCCAGCACCAGTGGAGAAAGGCATCCACTACCTCAGTCCTTTGCAGGATGAAGCACTCTGGGCACAAAGCTCCCTCCAGAACCAGTGGAGAAAGGCATCCACTACCTCAGTCCTTGGCAGGATGAAGCACTCTGGGCACAAAGCCCCCTCCAGAACCAGTGGAGAAAGGCATCCACTACCTCAGTCTTTGGCAGGATGAAGCACTCTGGGCACAAAGCCCCCTCCAGAACCAGTGGAGAAAGGCATCCACTACCTCTTTCATTGGCAGGATGAAGCACTTTGGGCAGAAAGCCCCCTCCAGAACCTGTGGAGAAAGGCATCCACTACCTTTGTCCTTGGCAGGATGAAGCACTCTGGGCACAAAGCCCCCTCCAGAACAAGAGGAAATTGTTATCCACTTGAGAAACTGTGGCTTTGCACTCCCCAGGATAAAGCAGTGGGCAAACCACCCACTGGAGAGACTTGTGAGACTGTGGCTTTGCACTCCCCAGGATAAAGCAGTGGGCAAACCACCCACTGGAGAGACTTGTGAGACAGTGGCTTTGCACTCCCAGGATGAAGCAGTGGGCAAACCACCTACTGGAGAGACTTGTGAGACTGTGGCTTTGCACTCCCCAGGATGAAGCAGTGGGCAAACCACCCACTGGAGAAACTTGTGAGACTGTGGCTTTACACTCCACAAGATGAAGCAGTGGGCAAACCACCCACTGGAGAGACTTGTGAGACTGTGGCTTTGCACTCCCCAAGATAAAGCAGTGGGCATGGTGCCCCCTCATGGAGCTGGCGTCGTGCACTCATCCGGCTGAGGTGCCACCCCTTCCCTTCCCCCTGAGGTGCCTGTTTTATCTCGATCTGATGCCCCTGCAGTGTTCGCTCCGTTTTGATCGGGTATCTTGTGTGGGCCTTGCCCATGCATTTTGGGCCCAGTGGTCCACGGACTTTGTAGGTGCAGTACATGGACTTGAATTCTTGGTGTATATATTTGTTAATAGTGTATATATATTTTTGACTAATGGATTTTTATTTATTACAATCGTTCAACTCATTTCCTTTTGTCCTTGCGTTATTCCACAGGGGGTTGGGGGCGTAAATGTAATGTTTCAACATGTATTTGTGTGTGTGATGTAGTGGTTGAGGGTGGGGGTGGGGGTTTTGCGTGTTGCGTGTGTGTGTCACTCTCTTTTCCCTCCCCCCTCCCCTGTGTCGTAGCTGCAGTACTCACCGTGGTCGTCGCCGCCGGAGTTCGTGCTCCTGGTAGAGGAGCAGGAAGACAATGACAGGTAGAATTTGGAGTTCCGGCTCCATGGCGTCCTGGTTCCTCGTGGGGTGTGTAGAGGTGAGCGTTTTCCCTTCCAAGTCATGTTTCCGCCGTGTTTTTGTTCGCGGTGAATCTGCCCCGGAAAAGATGGCGGATTGGCCTCTCATAATGGTGTGGGCGGTACATTGTCTTCCGCCTGTCTGTTGGTGGTGACTGCCATGCTGTTTGTTTGTACCGCCGTGGCAGTCGGAGTGTTAAAGTGGCTGTCTATGTTGGCGGTTTCCGCCACGGTCGTGACTCCATTTTTTTTACCGCCGACCTGTTGGGGGTTTTACCGCCGCTTTAACACCGACCGCCAGGGTTGTAATTAGGGCTAAAGTCTGTTGACATAATGGTTGGTTATGCAAAGTGGGGAACCTGGGGATCACTGACTGTGAGAGTTTTCGGTTCTCATTGTCACTATTGAACACCTGTGCTCTCTCAGGAGCCCTGATGTATTGTTCCCCCTACACACATAGGGTTGAACATTTCCTCAACCCCCTGTTTTCAAATCCTCAGGGCATTCACACTGACTCACCAATTCCCCTGGTATGGTCAGTCCACCTGACAGTACCTTTCTCCTTCCATATCCCATCCACAAACAGCAACCAAAACCATGACATATCCTCAACTTTGAGGAAATGGTCCAAAATTAATATGTCAGCCTTGAACCTCAGGCTAAAGATCAGTGACCCAACCATGAGTCATGTATTGGAGACAGACTCAACAACCATTGACAACTAGGCCTGAGCATCAATTGATGCTGTATTACCTTTGACCCAAGTCATGCATTACACATGCTTACCCCACCGTCATGGTTTAGTGATATACTGCATGATGACAAAAGCAAGTGCAAGCACCTAGAAAGATTTTACAGGAAATATTAAGCTGAAAGTGATAAAATAGGTTGTAAACAAGTGCTGAAGAGCGATCACAAAAACGGCCGTACCTTGCAAGCTTCTTTTTTCTCGGACACAATTATTAAAGCTCAAAACAGCCTGAAAACACTCTCAAATGGTGAAAAGCCTATAATACCCTCCCCCAAGTATTTTTTTCTCACAACCCCAATGTGACCACCTGGGCTGTTTTGTTTATTAAAAAAAAGGAAGCTAGCATTCAAGACTCCATGACTTTGGCTGGCTCTTTTGATAGGGCTAGAAAGAGGGAAACGTTAGCAGATACTTTGATACCTCTTTCCACTGCCACCATCCCAGATAGCTCTCTGGATGGCTTAAGAGAAAGCATAACCTGGAAATTTGTAGGACACCAGCAGGAACTGGCTAAGGAAGAAGACCACAGGAGTCCCGTCCCCTACGTGGCATGCTGAGTAAATTTGAACCGCAGGGCTTTGGGACTTTCACAAAACTCTTAAATACCATAAGATCAGGCTCCACTAGATCCACTACCTCCCATGTTTCTGGGTGAGCTGGATCCACACGTTTTGGAACATCTAGCACAGAATCTGAACTCCTCTTTAAGGGAAGGGTATGTTCCCAAGGCATGAAACCATGCCATGGTCAGACCACTGCTGAAAATCCCAAACTTAGCACCAACTGGGCAAACTACAGACTAATTTGCCTTCTTCTAATACTTACTAAAATCTTAGCAAAACATATAAATAAGCTGTTTACAATGTTTTTGGATTCCAATGATCTTCTCTACCAGTCTCAATCAGGCTTTCGAGCTGAATGCAGTACAGATGCAGCTCTGCTGGGAGTGACAGAAGATCTTAAAGCTCAGATGGACAAATGCAACACTGCTGCTCTGATTGTATTGGAATTATGTGCCGTCTTTGAAACAGTTAGTCATAAGATATTGATGAAAAGATTCGAAGACATAGGTGTGCGGGGTACCACCTTGCAGTGTTATAAGTCTTTTCTGAAAAGGCTGCTGTTTTCAAGTCCACACAAAACAGGGCTGCACCCTGGTTGGGTTCTATGGTCCCAATAATGATGATATTGAGCCTCTTAGGAAACTGTTTTGTCAATTGTTGGATTTTTCAGACCCAGTGTTAATGGCAGGGGACTTTAACATAGTATTAGATAATATATTGGATAGATCAACAACAAGTAGATCAGTAATTAATTCAAAGTCTCAGCAGTTTTTGAAAAAGATGATGAAGGAAAGGGCATTGGAGGATTGGTGGAGAGATAGAGTGGGACCTCAACAGGCCTTTTCATATAATAATAAGTATAACCACGCATCACGTATTGATTACTTCTTGGTAGAACAGGTATGGCGTGGTGCGATAGTTAGTATTGAGTATCTCCCCCCGCACTTATCGGACCATGGAGCAGTGGTATTAAAAATGAATTTAGCGAGAGAGAGAGAGAGGTGACTCGGTGGACGTTGGATCGCTCCTTATTATTAGATGAAGAAGTCAGAACTAGGCTACTTGCAGAAACAGAGGAGTTTTTTTTAAGGTGAATATGAGTTCTGCCCCCTTTGATGTGGTTTGGGACACATAAAAGGCGGTGATACGAGGGATTCTTATCAATATTGCCAGTTATAAGAACAAGCGGTTTAGGGAGGAGTTAGAGCTCTTGGAGGAAGAAATGAAGGTTTGTAGGGAACGCTTAACGATGAGTATAGGTGAAGATGAGAAGCGGATAAGGCAGCAAAGATTGGATGTCTTGAAACTCCAAGTGGAAGCGCTCTTGCAAACAAGACTAATGCAGCAATGGGAGGCAAGTAAGTTGGCACATTTTGAAAATGGGGAAAACCCAGGGAAATTACTAGCCTGGAAAGTAAAAAGGGACCAAGTAAGAAATTTGATTAAGGAAATTGAGGTAGAGCAGGGGCAGAGGACTTCAGAGAGCGGGGAAATTAAGAGGGCTTTTGGACAATTCTTTTCTCAACTCCATACAGAAGAGACTGAGGTTACTGAGCAAGCGGTTCAAATTTGGCTGGGGGAAGATACTCTTCCCTGTTTATCTGTGGATCAGCAGCATTGGTTGAATAGGCCTATCTGCCTTGAGGGGAAGTAAAGGGGGTAAGGCCGCAGGTCCAGATGGTCTTCCGGGAGAATTGTATAAGGTCTTGGAGCAGGTTTTAATGCGCTTTTTGTTAAAGTTGTTTTCTGAGGTATTTGTGAATGACTCCCCTGTTCCGGCATCCTGGAATTAGGCAGTCATATCATTGATTTTGAAACCAGGCAAAAACCCGGCTAGGTGTGAGTCATATAGGCCCATCTCGCTGCTGAATGCAGATTATAAGCTGTTTTCAAAGGTTCTTTCAGTTAGGTTAAATTTGGTATTAAAGGACATAATTAACATGGGTCAGAAGGGGTGTATTAAGGGTAGGTATTTACATGAGCTCACCCACACCTTGATAGGGGCAATAGACCTGGCAACTACTCATAGGACCCCTTTGGGGGTTATAGCTTTAGATGCTATGAAGGCCTTTGACAGGGTCAACTGGAGTTATTTAGTTCAGATTTTGAATAGGTATGATATAGGGAACAATTTCTGTAAAGCCATTAAACGGATCTATTCTGACCCCTCTGCTAGAATCCTAATTAATGGGGAACTAACAAATAGCTTTAGGATATCGAGGGGAACTAGGCAGGGGTGTCCATTGTCCCCGCTCCTGTTTGATTTGTATATTGAACCCTTCGCCAGGAAAATAAGACAGTGCTCTGAAATAGTTGCTTTTAAATAGGAACAGTGGGAGAGGAAAGCTGAACTTTATGCAGACGATTTAATGGTATTTACCGCCAATTTATCAACTGCCCTCCCAGCATTACGAAGATTAGCGGAGGAGTTTGGTTTTGTTTCTGGCTATAAGGTCAACGCAGAGAAGTCGGAAATTATGGTATGGAATCAGGATTGGCAAGGGAAGGCTGAAATACGCTACTTGGGGTTATTAATTACACATAATATTGAGAAGTTAGTGGTGAAAAACCAAGAAGCATTGGTGGTAGAGTGCATTAATTTAATGAAGTGATGGGCCCACTTGCCACTGACAGTACTAGGAAGGGTAAACCTGGTTAAAATGTTTCTTATTCCTAAAATTAATTTTATTCAGAATGCCATTCGGTTATTAATGGGTGGCAGATATCTTAAGAAACTCCAACAGGCTATCACTTCTTTTATTTGGGCCTCTAAGGGTCCCAGGATTGCATGGAAAAAGCTGCGGAGGAGGAGAGAGAGGGGAGGTTTATCATTGCCCGATTTACAGCTATATGCCTGGGCCTACCAGTTGAGGAATTTGAGAATGTTATTTACTTTGTTGGATGATTCAGGTGTAGGCGCAATGTTTAAAGCAATGACATGTAACATTCAGGGGGCAGGAAAACAGTTTCTTTTTAAGTATGAAGACCCAAAATTGTTTAAGAAAATACGACTAAAAGTTCTGAGGGAGGCAGCTATGTGTTGGTATCAGGTGAAATCCATCATGAAGATTGATTACTATAATCAGCTAGCCCCTATTTGGGATTCCCCGGGCACTCCAGAATGTTTGAAAGATGCTTTGGCTAAACCGTTAAGAGATGTCGGTTTAGAGTGCTGGGGGGATCTCATACAGGATACGATGTTACTTTCTTGGGAAGAACTGAGCGCCATGACAGGTGGCACTCTGTCTAGGTTCAAATATTTCCAACTGACTTCCTGGGCACTGTCCACTCAACTGAGTCGTCAGGGGGAGAACCCTTTATTAAAAGATCTCTTTAACGGCTCCCCCAAGGGCCGCAAGATTGCAAGGTGGTATTGGGAGATTCTGGAGCAGATCGACGGAGAGTTTAAGTTGCCAGAGCAGCTGTGGCAAGGCATCATGACAAAAGAAACGGCGCAGCTGGGATGGCAAGAATCATTGAGAACGTGTTTTGAGGTAGTGAAGGCCGCCCCGTTAAGGAAGAATCATTTGTATGTGATACACAGAGCTTACATCACCCCAGCAAAACTCACGAAGATAAAGAAAGGTGAAGTGGTGAACTGTCTCAAATGTGGAGCTCCGAAGGCTGCAGATGTTCACATGTTTATGGAGTGCCCGGGAGTGTTTTTCTTTTGGACGGAAGTAGTGGGTGCACTGTCACAGATGGTAGGAAAGGAACTATCTGTAAGTCTCCCCTTAATTATTTTTGGGAAAACCGGCGATATGGTAGGGTGGTCTAGAAATAATAGGAATTTTGTGTTCCTCCCTATTTTGTTGGCTAGAAGAGAGATCTGTTTAAAATGGATGACGGCAGCCCCACCATTATACAGGAGCTGGTTGGATATGTGTGTGAAAACAGCTAAATTAGATCTTAAAGTGGGCAGTCCTGAGCGGAGGAGGAAAAAAAGTAAACTATGGGCTCCCCTCTTGGAAGGGGTTCCTTCCTCCTCCTCCCTCCCTTCTGTAGGGGCATTATGTCCGATGATTTAAATCCTCCCCCTCCCTTACATCTGGGCCAGCTACTGGGTTTTCCCAGGTGGGCTGAGCAGGTGATACAGGGTCCTCCTTGGGCGATATGTCCACCGTTGGCTTTTAAGGCAAATAGACCTTGCTGGAAATAAGGTGTGACTCATTGGTGAGGTGTATGAGGAAAAAAAAAAAAACAGGGCTGCTCACAGATCTATCCACTGTGTTGTGGGGGACTGCAGGGCTTGACTCTCAGCCCGACCATGTTTAATTTCTATACAAGCTCTCTCGCTAACACTGTAGAGAGTTTTGGCTTGACTCTTCTCATACGCCCAAATTGTTGTCTCTGACAGCCCAGAAAAAACAAAAAGTGGGCGTCTTAAATAACTGCCTATCAAAGGTACTATAATCTAAAGAGTATGCTGTTCCTATCTCAAACTGGTTCAAAGGTTTTGATTCTAGAGATACTCAGGTAAGATAGGGTGTGACTGTATGATTGGTAATAAGGAGAGATCCAGGATCAAGGGGCCCTGTTTGCTCAGGAGAAAGAGCCCTCACACACCCATTTGGGTGCCATGCTTCATCCTTGGACTAGCTCCTCATTGTGCCGGCACTGCAGTGCCCATCTGGCCACTCAATGGGGCACTTTGCCAGATATCTTTTAAAATATACTGATAATGAAGTAGATGGAACAGGTGCTCAAAATGTAGATTGGTAATGGAAGGTGAAAATAAAAAAAACTAAGAGATGCCCTAAAGCTAAATTTCATTAATGGGCTCCTCTGTCGTGATTTAAAACAACAAGATGGAACTGCTGATTGGTAAGAAGCAGTATCAGAATTGTGTCAAAATAATGGTCAACATGCTTCTTGCAACCATTGTCCCTATAGACTGGGGCAATTTGTCAGGACCAGTAAAACTAATCTGCGTAAAAGTGTCAAAAATCACTCAAAAGTAGTGGACTATTAGGTACCAGTCGTCGACTTCCTAGTCACTCCAAAACCGAACTATTACCAGAATAAAAACAAATAAGTACAATCAGTGTCATGGTCAATTCTGTCACAATACATATGGTAAACAACACTCTGGTTTCTGGTGAGGTGAGGTGAAGTGAGATAGACTCCCATGGTGTCACACTGTCAGCTCTCAAGGGAAAATGCAGCTCATAAATATGTGGTTGAGGCTTACAGATCCATCCAGTAAGTAATGATTGACAATGCTGACACCAGTAAGGTCTATTGAGTGCCACCTGAGTAATTATGGAGTGGTGCTAATAAGCTGGTCAAAAACGAAAGCAAAAGATCAGAAAACATAAGAAATTACATAGTGACCAGGGTATGAAGATGCCTGGGCTCAGAAAAATAAGTGAAGAAATCATAGGGCACAGTCCCATACTAACAGGAAGTCAGGTGTGCTCCTCACTACAACCTACCCCTCTCCACAACCCCTGAAGACAAAGGCATCAGCAGATGGGGGCACTTAAATTCCTTTGGCAAGATGAGAAAGCAGGCAAAGCTGTGTCACATAGATGCCACTGGCTGGATGGACGCACTACCCTGTGTTGGGGTCACACAATAGGTGCCATCTTGGACTGCCCGGGTGGCTCTCAACAGAAAGCGAGAGAGCGTGTATAGACATTAAACATGGTTGGGCTGAGAGTCGAGCCCTGCAGTGATCCCACAAGATAGTGGATAGATCTGTGGATAAGTGTGTGAATGTAACCCCGGTAACTTGTAATTTCAGGGATGAAAATTTGAAACCGCACGTGTGTGGCTCCTAGGGCATATAACAACCAGCTCATATGTGTTAAGCTAATGCAGTGTAGTAATTGCACACACGTTCATCTACATCCGTGTCTCATAATGGGCGCAATCTTGAAGTGTACTGACATCTTCTAAAAGCTTCCTTTGTGTCTGTATGGAAACCCCTAAAAAACAACTTTCAAATATGGAAAACCTAGGATCACACAGGGGCGGCTCCTAGGGAAAATACAAAGCAGACTTATAGAACAATGTGGTGCAGTCATGCAGAACAGCCTGCTGCTACGGTTTGAAGATATGTCAGCTTCAAATTAAAGCAGCTACACTAAGATTGTCATACTAGAATTGTGTGGGCAATCACACTTAAGCAGTGCGAATCCAGTAACATAAGACCAATGGATGATGGGGATATCAAAGTCATTGCCAAGGAGCATAAAAGGCTAGTGCAGTTTCGCCAACGTTCCTACAGTTGTCAAGTCTGTTACACAAACCCTATGATCCATGAGGGTATATTCATGCTGCGTGGAAACCTGAGGAGTAGCAAGATTAAAAGACCCCTCTCAGGGGGGAAGCATGCATCAAAATATGCCTACCTGGGGATCTAGTGTCTCCAGACGTACATTCGGAAGTCCTCAAGGGAAATAATCTTAACGCTCTAGTGTTTCGACTCAGGGTATTCCAACAATCAAATGTCAAGTGTCTAGTTCCCCCATTAGATCTCATCATTCAAACCGGTTTCATGTGTTGACAGGCGGTAAATTCACCTTTGTTCCTGCTGGAACAGTTGTTGTTTGGACATATACTGGTGGGACTCTAACAATGTCCATTGTGAGTCATGTGCTGTGTGTCCCAGCTCCAAAATGTGTGCACTCATTCTGGTTGTAAGCTTCCTGCACCTAATCCCGCTGCAATGTTCCATAATCCTGATCTTTACCAGTCGGATAGTCATACCTATCCATCTCTTCCGGCAGGGGCATGTAATCATATATATACAATTTTTGGTGTTATAAGTGGTGTGACTCTTTTGTACCCAAACCCTGGCATCATCCAGTTGCAGTTACAGAGAGATTTATGTGTTTTGATGGGCTACACTTTGATAATTGCTTTTAGATATACATAGATTGCAGAGAAAATTCTTTAGGAGCTGCAGAATAGAAAATTCTGCAGCTGAAAAATTTAAAGTGACAGAGATGTTGACCTTATGTTTGGATTTAGGAAGAGAGTGCTTATCCAACATCACATGAACTACCTGTAGAATATGGAACACAGGATGATTAATGTTGTCCTATTTAATTCTACAGAAACGCAGCTAAAGCTGAAGATCTTTCTTCATGGAAAAGCATTATGAAACTTTGAGAGTAACTTGGGAATTGAATGCCATCCCTCTCAGGATGTCTTGTAAAGGTAAAATGGTATAAAGATGGTTTATTTTTTCAAATCAGTCCTCTCATTGTCTTAGTGATCCTTACTTGGTTTCTGATGCTGTTTATTTCTGCCATGACTCATGGTCTGCACTCAGCTGTGCATGCCAGGCGAGCATGAAGACATATTCCTTTTAACTTAAAGGGCGTTTGGTTCCTCCAAAACAGTTCAAAGTTATAAGCAGACCATTCACTGCTGTTGAATCTGGCCCTTTTACAGGGTCATTCCCCAGACGTTTTGCTTTTTGCCTCCTAATTTTTCTCACCTATGTTGGCTGGCGTTTTGACTCTGAGCACTTTTTCACTGCTAACCAGTGCTAAAGTGCATGTGCTCTCCCTTTCAAAACTGGTATGATTGGCTTAGACCTAATTGGCATATTTAATTTACCTTTAAGTCCCTTGTAACGTGGTATCCCTATACTCAGGGCCTGTAAATTAAATGCTACTAGTGGGCCTACAGCGCTGCTTGTGCCACCCACTGAAGTAGCCTGTCAAACCTATCTCAGGGCTGCTAGCACAGGGCCTGTGTGCACAGTTTTCTGCCACAGGGACCTGGCATCTAAATTTACTTGCCTGGCCCAGAACTCCCCTTTTACTACATGTATGTCACCCCTAAGGTACACCCTAGCTAGCCCTTTGGTCAGGGTGCCATGTATATAGACTGCTGGACACGTGCCATGTTGCGTGGCATGTCTGGTAGTGACAAACAGCCTAACTTGGTGTCTCACTGCTGTGAGTGCTGCCTTCTCATAGGATTGCATTGTAAATGCCCTGCCTTATGTGTAAGGGGTATTGTCTGATTTATGAGGGGTAGCGTAGGCATGTTTGATATGGTTGTGATAGTGGTGAGAAATGCTGCTTACTGGTGTAGGTGTATTTTTTATTGCTATCACAGAAATGCCACTTCTAGAAAGTGCGCATTTATCTGTGCTCATGACTTTGGTGTTTTGCAGCTTGCCTCCAATCCACGTCTGGGCAGACTGACAGTTGGGGCTTTGTACATACTTCTCAGACAGCCTGAACACAGGGAGGGTGGAGGTGTCACAGAGGTGCATCTACATATTGTAAAGCCTTCCTGGGCTGAGAGAAGGGAGAGGAAGGGCACACCTGCATTCGTAAGGGCTGTGCCCTGACCTCACACAATAGGGTCGTTTACCCCCCTACTGATGTTTGGAGCCTGTGCTGGAGGAGAGAAAAGGCACTCCTAGAACCAGTTGTAACTGGCTGAAACCCCCTCTCCTCCCCATTGTAAAACACACTGTAAACCTAGTATTAGTACAAGGGAATTTTCCCCACAATTTAGACCTCATTTGACATCAATTTGGACTCCAGGACCCTTACCTGGAGCTGGACAGGACGCTGTTGAAAGGACTCACCAGGACCACCTTGGACTGCTGCTGCTGTGCTAACCTGTGACCTGCCTGATCACAAGGAGGAACTGCCACTTCCTGCACCCCCTTGTTATGCTGACCTGCTGCTGGGTACTCCAGCCCTGCACCCCTTTTTCACCTGTTGTCACCAGAGGCAGGGGGCTGTGGCCCCTGACCTCTGTAAAACTCTCTTCAGCACGAGGAGCTCTGCCTCGGCTGCATAGCACCTTGGGAGGGCTCTTTGGGTGCCTGTTAAGCACTTCTGAAAAGCGCGTTTTGCCACCTGAAGAAATTCACTGCTGCAGCCGGGCTGAACCACCGTGCCTTTGCGCTTTCTAAAGCGCTCCTGATTCTCTAGAAAAATCACCGCTGCAGCCGGGGTCATAGTGAGGCCTTGGCGTTTAAAAAAAAAAAACACCCCTTGAGGCCCCCAAGATCACCGCCGCAGCCAAGGAGTATCAGAGTGCGCCTCGCGCTCTTCATAGCGCATCTTCTCTGCCGGGATTCACCGCCGCAGCCCGGGGTGTTTGTGGTGGTGTGAGCGCATCGCGCTCCATCAAGTGCCCCCAGGGTGCCACGGAAGGAAGAACAGGAGCGAGTGAGCTCCAATAGTGCCCCTGGGGCAAAGCACGCTTTTTGACGCGCCCCTGGGGCACCTGCAGGCACCATCCTCGGTGCCTGCCACACGCGACAGCCCAGGTCGGGGCTGGAAAGCGGCTTGCGCACTGTGTGGCAGCGTTGGGAAGCAGGAAGGAAGCCTCATCGGAGGCCCCTGCTTCCTCCCTCATTCCCAGCAGCCGCACCGAGGACGAAGGCAGCTGCCCACTACTCTGCAGGACACAGGGCGGAAAGGGAATTCCCTTCCCCCCGGTCACTGCCTTAGGGGCGCGAACGCCCCAGCTTCTTAATTCTTCTTGGATTTTGCCCCCCCCCTTTGGAAGAGCACCATTGGAGGCCCAGGGGGCCCCACAAAGATCGCAGGTCCCAGGAGGGGCCCGTTTCATACCGCGGAGAGGGCTCTGACCTTCCCTCTCCCCCGAGGATGGAGGGCCCCTGTGCTCCTCCCTTTAGGCATTGGGAGTGCCTCCTCTTCAGGAAAACAGGTACTCTTTAGGAAATAACTGCTATGTGAGCCTAGTGTGGACCTTGGGGGGTTATACATTCCTACCTGCTTTCATGACCTTACATATATGTGCTAATGTTCCTTTTATGGGCATGAAATGCTGATATGTATTTTCTATGACTTGTGATATGTTTTCAAATGTTCCTTTTATGGGTATTTAGGAGTTATCCATGACAAGTGCATAGAATTATTATTATTTTTTTTCCTCATATTTCTTAAAGTACTTCCATTATGACCCCTGACCCGGTCTGTATTCCAATCCCTGTTGGATCAGGCCAAGTCCAGCCTCATTCGGAAGACCGGTAACGTAAGGGTGGGACAGACTGTATGCCGCCCTTTCATTCGAAATAATCATTGGACAATAGACTTAAGAGCTAGTACTCAGAGAAAACCAATTCACCCAGGATTGTCATAATTCTTTAACATTTTTGGATCCGGTTTTACAGAGATCTAATTGACATATTTTCATTGCTGCATTCACCCATTCCCACCAGGTTGGAGGAGTAGAAGAAATCCAATACCTGCAGATCTCCCGCCTGGCCAAAAGTATTAAGTAAAATAACAAATTCCTATGAACACTTGAAAGGTTCAGCGGTTCTAAAGTAAAGTGCATAGAATTCTTACTGTAATTCGTGAGTACTGCTTATGTTGCAGAATCCTGAGTACTTACGTGTTCTAATGTGACAACTGCGTATTCTTGCAGAGTATTAGTAACTTGTCTAACGTTGTGACAACTGGTAAGGTAGCAGGGTATTACTTACATGTAATGTTGGTCTAATTATGTTTTGTGCAATACAGTTTATTTTTACATAGCTCAGTGTTGTGTTTACTTTGTGGTGTATATTTTGCGTCACATGTGTTGGGTTTGTTGTGCAAACGCTTTACACATTGCCTCCGGGTTAGGCCTGACTGCTCGTGCCAAGCTACCAAGGGGGTGAGCAGGGGTTATCTTGGACGTGTAGCTCCCTTGCCCTGACTAGAGGGGGTAGGTTCTGCCTGGCTGAAGTGCATACCCTAGCCAGCTAGAAACCCCATTTCTAACAACCGCTTTGATTGACCCTTTGTGGTTGCAATGCCCACACAAAGCATGCAATGGGAACTTCAAACCAAAGTGATTCAGGAGTATGCATAAACGTACACTGCATAACATTACAAACTACAGATTTAGATATGTATTCTATGTAGCTGTCATCTTCTTTGGAATTAGGAACTCTATAGTAGAGTGACCTTGCTTTGAATATGAACTCTATACTCAAACCATCTTATTTGAGAATATGACCTTTACGCTAGAATAATCTTGTTTAGAATTTAGTACTCAAGTCATCTTGTTTGTGGACACATACTCGACAGTCATCCTGTTTAAGAATACAAACTATATGCTGAGGTCATCCTTCTTGGGTCACCAATTCTATTGTATTGACTTTTGCACTTCACCTAATTCACATATTGTATTTAGGTATGAATTGTGGAAAGTGAATGTATAATGGTAATGTGTGTTCATTATGTAACAGATGAAGAATTATGTGTGTGTAAGATTATTCTAATTGCTGAATTACAGACAACTTCTAACCAACTGAAGGATGTTATACGTACTAGAACATATATTACAATTCAGGCTATTCTACATAATATTTATAAAAGTTATTCCTATCTTTCAGCTCTAGGAAATCACAGATGTGCCACCAGCCTCAGACAGTGGGTTTTTCAGAGATTATCATGAGTTATATCGTATGGCATAGCAGAAAGAATAAATTATTACTTTGTAGACCAAATCCTGAAAGAATATTCTATTTTGTAAATATCCCCACTTTTGCAGCGCAGGTTGAGAGTAACATAAAGAGCATGTGATGTGAAGATTTACCTCGATTCAGTTTCTCTCTCTTTTTTTACTCAGTCCCCCCTCCCTCCCATCTACGGCTGACTGGCATTCAATTCCCTTGCCTGGTCATCAGTTTGTTCGGGGAAGTTAAAATATCAGTATAATTCTGTTGGATCCACAGTGCCAGGTCAGTACAAACCTGAGAATGTCATTCTTTTACAGGTGGGTAATCAAGCCTCATCTTCTCACACTCTACTGAGTGTCATCAATTGCTGTCACCCTGTCAACTGCTTTGCAGAAGCCTCAATTAGACTCCCTTAGAACACACCTTACTCTGTTAAGTAATTAACTTTCTGTTGAATTTCTAGCACCTTAATTGAGCAAAAAAAATCCTCACCCGTCTCATCAACCTTCACATTATGGAATGCGTATCTGTTTGCATTCTTATAAGAACTTTGAGAGCGCTTCATTAAGTGAACATGTCTACAACGTGCATGAAATCAGTATCCTAAACTTCTTGTGTTGAGGCCACATGACTACTAACAATACTGGTGCTTCACTGCATCAAGGGATTCATGCAAAAGGCATCTGGCCTGCTAGGTGGGAATGCAAGATGGATTACCCTAGAAAGTGTACTATGGTCGGACACAGAGGCTTTGTTTATCCCCTCTTCATTCACATGCACAGAGATGGCACACAGAGCAAAAATAATGTTCATCTTTTGAGTCAGTAGAATGAGGTTTGAATTGGAAAATATAATTTTTATTGTGAATTACACTTCACTCCATTCATCTACGCTCTTTCAGCTTCATGGCTATTATCATACTTCAGTGGCCTAGGCAGACAAACTGCCTCGTGTTGCTAATTTGCACAGATGTTTAGCCGCAGATTACATATTGTATAATTATGCCATACTGCGCCATTTATTGCAGGGTTAAAGGGTATTTTGCAACAGACAAAATACACGCTTACATTGTGGTACAGCACTGACGGCACAGAGAAATGGAGGAAAATATCAGTGCTGGAGCCGTGCGCCCCTTTGTTTAGTAAGAGAGACATGCCTCATGGAAAATGTGTTGTCTTCCTCTTCTGTAATAAAGTGTGTCACCCCTGCCATTCAGTGAACATTGAGCTGTGCTTTGTGGGCTGTCTGGAAAAGTAAAAGTCCACGATTCATTTAGAGGGTGTGTTAGCAAAATGGTGAAAGAATATTCAAGGGTTTCCACTGTACTTTGGCACTTTCGTATTGATGTCCGCATCTCTTATGCCATCCAGGGGCCTTATCCCGATAGCTTTGTGCAGAGCTCAACGCTTGTTTATTGCGCTTAAGGACTCTTAAATTCAGATATATCTTGGAATTTCCGGAGTTATTGCAAGAGCTTTAGACAGAAATAGTCGGGAATAGAGGGGCAATCTCCGCTCATTGTTTTAGA